>NC_067403.1:14660750-15260750 GCF_016432865.1 Antechinus flavipes | reverse complement strand
CAGTCCCATATTTTGACCTTAGTATATAGTAACTAGCACATAATAAGTGCTTCATAAATGCCTCATCCATCCATCCATCCATCCATCCATCCATCCATTCCAGGATATAGATGAGCCACATATAAATGAGATAATGTTCCCTGCTCTGCCTCCTTCTGAGGGCTGTTGTTAGGAACAAATGAAACAATATGAAAGTATCTATAAAATGTAGGTGGTAGTTCCACTAAAGTGAAGCCATGGATAAATTGCTTTAAATGGTTTTCTCTAAATATGAGCTTCAGGACCATATCCTAAAGGAGCCCTTCCTGATCCCTGCAGCTGTTTGTGCTTCCTCCCTTAAATTACTTTGTATTTATCTCCCATTTATACCATACAGAGAGTTCCAAAAGTCTTGGTACAGTTTTAAGCTTTTAAACTATTACAGTTACATTACATATTATATAATAATATATGTTACACATAACACAGTATATAACATAATGTTGCATTATGTCATATACTATAATAGAACACATGTTCTATTATGTTACATTCTATGTTATGCTATTTTATATTCTTATATAAATACATAATACATTACATATAACAATGTATAATATATAACCTTATATTATATATTATATACAACCACCTATAATATATTATAGCTACAATAGCTTAAAAGCTTAAAACTCCCCCAAGACTTTTGGGACATCCTGCTATGTATCTTTTCTTTGCAGTTTATTTGCATGAGGGCAAGGATTGCAGTTTTTCCCTATCTTAATATGCTGTTTGGTTATTTTCAACGTACTTAGGTGTTCCTGTAGTTTCCTTCGATATAATACAAAGTTGTTGAGGGCAGAGATTGCTCCATTTTTGTCTTTGTACCCCCAATGTCGGGTTAGATAAATTGATGACCTTTTCAGGGCCTCGGGCAACTCTAAGACTTCTAAGTGGAGTTAAATTGCATTGGCCTAGGTGGGGGGACTTTTCCACACTGGGACTTTCTCACAGTCTGAACCCCACAAAACCAGTTGCATTATTTGGCTCTCCAGATTGTGAGGAAAGCCCTCCGGAAACTCTAACATGTTACTTAAATGGGCGTGCTTAATAAAGACTGCTTCTGGGCCGGGCCAGGGAGCCAGGTTCTTTCAGGATGGCCCCTTTCTTCCGAGTTCCCCGGGGTTTTGCCTTTTTTTCAGCGGGCAGTGGGGTTGGCGTCAGGAGCAGCTTCCTTAAGGGCAGCTCCATCCGCCACGTGCATTGGAGCCGGCCTGGCCCACCTCCTTTCTGGGTCCCTCAAATTATCTAGTCCTGGAGAAGAGAGAAGATAAAGGGGCATCTCGGGGGAGGAGATATTAAGCCAGAGAGCTGAGCATTATCGATAGTCTAAAAAGGGGAGCCACGTGGGGTTATCCTGCCGATTGTTGCCATCAGGAGCCCTGTGGGCAGGCCCCACAGGCCCCGGCTCCTGCCCCCGGCCATATGCTGCCCAGCCCGGCGTGGCTACACGGGGGACTTGGGGGTACGGCGGGGGCCTCCCTCCTCAGGGCCTGGACGGATGGCAGCCGCCTGCGCCCGGCCGCGTCCCCGGGGCGCGGGGCCTCGGCGGCCGGAGCCGGGCGGGCCGGACAGGGGCAGGTGGCTGCGCCCGGAGGGGAGCGGCCGCTGGGGCCCCGGCTCCGGAGCGGGCTCCTCCTCCCGTTCCTCACGCTAAGGCTGACGTTGAGTAAACAGTGCGGGCAGCGGTAGCAGCCGGCGGCCGCGGCGCGGGGCGTGGGGCCAGTCCGGGCTCGGGTGGGCGGGAGCCCGCCCCTGCTGCGCCCCTCTCCCGTACCCGGCGAGGCTAGCTTGGGGCCGGCGGGGGAAGAAGGGAGCCGGGGCGGGGGAGGAGGTTATTGATGAAGCTGCTTCACGCATGGATGAGGCCATGAATTTCAATCGGACGAGAGCGACTGGCAGGGGCTGGTGAGCGAGGTGAGGCAGCCGAGGACGTGCCAGGCGCTACGCCCGGGCCGGGGCCCGGGGGCTGGGGAAGGGGCCCGGGCCCCGGGCCGGCTCTGGTTCTGCGGGGCGGGGGCGGGGCGGGGGGAGCTGCAACAGGAACGCGCCAGCTGTGCTGGGCTCCCCCCTCCCCCAGCGCGCAGCTGGCCCCGGGACTGCGCAGTGTGGCCGCCGAGCCGGCCAGGTGTTTCCCGGACTTCCCCTTCTGCCGCACCCCATCCTTTGTCTTCCCCCCCGAGGCGAGGCTCATTCCCCCCAGCACTTTCCATTCTCCCCGGGTGTCCATCTGGTGGCAGCCGGGGCCTGGGGGGAGGGAAGGAGGCCAGCCTTAGTTAGAGAAAGGGACCATTTTCTCCAGTGAGAGTCTGGCCCTGGCTTGGGACCCGGCGAGAGGGAAAGGGAGGTGAAAGGGCAGAGGGAAAGAGAGGTGACAGGGCTTCCCTGCCCGCAGCCCTTTACAAGGAACCAGCCGGAGGCAGGCTTTCCCGAGGCTTTTCCTTGGAAAAGAACTGTTACCTCGCTCCTGCGCCTTCCACCTGGGCCTGTTAGTGACAGCCCTGAGCGTGAAGCTTGGGACCTTTGTGTGGAAGCGAGCCGCTCCTAGAGCAGGGACGCAGGAACTACCTCTAATTGAAAGAATAAAACAAGCTCAGGTATCCAGCTTTTTTTCAGCATTTGAAGGGAAGTCACCCATTTCCTTCGGGACGCCCCTCGATTGTGGAGGTGGTCTGAGAGGGTTAGCCACCTCCAGAGAACGGGAACTAATCGAATGGAGAGTGAGGGCGCTGGGTTGGGAGCTGGTGAGCCTGGCGTCAATTCTGCCTGGTCACCAGTGTCATCTTAGGCCAGGGGACGGTTTCCTCATCTGTGAAAAGGAACACATGGCGCTAGAGGGGCTTTTCTGCCCTAAAACTTAGGATCACCTGTAAATGAGAACCTTTCAAACTTCGTGTCATTCCCAATTGTGCCGAGTCCAGGTCACTTTTAGAACTTGTGTCAGATGATGCGGGAGTCCCTGGAATAAGCAAACTATGCAGTCTGCTGTCTTCAAAGGACTGGGCTACCAAGTTCAAAGGTCTTTGACTCTTGGTTGTTGGAGCAATTATTTATTTGTACTTAGTGAAAAAAATATTCTCCCCCTTCTTACTGCCCTCAATAAGGAGCATAAATATTGTCACTCAAACAGGAAGCCCAGAGGATGCTAAAAGAAAGTGGATGTTATTACAGCCTCATCATAGGTCCTGGTTTTTTTTTCCCATGCCCAATATCTTTGCCAAGAAAACCCCAAGTGAGATCACAAAGAGTTGACATGCTTGAAAAACAACTGAACAACATCCTCCCTGAAAGTTCCCCTTCAACAATTCAATACAGCATTCATTTGTTCAGGGTCTGTTACATGTGGAAGACACTACAAAACCAGAACATTACCCTGTCCTTAAGTAGCTTACATTCTCCCATCTTCTTTTCTTATTCTACATCCCCATTATAGAATTAGCTTGGCATTCAAGTGATAATTAACAAAGGCTTCCAAGACTCCTCCATCAGTCAAGAAACATTTATGAAACGTCTACTACTTGTAAGACACTGTACTAGGCACAAATATAAAGTGACCTATGTTCTTGAATAGTTTACATTCTATTGGGGGAGAGGTACCAATTGAAATATAGGCAAAATAAATGGTTTAGAGAGGGAAGATACTAGCATTGGGGGAGATAAAGAAATGTTTCATGTGTAGAAGGTTGAGCTTGAAGAAAGTAAGGGATTATCCAAGAGAAGGTAAAGAGCTAGTGTTTTCCGGGTATGGAGGATAACCAAGTGTGAACATGTATATATGGGAGAGGAAGTGTTATGTGTGAAGCGCAAGAAGTCCAGTTTTCTTGGGGTAAAGTATAATGAACCTGGAAAAGTGGGTTGGATCCAAGTTGTGAAGAACTTTAATCATCACAGTTGCTTATATATCTTATCTGAAGGACAATAAGGGGCCATTGGAGATTTTTTGAGTAGGGAAAAGAAGGTGTGATCCCTCTGCTTAAAGAAAGATACTTTGGCAGCTATTTGGAGAAAGGATTGGAGCAGGTCGAGATGATTCAGGGAGACCAATTAAGAAGCTATTTCAGTGGCCCAGGTGATAGATGATTAAGGCCTGAACTTAAGGTGGAGGCTATTTGAGTAGTAAGAAGAGGACAAATCATAGGCTCAGTGGAAAAGATCTCAAGAAGAATCAAATCCAAGTCATATCAGAAATAGCTGGTCCAGACTCTGCTTGAAGAACAGTACAGAGGAGAAACTGATGCTGTATTAGGGAACATTCCATCTTGGAACAGCTTCAATTGTTAGGAAGTTGTTGGTTTGCTTCTCTCTTCTTCCCCCCCCCCCCCATGTGAAGTCTAAATTTTCCCCCTTTACAGTTTATTTCCACTGCTTCTGGTTTTGCCCATTAGGATCAAATAGAATCCGGCTTCTAATATGGCAGTTCTTCAAATATTCCAGGACAAGTATCACGTCCTTCCTCTTCCTCTGAATGCTTGTTTCTCCATGCTAAAGTCCTTCAATCATTTCTTATATTTTCCATATATTCAAGTGTCCTGGTGTCTCTTTTTGAACGCTTTTCTAGCTCACTAATGCTCTTGCACACCCAGCCCAGCAAAGAGTCCTCCAGCTATAGTCTGACCTGGGCAGAGCATTAAGGAATTATCTCAGCTCTGTTCCTGGATGTTAAATCTTTAGCCCAAGGTGAGGAAGATGAAAGGTTTTTGCCTGCCGCATCATTTTGCTGACTCATATTCAGGCTTGACACAGAACCTGTGAGTTCATCTGTGTAGGGAACTTCTCGTGCATCCACATTGGTCTCATCAGCCAGTTCCTGTCTTCGGTCCTCATGAGAAGTGTTTCTGTTTGTGGCTTTAGCATCCTTATTAGGAGTTTTTAATCCCTCTTGGGCTGACTTCCTTTTAGAATTTTAGTCCTGTCTAGCTTTCCTATCAGTTCTTTGAAAACTACTTTCCTTTGTCTAGGGTGCATGTCAGCCCATGTCTGGCTTTCTTCTCTGACAGTAAGCTGAGGAGAGAGAGCTTAAATTCCCCCCAAGGCTTCCATTGTTTTCACCTTAGCACCCCATTCCGTTCTCTGTTAGTGGGAATCATATTCAGCATAGATTCCCTTGTGGATTCTTTGTGACATTGATTGTGACTCTTCTTTTATATTTTTCTGGGCTACAATTCTTGTTTAGAACCCAAAGTTTTGAAGTTATGCAGCGGAGAGATAAAGATACCTTAGAATCAGAAATCATAGCCCTTGCTTTTATGGATTTCTGTCTCTCTTTCTCTTCCTCCCTCCTTCTTCCTTCCTTCCTTCCTCCTTCCTTCCTTCCTTCCTTCCTTCCTTCCTTCTTCCTTCCTTCCTTCCTTCCTTCCTTCCTTCCTTCCTCCTCCTTCCTTCCTTCCTTCCTTCTTCCTTCTTCCTTCCTTCCTTCCTTCCTCCCTCCCTCCCTCCCTCCCTTCCTTCCTTCTTCCCTTCCTCCCTCCCTCCCTCTCTCCTTCCTTCCTTCCTTCCTTCCTTCCTTCCTTCCTTCCTTCCTTCCTTCCTTCCTTCCTTCCTTCCTTCCTTCCTTCCTTCCTTCCTCCTCCTTCCTTCCTTCCTTCCTTCTTTCTACTTTCCCTTCTTATTTCGTTCTCCCTTGCCCCCTTTCTTTCCCCCTCCCCCTTTCTCTATCCTCCCTTAATCCCTTCTTTTCTGCCTCCCTCTTTCTTCCCCCCTCCTTCTCTTCTTCCCTCTCTTTGTCTCTCCATTGGGGGAAGGGACTGGTGGGGAGAGAATCTTGACATAATAAGCCACAATCAAAAAGAAGACAGAGGTGTCCTGGAGCAGAATGTTCATTTCTGAAACAGCAATTTTATATTTTAGTAGTAGCCTGCAGAGTTTTATTTTCCCTATTCCTCGGTTTGGAGAAGTTTGTGAGGTTAATATGATTTGATCCATCATCCCAGGGTGCCTATTTCTGGACCAAGACTAATATAAATGGGGGATGCAAATGTGTATATTGACTTAGTGCCTGCCTTTAGGGAGCTTACAATCAAGCTGGAGGCATTGACTTTCCATAAGCAGCTGGCAGAAAATGACATACAGCAATATATATTGAAGAACTGAATCGAAGATGATGAAATGCACACTCAAACCAGAAGTAGAGAGAGGGTTTTCCATTGGTCCTTGAAACTGGGGTGAGGGAAGAAGAGGATCTCCCTCCAAACTAAAGGCTTGAGCTCCCTACCCTTATGTATTCATCCTCTTGAAAAAACCTGTTTCTATAGCGGTCTCCAAGTCATAAATTCAAGGAGAAACAGAATAATGTCAGCCGGGACCCCACTCCATTGACTTTCCTGCCTAGAGCCCTGTAGTGGCTTTCAATCAGTTTGTTTTCCTATTTACCCACAGGTATTTATTCTCATTTAAGATGACCCTTTAGAGATCATTTTTATTTTCAAATTTTTAGTATAACAAGCTGAAATTACTACTCTGTTTTAGGCCCTCAGGTAAACAGCCATCACCATGAAAGAGGCAAATCCAATCTTCCCTCTTAGAAATTAAATGTCCAGTGCCAGGAAAATGTGATTTTCATTGTTGCTGAAGATGAGCTTCCAAAAATCCTGAGCAATCTTGAAACAATTCACCAAATCAATAAACTTTTGATGTCCATACAAAATATGAGACCCCAAATTTTAAAACTCCATTTTTCTTAATATCTTCCTATTTTCTTTGCCCCCTATGTTATAGGAACATAATCTAGTCCAAATGCTACTGTGTCCTAAAGCGTTTTGTGATATTTTGGCAAATTGTGTTGCCTTAAGTACAGCTCCGTGTGCCCAGCACCGTGCTAATTTCATTAGGTGCTATAAAGAGACATGGATGGAATCACAGAATTTCGGGTTTGGAATTTCTGAGCAGGATATCTGAACGGGAACTTCCCTGCAGCATCTCTGTTAAGTGCTCATCTGGCTTATGGCTTTCAGGGAAGAGAGTGCTCATTTACTGTCAGAGCCACCCTTTCCACTTGGGGGGCAGCTCTGGGAGACAGCAAAGACATTTTCCCTTATGTTGAGTCAGTGAGGCATTGAACATTAATCTAAGTGCCTACTATGGTCCAGGCTTTGCACCAAGCACCAAACAAAGGGATACCAGGAGCACCAATAACAACAGCCTGGCCCAAAACGAAAACATCCTGGTTATCCCGGGCGTTTAAATCTACCTCTCAGCCATCCCCTCCCCGTCTCTACTCCTCCTAGCTCTGTTCTGTGGAACCAAATCGAATCAGTCTAAAATCTCTTCCATGTGATAACAATCCAAATGTTTCAGGACAGCCATAGCATCTTTTCTCCAGGCTAGACATACCCAACAACTAATTGCTCCTCATGAGCCAGGTTTTCTCTTTTATGACTTTTTTTTTCTGGTCTCCCTCTTTGGAATATTCTTCAGGATGCTGAGCTTTTTCCTAAAATGTGGTGCCAGAATGGAAGACAATATTCTAAACGTGGTCCATCCATCGAGGAGTGAGACAGCTGGACCCTCAGCTCTTTCTCCCTGGATGCTTTGCCTCAAGGTGGCCCAAAATACTTTGTTGTTATTGTTGTTTGGAGGCCATGTCACGCTGTCAGCTCCTGCAGAATTTATAATCCATTCAGGCTCTCATATCACTTTCATTGGATGGGGCTGCCCATCTATTCTTCTTCCTCCCAGGCTGTCCTGGTACAAATTTGTTTTTTTTTTTTCCCCCCAACTGAATTTCTCATTCTGGTTCTACTACTCAGTGCCCCTGGGCAAGTTCAGGGCTTCACTTTATTCTTATTAACTTTCATCTTTTCAGATTTGGCCCATTAGTTCAGCCTGTTGTGATTTCTTTGGATCCTCATGATTATCCAGCATGTTTACCCTCCCTAACGAACAGCCGCATGTCATCTGTAAATGGGCCGCCTTTCGGGTATGGGCTGGACCAGCCAGCTGCAGAGGACCCTTCCAACTCTCTAATTCTGTGATTCTAAATTTGACAAGCACGCCATTTATGCCTTCATTCCCATGATTGATAAAAATGATGAAGAGCACAGGGCCAAGGAAGGATCTCGAGGGCACTCTCTCCACTAGAGACTTCCTTCCAAACTAACTGGTGAATGACTAGTCAGTCAGCTTTTGGGCCGGGTCATCCACCTTTCCTCTAAATCCTTTCATTATCATTTGTATTATCTGCATTATCATTTGTCCCACATTTCTCCATCTCATTGGCAAGGACAACATGACAGATTCTGTCAAATGCTCTGCTGAAAGCTAAGCATATTATATCTATATGTCTATAGTAGTTCTTATATGAGCCTGACTAGTTACTCTGTGAATAGCCTGATTTTTAGGCAGCTAGGGGGTGCAGAGGACAGAATCCTAAACTCAGAGACAGGAAAAAGTGAGTTTAAATCTATTCTCATTTGACTTTGAGCATGATATATAATTTCCCTTTGCTTCATTTTCCTCATCTGTCAAATGGGGATAATAACACTTGCCTTCCAGGGTGGTTCAGTAAGGATCAAAAGAGATAATATTTGAAAAGCTCTCTACACACTACCTGGCATATATTAAGCACTACATTAGTATATAATAATAAGTAGAATAAGAAAATGCTATACTGACTCTTGGTGATTGCAATTTCCCTTTCTAAGGGCTCATAAATCATCATAATAGCTAACATTTAAGATAACATTTTTAAAGTTTGTAAAGAGCTTTTTTATATAGTATCTTATTCTGTACTCAGAAAACCCCTTTGGGGTAGTTGCTATTATTATTTCTCATTTTACAGATGAGAAAGCTAGACTGAGAGAGGTTGTGTGACTTGTACAGTGTCACGTAGCTAGTGAGTGTCTGGGGCAGATTTCAAACTCAGATTTTTCAGAATTTGATACCAGTGTTCTATTTACTATACCATCTGACTGCCTTTGAAAATCTTGTCAGGAATTAATATCTAGGTCCATAGCTTATAGTTGGAAAATTCTACCCTTTTCTTTTTTTGAAAATTGATAAAACTTTGTTTCTCCAATTTTAAGGAGCTGTATTGTAGCTTTAGAAACAAGAAAGACGTACATATAACAGTATCAAATAAAACAAGATGGCACATAATTAAGGGCTAATCTGTGTGGTGCAGGCAGTGCTAATGGAGATTTGAGATCGAAAATTGTCAAGGAAAGCTTCCTAGAAGAAGTGACACTTGTCAAAGAATGAATAGTATTTGACTGGTAGTAGAATAAGAACGATTAGTCATTTCAAGGAAAGGAGGAAAACATATAGCATGGAGTCTCAGTTTCCTGAGTTGTAAAAAAGGAACTTGGCTTAGACCACTGTGTCTGGATCACACAGTTCTAATTCTATGAAACTGGGAGCTACTGAAGATTTTTGAACAAAAGGATGAAAGCACTTTTAGGAAGGTTAGTTTGGGAGGGTGATTTAGAGAGCAAAAAGAGAGGAACCCACAGAGAGCAGCCAGAAGGCTATTGTAGTTATCCAGGTATGTATGAGACAATGAGGACCTACAGTAAGGAGATAGTCTGGATAAAGAGGGAAGAAAACACCCATCAGTTTTAGTGAATAGCAATATGGAAAATGGAAAATGGGAAGGAATGAGCCAAAGATGAGTCTAAGGTTCCAAGATGGAAGACTGAGAGTGGATGATATGATGAATTATGTTTTAGATGAAATATTATTGCATTATTTTTTTTAAAAAGTAGAAAAAAGTTCTCTGGATGTCTTTGAAACTCTTGTTAGACATGTTCACTGCTTATTAGGAATATTTTTGATGTTCAGCTATCTTCATAGTGGCAGGCTAATTTCAGAGTAAGTTTATTAAAATTAGCGTGTGGGGGGAAGGAGTACAAATGCTATTTTTAACTAATCGGATTCATGTTCCCTCCTGTACAGGGAGATTCGCATATGTGCTTCTAAAATTGACAATTTCTACTCATGTAAAAAATTAATTTAGTGACTTTCACATTGAATAAATACATCGGATAAAGATTGGAAAAAGGAGGAATAGGGCAAAAACAGGCAAGTGAATTTGGTCAGTATCTGTTTGTCTCTCTCAGTCTCTTCCAAATATCTAAAGAATCCTAATGGAGCTCTAGGCACCCTGTGGTGCAGCAGAGGGACCCAGATTGGTCTGAGGCCCCCATGCTGTGTTGTTAGACTGTCCCCAACAGGGCTGGTGCCGGATAAGATCTATTTCCCAAAGGGTTATAGGATCATAGATGTAAAACTGACAGGAACCTGAGAAGTCTGAGCTCTTCAATTTCTAGATGCAGACACTGAATCCCAGAGTTATAAGGGAATTTAGATCCCAAATAATGAGAGGCAGAGTTGAGCTTTCTCTGATTCCAAATCTACTTCTTCTTCTTCTTCTTCTTTTTTTTAAAAAACCATATCACCTTGTTGCATTGATCCAAGTATACGGTTATTTCTTCTTTTCCAGTCTCCCGACTCTCCTTTCTTCTCCATCCCACTGCCACCATTCTAATTCATGTCCTCCCTATATCCATGGATACACATTGAACTTGTCTTCTAGTTCTTGTCATTCTCTATCCCCTCAGTCCATTCTATTCACCATCACATTCATCTTCTCAGAATATTACCTTTGATGTGTCATTCTGCTCAGTTCATAAATTTTCGGTGACTTTCCACTCCATATGGGATAAAGCAGAAACTCATTAGCCTAGTAGTGAAGACTTTCTATAATCTGGCCACAGATTACCTTTCTAGCCTTTGTCTAGTAAATGAGATTGGCAAGAATATTTCAGTGAAACCTAGAATATGGCCAGTAGCAATTCCTAAATGTAAAGGGTAGTATGAGTGTCCTGGGCCAGGAAGCACAATACAGTGAGATTTATTGGAACCAGGAACATTGAGATGGATTGGGAGTAGGACATTAGAGAAAGTTATCAACTTCACACTTTTATTTGTAGCCAATCTTGCTCATATGTTTACCAGCACAGGGGCATCTGAATGGGAATGTGGAATGAAAGTTCTTAAAGTTCCACAATTACCTGAGGCATCTACACTCTAGCCCATTGAATCTCTGCTAAAGTGGAAGCTTTAAGAAAGTACCTTTAGGTGGAAAAATACATGAATTTATTTCTTAGTCTTCATTAATTTACCCAATCAACCTTTGTAAAGCACCTATTGTCTGTGTAGAACTCAGTGCTAGATGTTAGAAGAGCTTGAGAGTTTTGGTAAAACATAGTCCTTCCTCTTGTAGAATCTGTAGCTTAGTGGAGCGATAAGATACAGACATTAATATATAGTGGCTTAGCCCATGTGTGATTACTGTTTCTCCAATTATTTACTTCTATCTTTATTTGTGTATTTTGCAATTTTATATTTTATTTTATTTTGTACTGTCTTTAGTTATTTTAAATATAATTTCTCTTTTTGTCTCTTCCTATTGAGTTTGTGGGTAATTTATGGGAAGGCTGATGATCTGTCTAAGGTTATTTTATATCCTGTAATTTTGCTATAATTGTTAATTTGTTTGATTTGGTTTTTAGTTGATTCTTCAAGATTCTCAAGTAAATCATTATATTCTTTGCAGAAAGTGATAATTTTGCTTCATCATCACTGACTATGCTTGTTTCAATTTCTTTTTCTTGTCTTATTGATGTGGTTAGCATTTCTAGCACAATATTGAATTGTAATGGTGACACTGAATATCCCTACTTTACCCATGATCTTACTGGAAACTTTTCTAGCATATGCCCTGTATAGAAATGTTTGCTCTTTAGTTTCAGATAGATACCACTTAACATTTTAAGGAAAGCTCTGTTTATTCCTGTGCTGTCTAAAATTTTAAACAAAGATGGTGTTGTGTTTTGTCAAGAGCTTTTTTCACCTTTTTGTATCTATTGAAACAATCTTGATTTTTGTTCCTTTTGCTATTGACATAGTCAATTATGTTTTTTGACTATTGAACCAGGCTTACATTTCTAAGTTCAGTCTAGACTGGTTACAGTATATGACCTTTGTGATATATTGCTAGAATTTTCTTTTTAGTGTTTTGTTTAAATTTTAAAAATCAGTATTCATTAGGGAAATTGGATTATAGTTTTCTTTTTTCTGTTTTTATTCACCTTTGTTTAGGAATGATGGCCATATTTGTGCCATAGAAGAAATTCAGTCTCATTCCTTTACTCAAGTTTATATAATATTGAAATTAGTTTTTCCTTAAATGTTTGGTAGATGTTGCTTATAAATCTGTCTAGCCCTGTAATATTTTTTTTCCCTTTAGGGAACTCATTTATAGCTTGTTGAATTTCTAATATAGGGTTATTTAAGTGTTCTATTTCCTCTTCTGTATTTTTGAGCAATTTATATATTTATAAATATTCATCCTTTTTTTAGATTGTCAGTTTTATTAGCAGATAGCTGGATGAAATAGTTCCTAATAAATGTTTTTATTTCCTCTTCATTCGTTTTGAATTTACCTTTTTTATTTTTGATGCTGGTAAATTGATTTTCTTTTTTCTTTTTAAAATCAAATTGGCTTATCTGTTTTTTTTAAACTACTTCTAGCTTTATTTATTCAATTTTATAACTTTTAATTTTGCTAATTTCCCTATTGATTTTTAGAATTTCTATTTTGGTGTTTAATTGAGAAGGGGGTTAATTTGTTGTTTTTCTTTCTTTCTTTCTTTTTTACTTGCATTCCATTCATTGCTTTATTTTATTTCATTTTTTTTGCTCTTTTATTGATGTAAATTTTTTGAAAAATTAATTTTTCCTATGTATTACTTTGCATCCCTTGCAGTTAGGATATTACCTCATTGTTGGCATTATCTTTAATGAAATTATTGATTGTTTCCTGGATTTGTTCTTTGATCCACTCATTCTTTAGGATCAGGTTATTTAATTTCCAATAAAATTTAAACCTGTACTTCATCTTATTTTAGTCAAAAAAAAATTCATTTGAATTTCTGCTTTTCTCTCTTTGTATTGGGGTCTGTTCAGTTCTGGGGGAGAAGTCAAACCTAAGCTTCTGTCTTTAGTCCTTCTGCTATTTTCACAGCTCAGTCTGAGAGCCTGTAAATTTTCAGTGTTTCCAAAGTGCTGTGACCTGAGAAGAAACCTGTTTACTACTTTCCTGGTCAGAGCTCTGCAAATTCCTGACCCAGGTTTGGGTCTGTTGGATTGTGTGAGGTTGAATTTCAGCAGACTGACGCTGGACTCGTTCACTTTTAGCCTGCTGGGAAGTTCTGCAGGTTCATACTTGAAACAGAAAAGGCACAGAAAGTTTAAAAAAAAGAAGAGGCTGAAGCAAAATCTATTATGCTTCTGCTGACATAAAAAAAAAAAGTGAGAGCAGCACTCATGATCTCAAACAAAGCAACATCAAACAAAGACTGAACTGCCAGGTCCCTTTTGGTCTTGGGTCCCTGCCATGATTGTTCTGTTGAGGATTATGTGTAGGATTGAAGGTTCAAACTGAGTCTCTACTCTGCTCTAGGACTGAAAGCCACACAGGTTTTGGAACTTATTTTTTGCCTCATATGCAGCTTGGGCCACATTTACTCTCTATTGCTTCTCTATGTCCTAGCACTGTGACCAGAAACTGGGGAATGGGTGACAGAGCTACAAGGCAGCATCTGTTTCTGCTCCCAGTGCTGGTTCAGAGATTGCCTGGGATCTCTTTCTGTGCTTCCTTTTCTCCTGTTTAGTCTCAGACCCCTGGGTGCCAGAATGCTAATACCACTGCTGCCCCAATGCACTCCTGGGAAGCCCCAGCCCAAAGCAAAGAGCAGTGTATCTTCCTAAGTTATCCTAGGCTGCAAAAATGACTCATGGTGACTTTTTCTTGACTTTAGTGATTAGAATTCCTGGTGTGTTTTCCAGGTTGTGGTAAAAGAGATATTCCAGTGAATTGAGCAAAAATGCTGACTCTCTGCTCTTGATTCCTCTTCATGGTTAATTTTTGCAAAGATTCCATGAACAGATGAAAAATATACATACTTCTTTCTATTCCCATTCAATAATCCCTCAAGGTCTAGTATATCTAGCTTTCTTAGAATACAGTTTCCCAAATATTTCATTTATGTTCTTCACTCGTTTTTGTGTATTTTTTGTTTAAGTTTATCTAGTCCTGATAAAGGTAAATTAAATGACTCTACTATTATAATTTTGTTATCTTTGTTTTCCCTGTTCCTCATTTAACTTTTCCTTTAAGTATTTAAATACTATTCCATTTAATACATATATTTTAAATATTAATATCAATTCATTATCTATAGTATTTTTCAGCAAAATGTAGTTTCTCTTTTTTCTGTTAAGTCTTTGATGTTGCTTATTTGAGATTATGATTGCTAACTCTACCTTTTTTTCATGCCAGCAGAAGCATAATAGATTTTGATTCAGCCCCTTATCTTAACTTTCTGTGCATCTTTCTATCTTAAGCATGTTTCGTATAAGTAACATATTGTTGGATTCTTTGTTTTTGCATGTGAAATTTCTAAAACAAAGCATTATATGTAGTACCAGTGGGAAAAACACTGTTGGTTGGGGAAGGGTTCCTGGCATTTGACTTGTTCTTTGAATGACAGGTAGAAATTCAACAGTTACACAGGGGAAAGGAAGACTTAGGCAGAACGGGATAAAAGAACATAGCATGTTCAGACAGTAGAGAGTAATCTAGTGGGATGATTGGATATAGTGAAAGAAGGGGAGTGAAATGAGCTAAGTCTAGAAAAATAGACTATTACTAGATCAGGAGATGGGGCAAAAGGAGTTTTCAGAAGCTAGACCAAAGAATTTGAACATTCTGTAATAGGAAAAAGGGTCCAACTGAATGTTTTTGAGCAGAGAAAGGACATGATCAGTTATATATATATAATATAAATCTGGCGAGACTTACATGAACTGATGCTAAGTGAAATGAGCAGAACCAGAAGATCATGATATACCTCAACAACGATACTGTTTGAAGATGTATTCTGATGGAAGTGGATCTCTTTGATAAAGAGATCTAATTCAGTTTCAATTGATCAAGGATGGACAGAAGCAGCTATACCCAAAGAAAGAACACTGGGAAATGAATATAAACTGCTTGCATTTTTGTTTTTCTTCCCGGATTATTTCTACCTTCTGAATCCAATTCTCCCTGTGCAACAAGAGAACTGTTCGGTTCTGCACACATATATTGTATCTAGGATATACTGTAACCTATTTAACATGTATAGGACTGCTTGCCGTCTGGGGGAGGGGGTGGAGGGAGGGAGGGGGAAAAATCAGAATAGAAGCAAGTGCAAGGGATAATGTTGTAAAAAATTACCCTGGCATGGGTTCTGTCAATAAAAAGTTATTTTAAAAAAAGATAATAACAGTCTATACTAAGGTTGTCTCAGATCAAATGAAATGAGTGTGAAAAATGCTCAGTACAGTGGCTGGCACATTGTAGTTACTATATAAGCAATTTATTTCTTTCCCTTTCCCTTCCTAGTGAGAATAAAGGGCAAAGGACAGATGCAAGAGAGATTTTAGAGATAGACTTGATAGGATTTGCTATATGATTTGGTCTGAGGGATAAGGAAGAAAGAAGAATAAAAACTTATGTCAAGTTCTCAAATATAAGAGATTGACACCACAAATTGTAAAGTGAGGAGGAAGAACAAGGGAAAACATAAGGTTAGTTTTGGAGATTAAGTTGGGAACTATGGTGGGATATGTAGGAAAATGGCATGTAGACATGTGAGGATGCAGATCTAAAGCTCAAATGGGAAGTTAGGACTGGAAATATAGATTGGGGAATCTGATACTTAGAGATGGTAGTTGAAAATATTGCATTCAGTTTAGGGGAAAAGAAAAAGGAGCTAAAGAGACTAATATAGATCACGGGGCTCTAATTCATCAAACAGCTCAAATTTTAAAGTGGTACATCCAGAAGGTGAAAGCAAGGGAAGTTAAAAGGGAATGAATAAGAAATTTCTCATAGTCCTATAAAAATAAGGTTGGATCACTAAGCCTTAGAATAAGCTTAGGCTGGTTAGAAATGCTAAGGAGAAAAAAAGATTTTGTTTTGGGTGTTTTCTTTAACTTTGTTGGGCAAATGATCTAGGAAGGGATAATAACGATGCTTAGGGTAAACTGAATGATAATCATAGGCAAGAGAAGAATTTAGAATTCCACAAATCTGATTTTCCTTCTTTTTTTTCTCTCTGCCAAGAAGGTTTTTATTTAAATTTAACTTTTTTTCAATGAATAAAAATGTACTTTTTCTCCCTCATGCTCTTTTCTCCCCATGATCAACAAGAAAAGGAAGCAATTATTTCCAAGAGCCAGCATGGCTTTATCAAGAATAGATCATATCAGTTATGGTAATTAAGTTTTTTGAGAGGATTACTAGATTGGGTGATCAGGAGAATGCCATTTATTTAGGTGATTTGCAGTTTAGCAAAACATTTGACAAAGAAATTCATGCTCTTTTTGTGGACCATATGGAGAGCTGTGGGGTGAACAGTTCTAGAAATAAGATAATTCAGAGCTGCTGGAATGACCAGTTCCAAAGAGCAATTCCCAAAGATCCATTTGGAAAGACATTTCTAGCGAAGTGCTCTAGGGATATCCCCTTCATTCTGTGCTGCCCAAATCAATGACTTGGAAAAAGACAGAGGTAGTAAATAATAACAATAACAATGGCTGATATTTGTAGAGCACTTTGAGATTTGTAAAATGCTTTACTCGCAATAAAGTTGATCCTCATCATTTTCGGATTTTTGTGTTTGTGAATTTGCCTACTCCCTAAAATTTTTTTGTAATCTCCAAATCAATATTCTTGATACTTTTGTGGTCAATCCTCAACATGGGCAGAATGATGAAAAATTTGAGTTGCCTGATATTCCTAGCTGAGATAAAACTAGCAAATACTCTCCCTTCTTGTCTCAGTTCTCGTACTGTAAACAGATATCATTTTCCTGATCTATTTAGTGCCACATTTTTTGAGTGCTTTTTTGAGGATTTCACTGTTTAAAATGGCCCCCAAGTATAATGCTGAAGGGCTGCCTAGTGCTCCGGAAGCATGAGAAGGCTGTGCTGTACCTTACTGAGAAAAGAGAAAATACATGTATTGGATAAGCTTCATTCAGACATGAGTTATAGTGCTGTTGGCCATGAGTTCAATTTCAATAAATCAACCCCATGATATATCCAGAAAAATGAAGATTGTCAATCTATATATGAGGCTGCTCTAGAAATTCTTAAAGTAACATCTACAGCATGTAAAGAAACTATGGAAAAGTTGGAAAAGTAGCCAAATTTGTGGATTCGTTAGATGACTACTGAAAAAAAAATCTTAGCATAAAGCATTGCTATGAGGTTTATAGTCAAAGAAATCTGTGGTTATGTTGCCGAGGGTTAGGAAAATGTTAAACCATTCTTGACGAGGGCTGGCTGATTCCCAGATGTCCAAAGGTAATGCTGGGGGGAAAATATTAAACTTGCATGTGAGGCAGGTTCTGCAGGTGAGGGAGCTGCAGAAGAATTTTCCAACTATCTGCTAATTGTTATACAGCAAAAGGATTATGTGGATAATTAGTCACTACAGATGGACAACAATATGGACCCAGAATTGAATATGAAGGGGAGAGTAGACTTGTTTACTTTTGAGAACTTGTGGAGTGCTGTCATCCATACTAAGCTGCCCCTTAAACCAAAAACTCATCCTTTTGATATCAGTATTCAAAGAATCTCAGCATTGAAAGAGAATTTAGAAGCCATTGACTCCAAACTGTGGCTAAAAGGGAGTCCCTTCCCCACTAAACCCAACCAAAGAATGTTCAGCCTTTGCTATAAGACCTTAACTGAGGGGAAACTGCCCATTCCATGCTTAGGGATTCTACTTGTTAGGAAATTGCTCTTTTTGCCAAACCTAAATTTTCTTCTTTACAATCTCAGCCCATTTCTTCTGGTTTTGTGCACTGAAGAACAAGCAGATCTAGTCTGGTGCTTCTTTCTGATAATAAATAGCCTTGACATCTCCAGCAAAGCTCAGCTCGTAGGCTATTTCCTTGGTAGAACTTTTTGTGATTCTGCTAGTTTTTAGTGCTTTTTCCTTTCTGAAATTATCCTGTATTCTGCCTCATCACAAGCTTCTGTTCCTCTGATTGGAGTGTAAAGCAAGAACTTCAAAACTTCCACTGTAGGAGGGAGCTCAGTTCAGAACATCTACTATGACTATGAAACTTCTCTGATTTTTTTCCGCCACAACCCAACATCTCCTAAGACACCATAACACTCTTCCCATTTTTCTGTTTTCTTTTGCCATCTTCCCTCATTTGATTGTAAGCTTCTTGAGGGTAAGAAGTATCTGTTCATATTTATATCTTCAGTACTTAAAACAACACCTGAAACATAGTAGGTGTTTAATAAATGTTTATTAACTGACTATAAATATTTACCTGTTCTCTCCCTTTCCCCAGAATGTAACTAAGATTTTAGTTCTCTAAAATCTTCAGACCTATTTGTTAGGTGTAGTGAATACAACTTGGAGTTCAAATCCAGCCTCAAGCACTTGTGTGACTTTGGGCAAATTACTTTTACCTTTTGTATGCTTCAGTTTCCCTAACTACAAAACAATAGGGATAATAATAGCATCAACTCTCAGAATTTTTGTGAAGATCAGAGGAGTTCATATTTGTAAAAAGTTTAGCACAACAATGGGCACAAAGAAAATGCTATAAAATGTTAGCTATTATAATTTACTATAATTATTATTATTTAAGATAAACTGTTTGTCACACTTCCTTCATCTTGAACTTGGGAAGTTAACTATTCTAACCCAAGCTTAAATCTTTTCATTTATTCCTGTTAACTTCAACATCTTTCATTAAGCCTATGATATCAACATGTTGAGATTTTGGGGGGATCCTGATTCTATCAGCTAATACGGTAGCCATCATTTTTTGCTTTTATCATGTTCTCACTTGACAGATACAAAGCCTACTAAATGAAGAACAGATGATCCTCATCATTTGCAGTAGTTATGGACAACTACAAAATTGCTGTGAAGACAAATTACTGAATACTGAAGCAGAGAAATTATGGGGTTAGGTTTCTTCAAGCCTCTGCTCATATTTTCATCAGCTGATCAATACATAACCCTAGGAGTTTGCACTTAAACTCATCCTTGTCATTGGTCAACAATAGTGAGGTTGCATGATCTTTGATTTAAAGCCAATGGTTTTGGAAGCCTTTTTGGTTACATCGGTCCATTTGCCAATGTCCTTGTAAAACAAGTCAGTCTCATTGATGTTGAAAAGCTATCTGTATCATCGGTAAGATATGCCTATATTTCTAGATAGGAATTATAGATATATTTATATCTCTAGATAGAATTAACTTGATAAATATCGATAGATATCTGTAAATATTCCTGCTATAGATGATAAGGTCCTGGTTGATTCAGTTTGCAGATAACATTGTGCTGAATACATCTAATTCTAGAATGATAAAGAAGCTGAGATGAATGAGATCAAGGGTCCCTCAAAAGAGATTAGCCTAACAGGCTACACCTGAATAATCAAGAGTGCTTCTTGCTTAGCTTGTGATGTGCCCATGAATTAGCATATCAGCAGATCTCTATCTCTAGTTATCTCTAGTTATCACTGACTCTAGATATGTAGACATCTAGATCTCTTAACTATTTAATTATCTCTATTTCTAGAGATCTACACACACACACACACACACACACACACACACACACACACACACCTCAGAGATTCAAGGAATCAACCCACTTGAACCCTGAAGAAGTCATCCTCCACGATGATGTTAAATACCTTTGATAAATATCTCTCTCCCTGTTTTATACCTCACCTGCTGTGGATAATTGGAGAATTGCTGAAAAAGTTCTCTCTGCAATTCTATCTTTTGAGAAATTTTGCATGATCTTGATATAGATATGAGAAACAATGTTGGAGAAGAGCCTTGATATTTTGCTCTATTGAGTCAAATTCTTCTAAAAATATAATTAATTGAGAAGAAACGCAGTGGGATCTTGCGTTCTTGAAGTCAATCATCAGCTGTCTGTAATCATTTGTGAAAGCTTCTGTGTTCTCTTCTGTTTTCATCAATGCTACGTCTGATAATCATAGGCCACTCTTCTAGTAATTTTATAAAAATGAGAGAATAAGCATATGGGTTTCTAGTTACTGAAACCCTTTCAAGCATCTATTTCTGCAGATAGGTAAGACTGAGGTCTTCTCCTTAGTCACTGGTTTCTTATCCTATTTTTGTCACCTCAGAAATCATTCTTGCAGTGTTTTGCTTCCAGCATGGTTTTCCTTTCTATGCATTTAGTCCAGCTGAGCCACTTTCTCTGACTTCCCTTTCTTTGGTGTCACTTCTGCTTCCTTTTATAACACATCAGAGACTGAGGTTTTAGGGTCTAAAGGTTGTGGTTTGACTGTCAATGGTGATAAAAATAGTTGCTGACTGCTTCCACTTCTGGCTCAGCTAGATCTGAAACCAAGTTTTTCTCCCACTTTTCCCCTGGGCTGCTGTTTGCTGTTTTGTGAAATGATGCTAACTGCTTATAATCTTTCCCCATCTTCCCCTGTAATGTTTTGCAAATGAGTTTATATTCTATACTGATGTTGCCCTTGGCTGTCAGGTCGCTTCACTTGGCAAAGAGATCAAGCATCGCCGGGTTGACAGAAGATGATAATATGAAATAATATAGAAGTGCATGAGGGAAGTGCAAAGGATATATTTTATCGGGTTTGAGAGGGTCAGTGTCCTTACCAGCTGGAGATGTCAGGGAAAGCTTGGTGGGGTAAGTCTCATTTGAGTTCAGTTTCAAAGAATGAGAAGGAATTCAGTGAGTTAGGAGAGGGGCAGATGCAAAGGCACGGAGGTGGGAGATTGCAGGGTTTGTAAGAGGGATAGAATGTAGTCCAGTTTGGCCTGAGTATAGAGGATGTGGAGGAGAGCAATAAAAGTTAACACTAGGGGAAAAGTGGTACCAGATCCGGAAAGACCTTAATAAGGAGCCTAAAAAGTTTTCATTTTGCTCAGATGAAAGGGAACCACCAAATATTTTTAAGCCTGGGAAAGGGATGTGGGCAGGAAACCTTATCTTAGGGGCACAAGTGATGATTTTTCTCACCGCTTCTGATTAAAGATAGGGACTTTAGAAAAAATATCTCAGAAGTGAATAACAACAGTTTTTGAATTTCTGGGCCAGGGCACGAATTGTAGGAATAAGGGAGTCTTGTCTTCCTTATTGCTCTTTGCATTTCTTTCCTTCTCTCTCTTCATATCAGTTACTCATCCTTTCACTTGAATTACTACAGTGATCACTTAATTGGTCTCCTTACATTTGGCTTCTTTTCTTTTTGATCCATCCTCCCCAGAGCTGACAAATTACTATTTCTGAAGTATGAATCCATTACTCACCTCCTCAAGAATCTCCAGTTGCTCCCTATTGCCTATAAGACAAAATGTAAACTTTTCTGTTTGGTATTTAAAACTGTTCTCTAGCATATATTTCCCATCTGAAGAGGAATAATGGATTAACTCATGAACCATTACTCCCTCTCCTGTGCTCTACATTCTTATCAAACCAGTCTGTTTTTCCCTATATATAATATTTCACTCTATCTCCATGCCTTGTCCAAATCTCTCCCGTTCATGGAATGCTCTCTTCATCCCCATGCTGAACTCTCTTCAGGGTCAGGTCAAATGGCATTTCCTTCAAGAAGTCTTTTCTGACTGCCTCAATTGTCCATCACCCCCAGTCACTTGGTATATATGTTGTATGTATCCTGTACTGACAACGAACATCTCTTCTTTCTCAGCCCAAGTATATTGTAAGCTTCTTGTAGACAGCCTATTTCACTTTTGTATTTGTATATTTTTTGCTTAGCATATAATTAGGTTTACTTAGTGCTTATTGATTGGTCTAAGAATTGAGAGATGGAGTGCATCTAGTGCTATCCAAGAAAAATTTGCTGCTTCATCAACTTATTTGATGAAACTTGCCAAGTTTCATCAAAAAGGTTTTAAGTTGGGGCAGCTAGATGGTGCAGTGGATAGAGTACCATCTCTGAACTCAGGAGTACCTGAGTTCAAATGTGACCCCAGACACTTAATGCTTTGTAGCTGTGTGACCGTAGGCAAGTGACTTAACCCCAATTGCCTCAGCAAAAATAAATAAATAAAAATAAAAAAAGGCTTTAAGATGAAAATGAAAAGGGAGGGAAAAAACTGTTTGCCAAATTCTATGGGGGTTATTAGGTATGGCATCATGAGGAATATTTCAGTAGTGAGTTCTAATAGTTTCTAAAAGCCAAGATCCAAGAAGGCAGAGGATGTTACTCATGGACTAAAATAAAGTTGAGATTTTACTTCAAAGGGATCAGTACAACTTCATGGATGCTGCTGAGATGTGGTGAAATATAGCCCATGACTCAGTTGACAATGCTTCCATTTCCCTTCATTTAAGAATGGTGGGATCAAAATAAGGGCTTAAAAAAATTCAATCTGGGGGAAGAAGGAAATCAGGGAAGGGTTAGGGTCATTGTTTAGGATAGGTTTTTTTGGTGCTGGGGAGTAGGAACAAGAACTCTTCAACCTTTCTTTTATTTTACTTCTGTTTCCTCTATCAAGGAAAATCATGGTATAGTACCAATTCTAGAGTCAGAACACCCAGAATTTGAAAGTTAGAATGGACTTTAGTACAGTCTACTCCAATCCATCTATATATGAATGGAATTTCCATTATAACATATCCCATGAGTGGTCATCCCTATACAACCTTTAGACGCTCTCTCTCTCTCTCTCTCTCTCTCTCTCTTTCTTTTTGTAGTAGACAAAGGAAGCACTGTGCAGTGGGAAGTATGCTGGATGAAAAGTCAGGGATCCTATGATGAAATCTATACCGCTTGCTGCTTGCATGCATTTCTGGCCTTTTCATGGGCCATTATTTTAAATGGAATTTATTTTTTCCTGCTAAACTTTGTATATAATATAAACTTTGTTGATAATTTGTATGGGTTTATTTAATATCCTGCAACTTTGCTAAAGTTGTTCATTGTTTCAAGTAGTTTTTAGTGGATTCTCTAAGTATACTATCATCTCATCTGCCAAGGGTTAGTTTATTTTAATTACTTCTTTGTCTTTTTCTTATCTTATTGCTATAGCTAATACTTTTTAGTACAATACTGAACAATAGTGGTGATAATAGATGTCCTTACTTCACTCCACTCCTTATAGGGAAGTCTTCTTATTTATTTATTTTTTTAATTATAACTTTTTTATTGACAGAGCCCATGCCTGGGTAATTTTTTTTAACTTTTTATTGACAGAACCCATGCCAGGGTAATTTTTTACAACATTATCCCTTGCACTCACTTCTGTTCCGATTTTCCCCCTCCTTCCATCTACCTCCTCCCCCAGATGGCAAGCAGTCCTTTACATGTTAAATAGGTTACAGTATATCCTAGATACAATATATGTATGCAGAACCGAACAATTCTCTTGTTGCGCAGGGAGAATTGGATTCAGAAGGTAGAAATAACCCGGGAAGAAAAACAAAAATGCTAACAGTTTATACTCATTTCCCAGTGTTCTTTCCTTGGGTGTAGCTGCTTCTGTCCATCTTTGATCAATTGAAACTGAATTAGCTCTCTTTATCGAAGAGATCCATTTCCATCAGAATACATCCTCAAATAGTATCATTGTTGAGGTATATAATAATCTCTTGGTTCTGCTCATTTCACTTAGCATCAGTTCATGTAAGTCTCGCCAGTCCTCTCTGTATTCATCCTGTTGGTCATTCCTTACAGAACAATAATATTCCATAACATTTATATACCACAATTTACTCAACCATTCTCCAATTGATGGGCATCCATTCATTTTCCAGCTTCTAGCCAGTACAAACAGGGCTGCCACAAACATTTTGGCACATACAGGTCCCTTTCCCTTCTTTAGTATCTCTTTGGGGTATAAGCCCAGTAGAGACACTGCTGGATCAAAGGATATGCACAGTTTGATAACTTTTTGAGCATAGTTCCAAATTGCTCTCCAGAATGGCTGGATGTGTTCACAATTCCACCAACAATGTATCAGTGTCCCTGTTTTCCCACATCCCCTCCAACATTTCCCATTATCTTTCCCTGTCATTCTGGCCAATCTGACAGGTGTGTAGTGGTATCTCAGAGTTGTCTTAATTTGCATTTCTCTGATTAATAATGATTTGGAGTACATTTTCATATGGCTATAAATAGTTTTAATTTCTTCGTCTGAGAATTGTCTGTTCATATCCTTTGACCATTTATCAATTGGAGAATGGCTTGATTTCTTATAAATTAGTCAGTTCTCTATATATTTTGGAAATGAGGCCTTTATCAGAACCTTTGACTGTAAAAATGTTTTTCCAATTTATTGTTTCCCTTCTAATCTTGTCTGCATTAGTTTTGTTTGTACAAAAACTTTTCAATTTGATATAATCAAAATTTTCTATTTTGTGGTCAATAGTGATCTCTAGTTCTTCTTTGGTCAGAAATTCCTCCCTCTTAGGGAAGTCTTCTAACTTGTTCCAGGTCTTACTGATAGTTTTAGATATATACTACTTATTATTTTAAGGAAAATTCCATTTATCCCTTTGTTTTCTAGTGTTTTTATCAGGAATGAGTCTTATATTTTGTCAAAAGCTTTTTTCTGCATCTACTGGTATAATCATATGAGTTTTGTTGTTTTTGTTGTGGAGATGGTCAATTCTGCTAATAGTTTCCCTAATATTGAGCCAGCCCTGCATTCCTGGTAAATACTATTTAGTCATAGAGCATGATCTTTGAAATATATTTCTTTAATCTCCTTGCTGGTATTTTATTTAATTTTTTTTGCCTCAATATTCATTAGGGAAATTGGTCTATAGTTTTCTTTCTCTGTTTTTGCCCTCCCTGGTTTTAATATGAGCACCACATTTGTGTTATAAAAGGAATTTGGTAAAAACCATTTTCTGTTTTTTTCAAATAGTTTATATGGTGTTGGACTTTATTCTTTAAATCTTTGGTAACATTCACTTGTGAATCCATCTGGTCCTTTGGATTTTTTCTCGGGGAGCTGATCGATGGCTCGTTCTTCACCCTGGAACTGCGATCAGGTCCCTTACTCCTTTTCAGTCCGATGTAATAGAATACTTTTTGCCTAGTAACTCAGACCTAGAGTTGCATATGAATACTGCAGCAGGGTCTTTCGCCCTATGTCAGCAAAAGTTCCCCGTACTATCTATCTGATCAGTTGTCTTACAGTCTCTGGGCTGAGAGTTCCCTAAACGGCTGTTGCCTCCAAGACCTGCTGCAGATTTTGTCCCTGCATGTGCTGTGCTCCAGGTTGAGCTGGTATCATAGATTCTCCTGCTAGTCTCTTGTCTTGGGCCAGAAAAATGTTTTGTATGACCCTTTTATTGGCTCTGCTCCTCCATATTTCTAGTCAAGACATTATTTAAAGTTGTTTGGAAGAGGATATGAGAATGTTCAGTTGAATTCCTGCCTCTGTTCCCCATCTTGACTTCACATCTTCCCCTACACCCCTGCTCCAGCCCCCTGCCAATTTCTCTAATGAAACATTAAGCCAGAGAAACTTAGACCTTCTTCAACTCTTTCATCATAAGTTAATCATCTTCTGCTCCATGTATCAACCACATAACTTTGTATTCCCTTCTTATCACCCAAGTCAGTCAGTCTACTGTCCCCAATTCATTCTGGCTCTCCAGTTTCAAATAGCTGTTTCCTTTTTTTAATGAATGACTAAAGTACTTATCATATACAAAACATTGTACTACATGCTGGGCATACAAATAGAAAAAAACAGAATAATCTTTGTTCTTAAGGAACTCACATTTAACAGAAGAGAAAATACATGAAAATTTCAGCTGCAAGTCATTTCCACACACATACACACTTACATCTACATTGTGTATGTGTGTATGTGTGTACACAGTTCACATCTACATTGTGCTTTGTGGTTTTTAAAGTGTTTTATAAACAAAGTGATTTGATTCTCAACAATAAAACTGTGAATTAAATGGTATTATTATTATCATCCCTATTTTACAGATGATGAAATTGAGGGTCTGAGAGATTACAGTGATGTCTGATATCACACAACCATAAATATTAAATGAGACATTTGGATAGTTTTTCCTGACTTCGTCAGTTCCTTTCATATGCCACGGGAAGCTTAAGTAGGAGATAACACAATGGAGAAGAAGATACAGAAGGGATACAAAAGTTGGAGGGAATTAAAGATAGAGGAATAAACTGTGAGTGAGCATTGAAGAAAAGAGGAATATCATAGATTTGATGAATCAAGAAAATCTAGTTCTAGGACTCAGTTTACTCCCTTCTCATGCATCAGATAGTGTCTAAATGAAAATATAAAACCTGTGGTGTCAGGGGGTGGGGAGTTACTTCAAGGATAAGTCCTTTTTCAGTAACTACGTCTCTCAGTCTCTCTTTGTCTCTGTCTCTTTTTTTCTCCCTCGCTCCTTAAATTTGTTAATTTGTGCTGGTGCATTTACAGAGCACCTGACTATAATCATCTATATTCTAGTTATAATATACAGAACTCCATACCCCCCCTTAGCATCTGCATACATATGATTTCCATGCTAAAAGGAGATGTCAAGCTTAAAAGGTGCTCAATTAAATTTTGTTGAATTCAAACAAGTCATTCCCCCTCCCCTAACATCCTTGAGTTCCTTGTCACAGTTCTCTCGTGTTCGTTTTCATTTTACACTCCTCAAGGTTTTACTACTCAGAGAATGCACTCCTCTGAGTGGTTATCCTAGCCAACCCCATTCCCTTACAACAAACTGTAAGAGACTTTCCAGTTTCTTTTGTTGTCCATATATATATATGGACAATATGTCCATATATATATATGGACAATATGTCCATATATATATATGTATATCTTGCTGAAATTTCAGCATGTCCTAAGACTATTACAAGGATAAATTCTCTTTAGAGAAGAGAATCTCCTAGTATATTTCTCTAGGAAATTCTGCCCCAAATCACCAGCATGCGTTCAGGACTTGGCAGACACTATTCAGGATCCCTGCAGTGGAAGTGAGGGTAGAGAGGAAGAAATAGGAACAAAAGGTGTCAGTCCTAATATAGTAAGTCCTGTCATTCTCCTCAAATGTTGCCTCAGGTGCGCCAAGGTTTCTACCCAAGAACTTAGAGCTAAAAGAGAGCAAATTCTCGCATTTTCAGGGGGCAAGATATGGGATTGAACTGAAGGAAATATTTGTGCAGGCAATGATGGGGTGGGGTGGGGAAGGGCAATGCCTTCCTAAGTAAAGGGGCTGAGTCTGAGTGAAGAGCTGAGCTGTCATAATCAGAAGGGATAGGCTGGGCCAGTACCAGAGGTCTTTTGATTAGAAGTTGAGAGAAGGAATATTTGTTGGTGGATTTCTTGTCTACAGTAGTATCCACTCTAAAATATTAAGCTTTTGCCTGGAAAGTCAGTGCCAGTTGAGCAGGCAAAAGCCGGGGAAAGCCAGGGACTTGGCAGTTGTCTGGCTTAATCTATCTCCCTCTTATATAGTGGATAACAGGATTGCTTACCAGCATCCTGTGCATATATTGTGTTTCCTCTTGATTCAGCCTCATAGAGTCCCGGGGCATTGCCAAAACTGTAGTGTAGAATAGAAATTCAGGTAAGAAGAAGGGGGTAGTCAGAGACTTAAAAATGAAACTGAATTCTGAACCTGTAACTGGGACAGGATCATTGATACTGCTACAGGGCATCAGAAAGAACCCTCATAAGCAATTCCTGTGTGGAGAAGCTGACATCTCTCTGAACCCCATCTAAGCAACCAACATTGCCATTCAGGCCAAGATGATTTATTCTGTAAAGATTTCATCAGGAACCGAAAAAGTCTATTCCCGTTGCCAAAATAAGTGAGCGTGATACAGTTGTCAGAAATATTTACACTGGAAATGTAAAAAAAAAATTTTTTTTAATAAAATGTAAATGTCTGAAAACACTTGTGATTTGAAGATGGTGACAATAACTGGTCTGGGGGAGTACAGGGGAAATAATTTTGGATTTGGAATCAGAAGGCTCCAGTTCAAATCTTGATTTTCAGTCCATTTCTGTCAGTATGATTCCAAGCACGTCAATTACTTTCTTCATATCTATGTGAAAAAAAAATTGAAATCAATTATTTCTAAAGTTCCTTCTGATACAAAAGTACTGTATTTTTATATTATATTAATATATAATATTAATTAATATTATTAATAATAATATTACTATTGATATTCTCTGTACTTCTCACCACTAATCTGTGCTTTGGAAAGAAGTTGTTCCCATTTTAAACAGGGCAAAAGAAGGAGGAAGGTATTATATTTGAAATCAGAATTGTGTTCAGATTCTGGCTTCCTTTTTTACTCTATGGCTCTGAACAAATTCCCTTACTTCTGTGTGGGCCTGCATTTTTTTTATCCATAAAATGAAAAGGCTAGATTTGATGTTAGATATCCCTTCCAGCTCCAGATCTTTCGTCCTAGAGATCTGAAAACCCCAGTAAGATGCCACCTTTGCTGTCCCTAGAATGAGCTTGTAAGGGTCAGGTGGTATGACTTCTTCCAGAGGCAGTTCTTAGTATCTTAGTATAGACAATCCTGCAGCTTTCTTAATTAATTTAAATATATGATCGTTTCTTTGGCTCATCCCAGTGAGCACACCTGTCTGAGGCTGCTGGGGCTGCCCATACTCTCCCCCACTTCTGAATGGATGTTTACCTGAGGGTAAATTTCAGCATAGATCTGCCTTCCTGCACGTTTTCATTTTTTTTTTCAAGGAAAGAAATTCAGTGGAGAATTTAAACACCTGTTGTTTAGAGAGAGCTTCCTTTAAGATGACAGAGGTGAGCAGGGAAAATAGTTGTTTTGATTACAGAAATCATTCAGGAGCACACTGGTGAAATGAAGAAATCTGCCATGCTTCCAGAAAGATTCTCCTGCAGAGTGTGTTAACTCTTGATGATGCAGGGATTGCTGTCCATGATTTGGAGGCTTCTGGTCCTGTCTCTGTAATGCTCTTTGCATTTCAGCCACTTTTCTGATCACTCAGGATTTAGCAGCATAGAGTGGTAGAAAGAGCATAGACCCCAGGATCAGGGAGACCTGAATTCAAATGTGACTTCTGACACGTACCGGCTGTGGGATGTTCCAGAGTTGCTACTGGCTTGCATTGACAGAGAGAGCTTCTCCCCAGGGAGCTCCCTACACCCAATCCTGGACCCAAATAAAAGCCCTTTGTAATTTTGAAGAATCAGATTCAAGAATGGATTTGAAGCAAGTTGGGCAAATGACTTATTTTTTTCTGCCTGATTTCCTCATCTATTAAAGGGACATCATAATGCTTTCAGTATCTGTCTTGTAGGTTTCTTAGGGGAGGAATGAAATCCTATTTTTTCCCCTGAGGCAGTTGAGGTTAAGTATTTTGATCAGGGTCCCACAACTAGGAAGTGTTAAGTGTCTGGAGTCATATTTAAACTCAGGTCTTCCTGACTTCAGGGCTGATGCTCTATCCACTGCCCTACCTAGCTGCCCCTGAATGAAATCCTTAGTAAACTTTAAAAGGCTATCAAAATGTAAAGTCTTATTATTTTTAAGATACAGATTAAGGGGACAAACAGGAATAATAGTGTTTATTCATTTGGGGATCCAGCCTATGACACTTAAAACTTTGACTGTAGAAGGGGAATCCTTATTCCTTAAAAATCCCGATAGGAGAATGAAAAATTTTGCTTCTTAAATATTCAAGATAAAATACTTGGGGGGAATTCTGGGTTCTTTTCAGGATTAAGGTTCAACTCCTAGAATAGACAATGTCCAATTCTTCCTTTATCATTGCACGTGGGTGTTGGTATGTTTTTATTCTGTAGTGGTCATGAATTTTGAAGAAATCAAAGAAAGATTTGTGCACCCAACGTCTCGTGGCTGGTCCGTGGCCCATTTTAAAGCCCATAAAATCTGGCATGTCTATTGAATTGTGAATTCTGAGGTTTTAAGCATAGCACCCATGGATGGGCATCTCTTAAAGATTAAGAACCAGGTTTACCCCCAAGTCTATAGATTTTGTAGTTGCTAGAGCCAGGACTTGCTTTATGAGGAGAAAAAAATGGAACTGAGCAGTTATTGTTCCTGAGCTCTGCCCCAATTTTGGCTGATGCTTCCATTTTAACCCATCATAAAGAGAGAGTCCCATGCTTGTGGCCCATGTCAGCTGTCACTCTGCCCTCTCAGCACAGGCTGCCTCCGTGACTGCGCCCACTCATGACACCTTAGCTTCTTTTGGGAGAGTCAGATTGGTCTTAGCCATCTATGTTTAGTAAATCATTTTGGCAGGAGCATCTACACCAATTCTGAGTGGTAGGGCCTTTTTCTTAGTGAGAGAGAAAGTGTCAAAAACCCTAATGTACTGTAGCAGGGGGAACCTCTCAGGGAACATTTTTTTTTTTTTTTTGGATACTCCAGTGCAGTATATTTCAGAGTGAAGTGGGCTGGCCCATATTGCTTTGTATCATTTCGATTTCTTCTTCACAACAATAGCAAAGGGTGTGTGGTGAGGGAGGTAGAGTGGGGAACTGAGGGAAAAAGAAATGATGGGAAGTAAAACTATGGGCAGCATTAGCCCCAGGAGGTCACAATTTGTCACATCTCTCTGATATTTCCATTTTTCCTGAAAACCATAATTAACTGAAATCTTTGCTCTTTGTGAGTGGAAATGGTTTCTTTCTATTTATTTGTATGTCCAGTGCCAGGCACATAGTAGGTGCTTCATAAATACTTCTTGATTGGTTGATCATCTAGAGGAGCTTTTTGCTACTAAGATTATCACATTTTCTCTACTGTTAGTTCAGAGATACTCACTTAAAGACTGCGAAATTGTTCTTGTCATGTCTGATTTTTTTGTGACCCGATTTGAGGTTTTCTTTATGAAGGTACTGGAATAGTTTTTCTTCTCCAGCTCGTTATATAGATGAGGAAACTGAGACCTGTCTAGGGTCACCCGTAAGTGTTTGAGGTCATTCAGGAAGATGAGTATTCCTGACTCCAGACCCAGAACTCTATCTACTTCACCACCTAGCTGCCCCTTTAAAGGGACTACCATAATATAATTTATCCTGCAAAAAATTCAGTAACTTAAGTTCCCAGAAACATTCAGTCTGCCATTTGAACTGCGCCATTGAGTAAATTTCAAAATAATTTTTGCTGGGCCAAATTGTGAGGAGACTATCAAAGTGAAAACTTTCTTTCTGGGAATTTCATAGTTTTAATGAAAAGATTAATTTAAAAATCTCAGTTTGGCATTTACAGATCTTTGCCTGCTTTCTCAGTCTTTATGTTCCTTTCTTTCATGTACTCCCTGTACGACTCAGACTGGCTGATGGCTTTTCCCCTAGCACAACAGAGGCTATAACATCTGGAAAACTGGTGGGCTGGCAAGAGATCCTCTACTTTAATTCCCTCATTTTTCTGAGAAGAAAATTGAATCACTTATTTATGGTCACAAAAATGACCTAATTGACAAAGGCAGGATTTAAACCCAGTTCTCTAATCTTGAGCTAATGATCTTTCCCATCCACCTTGCTTCTGCCTCCCACACTCTGTCTTGGTGCAAGTGGTCTCTTGGTTCCTTGTGTTGTACAATGGACCCCTCAGAGCCTGGGGGTAATGATATGCAATTTCTTCTTACAAAAATATCTTCAGTTATTCCCTGTTAAAAACACTCCAATAAGTGGAAAATGCAGAGCAAAAGCCATCAGTTAGAAAATAAATAAAAGCAGATAGTACAGAAGTACATCGCCTCCTTTTCCAAAGGTCTCAAGCTGGATCTTAGATCAGAGTGATGGCCACGGGGCTGCTCCATTGCTTTTTGGTCCACAAACAAGCTTGGTTGGTATTGTGGGAAGGAAGGTTAAAGGTTAACTCAAAGCCCTCCACTTCTGCTATTGTCCTGGTCCCTATCAGGTAACTCTCCTTTCTGGCATAGATCACATTTTCACTTTTATAACTGAATCCCTACTAACTTCCAAATCATAGCAAAGTTGCCACATCCTGCCCAAGACCTTTCCCAGTACTTTTGCACACAGTTGCTTTGTCTCTCTCCAAATTACAATGTATCCTTTTCTATATCTTTTGGTCTCATTTTCTATATCCTTTGTGCTTTCTGATATTTGCATATTTTACTGCTAAAAATTATGGTAAACTTCTTGAGGATTCCTCTATTTTTGTTTTTGTAGCTCCAGCAGAGTGCTCTCCACATATTGGGCAAATCTATAAATGTGAATTAGACTAAATTAAATTAGAATTAGGGAGCACAGAAACAAAGGAAATTAGGACAATAAAAGACAAAAACAACATTGTAGCTAGTTGATTCAATTCGAGGAACCTAAGTTTTATGAACTGAGTTTTGCTATGAAAGTATCCCTGAACAGCCACACAGGGGTTCCCACCCAAAGAATAGTACTATGGTCTTCTTATGGATAAGAACTGGTTGGGATATTCATTCATTCATTCGTTTATGTCTTTATTTTGATAATTGACATAAGGGGAGAACTGAACAGCTGGCTTCAAGATCTCTAAGCAAGTACAAAATACTTTGTACTTAGAGTACTTTTGCTTAGAGTAGTTTCACTTGGCTCCAGCATCTGACAGTTGGGATCCATTGAAATTAAATGAAACTTTTTCATTTGGGGTAGAAGCTCCATTAAAAAAAATCTTGATCTTTAAGAAAGTCTGTTCCACTTGGTAGCTAGTATTATTTTTAGAAGAATCTGGGCTAAGTCTACCTATAAGAAGTCAGGGATCTGTTTTTCTTTCTTTTAGTGGTCTGGACTTGATTTTCCTCTCACCTGGATGAAAAGGCATCCTGTTCTCTTACCTTACTCCCCCTTATCCTTCTTTTACAACCTTGTAGGCTATTAGCCTTCTAGCTAAGCCCCTCAAATTGTCAATATATATATATAGCCCTCCCAAACTATTTCTAATTTGCTAGACTTTGGAGGCTAACTAGTCAATTGGGATGTAAATAAACTCTTTTGTGACTTTAAGAGGATCTCTTTGAATCCTTTCAAACTATGAACCATGATTCTTACACATTTCAGCATGTCTTTTAATCATGTAATATTTATTTAATAAGGCAAAAACCTGAATAATCATAACACTTAATAGAAAGCAAGAACAGAAATAATCAAAACATGAAGTACTCCAAAAAATGAGATCTCACCTTTACCTTGGGCACACACTTACAGAAACCCAGCCCAGAGGCACATGAATAAGGAAACCTTTTGTACTTTTAGAAACACTGTCTTTAGCATACTTGGTCTCTTTAAAGAATAATCTCTAAGATGCATCATCTGCTGGGCAAAGCTTCTTCTCTGCTACTCTTTTAGCACACAGCCACTCTTGCTTGGGTGCTCAGAAATGGTTGTGCTCTTTTAATGTCACTTTCCTTAAACTAGAGATTTGCCAGTCTCTTGAGATCTATTCTGAGACTCTGAGGCATTTTTCTCTGTCAAAATGCAGATAACAATAGAGCAAGGTAGTCTTTCCCCCTTCAAATAGCAGGGAAATCTCTTTTTTGTCTGATTAGCTCTCAACAAAGCTATGCCTCTTTTCATAGCAACGTTTGCAAAATCTCATTTCCCTCTTTATTTTCCCCCTCCTAAACTAGAGAATAAAGGGTAACACAAACATGGAGCAGTTTTCCCCTTCTCAAATTGTAGATGTTATTAAAGAACAATAATACCTTTCTGCAGCCAATCAGCTCTCAGCAAAGCAATGCTTCTTTTTTCTCAGCTCAGTCTCCATCAAAAAAGCTGCAGATCCTCTCTATCATCTTTAGTCAGCTCCTGTCAACTCCAATATTCTGTGTTCTGAATTCTCATCGCCTCTTGCTTTTTGTTGCTAACTCCTGTATTCAACTTTCTCTACTGCTTCTATTTTCATATGGTTATTGCCGATAGCTAGGGCTGTGCTGTTAAATATTTAACAACTAGCTCTTCAGGGAAAAAAAAAAGATGATATATTTTAAAGTTCAATTTCCATTATTAACATTTTATGCATCACTCTCTTAAGCCTAGATAATCAACAAAACTATGACTCAAATCCTGATTCAAACCTGAAAATTTAATAATTGACTCTTGTGAACCTATATGAGCTAACTCCCCCACATCCTTGTTCCATCTCTTATCTTGCAGAATCCGATTTGTCAGGACTTCATAACCAGAGCTTTCACTAATTTATGATGTGAAACTTAAAAATTCCCCCTTTCTGGCAGGTGTGATCCCAACAGTGCCCATATAATCTTCCCATAGCCTTTAAACTGTTCTTTGATTTACAATTTCTCAGTTATAACCTTCAAACTCAGATAACAGTAATATGTAAATGAGCTGGTTGCCACCATGCCCTGCAGCCATCTCTAACACAATCATTGCTCTACCTTCCAACAATTCCTCTTGATGCATTTATCTGAAGGGCAGTTTTCTCTTGTGTCCTCCTCACAGTTGGAGTGTCTGTCCTCATCTTTTAATCCAAGAGGTCATGTTCTTTCTCAAACTGATTTTATCAGGGTCCCTTACATAAATGTTATTTTCCTGACCTTTCAGCCATCAGATGTTCACATTTGAAAGGGGCAATCCCTTATAAGTGTGGCTTTGTCTTGTTATAACTGTATATCATCGTCACCTATCTGGTTAGTGCATGTTATGAGTGCTAGGTCATATGAGCATCATTTTAAAAATTGCACTTGTGATTTTATTGATATAGGGAGGTCACAGTGAAGAACTTCCTTTGCCAGAAAGAAAAAAAAAAGAACAAGGGGGCTGTTGAGCTGCAACTTATCCCTTAGATTAGGATTCCTTCAGGCTGTATGTTGTCTCAGAAAACTATGTATTTGACTAATGTAGAAATGTATTTAATATGATTATTCATGTATAATCTATATCAGATTGCTTGAGGTCTTGAGGTGGGAGAGGAGAGGAAAGGAGAAAAAAAAATGGAACTCAAAATCTTTCCAAAGTAAATATTGAAAATTATCTTTATGTGTAATTGGAAAAAAATAAAATATTATTAAGTGGGGAAAAATAAATTAAATTTTAAGAAGCTAATATTATCTATATTCTAGTGCAAAAAAAGAACTTCCTCTGTTAATGCAGATGGGCAGTTTCTTTACAACTTATATTCTTAGAGAGCTGCCTCTCTAAGAGGCAATTGGGTTGCAGTATATAATAATTAACATGTACCTATGGGAGTTGGTGACATGGAAACATATTTGTATAACGTAAACTCCTCTGAGTTGTTATGAAGGAGAGGACAAAAGTAGGAACATAGCTAACTCCCTGTTTTCCTTCCTTTCCTCCTCCTCTCTCTCCTCCCTCTTTTCCTCCCTCCATTCCTTCTTCTTTTCCTCTTTCCCTTCCTCCCTTTCTTTCCTCCTTCCTCCCTCCCTTCCTCTTTTGCTCTCTCGCACTCCCTTTTTCTTCCTTCCTTTTTTCCCTCTCTCTTACTCCTTTTTTTATTCCTTCCCTTCTGATACTCCTTTCCCTCTCTCCCTCCCTGCTTCATTTTTCCCTTCCTCCTTTCTTCTCCCTCCTTTCCTCCTTATATTTTTTATATCGCAGTCATTTTCCAATTAAATCCCCAACAAAACACTTTCTTATGCTAAAGAAAACCAGTTAAAGAAAACAAATGGACAGTGAGTGTAACTGCTAGCATATGCAGCAATCTGTAGCTGTAGTTTCTAATCTCTGTATCAAGAAGAGGGAAGAGGGTTTCCTCATCGTTTTTCTAGAGCCAAGTTTAGATGGTTAATCATGATGTTTTTTTCATGTTGTTTTCATTTATATAATCGTAGTCACCATCCATATTGTTCTCCTGTTTCTGCTTCCTTTGCTCTGTCATTTTTTAGTCTTTTTTGTTTTTCTGCATTCTTCAAGGTCATTTCTTGCAGGCCTTATTACAACAATAAGGTCTTTCTTATTACAATAACACTCCTTTACATTCACATAACACAATTTAGTCAGCCATTTTCCAACTGATAGGCACTCACTTTGTTTCCACAGCTTGGCTTTGTGAGTGGGGCTGACTCTGCATTCAGGATGCTTTGAGTTCTGTTCTACTTCTGGCACTTCAGCACAGAAGGGACTTAAAAGCTATTTATCCCAGCCCTCCCATTTTATGGATGAGGAAACTGAGATCTGGAGTATATGACCCTGAGCCAAATCATTTAAACTCTCAGCCTTAAAATGGGCATAATAATAGCACCTACCTCCCAGAGTTATTGTGAGGATCAAATGAAACAATATATGTGTTTTGCAAACCTTAAAACACTATATAAATTCTAGCTATTATTCTTAGGGATAAATACTGGACCTGGGATTTCATGGGGAATTCTCAGTTGATGCAGGTTGATGCTTTCTTTGCCACTCACGATGAGAGTTGCCTTAGAACGCTGAAAGGGTAAGGGATTTTCCCAGAATCCCACAGCTAGCATGTGTCAGAAGTGAGACCTGAATGCAGGTCTTCCCAATTCTGAGGCTGGCTCTATCCACAACATCATGGTATTGCCATCGTTGGTGGAGAAGTGGGGATTTTTTTTTTTTTCGGTGACTGCCCTTCTTGGGTGGTGGATCAGGGGAGGGGATGGGGTAGATGTCAATGCCCAGCAACAAGATATCTAGGTCAAAGGGTGGGAAGGACTTAGCAGCTTGTACTGTGTTCTTCCAACTGAGAATCTTAGTGCCCCTCTTGGCCACATGGGAGAATTAATCCCATCTGCGTCACAACCTAAGTCACTGGGAGAGAGAATGGTGGGAAGCAGAAGCACTGCAGGCGATCCGTGATTCTTTTTAGCTTTTCAACAAATGATAGGGGCTTCCCCCAAACCATCTCAACTGAATGAAAAGGAAGAAGTTCTCTCTTGCCTTTGACAATCCTCCCATCTTAATAAGAAGGAGCAAAAGAAGGAGAAAGAATATATATTTTTTAAGTTGAGGGCCTGAGAAGATGATGAGAGATGAGAGAACAGGTAACAGGAGTGAAGGAGCTGAAATATATATTTAGCCAAACCTTAGTTATTCAAAACTGAAGTTAACCAAGACTGTCAGTGAATTTCACATATCCCCCAGCTACTGTAGTTCACATTATAAACTCTTCCAATTACCTGAAATCTCACTTAACTTAAATTTCAGCATATCCCCTAGGGCATTCAGATAATCAAAGTTTGAGTGTCTAAAGTAATACTGGGAAGGAGGGGAGGAACATTAAGGCTGAGAAGGAGATGGATCAGGGAAAAAGTGTCTCAGAGAAAGGTATTAGAATCATTAAGTTACAAACTCAAAATTGCTGAAGTGTTATCTAAAAATTACAGAAGTGAAAACAGATTTAGAAAAGGGCACTGCAAAACATGTGGTAGACTGAATAATAGAAGAATGAATCCGGGGTGAAGTGGAGATCGGGGGGGCCCTTATTCCGGGAAGGACTGTCACAGATTGAATTCACCAAGTTCACTTTTCTTAGTTATGAAAAATTGTGGGCTGTAGTCAAATGAATCCCATCAATTTCCTGGTTTCAGTATGAGTGATAGAGTTTAGAGCTGGGGGGGCTTAGACATCATTTAATTGAACCCTGGTTTTACAAACAAGATCGCTGAACTAGAAAGCTCAGGAGAGGGGGCCAGCCGGGGGAAGAGGAGAGTTTGGCTTTATGGATTGTCTTAGGCTTTGGGTCATGGAGTCTTCACTTCCCAGTCCTGCTTCAGACACTCAAACTGAATGATTCTAGGGAAGTCAGTCTGTGAGCTTTGGTTTTTTTCATCTATAAAAAGAAGATAATAAATGCAGCTCTTGCCTCACTGAGATGTTCTAAAGATCATAGATTTAGAGCTGGATGGGACTTAGAGAAATAAATTAATCCAATCCTCCCATTTTATAGATGAGGAAACTGAGGTCCAGGGAAGCAAAGTGACATCATGTGGATGGTAAGTCACAGATTTTGGATTTAAACTCAAGTCCTCTTATTCTAGAGCAACTGCTCCTTCATGGCACTATGCTGCCTTTCCATGATGAGTCATTCATTAAGAGCCTACTATGTCCCAGGAAGGTAGATGGGGAAAAGGCTACAGTTCCAGGCTAGGAGTCATGAAGACCAAGTTCAAATCTGAACTCAGATACTTAGTAAATGTGTGACCCTGGGCAAGTCACTTAACCCTGATTATCTCAGTTCCTCATCTGTAAAATGAGATGAGCAAGAAAATAGAAAATCACTTCAGTATCTTTGCCAAGGAAACTCCAAAAAAGGGCCCCAAGAGCTGGCCATGACTGATCGATAACAATGTTCCAATGACAACCTTTTCAGTAGAACTTAACATCAGCAAATTCAGAAATTTCCACAAAGAGAGACAGAAAAGAGAACTTTCAGTTGTGTGAAACTTATTTTTAAAGTATTTATTTATTTAACATCAGAGCCCCAACACTGCTCTGTTTGTGGCCCTTTCTGAACTTTTTGTGTGTATGCTCTATTCTGATATGTTTAAAATGTTTCAGTTACACCAATTCTCCTCCTCCTCCTCTTCTTCCTCCACTCTTCCTCCTCCTTCTCTTCTTTCTCTTCCTCATTCTCCTGACTCTTTTTTCTCCTCCTCTTCCTCCTCTTACTTCTCCTCTTCTTCCTTCTTTTCCTCCACTTTTCCCTGCCCCTTCTCCTCTTCCTCTTCTTTCTCCTCCCTCTTCTCTTTCTCCTCCTTCCCCTCTTCCTCCTTCTTTTCCTTCCTTTGACTCACTAGATGGGATGCTTTGACATTTACAAAGCATTTCTCTGACAATAACCCTATGAAGTACTGTATCTGAAGCAATTTGCACTTGCGCTGTTAAGACAAGTTTCATTCATTCACTCACTCATTCATTCTTTCAATAAACAGCCATTTTTAAAGTGTATACTACATGGAGAACGGAGAGGCAGTTTTGGAATCATAAAGACGGGTTCAATTACTACTTTGGTTTATACTGTCAGTGTGATCTTGGGTCCTCACAAGTCACTTAAACTCTCAGTACCTCAGCCAACTCTCTAGATTGTTAAGTCATAGATTAGTTGCTCATCTTTTTCTCTAGTTTCTCATTCATTTATCTAGATGAATTCTGGATAAAGTGCATCTCTAGAAATACTTTGCTGCCAGTTTCCTACCCCAAGGAAACTGCAGTCTTAAACACGAAAAGAATATTAAAAACTCTATTAGTTTTTGAAGGACACATAAAAGATAATTTGAACTTGCTTCTTGTTCTCAGGAGTTGACAATCTATCAGCCTCTCTATTATTCTGATATGTAGTCTTCTGGATATATGTGTCAGCTATAAACTTGTGTCCCTCTCTTGGATTATCAAGGCTACGGTTGATGTCTTAATGAGATCTAAACAGCCATATTATGAAAAGTAGCAGGGGATCAAGAGTGAGTATTTATCCCTTTGGAGTGTGGTCCCATTCGCCTGACTTCAAGGCCCTGTTGATCCCAGCTGAGCAGTTTATCTAGTTATGGAGTAGTCCACACAGTGATGTTGTAAACCAGATAACTCATTTAACGATCGTGATCTTCCTTGAGGCAATTAATGTTCGCTTTATTGTTGATAACAGCTACTGGGGAGATAAAAGCTGGCCGATGATGAAAGCTAAGAGTTTGAGTTTTGAAAATTATGAGTATATTTGTGATGCATCTGTAGGTTCAAATTAGCATTGAGGGAAAATGATTTATATGATGTGCTTTAAAAAATAAAACTGAAATGCAGTCCCAAAGAAATCCATTTTTGAGAGGATAATAAAAGTTTTTCATGACATCTAATATAAATGCCAAAAACTGGACATATTTTACCGAGTTCATTTCATTCACGTCTCACTGATTATCCAGGGGTACTCTCGGTGGATAGTTTTGCTTCCTTCCTTTCCACAGGCATATCCCTAACCAGGGATGCTCCCGCTATCTGTTCAATGGTGGGGAAGTGACCCTGGGTTCTAGAAGCTCTGGGAAAGCAAAAAAATACAACAGCTTTTGCTTCCCACACAATTGGAAAAGCCCGAGTAGAGGTATGGCAGCAGATGCTATGTGCTTTGTCCCAGAACCAGCTTAGAGAAATTTGGAGGGCCACGTCTGTGAACCGGCTGCAAGTGATGAAACTTTAGCTGCAGTGACTCCAATGGACCACCTTCTACATTCTGGAGGGATTAGAATTTGTTTGGGGGAGGGAGTTCCTACAAAGAGGAAAGCAGATCCTAAAAGTTTGCTTAAGCAGAGAGCTGCTACCAGGGATTTCTCCAGCCTGAGCTTCTTAATCATGTCTGTCACGGACCCTCTGCAGTCTGTGGGTTCCTTTTCACAATCATGTTTTTGAATGTAGAAGAGAAATCCATAGGATGACAATGGATGCCAATTGTATCGAGGCATAATTATCCCAATATTTTTGTGATTTGTTAATATCACAAATTGATTATCAGTAATAGCATAATAATATTTTAATGATAGAGTACATAGCAAACCAGTGCAACCAAGCTATTCGCAAGATGTCTATTATCTCTCGCTTTGTGCCAGACACTGTGCTGGGCAGTTGGGGCTACAAAGAAAAGTGAAGGATAATCCCTAAATAAAGGCAAGTTGAAGGTCCAGTTTCCTACTTCTCTCAGTATGAAGGCCGTCACTTTACCTTGAATGAGACTATCAAGTAATGGGATAGTCTTTGAGCAGGCAACGTGCAGGTGAAGATGAGCGTTCAATTGATGTTCCACTGTGATATGAAATGAAAATACCGGGGATTTCTGTAGCTGCCACAGTCACACCTCCCGCTAATGCTGTTGTGGTTTGTCGCCTACGTTCACAGTGGAAGAAAACTAGATTTCACTGGGAGGCTAAGGAAAATAAAGATGCAATTTCTCTTTCTGGTCCAAGTCGGTGAGCCTTCTACCCAAGGGTGGCTGGACTCCAAGCTAAGGATCTCTGTCCTGGCCCCTGTCATGGAGTGTATTTATTTCGGTTCGCAATGGGTAGGTTTTTAGCAAAATAATTAGTAGTAGCTCAGGGATTCATCCCAATAATAATAATAATTATGGGAAAGGTTTAAACACTTATTAATTGCCTATCATGTACCAGGTGCTTTACAAATATTATCCCATTTATTTCTCCCAACAGCCCTGTGAGGTAAGTATACTTATTCTCCTCATTTTAACAGAGGCAGATGGAGATTACGAGACCTACTTAAAGTAACACAGCTAATGTCTGAGGCAGTATTTGAACTCGGGTCCTCTTGCCTCCAGGGCTGAGCTCATGAGCCCCCCAGCTGTCCCAATATTAAAGATGAATAGTGTTTAAAAACAGCATAATCTGATACAGTGGGATCTAATTCCAGCAGAACTGGGTCCCTGGAGTTGCAGATGATAGAAAAAAACACAAATGAACATTATCCCGATTGTTTTGTATTTTCATTTTGTTGAATATTTTCCAGGGATGGGCTCCTTTTGGGACAATTCCCAGCATAATCTGAGGGGTGGTGGGACCCCATGCTTTGTGCACCATTTTGTGCTACCTGAGACAGCTCAGGCAGTCCCACCCCTTCCCTAGTCCCATGCACCCGTGTCCTGGGTCATCCCCACGTGTCCCACCTTATAAACCCTCTACCTCCTCAAGTGGGACGTCCTAGGCAGTGATTGGCCCCATGATGGGCTTGGGAGTGCCTCTGACCACAGGTGGTGAATCACCTGTCTCCACCACCCAGTCACCAGGGAAAGCAGCTTTCTCCTGAGATTATATTGGGCAAAGGTTGGCGCTTTCTGGTCCAGCCTGTTTCTGTATGTCTGGGGGTCACGTGACCTGCCTGCCTTGTACTCTGATGCTGTGACCAAGTACAGAGCCGCAGGTGAGGCTGGTTGCCTTGACAGCAGCAACTTTAGCCAAGGAGAGCTGAACCAGGAGGCAAGAGCAAGCCCCCACCTACCTGGGCCAGGAGGGAGAGCAAGCCCCCCACCACCACCTACCTGGGCCAGGAGGGAGAGCAAGCCCCCACCCACCTGGATGTGAAACCCAAACCTGCTGTACTCTGGACTTGGCTACTACAAGGCCACTTGCTAAGTAATAATAATAGGTAACGATTACCTAGTGTTTTGAGTTACCTAAACTGAGATTTAGAGAAGTTAGAAATTAGGTTGAGAAGAAAACTTGCTCAGGATTATAATGCTAGAAGTAGGTATAGAACTAGTAGTATTAGTAGTACTAGTAGAATATCCTAATAGTAGTACTACTAGTAGAATATCCTAGTAGTAGTACTAATAGAATATCCTAGAAGTAGAACTAGTAGAATATCCTAGAAGTAGAACTAGTAGAATATCCTAGTAGTAGTACTAGTAGAATATCCTAGTAATAGAACTAGTAGAATATCCTAGTAGTAGTACTAGTAGAATATCCTAGTAATAGAACTAGTAGAATATCCTAGTAGTAGTACTAGTAGAATATCCTAGTAGTAGAACTAGTAGAATATCCTAGTAGTAGTAGAACTAGTAGAATATCCTAGTAGTAGTACTAGTAGAATATCCTAGTAGTAGTACTAGTAGAATATCCTAGCAGTAGTACTAGTAGAACATAGTAATGAAGCTAGTATAATGTTAATGATGGCTAAATTTACAAAGATTTTACTCTGTGCCCAATACTTTGCTAAACAATTCCCACTTTTATCTCATTTGATTTTTATAACACCCCTAGGAGACAGGTATTATTATTATCCCAATTTTACAGTTGAGGAAACTGAGTCAATACCTTACCCAAGGGTCATAAAACTGGTAAGTGTCTGAGGCAGGATTTAAATTGTGCTCTTTCTGGCTCCATGGCCAGAGTTTTATCCACTGATACCATTTAGCTGCCAAAGCATCGTGCTCCTAAGTCAGTGGGGATGCGAAGAAAGGCAAAAAAATCCTTCAATCTCTGCCTTCAAGGAGCTCCCGTTGTAATGGCGAGACCAAAAGCCAAATAGTGGATGTGCCAATTATATAGTTGTACATGGAAGGTCATCTCAAAAGGAAGGCACTCGCTAAGTGGGAGGAATATTGATTTGGAAGAGAGACGAATAAGGAGGGTAATTATGGGATCATCGGAGATTTAGAGTGGGAGAAGCCATCTAGTCTTAACTTTTCACATTAAAGATGGGAAACTGATGTTCGGAAAGGTTAACTTGTCCCTTGTCCCACAGATTGGTAAATGGCTGAACTACGTTTTCAACTCTGATATTCTGATTCCAGATTGAGCATTCTGTCCACTGGATGGATGATGTATTTGGAAAGCAGGATTGTGCTAAAAAAAAATCCATTTTTTTCCCCAAAATACTTCACTCCTGTAGTGATTGAGAGGTTGGACAGTAGGAATAGAAGCAATCTCAGGACTCAAAAGAGCTGGGGTTGAAATTCCTGCCCTGACTCTTACTGAGACTCAATGACCATGTCAGTCGGTCTTTCTGATCTGTTTTCACCTCTGTAAAATGGGATTGATCACCATTTGCATCATTTCCAGACTTTCTGTGGGGAAAATTCTTTGTAAAGCTTGTGGTGCTCTAGAATTGTGAATTCTTCTCTGATGGAGTGGCCAAAGGTTTCCAAAGAAGTAAATGGCTGACCTGATATTAAACTTTCTGTGGAGTCCAGGTTGGATGTTCCATGGTTAGGTTTGAGGGATTTTCCAAAGCTCAGACGAAGCTGTCGTTTGAGTTCAGCATTAAGGCCTGGGTTTCTCGGAGTTGCTAAACTCCATCTCTGTGGCGATTCTGCTTCCCTTTACATCCTATTGTTGGCAGGAAGGGAATTATGTACTATGATCGACAGGAAAGGAAATGTGACATTTTAATTGAAACGAAGTCTATTGGCGTTTCAGACAAAGGGATATCTCTCCTCTGGTTGCCACACCCCTGGTTTCTTACTCGTTATTTTTAATAGGTTTTGAAATGTACATGATCCCTTGGCAAAATTAATGCCAAAAAATGGATGTAACCATAGTCTGTTATTTTTAAAACACCTTTCTATGGAGCAAAACCCTGCCAACCCATAACTGGAGACCTGGAGAGTTTTTTTTTCCCCCAACATAACTTTCTTCCCACATTGTCTTTGTTGGTCTACCAACCGGTTTGAGGAAATCACTTTCCCTCCCCTGGATCTCATTCTTCATGTAAAAAATGAGTGGGTAGCTACCAGATGAGTGCTCAAGGCCTTGCCAGCTCTAAGGATCCGAGAGTACTCTGACAGTTCTTGCCTTGGTCTCTTCTGGTTGCTCCTGGCTTTGGGGGACAGTCTGCAGTTGGATGCCCCAGCAATCAGTCTGTCCAGGACAGACCCTTTCAAAGAAATGCTCATGTTTCATCTTTCCAGAGAGCTGCTGAAGGTCCTTTAAAGCTTCCCTTGTTCTTCACTTTAATTTGTTTCTATTGAGAACATTAGCTCTTTATACAAAGGTGATTTTTTTTGTGTTCTTGTACTCAATGCAAAGGCCCCTGATTTTGTGTTTGGGTATCACCTCCCCCACTATAGATCACATGCTTTCTCTCTGCTTTTGCAGAGTTACTGTGGCCCAAAATTCTTTGGACAACCTGGTAATGAAGTTCCCCATAATTAGCTATGTAGCTGATTATAATGATAATAATTATATATAATATATACCATACAATTATATTAACAATATAAAAATATATTATTTTGTATAATATGTAACATTTATTATTATATGCAATATATCATTGTATAATATGTATTATATTATGTTATTAATATTAATATCAAAATAATAATCAATGGATATATAATTGCAATAATAATTATCATGAATGAATATAGAAAATATAAATATAATTATAATAATTGATCCTCAGTTAACCAATACTCCAGTCAACTAACAAGTATTTATTAAATACCTACTCTATGTGAGCAAATTATTGCTAAGCAAGATTTTTGTTGGTGCTTCCAACTTTATTTCTTTTTTTTTTAGTGGGAAAGGAAATGGGATGTGCTTGGGTGATGAGGATACCTGAGCATCTGGCCCTTGCATTCAATAAAGGTGGGAGTGGGGAGCAGAATTCTACAATAATACACAAAACCTTTTCAGATGTTAAGGGTCTGTCAGAACCTGTGTTCCTTTAAGAATCCACACGCTTTTCCACTTGATGACGAGAGACATTAATAGAACTACGATGGCTTAATTTATTAACTTATTAAAATAATTCACATTTCTAAGCTCCCAAGGTCACACAGGTTGGATTTGAATTCGTCTCTCACTCTAATAGATTCTAATAGCTTTTTGCTATTAAGTCATGCTGCTTCTATTCCCCAAGGCAAATGAACCTCAGAGATAGCCTTGTATTGACCGTGATGTTTACCTAGTGCCCCGGCCGGGCAATGGTGGCTCTTTTAATAAGAGGAGAAAGTAGGAAATATTGTTCCTTGCGATTCCCCCCTCCCCAGCGGTTGCTGCAGAAAGGCATTCTTGTTAGCCTCTCCCTTGGCGTCACAGTAGGCTTCCAGCTGCCCTTAATGACAGGACAGTTTGATCCGAGTTTCTCAGTTCCTCATAAATCATGATCAATCAATCAGCAAGTATTTATTAAAAGCCTCCACTGTGTCCAGCCTTGTAAATAAGGGATGCTCCAGCCTTTATTCTTTCCTGACAGGACAGTGGCAGGCATCTAAACATAGCCTCCGCTATTTAACTGCCTCAGTCCCCTCCTTCAGGCTTCATTGCTTCTCTGGAGAGTTTTGTGACTTTAGCTGAAGAATGAATAAACTCTAAGGGACCATGGTTCTGATTCTGTTGTCTCCTTTATTTAAAAAATCATAATAAATACTAAAAGAAACAGAGGCAATAGAACAGATCTACAGATTGTCTGCACATAATGTATATGTGTGTATGTGTGTGTGTGTGTGTGTGTATATATATATATATATATATATATGTATGTAATTTTTCCTTCCTGCTTTTAGAACATAAACTTTGCATTTTGAACACTTTCCCTGTGCTATTTACCTGATGGGGTTTTTCTCCTGAGCACAAAAACAGGACCATTTTGTCTGCAAAAAGGCAACACCAAAGACTCCGAATCCAGGACATTTGAAGGCAGGATTCCAACCTCATTACTGCCAGGATAAATTTCTTCAAGGTGGAAGTGTCCTCTTAGAGTTTAAATCCAGCTCTCAATTGTTTCTTCTGCCCCTTTGTTTTTCCAGCAAAGCAATTACTTTTTTTTTTTTATTTCAGAAAAAGAAGCTTGTGCTAATGTACAAAACTCCCCCTTTTTTCCTTTCATTTATTTGAAATTGAACTTAACAAAGTCAATTCCAAGCAAGTGCTCTCTCTGAGTAATGCTTTTTGTCCATAAAAAACAGCATTGACTCAGGACGTTCAGGAAGTGCTGATGTGCTCCCTGGCTTTGTATGAGAGGCCGTAATGACAAAGTATTCATGTCAAAGTGTATAATGAAACTATAAATTGTTTTCATGAATGCTCGGAATTTGGTCTTTTACAGGGCAAATCCAAAAGGTATTTAGTGCCACATTTCATATACGTGAATAACATCCAACTCTGCAATCTATTCAATAAACTGAAAGGATGAGCTGGGCTCCCCCTTCCAGGTGCCCACGTTGATAACTGTCAGGTGAAGTGGGGGAGGAGAGGGGCTGGGACGGGGAGGGGAGGGATCCGGCCAGGAAAGGGCATGGGGCAACGAGGTCTCTGCCCACCTTCGAGAAATGAGACATCCACTCAAGGGTACAGGAGTATTGGTGGGGAATTGAGAGGATAGTTGAAAGAACTGATTTATGAAAATGAAATTATACGTGTTATGGGTGTGTGCCGACATGAATTATGGAAGAAGTTGCAAATGTTGTTGCGGGGTGGTTAAAAGCAGAGGAGAAAAGCGATGTCTAGAATACTGTGCTCTTCTCCTTGGCCTAATTGAAAGTACTTCTCCTGGGGAGTATGCTATGGGATAACTGGTTTAGTATCTTAATAGTGAGGGTTTGTTGTGTTTTGTTTTTTTTTTTTTTTTTTTGGCAATCTAGGCTTAAATAACTGGCCCATAGTATGCTCCGGTATATCTATCTGGTTTAGTATCTTACTCTCTTGGTCAAGTATTTATTTAGTATCCTGGTCAAGTATGAAGATACAAAATATGATGTTTTGTTTTGTTTTGTTTTTTGACAGTCAGGGTTAAATGGCCCATAGTATGCTCTGATATATTTGATTTAGTATTTTAATCATGAGATTTGGCTTGATTTTGGTTTGTTTTTTGGCAATCAGGGTTAAAGGACTGACTGGCCCATAGTATGCTCTGGTATATCTGGTTTAGTATCTTACTATCTTGATCAAGTATTTATTTAGTATCCTTATCATGGATGAAGATATTAGTGATGTTTTGTTTTGTTTTGTTTTTTGGCAGTCGGGGTTAAATGGTCCATAGTATGCTACGATATAACTGATTTAGTATTTTAATAGTGAGGTTTGGTTTGATTTTGGTTTGTTTTTTGGCAATCAGGGTTAAAGGACTGACTGGCCCATAGTATGCTCCAGTATATCTGGTTTAGTATCTTACTCTCTTGGTCAAGTATTTATTTAGTATCCTGGTCAAGTATGAAGATACTAAATCGTGATGTTTTGTTTTGTTTTGTTTTGTTTTGTTGGCAAATGACTGGCCCATTTTACGCAATGGTATATCTGGTTTAGTATCTTAATAGTGAGTTTTGGTTTTCTGGCAATCAGGGTTAAATGACTGGCCCAGAGTCACACAGCTAGTAAGTATCTGAGGCCATATTTGAATTCAGGTTTCCCTGATTCTAGGACTGGTGCCATCTCCACTGATTCCCTTAGCAGCCCCATGAGCCCCAGTAGTCCAAAAGAGATTATTATGAAGATAAAGTGGCATTGGAGTTTAATTTAAAAGAGTTGGGTCCAGGTCCCATTTTAGCCATTGACTACATGAATAAGCCATTAAATCGGACACCTCAGTTGCTTCTATAAAATGGGAATCATACTTTCCATTCACTTGGATCTGATGACAGTCAAATGAGATGATGCAATAACAGGAAGATCCCTAAACCTGCAGTTAGGATACCTACATTTGAAGACCAGATTGATTCTGTTATTTTATGTTATTAACTCCTTTCCTCTGTTAATTGTTTTCTATTTATCCCTTAAAGAGCCTGCTTTGTGTTTATTTGTTTGCATGTTGTCTCCCCTGCCATTAGATTAAAAGATCCTTGATGGTCTATCCCCTCCTTAAATTCCCTCAGGAATTAGCACAGTGCCTGGAGTACAATAGGTACTTAAGTATTGAGGCAGGTAGGTGGTGAAGAGGCTAGAGCACCAGGCCTGGAGTCAGGAAAACTTGAGTTCACATCTGGACGCAGACATTTACTAGCTATGTGGCTCTGGATAAGTAACTTATCCAGTTTCCTCATCTGAAAAATGAGCTGGAGAAAGGAAATGGCCAACCCCTCCAGTAGCTTTGCTAAGGAAACCTCAAAATAGGGTTATGAGGAGTCGGATACACTGAAACAGCACAACAAAAGCAAAAATATTCACTGAATTGTTTGTCATTAGGCAAGTAATATATCAGTTTGAGGCTCCCTATTTATTAAGGGACTTGGACTGTATAATCTTTAAAGCTATCTGCTACCCATATGGCCTCAAATTGCAATGAAATCGTTAAACCCTAAATAAATCTTCTTCATTTGTGATCTCCTTCAGTTTTGTTCCTTGCTGTCCTCCTCCAACAGGACTTAACCCATAGTAACACTTAACATTAAGCACTTTTCCAGTCCGTTCCATTTCTTTACTCATTAGTTGTATGATCCTGGTCAAGTCACTTAAACTTTTTCAGCTTCAGCTTTCTCATCTGTAAAATGGGAACAGTGAGAGTTCACTCCAAAGTGAGTGAATATTTGTAAATATAATATTTGTAAAGCACTAAACACAATGCCTGGCACCTATTAAGTACTATGTAAATATTATTATTATTATTATAGTTAAATATCACTAGTACAGAAACTTTAAGCTACTCCACTTTCTGATCTAGCCCAACTGGGCCCTTGTTGGAAAGCTTGGTGGGCCTGTGCTCCTTAAGGCATCAGAGTTAGTGTAGACCCTCATTTAGTTTTAGCCCACTGTAGCTCAACTCCGGAGCTCCAATGATCCATAGCCTCCCCTTGGCTGGTAGCAGGAGTGTATCATCCCACCCAGTGTAGTTAACTAAGGAGGAAGAGATTCATCACCAGATTGGCAACGTGGTGATAAATCTTTTGGTCACAGTAAGTCACAGAGATCATGGATGAAGCTGTGGAGAAGGTACGGCCAGTGTGAGCAGAGAGAGAGTCACTTTGATGAACTTACAGACCCTTGAAGTGTTCAAATAGAGAACCCCAGATTTGAAAGGGACCCCAGAGGTGCTGTAGCCCAACCCGGTCAGAATAGAAGCCTCCTTTGCAGCATCCCAGCCCCAGGGACCATCCAGTTCCATTTATAGACCCCTCAGTTAAGGAGAGTCCTTTGTTGTTTGGCCAGGAAATGGCACAATAGTACCACCACCTCCCCAGTTTTGGGAAACATGAATCTATCAAAATTTATAAATGAATTTTTTTTTTGGCTGCCAAAATGTTGATCCCCAAATGAAGAGCTGAAACCAGCAATTTTTGCATCTTAGGTGAACAGCATGGAAATTGTGCTTTCAGATCAATTAGAGAGAGCACAAGATTCTGGAGAGACTCTACAGTATTGCCAGGCCATTGTTAGGGCATCCAGAAAAGGTAGTTCTGGGCTGAGGAAGAGCTTATTTTGAAGCGTAGTCCCCAGGGAATAAGCAATAATTGCTATTATTGCTAAATAGGTGCTAAGAAACTAGGTGTTTCTAACTTGTCTCTAACTCTCCAAAGAACTAAAAGTGTGATTAGGGACTTGTAAATGTTTTCCTCTCTGGCCACCTCCCCAGTTACACCACCTTAGTTATGCCTTTGCTACAATGCAGAAAGGTTCTTGCTAAAGATCTCTGATGAATCACGTGCTTTGTTTGCTTTTACAGTACCTGGTGTGTAAAAGGAAACTAGAAAGCAAAAAGGAGGCTCTTCTGATCCTTTCCAAGGAGTTGGACACGTGTCAGCAGGAGAGAGATCAGTACAAACTCATGGCCAATCAACTTCGGGAGCGGCACCAGTCCCTAAAAAAGAAATACCGAGAGCTGATTGTACGTAGTTACTTTGCCGATTGCCTGGTCCCTTGGGCGAGGGTCCCTTGGGAGAGCGTCCCTTGGGAGGGAAGGGGTCCCAGGACTTTGGGACAGGGAGCTTGCCAGAGGAGCCTTTGCATTTGCCATTTGCTTTTTCTTTAACATGTTTCTAATGGTGTCAATAGGAATCGCCCAGATTCGCTGCAGAGGGAGGCAGCTTGTTGGGCGAGGTTTTTTCTGCCCCTTTTAATGGTGGAGGCCAGGTCAGGGGCCCAGTGAGATAAAGGAGTCCTTTCTTGGGAACCAATAAATGGGATGGCACTGACTTCTCCATCCGCCTCAGTTCTTAAAACAAACAAAATAAAACAGCCCTCCCTCCCCTTCGGATCTCTGGTGAGCTTCTCCTTTGATTTTGTTCATTTAAAATCAGGGCTTAACCTGCCCGAGAAAGCTTGTTGCAGTTAGGAGCACATCTGGAATGAGCAGCGCTAGATTCAAATTCCATCTCTGCTCCTTATTATCTGAACACCGCTCCCATTACTATTTTCTCATTACCTCCCGGGACCCCAGTCACCTCATCTGTAGTATGAGGAGGAGGTTTGTGAAATCATTTTAAATTCTAAATTCAGATGACCCTGTGAATGGAACTATTGGTTCAGTTCAGAGTATATTTTGACTCTCTTATTTAGTTCTTAGTCATTAGTTTTTGAAGCTCTCTAGTTTTGTTCCAATTGGAGCCGGTTCCCTGGAGTTCTGGGGATTTTAAAAACACCTTCATTTCAATTCCCATAGTTCAGTTGGGGAAAATATTTTCAATTGGGTTGGGTTTGAAGTTCAGGCTTTATTCTGGTCTTTTGTTCCCAGCTTGGCTGACATATACGTTAGTTTTCAAATGCATTTATTTGATTTATTCAATTTTTTTTCCTAGATGATTTTATTTAAAATTTTTTTCCTTAGGCAGTTTGTTTTTTTTGTTTTTGTTTTTTATTTACATTGTTTTTTCCCCCTTACCTTGTTTTATTTATTTTTAAAAATAATTTTTCTTAGGTTACTTTATTGTTTCATTTTTTATTTAAATTGTTTACCCTTAGGTGGTTTCTTTTTTTCTTTTCTTAGGTGATTTTAATTTTTTTTTAATTGTTCTTAGGTGGTTTCAATTTTTAATTTTTTATTTAAATTGTTTTTCCCTTAGGTGGTTTATTTATTTATTTCCCTTTGGGTACTTTTAATTTTTTTTTTAAACTTTTTCTTAGGTGATTTATTTTTTATTTACATTGTTTTTTTCCCTAGGTGGTTTTTTAAATATAATTTTCTTAGATGGCTTTATTTTTTATTTTTTATTTAAATTGTTTTCCCCCTTAGGTAGTTTTATTTATTTTATTTCTTTTTTTCCTTAGATGATTTTATTTTATTTTTAAAATTTTTCTTAGGTGGTTTTAATTTTTAATTTTTTATTTAAATCATTTTCCCCGTAGGTGGTTTTATTTATTTTATTTTATTTTTCCTTAGATTGTTTTATTTTCTTATTTTTTGTTTAAAATTTTGTTCCTTAAGGTGGTTTTTTTAATTAAAATTTTTTTCTTAGTTTTTTAAGACATTTAAAAAAGTAAAATGTACTTTGTTTCTTTGTAGGATGGAGACCCATCAATTCCACCAGAAAGAAGGAAACAGGTAGGATTTCTTTCTGTTTCTTTGGCTAGTCTCATCTCAGTGTATCAGTTTCAAAGAACACTAATTCTTTTTTTTTAATTAAGTTTTATTGCTGTCTTTTGTTTTTATGTTGGTCATTTACACATATATCACACTTTTCTACCTTCCTCTCAGCTCTTTCAAAGGTTGAGTCTTCCCTGGTAGCAAAGAAAATAGTCAAGCCCTAACAATCAATAAATACAGTGATGAAATCTGACAATGTTTCAGTGACTTCCTGCCAATCTGCCTATGACGATGTTTAACTGGGCTTAGGGGACCAGGGCTTTTCTCCAGGATGCTGAATTTAGAAGGATGTAGAAATTATAGAGTTTAGTATAGGGATAATTTACTAGGTAAAATCAGAAGCTCTTGGGTATTTGGCTAAGCTGAGATCTCCTAGGCTGGCCTCTCTAGCAGATTTCACACTTGGTTGCCAGGGTTGCTATCTACTCTCCACTGGTCCTGATCTGTATCTTGCCACTGGACCCACATGGCTCTGGAGGAGAAAGAGAGGCTGGTGACTTTGCCCCTCCCTCCCTCACTCAAAGAGATCTCATTTGTTTATCATGGTATCACCCCACTGATGTCATGGTCCTCCCAGCTGAGGGAGTGCTCCAAGTCTCCAGAGCCACGTGTGGTTTCTGGAGTCTGCCGAAGGTGCAACAATTCCTGCTTCTGGCTCTGAAACTCTGATCTGATCTCCAGGACTAACATTGGTTGATATTATTTTTCTTTGAATAGAAAACTGGGAACTTTTGTTTATTCTTTTCTGTAGAGTTTTCATTTTGCCAAAGCTTTGGTGGGGGATAGAATAAAGCGGAGGAGTCTGTCAAGTATGGGAGGATTGGGATGGAAAGTCTTTGAGGTGGGAAAACTGCTGCCATTGGAGTCCCTGTACAGGTGTGTATGGGGTCACGGTTGAGGAGATGCTGAAGATGGCTGTTAGTGTTGCTGTTACCTCTGCCTCAGTTTCTCTCTGTGAGGGGAGTGATACAAACTTTCTAGAAGTGATCCTAATAGCTACCTTGAAGATCTGTCTGGGTGAGGCTTTCAAGGCTACTAGTAAAAACACAATGTGCAATTTAGAGACCACTTCTTTAGAGTCACTTTTGTGCCTCTGCTCATGAACATACTCAGGTTTATGAAAGATCTCAGCCTGGAGGGAACCTTAGAAATGATCTAATTCGGGCTGCTCATATACAGATGAGGAAATAGGCCCCAAGAAGTTAAATGACCACAGGCAGAAAGGGTACAATCAGAATTCTGGTCAATTCCCTTTCCTACAAATTCAGTCATCTTCCCTTCATCCAAGTTGGTTGCAGAACAGTGTCATGTTTCCAGTGGCTTGTTTCTAGGAACCGTTTTAAACCACTTCCTTGAGGTAGACTTAAATGGGTATGGATTTTCACTTTCTCACTTGTTTCTGTTGAGTTGAATCATGCTGCATTTTTAGTCCAGTATTCCAGTTGAGAGAGGAAAACTCTGTCCCTGGGATGGGATAGGATGGAGGCTGGGTGAGGGTGTTGCTAAATAAATGGCTTTTTCTGGCGTTTTTCATAGCTTTGGTGACTAGTTTGTCATGATCTAATTCTAAAATTCTTTCCATCTAGCCTAGAATTGTAAAATTGTCTGTGCATACATTAATTAGGGCACAGTAGGTAGAGTGCCAAGTCCTGAGTCAGGAAGATTCATCTTCATGAGTTCAATCTAACCTCAGGGACTTATTAACTATATGACCCTGGGCAAGTCACTCTACCCTGAGTTGCCCCAGTTCCCTCATCTATAAAATGAACTGGAGAAGAAAATGGCAAACCATTCCACTGTCTTTGCCAGGAAAACCCCAGATAAGGTCACAAACACATGACTGAAAAACTCCCCAACAAAAGTATATTAATTAATCTTTTCTTAATTGCTGTCATCATCACTTTGTACAAAATAAAAGATGTGCTCTGACCTCTGGAAACCTACAGTCTTAGGTAGAATAGACATCTTAGACTGGATAGCCAAGTAAAAAAGAATTGTTTTTCCCCTGACCTGAAGATCGAGCCCCATGCTCCCTCTCCTCTATGTTATGTCCCCTGCCCCCCTCCTAAAGCAGTTTCCTTTTATGATTATTTTATGTCATTCATAATTTGGTCCAAGGTGCAAGAGGATTTGCCATGGCATTAGCTAGAAGTTCCCTGCAAAATGATCTGGGTGGATGGGAATGAATTGTTTAACATTCGAATCCTTAATCTCGAATTGCTCGGGTTGTTTTCTGTGACTTTCAGTAGTAGTCTTTGCTCTGATTTAGGATATTTACAGTTCGTTAGTATTCATGAAGCAGTTTTACAGTTTTTGGCGGGTTTGCATTCCATGACTTTATAATAAAAAATTTGCATGAACCGGAGAGAATCTGGTGAATTTCACTTCGATTTTTCCGATGCGTCTTTATGGCCCCAGAAGCATGGAATAGCTGGGTGAGATACTGCCTGGATGGCTGGGAAGTTGGCATTTGATTCCTTTCTCGTAATATTTGGTGGCGGTGGTCACTAACTGACCCCGGTGCTCCACAAACAATTATCCAGTTGATGGGCTGGACTAAACATGGTCTCTGGAAGCTTGACGAGAAGTTGGAAAAATGACCACAGTCTGTGGGGAAGAGGAGAATAAGAGAGAGAAGCTCCATTTTACCTCCTTTTTAGAAGGTTGGATGATGTTCTTTTTTGTTGTTATACTAAAGCTCTTTTTACCTGAACTCTACTGTCCTATAGGAAATAGTATGGGGAAAGCTACTGATACAGAACTAAATTTCTAGTTGCTGCTCTAATGAAACTCTTCATTTTGCCCGAAATGGACACTTTTATTTATTTATTTATGTTTTGAGTGGGAGGTACAGCAGGGAACTGGAGGTGAAAAGGAAGAGACAAAATTATTCACTAAACTTTTTCATCAAGCAGACCGAGGTGGAAGGATGCCCCCTGACCTCAAGTCTTACGGATTGTATTACATGTTTATCCCAAAGGCAAAACACCAAGTGGAGTATTTATCCCTCCAGCTGCAGAACACATAAGCACACGTTGTACAAATGGAAGGCATGAAAATAGGAGCTCAGTGAGGCAACTTGAGACACTCACCTGTGTAGTTAATAGTTATGTATATGTAGAATTCCAAGATGGCGGTGCTGGGAAAGGGCGAGACGCCAAATGGAACGTCCCATTGATATCTTGTCTGCAAATGAGCCTCCTCTCTGTTTCCGAATAAGGGATAAATGCAATCCTGTGCGGTCCTTCCTGGCTCCCGTAGATTATTTCAATCCAGTTTTATATTACAGAAGACAGTCATAAAGTTCTCCCCTTACACCTGAATTTTATAATTCTAAAGGAGCCTCCATATATCTGATTTCACAGGAATATGAAAACAACCTTGACAAGAAGTCAGGGGAAGTATTGCCATCATCTACATTTTACAGCTTCTGTTACTCAGGCCGAGAGAAATTAAGGGATTTACTTAGAATCCAGATCTCCCAATTCCTAGTTTGCTAGAGTATATTGCATTGCATGTAATTCAATTCCACTCAATAGGCATTTATTAAATGCCTACTGTGTGCCAGGCATTGATCTAGGAACTGGAAATATAAAGACAAAGAAGAAAATATCCCCCAGGAAAGTTTACATTGTACTGGGAGAAAATAACATGTATACAGATGAATAATACACATCTGTACATGTCGCATACACGTACAGATGAATAATACACATCTGTACATGTTGCATACATGTTCTAATTCAAAGGATCAAATGCTTGTGTGTTTTTTCCATACCAGAAGGTCTGAGAACACCCCAAAGGTTTTTTATTCTCTTTGTAGTTCCAGTATAAGTGTTGTCTGGGTTTAGGATGGGTGGGATAAGTTAAAATGCTTTTAAAAGGTTCAATTTTCCATGGTTAATCATTCATTATGGGATCTGTGAAGAAATTAGGACAACAGTAATTTTCCTAATAGCTTCTCAAGGGATATTGATACAAAAATTTCCCCTTGATACATACTCCGGATAGAACTGTTTGCAGAGATTAGATATGGAGCTCTTTTGTACGTGCATTGAGATGCCACCAGATGATCTCAAAAAGACCTTTAGAAGGAACAAAGTTATTCTTCTAAAGAAGCACTTTCCCCCAAAGAGACAGAAAGGTATTTAAATTATCCTCTTTTAATGCTCTTGTGAGATCAGAATGAGGCCTTTTAGCATGAAGAAGCCATATAATCCCGATCTTTCCCCCGGTCCATTTTTAGATTGTAGCAGCCAAGCCATGGGAAAGTATTCTTTTTAGTTTCTCAGCTGACAATGCTGTTCTAGTCAGCTCCAGGATTTCAGGAACAGACATAACACTTTTCTCTGACTTGATGTAACTGTAAGGATTATTAATGCGATGCAAACCAATTTGACATGTGGCAAGTGCAAGGTACAACCAGCTAATCCTCTGGTACTCTTCTAGTTTCAGGAGAAAATAGAGAAAGAGCTTGGCACATGGATGGGATTGTTCGTGACAAAGGGATGGGAAGACATGGCTGAGAGCTGTAAAAGATGAGCTTTCATTGATGGGTTATTATATATTGCCAAAGGAAATCTCTATATTAATGATATCCGACATCAGTTTGAGCGCTCATTCATACACAAAGAACATGGGACAGGTGCTCTGTCTTATTACTGTTGGGGTCCTTACTTTGACCCGGTTTGAGGAAATTCAGTACAAGAACCTGACCTTCTTCAGTTAATAGACTAGTTCTAGATGGTCCATATGAGTTATATGGTTTTATACTAAACTGAGACAACCAGGGAGCTGGAGCCTCCTCCTAATGAATGGCGATTTCCATGTCTCACTAAGTGCCAAGTAATTCTGAATGTACCAATTAGGCGGAGGTTTGATAAAACTAAACCCAGGGATTGGTAGAATTCCTATGGAGTCAAGTACTGAGCTCAGAGCTATTCGTCACTCACTCAAGCTGATTCAGAGGATCTTCTCTCCTCTTCTAGATGAAAAGAGCTGGTCTGACCAGCTGCTTCAAACATAGCAGCTCTCATTTATCAGGTGCCAAATATATTGAGCAAGCTTAGGGCTAGGGAAGATAAAAGTTTAGATAAAATATGATTCTTGCCTTTAATGAATTCCTATTCTATTATGAGGATAAGGCACTAACTTTACTAGTAATTATAGAGACTGTATAAAAAGTGTATTCAAGAGTTCTGGAACAAATTACTATTCAAAATTGGAGGAGGAAATTCATTACCTGCTGGGGCAATCAAGGAAGAATTTCTGGAGGACGTACTATGAGTTGGGCTTTAAAGGATAGATAGGTCAATAAGTCATTAAAATGTGTCTACATCTTGGCCCAGTGATAATTCTATTAAGTTAATACTCTAAAGAGGAAATGAAAAAGAAAAAGGAAAAAAAAGGGGAGTAGGTCCTCTAAGTACAAAAATATTCATTGCAGTTCTTTGTAATGGCAAAGAACTGGAAATTAAGGAGAAATGCCCATCAGTTAGGGAATAGCTGAACAAATTATGGTATGTGGATGCAATAAAATATTGTTGTGCCAAAAAAAATTGGTTTCAGCGAATCCTGGGGAGATTTGTATGAATTGATACAGAGAAAAGTGAGAAGAACCAGGAGAAAAATTTATACAATAATGACCATATTATTTGTACAACAACAGCTTTGAATGACTTAAGAACGATGATCAATACAATGACCAACAGTGATTTTGGAGGACTAGTGATGATAGAATGGCAATGGATTGTAGGTGCAGAGTGGTTTTTGGACAAGATCAATGCTAGAATTTATTTTCCTTGATTATCACTCATAGTTATACTGATTTTCTTACTGCTATTTGTTTGGTGGTTGGGAGTAAAGCAGAAAGAAGAGAAATGTTTTTACTAATGGAAAAAATAAAATATAATTTAAAAATAAAGGGTGAAGGGATAGGTGAGATAATTTAGGTTCAAGGCAAGTACACATTAAATGAGACATTCTACTGTCAACTGACAAAAGATTTACTTAATCTAGCAGAGAAAAGATATTTAGAACAAGAAAAGGATATTCAGCCAGGATATATAGTATTGACTCACATGGGTGCAGCCCTCCTGATTATGCTGCCCGTGATGGTCAGCTGGCCAGAAGCCCAAGGGAAGAACCAGATGGCACTCTGTGCTCTGGAATTTTTTTTTTTTTTTTTTTTGTGCCTAGGACAACAGGAAACTCTGTTAACAATCTAGGCCTTTGGGTCCTGAGCCAATGAAGTCTCAGATCCTCTTAAATACCTTTTAAGGAAAAACTAGCTTGGCTTGGGAAGGTCAGGACTTTAAGATTTGCTTCTCTCATAGTAGACATTTCACAGGCAAAGACAGGAAGGGAGGGCATTCTAAGCAACCACAATCACCTGGAAAAAAAGGGATCAGAGGAAGGGAAATGTAGGGCATGTTTCCAATTCCATGCTATTCCAGTTCTTAAATTTAAACTTAAAAGACCTCATGGTCTGGATAGCCTGTGTTCCATGGCCAGGTTTTATAGATGGCCCGGTTTCTGTGGCCTGGTGTTCTAGGTGGCCTGGCTTCTGTGTCCTCATGGTCTAGATCGCTTTTCCACGTGTTAGTGTTCCAGATCACACGTTTCTCCAGTCTCGGTGTTGTAGATCACCCTTTGGCCACGTCTTTGTGTTCCAGATCGCCCCTTTCCCACATCTTGGTGTTCTAGATGGCCCTGCTTCTGTGGTCTATCTTTTCTCTGCTAGATTAAGTAAATCTTTTGTCAGTCATCAGTTTTTTAGCTGGCCTAGCTTCTATGACCTCCCTCCCTCCCTCCTTCCTTCCTTCTTTCCCTCCCTCTAGTTTTAAAATTCAAAAGCTGCTCACGTACAATGTCCTTGGATCGCTACAATAGTCTTATTGGGTTCTCCAGATATTCTTTTCCCCATTTGCAGGTGAAGGTACTGAGTGTCCAAGAAAAAAAAAAAAAACAATCATTGTGTGAATTCTAGAAATAACTCATCACAATTACTTAGTTGGTAAGTGTCAGAGACTCTTACTCCTCTAAATCCTATATTCTATCCATTGCACCCCAATGATATCAAGGACTTATGTCGTCCACTCCATCCGGAAGGTGTAGACAGATGAAGTAACTTGCTAACTGTCACACCAGCTGTGTCAGAGTCAGGATCTGAACTCAAGTCCTTGGGCTCCATTTCCCCCCCTCCCCCAAGTTATCTTTCCTCCTTACAGTAATGAAAGTCACTATGAAACACAGCAGTGCGAAAGAGGCTCTTCAGTGAGCATCTCATTAAGTCACTCTTTAAACAGAGCAAACACCCCATCCATTGGCTTGCAGACCTGCATCCGTGTGCGTGCTACAGCAGGCTTCTGGAGCTCATGTAACAATAATAAATAAATAAGCGTCAGTGTAAAGATGAAGAAATGAGCCCGTCCCCAGGAGCAGAGGTCATCTCGTAGCAGCTCCTGTGAAGGGGGGCCTTTGCCAAGCAAAGCAAGTTTTTCTATATTACTATTAGCACGGCACTGCCACTTCCATACAAAAAAGCAGTGGAGGAGAAATTGCAATTAAATTTGCTATCAATCACACCTCTCCATCAAGTGTACTTGAGGTTTCATCAAACATCCCCTCCCTCCACCCCATTCTAGCTTAATCTAGCTCTTTTCTTGATTGAAGGTGTGGATTTAAAGAGCTCAGAACAACATTTTGTTTTATATACATGCAGTTGAGCTCCATTTTCCACCTTTGGTTCCTATAATTGTTCCTGGGCTTCCTGCCTCGATCATCTCTTCTTCAGGAGTGATCTAACTCAGTGGAGAATTTGTCCTCTGAGTCCTGCCCTGATTTACCTGCTCTCAAATTAAGAGGTTGGCTACATGGACTCTATTGTAGACATTTTTTTTTTTTTTTTACAGCTATGAGAAGCAGGTTCATTTTTTTTTTTCCCATGGCTAGATTTCTGAAATAATGTAAAAAGTAATAAGGCATAAAGATTCTGGAAGGCTTGAGGGATTGTTCCTGAAATGCTGAGCCTTCCACCTCCTGGTCCTTGGTTTGAATTCTGCTCAGGTTAATGGAGACTGAAAATCATTATCAGCTGACAGTTGTTTAATGACTGAAATGAGAACAGTTAGTCCTTTAAGCTAGGTCTGAGTTGCCTGCATGAATTTCACTAAACGATTGTGAGATTTCTTTTTATCATTCTTACTTCAGAGCAGAGCAGGCTTTTGGGGAGCACAGAGGAGAAATAGATTGTTATTTCCATTTATTGTGCGTGGCACCTAGCTGCAAAGATCTGTTGTTTATACCTGCTGAAGCAGTTCTAGTGCAGCCAACCCTTTCTAAATGTCAGCAGCCTAGGACGAAACTCTGATTACCTTACCCTAGTTCTGGTTCTTTTCATCCGTCCATGTCCCTTCTCACCAATTTCCCTTCCCTCACTCCCATATAAACACAATCCATTGTCATTTTTATGTCAGAGAGAGATGTTATTTTGTGGTGAATTTTTTTCCATCTTGAACTTTTTTGGGGGGTGAAAGCTGGTTCTCATGATAGATAGATGTCCAGAAACGTATTTATACTGAAATGATATTGATATCTGGATAACTTAAAGCACAGCACAGAATGATGATTGTTATGATTGTTATACTCCTTTATAGTATTCAGCAACTGGTCAGTGAGCAAGTTTTATTTGTTTGAGGATTCACTTGATTGTTGTTTTTGTTTTGGGAGCCCCTCTCATGAAATCAATTTCACAGAGTCTGTACCTGGATATTAGGAAACAGAATTCTGGAACCTAGATCCATGGAATTTTGAGAGGTGTTAATGCACAGGTAGGAGGACACCTGCCACCCATTGTGACTGACACTCATTAGCCTTCTTGTTGACAGCTTCTGGAGTGATCTGAATTGCTCTTTCTGTGCCCCTTCACAACCACTGCCAGTCCTTGGTGGGAGAAAATTCCCATGTGTGAAAAAGTTTCCACTCCGTGGACTGGTTTGGGAGAGGGAGCTCTTGTAATTCCAGCAAAGTGACAAAGAATGACGGGTGTCTGTGGGGGAGATCAGAATAATAGATGATATTTATCTTATATTTTAAGATTTTATAAAATCTCTCTCTATATAATATAGATTTTAAGATTTTTACAGATATATTTATATATTATACCAATTTTAAAGATTTTTATGGATAATTATATAAATTTTAACAGTTATGTATGTGTATAAAATCTCTCTATATAATATAGATGTTAAGATTTTTATAGTTATATTTATATATACCAATTTTAAGATTTTTATGGATAATTATATAACTTTTAATAGTTATATATGTATTATAGAGATTTAAAGATTTTTACAGCTATAATGTATAGATTTTAAGATTTTTATAAATATGTAGATATTTAGACAGATTTATAAACAGATTTTAAGATTTCTACATATATAATTATATAGATTAAAAAAATTTTTTTGCTGAGGCAGTTGGGATTAAGTGACTTGCTAGGAATTAAAATCCTAGCTAGGAAGTGTTAAGTGTCTGAGGCCACATTTGAACTTAGGTTCTCTTGACTTCAGGGTAGATTTTAAGATTTTTTACAGATATATATCATATAGATTTTAAGATTTTTATAGATAGTGGATAATGTATATCATATAAATATATGATGTATAGATTTTAAGAATTTATAATAAAATAGGTATTTTATTAAAATTATAATTTATAATTATATTAACATCATATTATTATATAATTATATATCATATATTATATATAATAATATAATATTATTATAATTATTATACCAATTTAAAGATTTTTACAGATAGATAGGTGTATATATACATTATACAGATTTCAAGATTTTTATAGATACATTACATAGATTTTAAGATTTTACAGATATAATACAGATTTTAAGTATATTGTACAGATTTATGATTTTTACAGATATATGCAAATATATAATTTCTGAGGTTTTTACAGATATATGTATATATTATATGGATTTTAAGATTCAGCTGTATATGCATATATTATATAGATTTTTAAGGCTTACATATATGTGTATATTATATAGATTTAAAGATTTTTTGCATATATATTCATATGTTATATAGATTTTAAGATTATTACATATATAATACAGATTTTTAGATATACAGATTGAAATTTTGCAGATATATGGATATGTTACATAGATTTTAAAATTCAGATATATATACATATCATTTCTAGATTTTTAAGATTTATACATATTATATATATATAAAGAGTTTTTATAGATATATATGTTATATAGATTCTAAGATTTTTACAGCTCTGTGTATATGTATATACATGCACACACATATATATGTATATAAATCTCATTTGATCTTCATCAACAACCCTAGGAAACAAGGACTATGAAATTATTTTGCCCATTTTGTTGATAAGGAAACTGAGGTTAACATGTGATTCATCTGTGTTCACACAGCCAGTAGTTTCAGAACCTAAGTTTTCCTGACCACAGTTCCAGGGCTTTTTCTATAGTACCCTAAGTTCCTCCCTTCCTCTCCCCCCCACTCATGTTTTTCTTGGCACAGCCATAAGCCTGAAATCAAGAAGACCTGAGTTCAGATCCAACGTCAGACAATAGCTGTATGACCCTGGACCAACTTAACTCTGTTTGACTCGGTTTCCTCATGTATAAAATGCAGATAATACTAACCTGCCAGGATTGTGGGGAGGACCAAATGAAATAATAGTTATAAAGCACTTAACACATAGTAAATGCTATATAAATATTAGCTATTATTTTTATTCCTTTTCCTATCCCCTGACTGACACTAGTTATAAAAGAAAAAGAAAAAAGAAAACTCTTATTGTGAGAGTTTTTTTTTTCTCTTTTTGTCTGTCAATATTCACTACTGTTGGGGCTAAAATGTCAAATCTTAATGTCGACCCTGGATCTGAATATTTTAAATAGGTTTTAACGCCCCCCACACCTTTTCTTGATATAATGTTTGTGCTCCCCGCTCCTCCGGAGACTGGGAGGAATTAATCTCTTGATTTTGTCTCCTGTCCCCATGAAATCCTTCCCAGCGGTAGCCGGCCTGCCCCTTCGTTGCTGACATTTCTCTTAGAGAACGCTGCTATTTTGGACTGATGGTCACAGAGACCTTCTCAATAACACGGAGACAAAGTGCTCTGCATAGCTGATAAATTATAAGCAGGCGCTGCGTGTGAGCGTGATAGATTATTATGGTGGATGCATGTGAGTCATGGTTGTTATTTTTGGTCAAAAGAATTGTGTGAACTTTTCTCCTCTATTTTGAGCACTTTGAAATGTGCTACTTTTTTTTCCCCTTGAGGTGTATGTCAAGGAATTAAGCACCACATCAGAATACTTATTTTCCACTTTCCAGTTGTTGCTTTGGAGTCAAGGTGGTGGAAGGAGTGGAAGGAAGGGACTTGACTTTGACAAACAACTCACCTTGTGGATCGTTAGTAGGCTCATAGATCGGACGGTCATCGATGGCTGTCGTCTTGTTTTATGGGGAGTAAGTCTGAGGCTTTTCAGTAGCAGACTGAGAATTTCCGCCCAGAATTCCCAACTCCCCAAACTTGCTCTTTCCACCCCCTGCTTCCCACGGCTAGAAAACCACAAATTCATCTGCAAAGGTTCTCCTTCCATCCCACACCCTCCATGCGGGCAGTTTTAGAGCTCTCACTCCTGAGCTCCCCTGACTTTTGTCGGGTGATGGGAGCTGACCATTGTTCTTGCCATCTTGGTGGACTTCCAGTGATGCTTTTCCACCAAGCACCCAGAGGAGATCAGAGACAACAATGACATCGCTAGGGCTCCGCCCCGCTACCAGCTTGGACTTGTGTTCATCTAGCAGCCCAGCCATCTCTTGATGCATTTCCACGGTGCCTCTATCACCGTTGTATCGAGATACCCAGACGGTCTAATCGAGTTATTTCCAATTATCCCGGGAAGGGGAAATGAGAGAGTCGGCTCCGACTGCTCAGGACTCCGGCAGTCCCTGATTACAAGGGGGAAAGGCTGGGAAGGTCTAGCCTGAAAGCAGCTTTCCACGCCTTTCCTTCTAGGATTCAGGGCAAGGCTCTGGCCAGGAAACTGAATTTTGCAGCATCTCCTCAAGATGGTGATGATGAGATTCTCTGGGCTTGGATGCAGGTGGCAAATCCCTTCCACTCAGGGGCTGCGGCGGGCGTTCCTCGCCCAGGCGTGAGCCCCGCCAACCCAGATTGTGCCTCTGTTCCTAGTCTCACCTCTGGGTAAATCGCTCCATCTCTTTGCCTGTTTCTCCATCTGTTAAGAAGGGATTATGCTTGCTGCTGCTTTGCCTCGCAGGAATAGTGTGAGGATCAGTGAGCTAATGTCAAGAAAATGTTTGGGAGTTCTTTGGGGGGAAAGGCAGATACACTGGACTCTTGATAATTGTGCTCAAGGGGGCTGAGGGCTGGGAGGGAGAGGAGGAACGAGGCCGAAGTGAAACCCTAAATAAGTAATTCTCTAACCTCATTTCACACGTCTCCTGTTTTCTCACTCTTTTAAGAGCACTTCTGTGAAATTTTGGGTGGGCAGATTGGCAAGGGACTGACAAGACACTGCTAGTGAATAGTAGGGTCTCATAAAGTGAAGCGGGGTGGGAGAGCCAACCCTTTGTAATAAATGATATGTGACAGCATGTGACACTTATGATCCCACATAGTCATACAAAAGAGTCCAATCAGTCCATAGTATTGACCACTGATTTTTCAACAGATATCACTTCTACATGGGAAACATAGCTAGTGCTAGAGACTGACATCTATCTATCTATCTGTCTGTCTGTTTGTCTACCCATCTGTCCAACCATCCATCTATCCATCCATCCACCCTCTGTCCACTCATCCATCCATCTGTCTGTCTATCTACCGATCCATCTATCCATCCATTCACCCATCCATTATCTATCTGTCTGTCTACCTACCTACCTACTTATATCTATCTATCTATCTACCTACCTACCTACCTACCTATATCTATCTATCTATCTATCTGTCTACCTATCTACCTATCTTTATCTATCTATCTATCTATCTATCTATCTATCTGTCTGTCTGTCTATCTACTTATCTGTCTACCTATCTATCTGTCTGTCTGTCTGTCTATCTACTTATCTGTCTATCTATCTGTCTGTCTGTCTATCTACTTATCTGTCTACCTATCTGTCTGTCTGTCTATCTATCTGTCTAGCTACTTACCTACCTACCTACCTATCTCTATCTATCTATCTATCTATCTATCATCCATCCATCCATCCATCTGTATATAATTACATAACTTACACATTGTCCTCAAGGACTGAAATTTTAATGGGAAGAAGGAGAGAATTTGAGCATGTAAATAACTCAGTGTAACATAAGATTGAGAATGCTTCAATCAAAAGAGAGGGGACCAAATAAAGAATCTGGGCAAATCTCAGAAGAAAGAAATTACGTCTAGATTATGGGGTAGAAGGAGGCTTCCTGGAGGAGATGATAGCTGAGTTGTGTCTTAAAGGAAGACAAAGATAGCAACAGGTATACATAAGGAAAAAAGTCATACCAGAGGAAAGGGCAGCCTGTGCAGGTGACAGTGAGTAGACCAGACGAACCGGAACATAAATCCACAAATGGCAATAATTTAAGACTGCAAAGAGAAGTTGGAAGCCTGGTTGTGGAAGACCATAAATTCTACAAGATATTTTATTCTACAGAAAATGGGCAACCCCTGGAGATTTTTGAATAGAGAGTGGTATCTTCAAAACTGCTCTAGAAAGATGACTTTGAGAGCTCTGTGAAGTATGGATTGGAATAAGGAGAAATTAGAGACTGGAGCACTAGTTAGGAACCTATCATGATTATCTAGGAGAGGGATAATGAGGCCCACTGAATGCTAAGCTGAGGTCATTGGGAGAAGTTATTATTGCAGTGTTATTTTTTTTTTCCTTTAAAGTTTGATCAACAGAAAAGGGAAAGAAGCACGGAAGGAGAAAATGACCAGTTCTCAAAGGCATTCGGTCTTATACCAAATGGATTGTAGAAGTGTTTAAAGAATCATGTCTAAGAATCACTGTCAAATTTGTGCTCAGAATAATCAGTTCAGTTGTCTTTCAGGCAAAGGGCAACAGCTTCCGAAGCAACTTTTCAAATAGTCTGTTGGCTGGCCCCCTTCTGTCTCATCTTTCTTATTTTCCCACCTGCAGAAGAGGGTTAATCCTCCTTATGCTCCCACCATTCTTCTTTCTACCTCATGAGACTCACCAAAATGATTTGAGTCTAGTTATTAGTATCATAACCCTTTGCTAAAATGGGACTGAAAAAATGAGATCCTATTTAATAATAGTTAATTGAAAATATTATACATAAAAAGTGGATGGCAATTTCTGTCTGCCCTTTAAAAATACTTTGTATTCCAAAGAACTCAATAGTGCTCTGTTCATTGAGCAAGTAATCTTCACAAATAGGTAGGACACAGGCATTATTATCCACTGTATTCAGACTTTAAATGTCGGCACTTTACTATTCCAGGTCCCTCCTGAGACCTGTGACCATTAGTTTCAATCTCGGCCTCTTGCTTTTGTTCTCTCCTCAGAAGGGTGGTATTCTTAGTGTCTGGCGTGAGTATTTGTCTGGGGAGAGCTTTTGAAATGGAGCTTCTTAAGAGTGGAGCCTGGGCTGACTGGTTCCATTTTAGGTACTCTGGTCTTCCTAATCATCCATTCATTCCCTCGCTTTCTGTATACACAGCACAGGACATGGTGAAGGGGTGCTAAAGAAGGGTGCTATGGCTTCTATTTTCAAGGAACTGATAGTCTTTGGGGGGAGAGCAAAGAGAAATGATTACAGAACAGAGGCAAGTTGCAGTTACTTGGGAGCAAAATTGTACAGTGCATAAAGCAGTTAGAGAAGGTTTCTCAGAAGGGAAAAACCTTGAGCTGGATCTTAAAGGGAGTATTGAGTTTTGGTTGGTGGAGAGGAGGTGGAAATTCTAATCAGGGCCGGTGGAACGAGCAAGCACAACAAAGGGGCTATAATGGAAAAAGCACTAGATTGAGGGTTTACATTCTGGCTCTGTCACTCACTGACATAGAGTCCTTGCATGAATAATTCTAACATCTCTGGGTTTTAAGTTCCTTATCTGTAAAAGAAGGCAGCTGGGTTAGATCAGGGATTTTTAACACTCTCTCTCTCTCTCTCTCTCTCTCTCTCTCTCTCTCTCTCTGTGTGTGTGTGTGTGTGTGTGTATGAGAGAGAGAGAGACCCCTTTTCTGAATAATACCTTTAAATAACTGAAGGAAATGCTAAATTTCAGCTAGACATTAGTGAAAATAAAGATGTATTTATTTCCCCTCCAAGTTCATGGGTCCCCAAAACCTATTCACAGACTCCATGGGTTTGCGGACCCCCAAGTGAAGAACTCCTGGACCTGTAAGGTGCCTGCTAACTCTCAATCTATTATCTAGTACTCCTAAGGGGACCATCAAGCTATAAGCATGTGGCAGTATTATGAAAAGAACATCTAGCCTTGAGAAAGAGTAGGAGTAATGATCCAGTTACATTGGTAAAAATAGCTGCTATCCAAATCATTGCAAAAAGCATTCAACATCGCTGTGACAAGCCCAGGTTCCTGGGGCACTGAATGCTAGCCCGAACCATTTAGATTTGATCTGCTATCAATAGGGAGCCATTGTAGGATCTTGAGGCAGGAGTAGTATAATGAAGCCAGTGTTTGAGGAAGATTATTCTAGCAACAGGGGAAAGAGGGAGTGACGGGCAAGGAAGCCAAACTGCAGAATGAACAGATCCAAGGTCCCTTCACCTTATCAGTCTCGTAGTTCCAATATTCACCACTAGAACTGTGATGATAATTTCTTGAGCTAAAAAAAAAAAAAAAGTTTGTGTCAAGCTATTTATTTAAATGATACCCAAACTTCTTATTTCCAATAATAATAAATATCATCTAAAATAATATTAGACTGGGAAACATCTTGGTCCAATTACTGGTACTAAGTTATTCTCTCTCATTCAACCTAGGAGATCCAATAATTTTGAATCCTTTTAGTAAATGAATATAATTTCCCCATTTACTCCATATTATTCATTGGTTAAAAAAAAAAAAAGCCCTACAGCTCCACATTGCTTTTCTAGCTGCAGTGTTGGTAGTTTTCTTTCTTTTTATTTATTTATTTATTTATTTTTTGCTGGGCTTCTCTACCTCTGGGTTCTCCCATGTGCATTTATTCTAATGGTGTTTGTATAGTTCTGCTGTTTTTCGATGCCCACATCCATAAAAATAATAAATCCTTGAGCTTATTCACTCCTTTCTTTCCAATTGTGTTTCATAATGCGCTGATACTTCCAGGCTAATCTTGCACAACTATTGAGTGATTCTCGGGACCGAAATAAACATCTGGGAGAAGAAATTAAAGAACTTCAGCAGAGACTTGGAGAAATACAGGGGGACAATAAGGTACTGTAAGAGCATCCCCATGTGATCGTGGGCTGGAGTTTTATGTTCGGCACGTCAAAAAATGTAACGCTGTGTTTGTTGGAAATTTGTTTATAGATTTTACATTTGCAATGAAAATTCGCAGTTTAGCATTTCTTATCTTTATTACATTCCCTTTTTTCCCCGTGTGCTTCTGTGTTGCTCAAAAATATTGTCGCAGCCCAGTTCGGAAGTTTCATTATGTTTGAGTTGGTGGTGAAAGAACAGCATTGTGGTGGAGGGCGAAATAAAACACAAATGCGGTCCTTGGTCGGCCTCTCCCTCTGTCCCCCTCCCCCTTTGCAAATAATGGATTTGTGGCTCAGATGATTCGGAATTATTCACATTCAGCTTAGAATTTTAAGCAGACATCCTACTAATTATGTTCACATAACCAATTTATTTTATTGCTAAATTTGGCAATTTGTATGGAGCGTTGCTCAAAATCCACTGCTCGGCATTAATCAAACTCCCCTGTTGGCAACGTTAATTATAAAATATGAACTCATAAACTCCAAACTAAATTGTGCACTCATAGTTCTAGCTAAAGCTGTGCACAAAAGTACAATTGAGAAAGGTCGTGTGTGTGTGTATGTGTGTGTGTGTGTGTATGTGGAAGCGACTGGAGTCTGACAGAACCCCCAAATAACAGTCCTCTTTGCCAGGGTAGCTTCAATTTCTAGCCCACGCTGAAGGCAACCCTTGCTCAAACCCTTGGCGTTTATGTTCATTTTCAGATAGTTTTTTGGAGAGATTTCACCTAGGCGCACCAAGTGCCTTACCAGATAAAGCTTCCGAGGCCTAATTGGGGGCACGCCGAGGAGATCGTTGACGAGGCTATGGATCGGTGTTCTTTAAGTAGTCGGGATCCTTAGCTTCAGAGGCTAAATCTGGGAAAGGACATCCTTTGGGGAAATCTTTTTCATTTTTAACTCTTTCGGTTTTTCTTACCATCTCTTTGCCCTAACCCTGTTATCAAACATGACTTTGTGGCTTAGCTCTAAAAGGAGAACCTGAGATTATGCTATAACTCATGGAAGAGAGAGAAGGGGGAAAAAAATCACACACATATACACACACATGGAAATATCAGCATTCACTAAATAAAACAAAGCCCCAAATAAGCCTCATTTGTAATTAAAATACATAGATATATAATAAGGGATAAAAAGCTGGATTTGCAGCTCCTGAAGTGTGGGATGGATGCATTTTTAAAAAATCATTTACTTCTGTGCTAACATAAGTATTTACTTTAATAGTAAGAGCAAGTCATTCTTAATGACAAAGCAAAGCTTTCCCGAGATTTGAAAATGTGTAGAGGACAAAACAAAAGCACTAGCCGACAAGGAATATTAACTGAATTTATTTGAATGTCGTGATTTTTCTCTGTTGCCATCATTTGCCAGTATTCCTTTTCTATTTTATTTCCCTTTTTAGTTTTCTTTTCTTCTTAACCACCTTTTTATGTGTATTATTTTTTGCCTCACCTTTCCCTTTATCCTTCCCCTTTCCTTTCCCCTCATTCCTTTTTTATTTGTCCCTAGCTCTGGTCCATCTGGGTATGGGCTCACATACAAGGGTATGTTTAAGGAATTTGGGGGTGACGCTGGCTTTGTTTTGGGGGCATGGGGAGGTCTACACAATGAAAGGCAGGATCTGCTTTCACATTTGCTTGCCCTTCAGATCTTCCTTTCACTCTCTGGCTACATTTATCAAATTTTTTACCTCGGGGTAGGAATTTCATGACTCATGTTCATAGGTTGAGAAGCAATTAACCTGCCCAAAGGTACAGTGCGAATGTTATAATCTTCAGCAGATCCATGTGCCGTTCTTGCCTCCTCTTCCCCCAAATGAAACACCATTAGACCCCAGGATTCTTTTGATTCTCATTTGCATCTAAAATGATAGGTCTGGTTTTTATTTTAAGTTCCATGTGATGTGAGAGTCACAGGCTCCCCTTGAGTCCTTGGTTTTAAACCTCACATAAGAAAATTAGACATTTGATAATGGGCAGCAGCATGCCCTCAGAATTCAGAAGCCCAGATTGATAGGTGGTTCAGGTAGAACGGCAATAAAGGGCCGGATCACCCTTGAGGTTACAAGCCAGCCTGTCAACCACTATTGGGTGTTTAAACAGTGCTTCACTTAACTTGCCTTAACATCCCCATGGCAGGGAGGTCAGAGTAGAAAAGTCTTTTTTTTGGGGGGTGGGGAATCAGCCAGTTCTTTATAGTGTATGAACACATATAATTCCATAATCCCTGGCCAGTCCAACTACATAAAGAAACTACTCTGGGGGCCTTGAGAAATTTCTCGGGACTGAACAGACATCTTATGATGAACCAGAGAGGTCAAAGGGTAAAAGAGCCCACTTATAGAATGGTTCAAGCTAGTTAAACTCAAAGATACTAAAGGCAAGTGTTGTTGGAAACAGTTCCCCACTCCCAATGGAACCCAAAGGACCTCCCGCATTATTTTATGGGTGATTGTTAAAACAGCAGATTTTTATCTCAGCATTGCCATTTTAACTGACGACCCTTATCTATATTTTGGGAAGCACAGATTCTAGATGTTAAGTACATTTGAAAAATAAGGTGACGGAAAATTACTTGCCTTGGATATTTTAGGGTAGACTAATTTTTCCATTTGTTCAGCTAGAGCCTTGTAACCCTACAAGCCATAAAACATCTCCAAACAGTCTCTTGAAAGATTTGTGGCCCCCCTCGCTTACTTGCAAGCAGTTCTCAGGGGAATGGGGGTTTGGAACTTAGGGGGTTACCCATGACTGAACACCGTCTGCCGCCAAGTCAGACCAGCTTCCGAGAAGAATTTGGGGTTCGGCACTAATGCAGAAGCCTCTTTTTTTCTATCCTTATTGCACGTCACGAGGTATTTAAACAGAAATCTAGTTATGTACCATCCTCTTCCTTGAAAGTTATACTCTTCAAAGGTTAATGAGGAAACAGGAGGCTAACTCCTCAGCCAAATGAGGACATTTGTAGCCTCCACAAATCACCACGGGGAAACTTTTCTGTGAATTGCCAAGGGCACTGTTCAGAAAGAAAGAAAGAGCTATTATGTGAAAGGCCAAAAGACCCAATTTCCAGAAGTGACCAAAGAGGAGCCCATGGGCACATAATAGGTATGTTCTAGTACTGTACATACAGATACTTGTCTGGCACTTTATACTCCCCCAGGTTATATTGAGAATAAAGGGATGGGGTATAGAAGGAAACAAGATTTAGGAGAATGCCCATGCACTGAGAGAAGGACGGGTTTGGTACTTCCTAATCTCCTGGTCACTAGAGTGAAAAGTGGAATGGGACACAGAAAGAAACAAGAAAGTGTTGGAAATAGTTCTCCAGTGTTAATGGAACCCAGAGGCCCTCCTGTACTATTTTACGGGGTTAAAACAGCAGATTTTTATCACAGCATTGCCATTTTAACCGATGAACCTTAAATATATTTTGGGAAATACAGATTCTGGATGTTAAGTCCATTTAAAAAAGAAGGTGATGGGAAATTCCTTGGGAGAATGGAAACCCACAGGGAGTTAGGGGTATAGAGGATCACAGGCATTCCTTTGAGAACCACTAGGTAGGAATTCTACGTCTCCAGCTTTTTTGATGAATGAGGCTCTGCCATTTTTTTGCCCTATAGTAGAATACTGAAGATATCCATCCATAGAAGAGAACCTATGAAGTTGTCCACCAAGGATCTAAAAGGGTTCATTTTTCTTTATTGATTTAAATTTCTTGACCCAAACTCTAAGTGAAATTGGAAGGCACAGTGCTGTTCTCTGTAGTTATCAGCACGAGAGAAGCAGGGAAATTGGTATCTAACTGGGCACTGACAGGTCTAAACCAACTTCTTCATCACCCTTAACACTGTTGTCTTCACTCCGGTTTTTTTTCCTCTGTCTGGCTGCTTTGGATCTGGGCTCCTGAAACTGTGTGTGCATTTAATGTCCCCCTTACAGAATATGCACTTAATAAGCTATACCAGGAGAGGCAACTAATGTGTCGATAGAGACGATGCAGAGTTGCTTATCCGGTGTCATTTCTTTTTGGTTTGTTTTTTCTTTAAAAATTGTGGCATTTTGGTGCAGAATACCAATAATCCAATATCGCGTTTGCAAAAGACAGAAAATGTAAGCATTAAGCCCCTGACAATGTCATACAAGATTTCCTTTGCCAGCTTTTGTGAATTTAAATTTAGCTGTTGTGATAATGCATAAACATAGTGTTTTGCATTTAATAATGAGTTTTATATTGCACCAGCTGACAGTCTTTAAGTGTCCTGATTTTATCGGATGTTGGCGCAGTAAAGTGATAGTAGAGCGGTACTTTATTGACGTGTGGCTCTCTGATTGGCTTCGAAAGTAAACCAATTAACTAAAAACCACGAGCCAATAACAGGGGTCCAATGGGAGTACAATTGACTAATTAAAATATAGTTTGTTAAAATAGTACTCAGCTGTAAATGTTTGTGATGGCCCTGGGGTTATATTCAGAGAGTACCTTGTAAATAGTTCCACTATTAGTTGTAAAAGAAATTAAGGTTTTCCAGCCTGCATGAAGCCTGAAAGAGTCACTTTGATGAAAATAGAGGTCACTTTAGGGTACCATATTAATTAATTACAAAGGGCTGAAATAGGCAATGAAAAGACCACCTTCCCCTACCCATCCTACATTATCTAGCTCGTTTTTCTCTAGGGACATATGGTCATGAACCACAGGCAATGCAGAATTAGTTGAGAAATATTTAGCCAGTCCAACAGCCCTGATTAGTTAAATATCTTTGAATGGTCTATTATAACACGACTCAGATGAATTCAGTTGATATATTTAAGATCTATTTAAGGTATAAAATGTCCCCTCAATCCAACATCACTTGCAGCATATTGTGATTCTTGAATATTTTATTATAGGAGCATAGATCTAAAGCTGAAAAGAACTTCAGAAGCTTTTTAGCCCCATCTTCTCATTTCCTGCTGAGGAAAATGTGGCCCAAGGAGACTGAGGGACTTGTCTAGTGTTGTTTAGATAGGAGGCAATGCAGTTGGGATTCCCAGGTCTCCCTGCTCCATTGTCAACATTATTTCCAATGTAACCTAGAGGCAAAATTACATGTTTTTAATGTGAATCTTGTTTCATGTTCCATTGACAAGTACAGCCACTCAAATATTTGAACAAGAGTATAAGAAAAAAATTAGTAAGCAAGATGAAATTGTTAAAGAGATTGTAAATGATTGTACAGCTTTGTTAACCTCATCTTGAAAGATGTGAATATTGACTCTAACATTGTGGTATCAGCCTGATTCTTCTTTCTGTAATCCTCTGTGATCCTCTTGAAAAAATCCCATTTTCTGATGGAGGGTTGACTCAAATAGAGCTGGGGTTTTTTTCCCTGAAAAAAAATCATGCAATTTTTTAAGTAAAAAAAAAATGAAAATGTAAAACATCAACATAATAAAGCAACCATTAAATTGTCCACTTAAAAATAAGGAAATAGAGAAATTGCAGTTATGAGAGTAACACATGCTCATATGGGACTGCATCTAATGTTTGAATGTCATTCAGTAAAACAAAATAGTACATTTGATTGGAGCATGGGTAGGCGAGAGGTGAAAAGAGGTCATGGGAAGAAGTTAAGGGAGACAGAGTGAGAGTGGCGTTGATGTAAATTAAAATTCTATTGATTTGATTTTAAGTGGACAATTCTACCGTTTAAAATTCCAACCGGGATGTCACGAGTGTCTAGGAATTTAGATTTTCTTCTGCCCAGAGGCGTTGGCTATTGGCGACCCTTTTAAAATCAGTCACGGCAGTAGCCACATTTTAAAAAGGGAACTGGCAAGAACTCAGAGGACAGTGACAAAGGAAGGTACTGGGATGGATGGTGGAGCACTCACCGAGCCCAGCATCCCACACAGATGGACATCTCCTGAGTCCTTTCCAAAGCTGGACACACTTCAGGTGTGCTGTTGTAACAGCTGCAGACAGGTGCTGCTAGGAGTGGGACCAGGAGGAAAGGATAGATACCCAGGTTCTGGTATTAATTTGTATGGAACTTTCTCTTTCATCAAGCACTTTCCCACACATTATCTCATTAAATCCTCACAACTCCCCTGGGAAATAGGTAAGGCAGGCCTAATAATAGTTATGTTAATAGTAATAAGACCTCAATAAAAGTGATTGGTGGAGTACTTTCAACTGCATCCGAAGCACTTTCCCATTTTTTTATTTAATGTAATTGTCGCAAGGTTCTATGGGGCCAGGCTAATCGACAGATGTGGAAACTGAGGCTCTCAAGAAGCCAAATTCCATGCCCACTATGTCACTGACAAAGGCAGCCCTAGAATTCAAGTGCCCTCATCCCTAGGGCACTGTACTTTGCACTGGATCCAACCTCTTATCAAAATACCTGATCACAGTGCCTTTTCACTGGGCCATGTTCTTATGCAATGTCATAAGTGCTCCAAGCAGCTTAGAAGGGCTGGTCTTGGAGTCCCTGAAAGCTGAATTCCAATTGTGGTTCACACTTTTAACTGTGTCTCTGGATGAGTAATTTAGCCTCTCCTAGCCTCAGTTTCCTCATCTGTAAAATGGGGATACTTATGGCACCAATCTTCTAGTGTTGCTGTGAGGACCAAATGAGATAGCCTATGTAAAGCACTTTTCAGACCTTGTGATCGTTGTCATCATCATCATCATCATCACCATCATCTTCCCACTCGGAATTCATTCGAAACATTTATGATCAATCACTAGCATGTTTGTAAAATGGGACACTTGGAAGAGAGCCCCTAACTACACTGGTATTCTGGGAGCCCAGTGGTCACCATGCAGGTCCCTACACCGGGGAGCTGTCTTGCTGTAATAAGCCAGATTTTGATTGACCGTGTCATTGTGCATCTATTTACTGACTGTTCTATACCAATTCTGGTTCTAATTGGGGTGCTCAAAGCTCCCATCTACCTTTTCCAGCTTAATTTGTGCACTCCCCACCCCCCAGACACACTCTAGGCTAACCGGGCTACTAGCCAGCTCCTTGAATGGATGCTCTCTTCTCACCTCTGTTAGGCATCCCTGTATGCTGTCCCTGGTATCTCCAACACCTCCAGCTGTTGAAATCCAGCCCCCTCTTCATGAAATCTTCTTTGGGCATCACAGATAACCGTTACCCCTCTTTCCGCCTCTGTGCTGGCTAAATCATTATTTTGGTGAGGATTCTGACCAACAAAATACCTATAACTTGGGATAGCCACCCAGAAGTCTCAGAGACTCTGAGTTATTTATGTATGTCTCGGGCAGCTACTACTATATTGTAAATTAATTAAAAGCACCATCTATACTACTTAATCTTTGTTTTCCCACAATGTAACACAATGGCTTGCATATAGGAGATACTTATTACAAATTTGTTGAACCAATTTTTAGATTTTAGGTTAAAAAGTCTTTTTTTTTTGATAGGCATTTTAAAATAGACATTATTACTTGCACTGTACCAGTAAGGTTGACACTATGAGAAAGGTGAATATGTGATTGCTTAGAAAGGAAAGTTTGGAACCCAGAAACACACACACACACACACACACAGACACACAGACACACAGAGCAAGGGACATTTGCTCAAATAAACTATAGATATAATAAGCACTTTTTTCCATTTGTTTTCCAAGGGAAGTTGAATCATGGACTGCCAAGAATATAAATGAGGTGGTATCTTACCCTGGAAAACACCCATACCCTGGCAGTATGGGCTTTTTGCCTGACCTGTTTTGTGGACATTATCTAATCCCCAATAGCTGTATCACTCATGTTTCCCACCCAACTAATAATGTGGCTATGACTTACTTGGCCCTCACTCTTAAGTATTTTAAGTAGTCAGTACTTGAGTTTAAATAGCCAATATCATGCTCACATTAAACAATAAATGATTGTTAACGTATTTATCGAGGCTAAACAGCCATACAAATATATGAAAGATGGCTCCCTTACATGGCTGTGATACTTCAATAAACATGTTTAATAATTAATTGGCATTAAGCAAACATAAGTGTCTGAATCTAAATTAAGTGTTCAATGAAGCATATTTCAAACACAGTTGAAACTAGAGTAACATGTTATTATTTAAAGTCCAGGCTGCCAATTTGGCTTTTCACATAATCGGAGGAAGCACTGTGCTTTTCCAAAGGTATCGCTGGTTCAATGGTACTCTGGAGTGATTATAGCATAATTTATTATACAATGTACCAGTCTATCAAAAGGACACAGAGTTTGTGTGTCTATCTCTGGGTGGACATTTTGTAACATACACAATGGGGGATTGTAACATATATATATCCATATGTATATATTATATTTAAAATTGGTACAGTGCCTTAACCCAAAGAACAGTCAATCTGGAAGGAGGTCTTTAGTGGCCTGCCAGGGACTCTGTCCTTGGCTCTAGGATGTTCAATATTTTTATCAATGACTTGGAGAAAGGTAGAGATGGCTTTGCAGATGATATGAAAATGGAAGAGAGAGCTATAATGTTGATGACAGACACAAGATGGCAATAACTAGACCACTAAACCAAATTTAAGGTGAAATTTAATAGAGATAAAGTTACAGAAATTTCTCAGGTATACAATATGTGAACATGGCTGGATATCCGTTCATTTGCCATAAGTTTACTTTTTGTTTTTAATGGGAGCAATCCGAGCAAACCATGTTATCTGACAGCAGTCTTAGGCTAAATGAAAAGAATCTGAGTGTCCAGGGCTTGGGAGTGTTCTGCCTTATTTTATCCTGATTAGTCGCTGCCTAGATGCAGCTGTTCACTTCTGGGCTTGAGGATAAGCTGAAGAGCATACAAAGGAGGCCGTCAAGAGTCACAGATGAATAACATCATCTGTTCAGATCTGGAAAGGATATTGGAGCTCATCTCTTCCAGTCCTTTCATTTTATAAGTGAGGAACCTATAGCCCAGAGGAGTTGTCCAAGGTTATAAAGGCAGAGCTGAGATTTGAACACAGATTTTTCTGACTGAAGTCTAGCAGTCTGTCTCCTCTACCAAGCTGCCCCTGTGAGGCTTGTTGGAAGGAGCTGTGGCTTTTAGTCATGGGGAAGAAAAGACTGAGAAGACATAATATCCGTGTTCAGGTATTTGAAGGGTTTCTTTGTTAGAAAGGAGTTAGATTTCTTCTGTTGAACTCAGAGGGCAGAGTCCAGACTGAAATCTGAAAAGATATAAATCTGGGTTTAACATAGGGATAAACTCCCCATCACTTAAGGTTTTCCAAAAGCAGGAAAGACCACATCGGCGGTAATGGGTCCCCCATTACTCGTGGTCTTTAAGCAAATGTCAGATATGCACTTGTCCTATATGCTGTTGGGGCAATCCTTGGTCAAATATGGGTCCTGGATGCTCTGTGAGATCCTCCTAATGTGGAGTCTGTGTTTCTCCATTCACTTTCACAAAGTCTTACTCTAATCCCTCTTTTTAAGTCAAAGAGACTCTGTTTTGAAGATGATAAGCCCTGGTGGCTCCTACCAAACTGAACAGGTTTTGAGCATGGGCTCAGCTGCAGACTTTGTGTCCCTTATTTGAGAATCAGGTTAGCTAAATTCTACTCATCTCCTAAAAGCTGTTACCCATAAGAACTTGGGTCCTCATACCATCAATACTTCAATGGATGTGTTCAAGAAACACATTTTTACTGTGCTGATGTTTTACCACAGGCTAGAAGCAAACATTCAATGAGGTGACTAAATAATACTCTTTTTTTTTAGTACTAATCCAAACATTAGAAAAATCATCCTTCAATCTGATCATATAAAGTTGCCAAGTCAATCCTAAAGACAAAGCCTCCTGATGTATTCGCCTTGTACAGCTTTGCTGGGAACCAGGCTCTGTGCCAGGCTGTCCGTCCTCCAACTTTCATCCTTGTATCTCCCTCTCACTAAAAACTTGGACTCTCCTGCTAGGATATGAGGATCTGCCCAGAACTAGGCCTTCATGCCCTTTCTGGGCCATCTCTGCCTTCTCCTTATTTTTCTACCTCACCTTGAAGATATTTTGCTCTTTCATTATAATGTAATCTTTGGTTAGAGAATCAGACCTGGAATCAAACTTCCTGAGTTCAAATCACACTTACTAGCTGTATGATCCTGATCAAGTCACTCCACCTCTGTTTGCCTCAGTTTCCTCATCTGTAAAAATGAGCTGGAGAAGGAAATGGCAAACCACTTTAGCGTCTCTATTAAGCAAACCTCAAATGGGATCAAGTAGAGTTGGACACAAGTGAAGAATCAAAAAAAATTCCTTGAGAGTAGGAACTGTCTTGCTTATTTGTATTTGAATTCCCAGTGTTTAACACAGAGCCTAGCATGTAGTAAATATTTAATAACTGCTCTACCTTTGTATGTAAAAGAAAAAGAAAGATGAAGTCCCCAATTCAGAAGTGTGCTCCTACCTGAACTAGCCAGTAGCTTGGATATTACCTAACTAGATTTGTGGGAGGTTTATTCTCATGTTGAATATTGGCTATATATGTAATCTGCTTGATAATTTTAAAAAGAAGCATCTTGTAGCCTCTAAAACAAGGTCCCTTTGAGAAGAAGAAGAAAAGCTTATAGGAAAAACCAGTTTTCTTTTTCTTCTCAAGTAAACAAATAAGTTTCTATCACACACAAATATAAATATATAGGTATACATATATATATATATACATATGCATACATGTATGCATGAAAGAAGTGGGGAAATTTCAAGTAACAAACACAGGAAATTGAGATTGAAAAGCTAGAAAAGGAACATTTAAAAATCCTAGGCATGTAAGCTTATAATAAAACATTGCAGTGCCTTTACATAAAGCATTTTTAGAATTCACAGAGGGTATTTGCTATGGCTTCATGGAATAGGCAGCAGCTTTCAGCTTCCTCCGGGCTTTAGCTTTGAGCCTTGACCTCTAGCAAACAAATTGCAATGTTTTGGCTTTCCCAAACTCCACTGCCTTTTACTGTGTTTGGATCAAACTTATTTGTGCATCGGTGTCACAGTCCAGTAGTACGAAACAGTAAAACCCAGCTAATGGAGAGAGGCAAATAAAATGCCTCCATGAAAATGAAGAGGCATTGGTAGTTGGTTAAAAATTTATATTATTGTTATTTTTTGTAATCAAAATGCAAATATTTCAGATCTGCATGTTTTATTTGGGGATTTTACTCTATATTTGTTTGCTTATTTGTTTAGAGTATAAGTAAGATTACAATAATAAAAAAGGAAATATTAAAATCGTAAAAATGAGGAGAACTCTTTCCCCAATTGGCAGTTATTTAGAGTTTTATTGAAACTGCTTCAATTTCATCTCTGTTGAGGTGGGGATGTGTAATAACTTATTTAACATTTCTTTTTTTTTTTTTTTTGACCATACCCATCATATTCCAAGTCCTCTTCTCTAGGAATCTCCCCTACTGATTAGGAGAGAAATTATGTTGCTTCAAGAATCAGACTGTGTTAAGAGATTTGTGTTTTGGGAAAGGGATGCCTTGCCAACTCTTTTTGACATTTGACGGTCACAGAAACATATGAGAAAACCGAGGCTCAGAAAGATTGATTTTCAAGGTCACTAGACTTGGTTTTCTTTTTATCCCAATCACTGACTTCTTTTTTTAGATGATGCAAGATTTCTTTTGTTTTACTTCTCTGTTTTTATAAAACTTGCCAGCATTTTCCAAAGTGCACTTGAAGAAATGTTTTGCTGGTGCTTTTGGTTGTATATTATGGTAATTTATTAAACAACTCTTCCCTCTCTCCCCCATCCCCATTAAATCGTTCCTTATAACAAAGAAAAATATTTGATCAGCAATACCTGATGTAATGCCAGTGAGCAGAGTATTCTACCCTAATAGTCTCTCTACCTCTCCATGAGAGGAAGGAGAGGTCTTTCATTATCTGGACACCTTTGTGATCTTTCAGTTATTCAGAGTGCAATGGAGCACGCTTTCTAGTGTATCTGCTTTGATGTTGATGATCTTCTCATTTGAATATGTTTAATTTTTCTTTCTTTCTCTCTCTCTCTTTTTCCACCCTTGGAAACTGCAGCTCCTAAGGATGACGATAGCAAAACAGAGACTAGGTGATGAAGAAATCGGGGCCCGCCATTTTGCAGCCCATGAACGGGAAGACCTGGTTCAGCAGCTGGAGAGAGCTCGGGAACAAGTAATCACAAATAGATAGTGGGGGTTGTGTCCAATCTTGGCAGACAGAAAAGCACAATGCTCCATTGTCCCTTACAACCTGGTGTTATGTGTCCCAAGTAGTAAATGCTGGGGAATGGGGGCAATTTAAATTTTCTGTTGTACCCTTGCCCCTCTGTGCTCCCTTCCCGCCTTGCCAACAGAGGCTTCCGTCTCCCGTTTCCAGCAGGTCTGTTGTCTGATACAGGAATTACCGATCACTAATTACTTGCAGTAGACTTCGCGTACTATTGTTATAAACACAACTGGCAACTTTCCCTCTCGGGACTGCTCAGGGAGGAAATAAAATGTGACAAACCAGCTTAAATTTGCAAGTTTGGGCGAAAATGCTGAGCGAGGCACCTTCCACCAAGTCTCAGCGGGCGGAGGGCCCTAGTTATGGAACCGCCATGGGACCCTAGACTTCATTTTGCTTCCTGACTAATTGGTTTTGAAGAGAAGAACGAGATTGCTGGATGTGGAGCAGCTGAAAAAAAGGGGGGAGTAGTCTTGTTTGCAGAGCTATGGCTGATGCTGCCCCACTGGGACTCTTGGATTTCCCTCCCTCTCCATTCTGCTAATGCTAGCTGGCGGGGGTGCCTTCCTTCCCTCCTCCTGGCCTGTACCTCTCCTTGAGCCAAGGGCAGGTCAGTGGGGCCGTCATGGTCTGAGCCCTCGTCCCGAACAGTAGTTTATGAGATCCCTAAATACTGGTTGTACCCGGTGTCCAGAAAGTCAACGAGAAGGGTGTCCCCACTCAGGTCATTGGCTTTTCTTTTCAGATCGAATCCCTGGAACATGACCTCCAAGCCTCCGTGGATGAGCTGCAGGACATCAAAGAGGAGCGTTCTTCCTACCAGGATAAAGTAGACAGGCTCAACCAAGAGCTCAATCACATCCTGGGCGGTCACGAAAACCGCATCATCGACGTGGACGCCCTCTGCATGGAGAACCGGCGAGTAGCGGGGTTCTGGGGGCTCTGATCTGATGTCCAGCAGAGTAGCTAACATTTACATGGCGCTTACTAAGAGCTTCACTAGTGTCTCATTCGACGCTCCCCATCCGTGATCCCCATTTTACAAATACCAGTGGTCCTTAAGTGACTTGGCCAGGGTCACCCAGCTAAGCCTGAACTGGAGAACGGGTCTTCTTGGCTCCAGGCCAGCCTCTGTCCCTATTCCAGACTGTCGATTGAAGTCTGAAATATGTTTCCAGCCCTAATTATGTTATCATTATAGCAGTGGGGAAGGTAGAGAAAGTATAAAGGGAAGAGAAAAATAAAATCCCACAACCTGTGTGGGGGTGGTTGAAAGTGAAAGCTTCTTGTTATTACAACCTGGAAGGAAAAAGGAAAAGCAATTGGCAAATTCCCAGAGCCATTTACTTTCCCTGAGGCGACTCTCTATGTGAGCGAGTGGAGGACTGAGGGCTCAGATTGGTGGCTTGCTTTCCCTCTCTTTCTCCCCAGTGGAATCCTCTTAATGAGAACTAGGAAGAAAAAGGCTTGCTCTCCCTCAGGTGAGCTCCAGGTAAGGCCTCTTTGAAAGTGCTCTGTGCATTTGGGGCCCACTTGACCTCCATGACAACCACTTTCAAAAAGGTCACTCAGATGAATTTCTTCTCTCTTAATTTTTGTGTTACTGAATGAAAAACCAGGGCATCAAAAAGACAGAAAGAAGAGTGTGTTAGAAAGGGCCTTTGGCTCTGGATCGGGGACCTGGATTCAAATCCCACCCACAAATCATTTAACCTGTTGATTCTTCCTTCATAGCACCTTTAAGACATGTCTTCTCTCCTCCGACATGGCCACTACCTTTATCCCCTCAGCCTTAGTCTATTGCCATAACCTTCTCCTACATCAACCCGTTCTCCACTCAACTATCCAAATATAGGTCAGACTGGGAATCCCTTGCCCCCATAAACTCTTTGTTCAGTTATTTCAGTCATGTCTGGCTCTAACGGACCCCGTTTGGGGTTTTCTTGGCAGAGATACTAGCGTGGTTTGCCATTGCTTTCTCCAGCTCATTTTACAGATGAGGAAACTGAGGTAAATAGGGTGAAGTGATTTTGCAGGAAGTGTCAGAGGTCAGATTCGAACTCATGTTCCTGACTCTAGGGCCAGTGCTCTATCTACTGCAACAGCGGGATCAAATATGAATCTTCTAATTGGTTCTTAAGAGCCTCCATAACTTTTCCCCTTTTACCTTTCCAGTCTGGTCCCACCTTCCTCTGTTCCACATACTCTCCCATTCAGCGCCATTGGTCTTCTTGCAGTTCTTTACACAAGACATTCTCTCTCTGGACTCATTGTGTTTTGCCTTGCTCTCCCTCATGGCTGGAATCCTCTCCCTGGCCATCTCTGTCTCCTCCTTCCCTGGCCATCTCTGTCTCCTCCTTCCCTGGCCATCTCTGTCTCCTTCTTCCCTGGCCATCTCTGTCTCCTCCTTCCCTGGCCATCTCTGTCTCCTTCTTCCCTGGCCATCTCTGTCTCCTCCTTCCCTGGCCATCTCTGTTTCCTCCTTCCCTGGCCATCTCTGTCTCCTCCTTCCCTGGCCATCTCTGTCTCCTCCTTCCCCGGCCATCTCTGTCTCCCCCTCTCCCTGTTCATCTCTGTCTCCTCCTTCCCTGGCCATCTCTGTCTCCCCCTCTCCCTGTTCATCTCTGTCTCCTCCTTCCCTGGCCATCTCTGTCTCCCCCTCTCCCTGTTCATCTCTGTCTCCTCCTTCCCTGGCCATCTCTGTCTCCTCCTTCCCTGGCCATCTCTGTCTCCTCCTCTCCCTGTTCATCTCTGTCTCCTTCTTCCCTGGCCATCTCTGTCTCCTCCTTCCCTGGCCATCTCTGTCTCCTCCTCTCCCTGTTCATCTCTGTCTCCTTCTTCCCTGGCCATCTCTGTCTCCTCCTTCCCTGGCCATCTCTGTCTCCTCCTCTCTCTGTTCATCTCTGTCTCCTTCTTCCCTGGCCATCTCTGTCTCCTCCTTCCCTGGCCATCTCTGTCTCCTCCTTCCCTGGCCATCTCTGTCTCCTCCTTCCCTGGCCATCTCTGTCTCCTCCTTCCCTGGCCATCTCTGTCTCCTCCTCTCTCTGTTCATCTCTGTCTCCTCCTTCCCTGGCCATCTCTGTCTCCTCTTTCCCTGGCCATCTCTGTCTCCTCCTCTCCCTGTTCATCTCTGTCTCCTTCCCTTGTTTCCTTCTAGTCTCAAATACAGAGAAGCCTTTCCCAATCACCCTTATTCCTGTGCCCTCCCTCTGCTATTATCTCTACTTTATCTTGTCTTTTGCTGTCTCCCTCCTTAGGCTGCAGACTCCTCCAGAGCAGGGACTATTGAACTTTTCTTTGCCTTCACAGCACTTAACGCAGTGCCTAATGCCTAATATGGGCTTAATAAATGTTTCTTGACCTGACTTAATTTCCCTGGTTTTCATTTTCTCCATCTGTGAAATGAGGAGCTGAACTGGAACTAGCTCTCAATCCATGATCCTGCATTGTTTTTTCTCCCTCTCTATTCTCAGTTGCTCATCCATTCATTCCAGTAACATTTTTAAAGCTCCTATTGTGTGTAAAGTATCCCTCTGAGTGCTGGTTCAGGAAACCACAGTCCCTAGGACTTTCCGGTCTAGTTAAAAGATGAGTTATTTACAGAGAGAACACAGAAATTAGAATCTGCTAAGTAAATAGACTAAAGGTTACTTCGAGATCAGATAAGAGAGTTATAAAGAAAGGAGCTTTTTGTTTCACACGTACTTATATTCTTATTCCATTTTTTTTCCTCTTAGATACCTCCAAGAGCGATTAAAGCAGCTTCATGAAGAGGTCAGCCTACTTAAATCTAATATTGCCAAATATAAGGTAAAGGAAATAATAATAATGGTGCTCATGAATTACTGTCACTCAGTTCCTTTCAGTTTGAAGTCATCCTGTACAGAAAAGAAGTCTTCCATTCTTATTCCCATGCATACATTTCAATAAAAACTTCATTGTGATAACTTTTTTTTTTTTAAAAAGAAATATCTTTTTTTTGGACCTGTGATTTCACTGACATGGAAACTCTTAAGTCCTTTGGAAACTCTATGCACTGTTAAAGATATTACTTGTTTAGAATTTAGAGCTAGTATTTTGGATCCTCTGTGATCTTGTAAAGCACTGCCCACTCTTGTCCCATCTGGAGAGTAGGGATGGCAATCGGTATCATCTTTTACAAACTGCTGCTTCAATTTTCCCCATCTGTAAAATGGGTTTAAGTTCTGCTTCCCCATTTCCCTTTTACTTCCTTCAGTAGTATTAGCTGGGTTTCCCACTTTCTATTGCAGAATCAAAATTACTATTACTACTACTACGATTATTACTCTACCACTAACCACCACCACTACAACTATTTTATTCTTCTTCCTCTTCCTCCCTTCCTTCTCCTCCTCCTCTTCCTCCTGTTCTTCTTTCTTCTTCCTTTTTCTTCTACTACTATAATGACAACAACCTTTATAGAGCATTTTAAGGGTTGCAAAGTGCTTTGCAAATATGACCTCATTTAATCCTCACAATTCTGAGAAATAGATGCTATTATTATCCCACTTTACAGATGAGGAAACCGAGCCAGACAGGTTAAGTGACTCGTCCAGGGTCACACAGTAAATAGCTAAGGCTGGTTTTGAGCTCATTTCTCCCTGGCTCTTAAGCCCAGTGCCTCAGAGAAGAGGATTTCTTTAAATTCAAGGAGAGGTACTATATTTGGAGTAGGGGCAACAGGAGAGGAGAGGATCCTGGATCTGTGATTTCCTTGGAATGGGAAATCCTCAGTGTAGAAACTCCCACCATAAAGGTCAGCAACTCCTCTGTAAGTTTGTATCAGAAGGATCATTTTTCCTTTAAAAAATTAATATTTCATATAAAACAAACCCCAAATATCTTTTCTTCTGTGGCTCTTTGTGTAGCTCCTCATTAGGGATACCGTTCTTGGAGACAGCTACAACGTGACAGTGTCCTATTATTACTCAAGGAGCCCAAAGGCTCCCCGGGGTGTTCAGTCCTCTGCCGATATTTGTCCCGAAAACTCCCAGGAGGCTCCAGGTCCCCGCACGGTGGGAAAAGCCGAGGCTGAGATGCTGTGACCTGGAGCCAGATGGCCCACTAATAGGGCACGATGTCAGGATTCTTCTTGCTTTCATACTTCCTAATTCCAGAACTATCTGGTTTGATAATATCTTATTCTGCGGATGTTAGTTGTAGGTTTTATAATTAGAAAGCCCTCCTGGGTTTCTCCACATTGAGAATGGATTGATTTCTGTCCCCGAGGGACCCCCTCTGCTCCTGTGCTGTACCCGGGAGAGAGCCGCCCCATTTTCCCAGCTCTTGACATTCACTTTCCTCCCAGACATCTCCAGCAGCCCTGCTATGGCTCGAGGCTTTGTCGGGGCAGAGTTTCCACGTCCCGCAAGAATCCAGGCAGAGATGTAGATTTCTTTTAAACATGTATAATTTATACGTAATGAAATACATATGCATCCGCACACAGACTTTCTGCTCTGAGAGATGTCTTGTTCTCAGCCACCTGAAAACTGGATTTCACCTCCTCCCCTTTCTTTCCGTGCCTTGGCCCCTGTTTTGTTCCCCACTTCCCTGACTTTTCTCTCTTGCTCTTCTCAAAATGTCTATTTGTCTATCTTTTCCCTCCCTCTCTGTTCTTTCCCTGGAAGGCCTCATCTAGCCTTTCAGATTGGAATGGAGACTCCGTAAGGATGGGGACTGGGTTTTTTTGTGTGTGTTTTGGCTTGTCTTTGTATGGAGCCTCAGACACAGGGAGGACTGGCACCTCTGGGGTGAGGGCTAGCAGGGTTGCCCATCCACTTAGCACTCAGTTCTCTCTCTCTTTTATTTTTTCTTAAAGCTTTTTATTTTCAAAACATATGTATAGATAATTTTCAGCATTCACCCTTGAAAAACCTTGTGTTCCAAACTTTTTTTCCTTCCCTTCTCTCCACCCCCTCACCTAGACAGCAAATGTGTGTGTGTGTGTGTGTGTGTGTGTGTGTGTGTGTGTGTGTGTGTGTGTGTGTATGACATATAGCATTTTATTCTCACCCAAGGCCCAAGAAGCCTTAGAATGAACAGCAGCTGCACTCTGGGAATCCTTCTCAACAGATGAGCTAAGCCAAGTTAAAGATAATCAAGGGCCTTGGACCCATCAGTGACTTAGGGGGACAACCTACCTCTAGCAGCTACAGAGTGCTGGTCTGGAATCAGAAAGACCTGAGTCAAATCCAGCCTCAGATACTTACTCCCTCTGTGACTCTGGGCAAGTCACTTAATCCTGCTTGCCTCAGTTTCCTCAACTGTAAAATTAGCCGGAGAAGGAAATGGCGAAAACCATTCCAGTATCTCTGTCAAGAGAATTCCCAAATGAGATCCTGAAGAATGGACACGACTCTATTTCTAAATCCTCCCAGAGTACCCGGCACATATTAGACTCTTAATATCTGCTTTAGTTGATTGGCAGGTCTAGTTTTTCTCCCTGATCCCTGAATCTGGTATGTTTCCACATACTGGAACTCCTGACTTTGAACTTGAATCGGACTTAATGTTCTGCCTTGCTGACTTGGATTTGCAATAAAGTACTCTAGACTAACATTGACAAAGGTGTCCTCCAAATCTTAGGGCAACTTTAAGCTTTAAGAGCCAAGCTTTGCTAATGATATTTAACTAAGTCTATCCTTTAAACTCTTATGTGTTTTAGCTTAGAGTGCTATTAAGGTCTCAGAAACTCTCTGCTTCTTCCCAACAACCCTGGGGAATAGATATTAAGGTGCCATTATCTCCACTTTATAGAATGGAAAATCTACGAGTGTCCGTCACTTGGCTGCTGTAATAGGGGCCAGGGGTAGCATCCACAGCCCTGCCCAGTTATTCAGGTGGTCAATTTTCTCTCATACATGCTCCCTCACTGGGCTCAGACCACAGGGTCTGAACTAGATTTTGTCCCAAATTTATCCCTATTAATCCGCTGATCTCTGATCCTCACAAACACCTTCATGCCCCCTCAGCCTCCACGTGATCTCATTTCCTTTGGAAGCTAATGGGGCCCAGCTGATGGAAAAAAGGGCAGTTCATGGTGAGCACCGTTGGGCCGTTCTCCCTCTTGCTCTCCTCTTTCCCCCAGTTTAGCCGAAGGTGACGCGGCGTTGGGCTTGGAAAATTTGGGAGCCACTTTCAGGCCTGTCAGTCAATAAACCTGTTCTAGGACCAGCCCGTAGAACAAGCCCCCTGTCAGCTCAGATGGCGAGGGGCTTCCACTGGAGCCCTGGCTTAGTCCGGAACTGACTTTTCTGATGAATGAACCTTCTTTTCCAATGTTTCCCCAGAACGCCCTCGAGAGACGGAAAAACTCCAAAGGCCAGAGCAGGTCCAGCCACAACAGCAGCAGCGCCCTGACGGGAGTCCTGTCTGCCAAGCAAGGTGGGTGCCAGGGCCTGGAAGTCTCCCAGGGCAGCTATTGACGCCATTTGTGGCCTTCACCATCATCCCTTTGGCATCTCAGTAATAGTCACTCAGGCCCTCTCTAGTCAAGTCACTCTGTGACTGGACCACTCATGTTAAACTCACATAGAAACAGTTCTGGATGGAGAGCGTATTGACTTAGAAAACTACAAATTAATCTTATCTATGCTGCATTATATTTCATTTATTTTATTAAATATTTCCCAATTGTATTTATTCTGGTTTCACTCACTCAGATGTTTTATTTTTAGTGAGTTTGTCACTGGAACACAAGGGTTTTTAACTTGATATCCATGATATCCCACTCCCCAAAATCCATGATCTTTTAAAATCTATCTATATAGTACTTATATGATAAATATATGTATATGTGTGTATATGTACATCTAGATATATACATCTAGATAGAAAGAAAGGATAGATAGAAAGGATAGATAGAAAGAAAGAATAGATTGAAAGAAAGGATAGATAGATAGAAAGAAAGGATAGATAGAAAGAAAGAATAGATTGAAAGAAAGGATAGACTGAAAGAAAGGATAAATAGATAGATAGAAAGAAAGGATAGATATATAGATAGAAAGAAAGGATGGATAGATAGATAGATAGATAGATAGATAGATAGATAGATAGATAGATACTCCTTATTTCAGGAGATCTGTGATCTTGCTAGTCTGAGACCTGTCTCATAGATACAAATCATAACTCCACCTACACCTTCTCATCCTACACAGTTAATTATTGCCTCTCTCTTTGTGGATATCTTCCACAAAAGATTAATCAATAAATCATAGGCCTTCCTTTGGGTATTCCAACATTTCCTGGATATTAGTGTAAAACTTCTGACTTGCTGTCATTCTTCACTCTTGAGATGTGGCTATCTATTTCTGTTTCTGTTTGTGCTTGTTTAATGCTTTATTATTTCTTTTTTTAAAGCTATGATCACAATTTATATAGCTATTAAAAATTATGTCATTTCTATGACAATTCCAAAAGACCCATGTTAGAAAATGGGATCTACATCCAGAAAAAGAACTATGGAGGCTGAATGCAATCAGAACTTACACTTTTCAGGTTTTTTTCTTCATCCCTTTTGTTCTGAGTCTTCTTTCACAACATGACTAATGTAGAAATATGTAGATTTATAACCTATATCAGATTGCTTGCCATCTTGGGGAAGAGAAAGGGAGAGAGAAAAACAATTGGAACTCAAAGTCTTATAAAAGCAAATATTGAAAACTATCTTCACATTTAATAGGAAAACAATCACATATTATTAAGTAGGAAAAATTACCTCATCCTTTCTATTCATTATCTCATTTGGTACAATCTTGCTGGTTAGGTAGTAGAGGTATTCTTTCCATTTTACAGAAGAGGAAACTGAGGCTTTGAAAAATAAAATGACTTTCCCAAGATCACTGGTTCCATGTACCACATAATTAGTAAGTAGCAGTGACTGGAGATTTTAATTCCACTCTGAAAAGAAAGAGTTTCACCTCTGTCCCATCTCCCAAGATTATAAGCAAGCAAGCAAATAAACAACCATCACAAAAAAACTCTAGTCACATCCTTGCTGAATCCAACTTACCTTGGGGGATTAGCTGTCTTAAAGAGAAGCCTTATTGACTACAAGTTCGTTTGCTTTCATGGTTTATTCAGTTGAAAAATAATGACCTTCTTGTAGCAAGAGAATGGAATAGATAGCAGATAGCTTATCCCTGATAGTGTATATTCAAGAGCTGCGTTCCTAAACCTGGCTCCCAAGGTGAATATAATCAGATGGTCACCTTTCCAGATATTAACTTTGAAACCCGCTGACTGAAAAGGAAGTCTTAGGGAGGCTTTTCTATCTAAAGGGCCTTTCTTCCTACCTAAAAACCAAAGTGCGTTTCCAGATCTCTGTTTCTATCCATCTTGAAGCAAGTATGCCATTTTGTTTTTTCCTTTAAGAAAATTAGGATGCTCGAAAATGTGACCTCTTCCCCTGATGTGAAGCTCTGATCTGAGAGGTTGAGCTCAGTAGAAGTTAAAATGACAGATAATTGATCAGCACCTTCTGTAGGACTCTGCAAGTACCAAAGTGGGTGGGAGGAGATGGGCAGATGTTCTTGGGTATAGCGAGTTTAGCTGGGGCCAGTGCCAAGGAGAAAGGGAGGAAGGAGGCCAGTAGCTCCTGAGATCTGTTCCAATAACCGTGAAGATAGAGTGTGTGTATATAGTGTCTGCAATGGATAGTGAGCCAGTAAGGTTTGGAGAGAATCTAAAGCAAGGGGGAAACCACCTTGTTGTTCCTGCGTGCTTTATTTCTGTTTTTACATCCCAATGTTTTGCAGGCTTTCTGTCACCTTTTGTCCCATTCTCGTTATCTTCATCTTTTTGTCTGTGTGGGAGGATATTTTGCAGAGAAATACAGTCTTCTGGGTAGATCCCAGAACAGACACGGAGGGAAAGAAAATGAGGTACCAGAGGAGATGGAGAACCATGGGGACAGCAAAGTCAGAATGTAATCTTGGATGGATCAGATGAGGGGCATGTTTCTAGATCTATTGGGAATCCTTTGGATTTCATATCCTTACTAAAGTTATAGATATCCTGGCTGGATCTGTCCATTGGAAAAGACCACCTTGCCATCGACATAGACACAGGTGGAAGGAACCTCCGATAATTCTAATCCAAGCTCCTCTTTATACAGATGAGTCAGGTGCCATAGTCAAAGAACTGTCAAAATTAGGAGGAATATAAATCTAAATCCCAGGCTAATTCTTGGAAGATTGCACCCATGATCTTCAGATAATAAATCTTGAACTAAGGAAGACAAAAAGCCAAACCTCAGTCTTTTTTTTAACCTCTCCTTACCTCAGTTTCCTCACCTGTAAAAAGGAATAATAATACCCATGCTGCCAACCCCAAAGGTTTGTGAAGGAAGCACTTTGTAAACCCTAAAAAGCTACAGACATTTGAACTGTTCCTATGGAGCCCAGAAGTGGTGACTTTGTTATACAGCTAGTGAAGGGCCACCAACATTTCAATGTTTTCAGTCTCTACTGCTGTGTTGTTACCATTGTATTATGCTGCCTCTTTAATTTGTCAGTCTTTTAAAAACATTGATAAAAGACTGTCCATAACTTACAGGATAAAATCCAATCGTCTCATCTTCCTACTTAAGATATTCTGACTTCAGTTCGCTGCTCACTTATTTTGCCCCATTCGCCTCTGATTGACCCAGATCTACCTCCTCATTGCACCCCAAATGCCCCATCTTCATTCTGAACTCCATAAGCAAAGACATTAGTCATACTGGCATTCTTGCCTAATTGAGAGTTCTTCATATTTCCTGGCTCTGATTTTTCTGTTTTCTCAAACGTCCATTGCCCGTGGAGATTTCCTTTTCTAGCTCATGTCAGTAGAGAAACCAGACTGGTTCACTGATGTGCCATTGAAACATACGTCTCCAGCTTTCCCATCCCATGCATTCCCATCTCCCACATTGCCTCTTGACCAAATTGAAATAAAGCAATGGGATTCCCGCTTTCATTGGGAAGATCGAATAGGATAGCTAAGAAGTGGAAAGAAACTTAGAGTTCATATTTAACTCTATCATTTTGGAGATGAGAAAACAGGCTGTAATAAAATAAAATAAAGTGAGTTGGCCAAGGTCACATAGCTGTTTGATGCCAGAGGTGGGATTAGAACTCTTGCCTTTTTGCCTTTTAGTCTAATATTCATTTTGTCCAACCATATCTTGGTTTTCTTTTCAGAAATGATGAAGTTGTGATCTCTCTGTGGCTCATTCAAGGTAGAAGAGAGTGGGTAGTTAGTGAGAGAGAGATACAGGGAGACAGAGACGCACACACACAAACAGAGAGAGAGAGAGAGAGACAAACAGACAGACAGACACAGTGAGTGTGAGTGAGTGTGTGTGTGTGTGTGTATGTATGTTAGAGGCAGGATTTAAGAGACAAAGTCTTCTTGCTTCAAGGTCAACTCTCTATCCATGTTGCTTCTCAGAAGACCAATGAACGTCTCACAAATTAAGAGAAATGCTCTTTAACAATAAAAACCACTATCCAAATGCAATGTATTATTGAGCTAAAGTCATTATATCATCATCATCAGGTTTCTTCAAGCCATCCATTCTGTGTTTCTTTGCCACCAAATTAACTTTTTCACTTTTAATTCTTTATGTAGAGTAAAAATTGGGCCATCAGGAAGCCTTGCCCATTCTGTGATCGGGAGGGGGGATGTCACTCATGTTCTACAATAAGTAAAAAACAAGTTTTGCTTTTTGTCTTCCTTAGTTCAAGATTTATTATCTGAGGATCATGGATGCAGTCTTCCGGCAACACCACAGTCCATCTCGGATCTGAAATCTCTAGCTACCGCCCTGTTGGAGACAATCCATGAGAAAAACATGGTCATTCAGCACCAAAGGCAGACCAACAAGTAAGTACCTTACCTGGAGTGTGCGATGTTCAGGGCAACCATGAAACCAACACTTTCCAAGTGCCTGACATGTTGTAAGTTCAAGGCAGTATAATACAGCATGCTGAAGTTTGTTAAGCACTTTATGTCAGCAAACAGGTGGTCTTCTGCCTGTCTCAAAGACATGGAGTCCATGGATATAATTCAGAGGACCTGTGAAATATTATTAGAAAAAATTATTTTTATTTCCCTACAACAGGTTTCCTTTTTAATATTATATATTTTAATCTTATTTTTAGCAACCATTTCTTATTTCTTATCTCTACTGCTTTTCCCTCTCCAATTAAAGAATAAAAAAAGAAAATAACAAATATTCATAGTCAAACCGAAAAGTATGGTTCCATGTTGGCCACATTCCCAAATCTAAGTCTCATTTGGTATTTTAAATCCATCGCCTCCATGGCAAGAGGTGAGTAACGTGCTTTATCTTTACTTTTCTGTGATCCTGATTTATCACTGCTTTGATAAGAGTCTAAAAGTCTTCCCAAGTTATTTTACTTTATAATATTGTTTTTATTGTCGAAATTGCTCTCCTAAGTTCTATCCAAGTCATTCTGTATCATTCCATAGATGTCTTCCCAGTTGCCTGAGGAACTGTCCACTTCACCATTTCTTATGACACAATAATATTCTATTTTATTCATATGCCATTATGCATTTAGGCATTCTCCATTAGGTTGGTACCTTCTTAGTTTCCAATGTGGAGCTATTGTGAAAATAACTACTCTAGATATTTTTGTCCATTGGGGTCCTTTCTTTGATTGCTTTGAGATTTAGACCTGATTCGTAGCATCGTTGGTTGAAGGGTATAAATAGTTTACTGACAACCAGAGCAACATGTGTCATCTTCACCAATCTAATGAGTCAGAGGAAGAAACTGAGAATTGCTTTAATTTACATTTTTCTAATTATTGATGATTTGGAGCATTTTTCACATGGGTTTTGCTAGCTGAGTTCTTCTTTTAAAATTTCCTATTTTTTTAAAAAAATTCTTGTATTGGAGAATGGCTCAAGAGCCATTCTAAATTTGAATCGGTTTCTTTACATTTTATTTGATGCCTTTAAAGACATCATTCTGGGAAGGAATTCATAGGTAGGCTTCCCCAGACTTCCAAAGGAGAGTTCTTGGTACTCTGACTTGCATGAAATGGTCTTTTTATCTCTCAGGCAGTATATTGGGCTCAGTACCTTGTAAGAGGAACCCCGGAATAAAGGGACTGGGGTTTTTGATGGTGTTTTTCATAACAGGCTTTGATTTGGGGGGAGAGTCTCTGAATTATAGGGACTCCACACAAGCCTGGCTTTGAATGGGGAGGAGGGTTGGGAAGGGGGTGGCTGGAGTCATTCTTCCAGCTTCCCCTCCAAAGTATGGAAAATAAAGACAATTATAACTGGATGAATTTTTCTTTGAAAGAGTATAGAACACTTTGTGGGAAATCAAATAAGTTAGATCAGTGAGTGGAAAGGACAGAGGGGAAATTGAAAGTGTTCAGAGATCGATGAATAAGCTATAACTCAAAGGCATGCAAACCTTACAAAATATGAGCCACAAACCAAAAAAAAAGTAAATGCCCGTGGCCAGGAGGTTCCAGGAAGGCTGAGTTTAAGGAGAGGGATGGAGATTCGGCCCTGGGGGGGGCAGAGAGGGGGAAGGCAGGGGGTTACAACTGGAAAATGATTGAAGGTATTGTAAAAACAAAATAGAAAAAAGAAAAGATGGAGAATGAAAGGAAGATTGCACAAGAGATTAAGATATATAAAAGAAACCAGAAATCAGTGAAGGGAGACCGGCCAATCTCAAAGGGATGACAAGGGTAATTTATTGACAGAAGAAGTTTTAAAATTCCTTAAAAATGAAATCTTAACCAGGGAATGAAACAGTCAGATGCTGAAAAGGCCTGTATTTCTCAAGGGAGGAAGAAGAACAGAGGATCTCCCCAGCATAGGTAATGGTTTTGAAAACCCCTCTCATTGTTCTATTTAGGCAAGAGTCCCTGGACCAGGAAGCAATTGCTATAGGATGTGTGTGTGTGTGTGTGTGTGTGTGTGTGTGTGTGTGTGTGTGTGTGTTTGAACTAGTACAGTGGAATAGCAGCAGCAGACTTCATGTATTTTTTTCAGAAAAAAATCATGGCAAAGTGGGATTTTTTTAAGGTTTCAAGGCTAAGCTAGATGATGATAACAAGAATTTATTAAGTCTCTAGTAGCCTGTACTCTCCCATCTCCCCCCAGGGAATCAAGGTAAATAAACATCTACAGACTGAAACCAAAGCATGTAAGTTTGCCATGAAGTGGGGGATTGTTTTCTGTTTACTTTTTTTTTTTTATTGTTTGAACCTTTATGAGGAGTGGGTGCAGAAAGGGAAAAACAATTTTGGGAACGGAGAATGAGAGAAGTGCATTGAATTGTGTTAGTGAGAAAGCCCAAGGGGAGTGGGGAGTAAGGAGGACTTAGGAAGGAGGGAATTCTGAGGCAGCCTCCCAAGCTCCTTTAGAAACTGTAAGGTAGATCTTTTTGTAAGGAGCTCCTTTTGGAGCCTAATTGTAGTGCTTGTGAATGGGAAAAGATACAGAAAGGAGGACTTGGAGGAAGGAGGGAAGGGAAGGAGGGGAAAAAAAGAAAGGAAAGGAAAGGAAAAAAGGGGAAGGGAAGGAAGAAATGGAAGGAAGAAAAGAAGAAGGAAGGAAAGGAAAAGAACAGGAGGTAGGAGGCGAGTGGGGAGGAGAGAAGGACAGAGAGGAGGGAGGGGAAAAGGGAGGGAAGAAAGGAGAGAAGAAAAAAGGGAGGAGGGAGGGAATAAGAAAGGAAGGAAAGAATCCTGGCTTGAAGATATTCAACTAAGTTTTTATGTTTGAAAGGGTAACTGTTAGATAGATAAGGACCAAAGGATTATTTGTTATAGAGAATTAGTTATAACCAAATCAACAGAGGACTGTTTTCATAGGGCAGCCAGTGAAATATCATATTTTTTTGCTATGTAGTACCTTTTTTTGGTAATGGAATTTGCTGTAATGGGATTTTTACTAAAATATGGTTTATAAATGCATAAGAAACAGAATAAACTAAAATAAAATGGCTCTGAGACCCATAAAAGACCAGGGGCAAAAACATCTGTATGTGTTATTACTTCTGCTAGAAGGTGCTGCTAAGGGTGCTGAGGGGGAGAGGGAAGGCAGGGGAGACAGCCTCCTCCCTCCTCTCTGCCAGCGCTGCTTGTTGTCACCTGGTTAGAATGTAAATCCTCGTGAGTAAATGTTACTCCATTTATTGCATCTGTAGTGTGTCCCACTGTGTGCACACATAGTAGGATCCAAACCATATCCATACAAGATAAGTGTAAAATGGACAATGCATTCTTTACCCCCCCCCAAAAAAAAAAAAAAACCTTGTTTTGTCCTTGTGTGTTGCTAGACTGAGAAAGTCAGATAACTTATTTACGTGTTCATTGAAACAAATGAGTTGATTTTCAAATAATAGAGTCTAATGAAATTCAATAAACATTTATTAAGCTCTTTTTAAATGTGCTCAATGACAGGAGAGAGAAGTGAGGAGAAAATACTGACATCTCAATAGTTCTTTGAGACCTTTACAACATCTCTATTAGGTGATTCAATTAATTATTATCCCCATTTTATGGATTAAAAAAAAACAACTGAGTTCAGAGAGATTAGGTAATTGGGCCCGAGTCACACAACTGGTAAATGTGAAAGCCTATATTTAAACCCAGGTCTCCAATCATATGACATGGCTTCTACCCTCAAGGAGTTTATAATTGAGCAATGTTTTCTTCTTTTGTCTTGTTTTCTGCTCTGCTCTTGGGCAAAGATACTTCATTTCAGTTATTTTTGCACCATAGAAGATATTTATATCTCTTTTCCTCTGCTGCCTTTAATGTGAGTTTTTGCTCTTAATTTGAACCCATTGAAGTGGTTTAAAAGCAACAAAAATAAAACTTGAACTGAATTTTCATTTGCTGGATGCTGTCATTTGTTACCGCATCTTTGTTCTGATTGTGAAGAGGAAGTTTTGATATCCAGGAGCTGGGATGATCAACCTGGGCGTGCTCATGGTGCTCTGGGAAGGCAGAGCGATGCAACCGAAAGAAAAAGAGTTTTGGAGCCAAGAAAACTTGGATTCCAATCCCAGCTCTCTCTTTTACTATCTGTGTGACATTAGTGAAATCACTTAATTTCTCTGAACTTGAGTTTCTTTCTCTCTTAAGTGAAAATGTATTAGATGATTTCTAATGTCCCTTCAGTCTATGATTCTATGTTTTAAAGTTCCCAGTATGAGACTTACACTCTAGGAAAGTCATTTTGGCCACTTTGTGTCAGATGGATTTGAATAAGGAAGGAAATTAAGGTAGGAAAGCCAATTAACTGGCCATGGCAGTAATGTTGTTGAGCTGAAAGAAGGGGATGGATATAAAAATGCTAAGAAAGTAAAAAAAAAAAAAGTAAGATTTAACAATTTAATGAATGTATGGGATGGGAGAGAGTGGGGAGAACGTTGTCATTTCAAAATGGTTTAACTAGATATATAATTATGTCGAGAAATTCAGAAAGGTGGTTTGTAGGGTGGGTGAAGGGAATATTAAACCCGAGGTGCCCGCGGGACATTTGATTGGAAATGCCCATTAAATTGACAATGATATGACCTGGAGTTTCAGATCGGGAATCAGATACATGGAGATGTTAATAAAATTTCTGGTAGCCAATAAGAGAGTGAGAAGAAAGAGACGGTATGAACCGGGAACCAGGACAGAGTCTTGGAGGATAACCGCAATTAGGGGGCATGACATAGTTGATAGAGGACAGGATGATGTAGGGAATGATCAGATTTCACTCTCTTCAAATAGGAAATGATAAGATGATTTAGAAATGGAAAAAGAGACCTTAGAGATCATCTAATCCAATGCCCCCATTTTGCAAATGGGAAAAGTAAGGTCAGAGAACTCAAGCGACAAGGCTGGAATCACAGGACTAAGATTTGGACTCTATTCCTCTGACCCCAATGTACTTTTGACTATATCAGATAAAAAGGGGATAGAGCTAAGAATATAATGTGAATTTGGCTGTTTTGCCATGAATGTTCCATATTTGATTTATTCTTTTGTTACGGAAAGCACAAAATCATGTCATTTTGATTGAATTTTCTAAGTATAGGTGTAAAATGAATAAATGACCTAACTTTCATGAATAGCAGAGCTTCTCTATGAGCTCCTGCTCTCCCGTATGGTTTTCAGCTAACTATAAAGTTGTTTCCCTTCCCTACTCCCACTCGACCCTAAAATTGATGCTTCTTGAAAATGATAAAGGTCCAACAAGGAATCATCTTGGAGAACTGCTAAGAAAACACAGGACCCGGTGTCGGGAATAAAACTTATATTACTATGCCCTCGCTATGCTCCATTTGGAAGAGAAGAGACATAATTGACTGCCCGTGCCAAAGAAGGAAACAATAGTCAGCATTATTGGCTGTTTAAATAATTTTGGTTTGAGAGCAGTAATAGATTTAAAAAATCGTAACTCATTATTTCACTGACCACCATTCCAAACCCATTTTCATTTCTCCCCAATCTATCCTGCTTCCTATTTTGTTGTCATGTTAATGTTTTGATCTCCATCAAATATATTTCTTGAAGACGCTCAGAAATCTATTTGTAGATTTTCCACTCATCTTCTTCCATTCGCTTCATCTTGGGCAATGTAGGGTGATGTCATGTGGAGGAGAGATTAGATTGATGTGGTTTGGGGGCATGTTCTAGGAATAATGGGTTTCCATCCATGGGGGCCAGTTTAGGCTTGATATAATAAAAAAACAGGTCCCATATAATGTTTCTCAAAGTGCAATAGTGTAAAGCCATGATTCCTAGTTTCCTCAAGGAATGTGATAACATTTTGAAAACAAATTTAATTTTTATAGAATCATAAAATTTTAGAATTGGAAAGGACCTTTGAGACTGTGAATTCAAGGAGCATTTATTAAGCACTTACTTTGTGCCAGGTGTTATGCTAGGTGATGAGGATACAAAGCCAGAACCAAAACCAAAATGACCCCATCCTTACGGAGATGACTTTCTCATGGGGGATGTTTACACTCTGCTAAGTTCACATGTAATTTTAACCCTGTCATTTTGCAGAAGCTCAGAGAAATGGAATTTACCCAGAAACCCACTCACTCTAAAGTCAGTGCAGAGCTGGAACTCTGATCTGTCTTCTGAATCCTCAATCCAGAGCTCTTTCCACTCTATCTGGCTTTCTTTTCAGTTGTTGTAATCAAAATGAACTCTTATTTTAAGAATAAATATATGGTTTATATTAAATGTTATCATGAAATCAGACAAACTACTCAGATCCCATAGAGTTAGGATTCTCATAAAACTTCAATATCCACAGGTCCTATTCATCTGCAATAAAAAATTAATGCCCAAGATTCAGGACCAACCCCAGGGAAGTGTGTCAAGCCAGAGAACTTAATTATACAATCTCCTATCTTTCCAAAGACATCTTCTGTTCCCTTACAACACAGGGTTCATTTTCCTCTCGGGACCTCTTCTGCTCCTTCCCTCCAAGCTGGCTCGTTCTGCCTTTCTCAGGCCAGACTACGGGGTTTCTTCTCTCTTTCCCTTATCTAAACTAATCTTTCTCATGCCTTCTCTTGGCCCCTCCTATCTGTTAGAAACCTTATAAACAAACCATGATTATCTATATTCTTTAAGCTCAGTTACTATCTAGCATTTTTTACAGGGGTCTGATACTAACAACGGGAATTTGGAGGAACTTCAAAAAGTCAGTAGGAAAAATATTTGGATACTTCTCAGCCTTTTGATATCTTTCAAATCACTGCCATTTCCCTGTCGATAGGTCCAGTTGCTTGTTGCTTGAATAGTAAGCATTATACTTAAGATATTTTGCAAATCTTAATATGTTGGTTGGATGGATGAAAAATCTTTATGAAGTACTGATTGTGGACCAAATTATGGATATACAGACACAAAAGAATACTGTTCCTGATTTCAGAAAGTCCATTTTTAATTTGGGCTGATAAAAATCATGGTATGGTCCTGCTACAGGATAGACAAGAAAGGTCCCTTCTTGTGTTTTTAGGTGTTTAGGTATCTAAAAGTGAGGGGCTTTTAATATTAGGTGATAGGTATAGTCAGTTGGGATATTTGGGGTTCTTGGTCAGCCTACAATATCCTAGCTTATATATGTTGTGGAATACAACATTGAAGAAGCTCTTACTCTCTCTTCTAGGTTGAGTTCTAGGAGAGATACTAGATAGCTGGAGTAGCCTGTGCTATCTTCATACTTTTAAGAGCCTCAGGGCAGTGCTGACTTCTAGTTTAGTTTGATTTCCATTTGAAATCGGATCAAAGTAGAAGTCAGTGTCTCAGCTCCTGATTATTGCACTAATGCTGAGTGGCCCCATTACTGGGAAACCACATCTGTCAGTATGATAGAATCCCAAGGTAACCTCGCATTTTCCAGATTAGGATCCTAAGCCTGGATGTTAAAGTGACTTGTCCCGGGTAACATGGGTAATTAGTGGTAGAACCTAGTCAGTGGGGTGCTTCAGGAAATTGAGAGCTGTGCTTGGAGCAGAAAGATCTCAGTTCAAATGTAGCCTCAGATGTTTACTAGTTTTGTGACTCTGTGCAGGTCATGACTTGAGAGATCAGCCTTGGTTTCCTCACCTATAAAATGGCGATGAAAAAGCAGCATTTCCCTCATAGGTGGTTGTGAGGATCAAATGTGTTAAAGTATTTTATAAGCTTTAAAATGATGAGGGAGATGATGAATAAGATTAAAACCCAGTGCATCCAACCCTCATTCTTCCCATTGCAGCTGACTAGCTTGCCAAGCCAAAGTACTTGATAGCCGAGTCTCTCTTATGACTCTGTTGACATGACAGAGCCACTAAGTTTCTTTTTTTTTTATATATATTTTTATTTTTTATTTAATGATTACTTTATATTGACAACATTATCCCTTGCACTCGTTTCTTTTCCGATTTTTCCCCCTCCCTCCCTCCACCCCCTCCCCTAGATGGCAAGCAGTCCTTTATATGTTGAGCCACTAAGTTTCAAAACAGAAGGCCTGAATTCAAATCAGAACTTTTCTATGTCAGCACTGGGTGACTTTAAGTCTCCTCTCCCTTCTCGAGCCTTAGAATGAAGCCATTGGACTAGATCATCTCTCAAAATTCTTTTCTGCTTCTAAAACCTCTAAGTCTTTAGAATTCAATGGGCTCCCTTTGCTCCCCAGTATTAGTTTTATCACACAAGGCTTTGAGTATAATTTTTATTATTTTTCATCATTAATCAGATCAGAAATCTTCTTTAGAAATGCAAGTATTCTACTTATATCTTCAAACCCAATTGGACATTAGCCCCTTTTCAATATGTACAACATTTTAACAGTTCTCTCTAGCTATAATCACAAACTGAAAAGCCTCTCGGTGCTGTCTCCTATTACGCAGCCTCCCACCAGTGGATTGAGATAAGATCTGAGAAGAAAACGGTCACGGCATGGAGATTTAGCGTGCTTAAAAATATCTGAATGTCCTCCCTTCTTTCAGGGGATGATGTTGCTCATTGCATGTACTGTCCCATCGTCACTGTTTCTTGGTTTTGCTTAATTCCTTTTTTTATGGAGCGGGTGTTGGGATACATCAGAAAATGCTCGTGATATAAAAAAACAAAAGGCATCTATAAAACTTATTACTTGAAAAATTTGTTGGGGAGAGTGGTGGACCCTTCCACTGCTGAAAGAAATGACCGCTAATGGGCCACTAGGTAAAATCAAATCAAACTTGACTGCAGCCTTCCATGGAGCCAGAAGAGTTAAAGCTTATCTTTTGTTTCCCAGAGGCAGCACCTACAGATTATCTGATCTCCTTAAGAAACAGGCTTCAAATTGAACATTTTTGTGATTGCATCTCAAGCCTATCAGTTGGTGAAAAGGGAACTTGGATCTCAAGGTCTCAGTAAAATATTGAAAGTGAGATTACTAAGAATGGTATTTGTTTAAGGGTCAGGAACATGAAAGTCGAACAGACCCAAGAAATGGAGTGAAAATTGAAAGTAATTGATAAAGACTATGCAGAATTTAAGACTTCAGGAAAGGGAGAAAATAGCTCTAAATACCAAGATGAAGGAAACCATAAATGACAAAGTCAGAGAGTTTTTTCTGAGGCACCTAAAGGGAATATTAATTAAGAGTCGGTAAATCCATTTAGGCTAAATAAGATAAAAGTCCAAAATCATCTCTCTCGTTTGTTTATTTATTTATTGTTTTGCTTTGGAGTGTGAAGATATTTGGAGGGGCATAATTTGGTGCTTTTGAAATCTCTTGTGACAGGAGCTGAAATACTTCCTTTTAAAGTTGCTTCAGGAAAATCCTCCAAATAAAACAAAAACAAGTTGTTGGGGTTTTGCTTTTATTTTATTTTTCACAACAAAGAAAATCAGATGATTAGTAAATCATTTCTGAGTCACCATCCATTTTGATAGAGGGAGGCAAAAACAGTGTGAGTATACAAAGGAGCATGGACCAACAACTAGCCTTGGAGTCAGAAAAAATTGCTTTCAAGACCTTGTTCCTAACACATTTTGATATTATCACTGTGGACAAGTCACTTAGTCTCTTAGTACCCCAGGCAGCTCTCTGAGACATTAAATTCTAGATGAGTTTCCAGGCTGGAAGTCCCTTCATTGATATACTCAAAGATCTAGATTCCCTTAAAAAACTAACATGTCTGTATGTATTCATATATATATATATATATATATATATATATATATGGTATGTACATAAGTATGTGTGTGTGTGTGTGTGTGTATGTGTGTGTGATACAACCACCGAGAAATGAGATAATTAATAGAAATCAGGAGAAATTATATATCTCAATGAGTTGTTCTTAAATGCAATCCCTTGCTTGTCATAAAATTACTTCAAGTAGGTTAGTTGTTCAGAATATTGTTAGAGTTCTCCAGAGCCAGTTTATAAATTACACAAGAAAATCAGTTTCATTCTGGTCTGGGGGTAAAAATAATGTTATCCAACTTTATCATCTAGTCTTTTAAAGATCTAGTTCTGAATAATTTTTCCGGTGCATAAAAGTCAAATTTGCCCACAAAAGGTCAACAAACTTTAAATCATTGGAAAGTGCTCTGGATCTTGATCCAAATCTGGGCTCTGCTGCTCTCTCTCTGGGTGCCCCCTTCCCATCTTTAGACTTCTTTTTCCCCATCAGGGAGATTCTTTACAATATTCATCATACAGTGAAGGGGCTGGGCCGGATCTGAAATATTTAACCTTTTTTGATGTCATGTTACCGTTTGGTAGTCAATTGATCTCTTCTCAATAAGATGTGTCGCCTATGTTCATAATTGATGCACGTGGCAAATTTCAACCAGAGGTTAGTGAAAATAAAGGTGTTCTCCCTATCCAAGTTTACAGATCCCCTAATAGGTATCCATGAACCCCTGCTTAAGTATCCCTGGATGAGATGAAATTAAAGCTTCCTACTACCTCTAAAGCCTGTGGTTTGCTGTCACTGAAGATGAACAGACAATGTGCCCAGATTGACTGAGGGTAGATCTAAAGGAAGAGAATCCAGAATGTTTACAGCAAAGGTGGTATCATTGGCATGAATGACACATAATTTGTCAAGGGGATGGAACCAAATTGGATTTTTAAGTTCTGATCCTGATTAAATTCTGAGGAATATAGAAGATCGAAAGGTCAGAAACTTCAAAGAAATGAGGGGAAAAAAGATGTAAAGAAAGCAGATTTTGTTGTATCAAGCCTAAAACCATATTATAAGGTGAGAGCATTGTTGAAATGTAAAATGAATAATTCTGATTATTTTAACCTAACATTTTCTTATATAAATAAATCCTTTGCAGCCCAGAATAGAGAGAATGCAGAAAATCAGGGAAAATCTTTCATAGACAATCTCTCAAATAGAATGTGATTGGGTTGGAATATTGGTATGGTCTGGGAAATGATGAGCTGGTTGATTTAGAAAAACACAGACAGATTTGGACGTATGAAAGAAGAGCTATCCACCTTCAAACAGAAGACAAGTAGAGATAAGTATAGTATCGTCATATATGTATGTGTATTAATACATATTTATGTTTATAGATATTTATGTGTATATATGTATATATACATATCTCTACTTAATTGTAGCCTTCTTGGGAGGAGGGGAAAAACACAGTATAAAGTGCACAGCAGAAAACAAAGGGAGGTCTACAAGGAAGCAAAGAAAAACTGGACAGCTTTGAAAACAATGTATAATATTTATTAGACAGGTTTTTTTGAAATGGAAATTTTTGACATTATATTCACTTCTCTCTTATGCTGTACTATATACATGGAAATTGTTTTTTCTTTTCTTAGTTTGTACTTAATTTTAAAATCAATTTAATTTTTTTAAAAATCTGAGTAATAAGTTAATTCTATTCACTTTATAGTTGAGAAGAACCATGATGACATAGAGTGTTGAACTTTGAATTTTAGAACTCGCTTCAAATTCTAACCCTTATCAGCTCTCAGTTTAAATATTATATATATATATATATATATATATAAAATTATAATATAAAATAATTAAAATATAAAAAATATTTTATATAGCTAGCTCTCAATGTTGATGGAAGGAGCGTCTGCATTGACAAAAACATAGATGCTTGAGTTGCTGATTTGAGCATTGCCTCATTAGTCAAACCATTATATAACCAAGCATCTCGCAGCATTGTCAGAAGGTCCTAGTTAGTTTATGAGGGGCAGAGGAGTGCATTTCTTTGGATGTTGTTATAAATTAGACACCCTTTGCATTATCTATTATTAGATCATTTGCTAAAAAAAAATAACAACATTCTGCTCTTTTGCAGAATCCTAGGTAACCGAGTGGCAGAGCTGGAGAAAAAATTGAGAACTTTGGAAGTCTCGGGTTTGTGGAGTCTCCCAGGTGAGTAAAATCTTCCTGCAAATTATCGACTGGGGTGGTTTTCTTAGGTGACCATCATGCCATTTGCATAAGAAGCCTTAACCTTTTTAGTATTCTTTTATTAGAAGAATATCATTGCTGAGACATACAAAAGCATTTGGATGTGTAAATCACAGGTCTAGGACAGGAAAATGTCATGTGGTAAACACAAGGAGCATTCACAGTGTTGCCAGATGAAATACAGAATAGTTAATGGCTACTTGCAATGCTATGGATTTAAACTGTATCACTCGGAGGCTCTGGTTCTATTTCTACCTCCAGTAAATACTATGGTTTGTGTTGCTTGCATGTGCTCCGTTCAGTCATTAGTCCCACAAAGGTCTGGGGGAGTCCACTGATCGACACCCCCTAGGACCCTTGACAAAAACTCCAACCTGTTTCGCTTCCATTTTCCATAGAGGTACGAAGCCCGGGTTTCCCGTGGAGGTTTTTCACACTTAAATACTCGGAGGAAACTCCTTCTGCTGTTCACTTTAATTAGCTATATTTATCCCGTTCATTTGAGAAAAGTACCCCCTTCATGAGACCACCGCCAACTAGTTCCCTTCACATTTCGCCTCTTAAGCAACTTATATTTATCATTCCGCCTCTTCTTTTCCCTGCTATCAAAGTCACACATATTTTTAGTTACTTAACCTTTCTACACCAACCAGTCTCTCCTACCCCTTAATCATATCTGTTGTTTTCCTCTAACACGTGATAACTCCATCCATGTCCTCCTGAGAACCGCACGGGGTGGGCAGACGTGGATAAGCTATCTACCTTGTTGGGGAGAGTGCCCACATTGATGAGACCATAGATCCATCAAAGTAACTGAAAAAAAATGATCAATTTCCTTAACCAGTAAGTAAGAGATAATAATAATAAGTTTTCTTACTCTGGCTTCAGATAGTTTCATCAGATTGCCTGGGTACAGGGAGGGGGAGCAATGATACATAATTGGAAATTTCCAATAAAAACTTCTCAAGCTTTGTGTCAAAATATATAGCATGGCTCATTCGAAGTGAGGGCTCCCTTGAGAGGTAAATAGTCCACTTCTAAGAACCTTTTGCAGAAGTGAAAGCTGTATCATCTGTGGTGGGTTTTTTTATTTTATTATTTTTTAAAAATTGATTTATTTAATCTCCCCCTCCCCAAATTACATTGAAAACATTTTTTTCTTTTACAATTTTTGAGTTCTAGGTATTCTCCTTTATTCCCAGCTATGTGAGGTTTTTTTTTTTTAATTACATTGTTTTAATCCAGCCATGCAAGCTTATCTTTTGTCCAGAGGGAAAAAAATAAATTCTCCTCACTCTTTATACACATATATAATATATTTATATAATACTCTTTATATTTTGATGTTGTGATAGGTTTTTTCCTGATTTCTTCAAATTAGCATTCACTTAAATTCCCAATGTTTGGCAACATATATAAAAGAGAATTAAATTGAAGAAATGAGTACTGAGGATTTTTTTTCCTTTTCCAGTACTTTTCTGTTTGAATAAAACAACAAATTAATATTTATAAAAATAACCATTGTTTCTTTCCTTCTTTCTGCTGCCTGAAGGCCTGAGCTACAATGTTTCAGTGGGATTCAGGAGTAGGTCCTATTTGAAATGTCTTTTTATAGTTAATTTTTAGCAATAAATGATATCATTGCATGTAAATAACTAGAAATGTATTATCTAGAGCATCTTGTATCCTTAGGATTAAGGAAACTGGCTTCTCTTTGCCTCTCTTTACAGGGCAGATATTCGGAGGTAAAATAGGACAGGAGGCTCTTGGCAAAATGAATTGAACTAGCCTTAATGAAGGGAGTGGGGGAGAGGAAGTGGAAGTGGAAGTGGGAGTGGGGGAGAGGAGGGAAATTCTCTTTAAATTTTCAAAATTTGGTGCTGACTGTGGCCTTGCCTTCCCTTATGCGCTGGGAAAAAGAGAAATTCTATGTTCTATGATCACTAGGAAAGGAGGAAGAAATGTTCTTCCCTTTGTCATGTAGGTCAGTCTGGAATATTAGATGGTATTTTGGTTTATCTCCATTTTAATCAAATGAAATGAAATAAAAGGTTTTTTCTGCCCCTTCCTAGGGATTTTCAGAGACTTGTAGGTTCCTTCTGATGCTGAGATGAGTATCTGCTACAAACAGCTACTTAACATTGTAGTCAAAAGAAAGTTAACGTGATTTAACCATATCAATGGAAACATAGTGTCCTGGAGAAGAACATAGACCATATTTATTCAATTCTGTATACCATATTTAAGAAAAGATATTAACACATATGAAATGTTTAGAGAATAATGGAAAATATAATTGTGCCAAATTGTATAGTAGAAGTTCAAAGAAGGAAGAAATTAATGTAAACTGGAATAATTGGAAAAGGTTTGTGGTAGAAATAGGGACTTGAATTGGGCTTTAAAAGATGAGTGGAATTTGACTGGGAAGAAGATAAAAGTAGAATGAGGCAATGTGGCACAGTGGAAAGAGCACTGGAGTAGGGGTTGGAAGCTAGGGATTCCAATTCAGATTAGAATCCATATTTGATCATTGATCACTGACTAGCTGAATAATCTTGGGCAAGTCCCTTGATATCTCCAAGCCTCAATTTTCTCATCTTTAAAATGGTGGAGTTGAACTAGATGAATTCTAAGAAACTTTGGAGTAGATTTTAGTCCATTAAACAAGCATCTTGTTTCTAGGCCCTATTGACCACTATTGACCAGGACATTTCTTTTCATTCATTTGATTTCAAATCAGGGATAGGAAGAGTGGGGAAATACATGATGTCTCAGGTCTTTTCCAACTTTAAAATTGTGAATCTTTTCTGAGACTATGAAGGAAAAATGTTAAATATACTTTCCTCCCCCTTCCCTATCTTTTCCTCCATTGTAGGGTTAAATTTGATCATAGAATTTGGACAGCAAATATTTGGGAAGAAAAAGTTCCCTCTACCCCGTTCCTTCCTTAGCAAATGGTTTAGCTGTTGCTCTTTTCTCCTCAAAACAAAATGGAGTTGATTTTTTTTCTATCTTGGATACAAAGAAGGTCTACCCTAAACAAGTTTGACAAAATGGAAGACCTCATTTAGAAAAGGAATCTGGGTATTCTGAGTTATCTCCTTCTCTCTAGAGAAGAGATAGTATGGAATAATAGAAGCAGAATGGGATGGTGGAGAGAGCTGGCTTTGAAGCCAAGGACACCTAGATTCAAATCCTGTCCTTGATGTATACTTGCTTTGTAACCTTGCTCTAGATCCTCAATCTCTTGGTACCTGAAGGAGCAACCACGATTCTAGATAGTAGGAAACACATCAACCTATGTTGGGAGAGGGAGTTTTCTCATCTGCAGTGCTCGATGGCAGCCAATACCATTGTTTTTGGAGAGTCCATCTCTCTCCCTCACTACTGTCCAGAGATAATTTGGTAATTTACTGACGAAACAATGGAGTAGACAGCTACGTGGCACAGTGGATGGAACGATGTCCGTGAGTCAAGAGATTTCAAAATCCAGCTTCAGATCCTTGATGCTTTCTAGCTGTGTGACTCTGGACAAGTCACTTAAGCCTGATTGCCTCAACCTACCCATCCCCCCAAAAAGTAGTAAAGTAGAACTGAAAGACTGTGATTTTCTATTTTGTGTATTCCTTGAAAGACTGAGCTCCCTTGGTTCTTTTTTAGACTTATGCTGCAAGTGAGTAGTACTTTACAATCTGCAATATCAACTTTGCAGAGTATGTTCTTGGGATAAAAATTCACTGGAGGCCAAAGCTTCTGGTGGTAGTGGAGCCTGTTTGAGGGCTTCTTGGGAGGCTAATTTTGTCCCTTTGTTCCAACCTGGGGACAAAGAAATATCTGGGTTTGGGTTTTTTCTTAATTTTGTTTTTGTTTTTGCAAACTCTAAATAATCTGAACAGAAAGAGCACAGGGAAATTCATGGCACGGTGCCGCAGCCAGGGGACCACATTATCAAGCCTCTGCTCTCTGAACACAATGCGACACGTGCCAAGAAATGGAGAAGCCAAGCAGAAAAGATCATTCGGTGGAACTGGTTGGATAGATTTATTTTCAATAAGAAAATTGAGTGTTTGACTAATAATTAATGTAAAGAATTTAAATTTCCACTTTTAAAATCTCTTTCTCCTTTTAAAGCGGATAACGTCTTAGAATTCCCATTTATATGTATTAGGTGGTAGCCTATATACAAAAAAACATCGTTTGCTGAGCAGGAAAAAAAAGTGATTCCTCTTCATCTTTTTAGATCCAGTTCAAATGATACCTATTCTGTTCAGCTTCTGTTGACCATTTCCTGGCACTCCCATTCACCCCAGGAACTGATAACTCTTTCCTTTGAATGCTTACAGCATGTACAGTTTTCTGGTTGAACATTTTACCTCGTCTCCCTCCTGTTTTCCCATTAGAAGACAAATTCTCTTCCTAGGGGAAAATTAAAAAAGGAAGAGTTTGGTTTCCTGTTGTATCCCTCTTAGGGACTTAGCATGGGACCATGCTCAAAGTGAATGTTCCCTAAATATCTACAGATAGTTTTAAAAGAGGGCTACTAGCAATGAAATTTCAAAAGGATCTGACCTGGTGTTTATCCCTGTAAACCAAATGTACAATCTTTTTATAAAGAGCGCGAGAATTCACAATCTGAGAGAAAGAGAATCTCAGAGGCTATTTCACCCAACCCATGTTGGTTAGGAATCCCTTCTAGGATCTCCCCGACAAATGATTATCCATCCTCCTACTGAACTATTCTAGTAATCTAGTAAATATCAACAATATACTAGTAATTACTGATAACATTCTAGAACTATTCTAGTAATCTAGTATATATCAACAATATACTAGTAACCTAGTAATATTCTAGAACTATTATGAGTAATCTAGTAACATGCGCTATGTGATACTTCCTATGCATCCTAATTATTAGGAAGTTTTCTTTACATAGTAGCAAAAGCGGACTCTCTACAATGCATGCCTATTGTTCCTATTCTGCCCTCTAGGACCAAGAAAAAAATAATAAATCCTACTCCCTTCCCCATTACTGCTCTTCAAATGATTGAGAACTGGCACTTTGTACACGCACACCTCCCCAAAGTCAAGCATTCCGAGTTCTTTCAATTGTTCTCCTATGGCCAAGTCTCCAATCTTCTCCTTAGCTGATTTTCCTCTTTTCACCTATCAGTATTTGTCAGTATGACATCCGGGACTGAAAATAATATTTCAGAAGTGTTCAGAATGGGGAAGAATAAAACAGGCTTAGTATAGCCCTTGTTTCGGGCTCTATACTTATGTTATTATCACAGGCAAGCGTACATCTCTTTACCTGTTAGAGGAAGGTTAGCTTCACCATGATTTTTAAAGGATAAGACTTCATACTATGAATTGCTCTTACTCTTACTACTTCTACTACATTATTTCTTATTATTGGTTCTACTACTTATTATTACTACTGCTTTTACTTCTTACTACTACACTATTTACGATTGCTACTATTTCTTCATACTACTACTACATCACTTACTATTGCTATTACTACTTCTTACAATTTACTACTACTTACTACTACTACTTCTAACCATTTCTTCTTCTTCCTACTCCATCTTACTTCTACTGCTTCCTTCTACAACTGCTTCTGCTACTATTATTACTACTTATAAACATAGTTCTTTATGTAGCACTTTAAGAATTGCAAAATATTTTGCACTTTAAGGATTTGCACATACCATCCTGTTTAATCCTTATCACACTACTATATATTGTTAACTTCATTTTACATAGTATGGAGCCAAGGCTTGGAGAAAGCCACTCAGTCAGTTTAATCATGTTCCACTCTTCATGATCCAGTATTCTTTGCAAACATATTGGAGTACTTGCCATTTCCTTCTCCATTAGTCTTAAGAGAAACCAAGATGAAATGACTAGCCTCAGGTCACACAGCTACTAAGTGTCTGAGGCAAAATTTGAATTCAGGTCATAATGACTCCAGGCCCACTACTTATCTCCTGAGTCAACTTGCCCCCTCCTAATTGATAAATACAGCTGTAAAATCTCGGAGGTAAGATTGAAGCCTCCATCTCTCCCTAGTCTACATCTCAATTTATTCTGACCATCATTTTAGCCTGAGACCTTTATTAGATTCTTAACCCTGTTGTCCAGTCTATAAACGAAACCTCCCGACTTCGTATCATCTGCAGATTTGGTGAGGGTGCCAGCTATGTTTTCAAGTCATTGATAAAATTTATTTTTATGTAGCTTCATAAACATTAAAAGGGCAAAAGACAGATCCCCAGAGCTCTCGATTAGAAACCTTCTAACTGGTCAGTGATCCTATAGCTGCTAATCTTTGGAGCTGTTCATTCAACGAACTGTGGACATTTCTGATTCTATTGTTATCTAACTCAAATCTCTGCATCGTGAGTCATTCACAAGGAGAGTGTTGGAGTCAATCAAAAGTCTTGTTGAAATAGAAGCAAATTTATCTACAGCTTCCTCCTGATTTACCCCGCTAATTACCATGTTAAAAAAGGAAATGAGATTCAAAAGAGACTGAGGTTTGAAAGGGAACTTAGAGGTCCTAGAGTACACTCATTAATTTTACAGGTGAAGACACAAAGGTCTAGGAAGATTAAGTAGCCTCACCAAAGTCACACCAGATAGTAACAGAGTGAGGATCAAATCTAGGTCCTTTGACCCCAAAGCCAGTGTTCCTTCCAATTTCTATGCCACTGGGATGTTCTTAATAAATCTTTTCTGGCTCTTAGCAATTCTCAGCAATACTAGCTTTCTAACTCTTGCAAACCATTCCTTTAATAATACATTCTGGAATCTTCCCAGGACTCAAAGCCAAGCTTATTGGCCGATAGTCTGAAGATTCTAACCTTTTCACTTTTTGAAAAACAGGTTAACATTTTCCCTTCTCCAGATCCCTGGCACCTCACTCATTCTCCAGCTTTTAAAGGTCACTGACAAAGGCTCAGCAGTCACATCTGCCATTTCTTTCAGTAACCTGGGATGTTATTCATTGGCCTGGTAACTTGAACTCATTGAAGACAGCCAGGTGCTCTCTTACCATATTCTCTTGACTTCTCTGGGATTTCAGTTTCCCATAATCATTTTTGCTAACACCTTCGTCTGAAGAGCCTTGGTAGGGAGTACAGAAAACAAAATAAGAGTTGAGTTAAAGCGTTGAACCCATGATGTGCAATCCAGGCCCATCGAGCAATGGATTATTCCTTCTTTGGTCTTATTCCTGCTCCTATTGTAGTTTTTTTAAAGCCTTTTTTGGATTGTCCTTTGCATTGATTGTCAAGCTCAGTTTCTTCTGAGTTTCAGTTGTCCTGACACTATTATATTTTTTAAGAGTCATCCTCCATTACCTCTCTGTGTTTCCATCTTCTAGAGATGTCTTTTAAAAATCTAAGCTGTTCAACTTATGGATCCACACTTCTTAGATAGTTCTGCCTTTCTTTCTTCATTGGAATCATTTGTGTCCGCATCTTGATAGTTGGAGAATTTGACTTTTTATGAATTTGAAAGGCTGAAGAACATACAAGAACTGGGTTTTCTATGTTCTCTAAGACTTTTTCAAAGTCTTGTACCTGATGTCAAAGACAATAATCTGAGTACTTTGGGTGACCCTTGATGTTCTTCAATAGAGTACTTCCATTTTGTGAGACTTGGTTTACCTACCTATAAAAGAGGAGGTTGAGCTACTATAGAGGTTCTTCACAGTCTCTTTCAGCTATTTTGTCATGATTCTCAATTTCTGATCGGTATATCTAGAAATCAAGCATTCATCTATTTTTGTGGTGTAATACATACTTCAGTATATTGCCAATGAGGGGAATACTTGATGCTATATAGATCTGAATTCACATGCAGACATTCTAAATATGTATCCATGTGAATCAAATGTATTCACGTACCAACGTTGTCATGTTATTTATATACGCCTTTATATTTGTTCCGATTTGAGGTGTAAATTTTGTTGACTCCTGATCCACTAAAAACTAGATCAAACACGGGAATAAATGACTACCTGATTCTCTGTCTGTTACCAGAGACTTGCATGGAAGACATTTACGTGGCATGATTTAAGTGCTTCTGATATCCACAGAGGCAAAATGAAACTTGGCAGTCTTAATTATGACCAAACTCTTAATGTAATGATTTGCTAAAGCTCAAAGTTTTATAAAAGTATATGGTTATATGTATTGGTCTACCTGCCATCTAGGGGAGGGGTGGGGAGAAGGAGAGGAAAAGTTGGAACAGAAGGTTTTGCAAAGGTCAATGCTGAAAAATTATCTATGTGTATATCTTGTAAATAAAAAGCTATAATAAAAAATTTAAAAATAGTAAACCCTTACTAAATATATATGACATATATATGTATACATATACATATATATGTCATATATATATACATATACATATATATGTCATATATATATAAAATTATGCCCTCTTAAATTAGTAGATCTGTATTTGTACTCAGATTCAGGAGAAAATGGATATTGACTGTATTGATATTTAACAAAAGTCCCTCTTGGCTTAGAACCCTTTTCAGCAAAGCAAAGGAACCAATAGAGTGTCCCAGTGATACATCTGATACCTCTTTCAGCATTAATTAATACAATTATTCATTTCCTCACTCTTTCATTTATACATTCATGTGATACACCTTTAAGTGCTTACTATGGACAGTTAATAAGAGCCCATTTTAATCTCTGGGAACCCATTTAAATTTTTTTTCTGTTTCACATGGACACCACCATCAAAGAATTCATCCCCTAGAGACTAACTTTCTGCTAATGAGCTTCTCCAAACCTCGCTAGACTGGTCCTTGGGTAGTAGACACATACTGTTGCTGAGAACATGAGCAAACTTTTTCCAGTTTAGCTGTTCAGCAGAACCTTTTTTCATGATGGCCTAACTTGGATCATCAACACCAAAATAAGACACCAGAATAAGTTCTAACAGTTATGGAAACAGGAGTGATGGGTAAGACAGAGTCTTTGCTTTCAAAGAACTAAAAATTGAATAAGAAAAAATAAGAAATTATACACAAATAAATCTATACAAAAAGTATCTCTGAGAGTACAGTGTGCTATAAAATCAGATGAGGGAAAATTAATCAGTTAACAAGTGGTTACTCTGTGCCAGACACGATGCTTTCATGGCAATCTATAGAAACCTCTTTTAGCCACGAGAGTATCATAGAGCAGATAGCATTTGAGCCAGGAATTGAAGTAGGATTTCAATGAAGGTATGAGTAAAGGTGTCACTGGGGAGAGCACAGGATCATGATTAAAACCCAAAAGAACAAACATATGTTTAGTAAATGGTGAATATCACAGTTTAGATAGAGTAAAGTGGGTTGGAGTTGGATCCTAGAGGATCTTCAGTGACCAACTGAGGACTTTTAAGTTTGAGCTTTCTATGATAGGCTTTATGAAATTGTTGACAGTCTGCCATATGCATTAGGAAAACTAATCTCATCATGAGATATAAGGATTTTGTAGCTCCAGGAAAGCTTTTAGGTAGAAAAATACTAGGGTGACTTGGAGATTCAGAGTGATTGACCAAGAAAACAAAAAAAGAATTTTTGGTTATGTGAATTCATAGGCTTTAGATCAGAAAGAACTTTAGAGATCATCTAGTCAATCAATTATTTATTTATTTTTATTTAGTTAGTTAGTTTTATTTTTTATTTATTTATTAAGCATCTACTATTTTCTTCCCTCCAGGAATTTATAATCTTATGAGGGATGATTACATGCCAATATAGACAAAGCAAGGTATACACAGTATTATTAGGAAATAATTAAAAGAGAGAAAGCACTGGAATTAGTAGGTATTGGGGGAGAGACACTTCCTATAGAAGGTAGGATTTTATTGGAATTTAAAGAAATCCAGGAAGGTCAGTAGTTAGAACAAAGGAGGCAGAGTTTTCCAGGTATGGGTGATAGCCAGAGAAAATGGAATCAAGAGATGGAGTGTCTTATTTGTGGAACAGACAGGAAGCCAGTATCACTAGTACTTGTTAGGAAATAACGTTCCCAACCATTCCTTTTAAATATGAGTAACCTGGACCAATATTGGGGAAAAAAACAGAGTTGGGTTATTGAGTGTTCCCTCTACACAGGAAGTCACAGATAGAGTTATGGGGACCAAGGCCAGGGAGAGGGCCCCGCAAGCTTGGGTTCTGCTAGCCTAGTCGTGCTAAGAGTTAAAGCCATAACGTATGACAGTCTTGCCAGTATTGTTTGAGGGCCAAAGATTCAGTCTCCTGGCACACTCAAGAACGCCTAGCTTCAGCCCTTGTGGAGAGAAACAAAAGCAATTGACCTCTAGGAGTTTATAGTCCAATCTCATTTAACAATACTCATCTTCCTTCTCACAGGTGGAGGATGCATTTAAGTAGGGACAATTGATTATGTTGGCAATTTGGGCAATTGTAAACTCGAATTTATAATAAGGACCCATTCATGGTGCTCTTTAAAGTGCCCTTTCCTCATGACAACCCTGTGAGGTAGATGGTATTATTAGCTCCATCTTACAGATAAGAAAATGGAAGCTCAGAAAGGCAAAATGACCGAGAGCTGGTTAGAATACAGAGAGACCTGGGAGACAGCATATTTGGGCAGCTTCTGGCATCAATAGCCATCACTAGGTATACCTGACGTGCTTTGCATTTTACAGTTTTCCTGAAAATGAACCCTCGAGGTAGACCAGGCAGTGGTATTAGTTCTATTTTAGACATGAAAAAATAAATACTTGCAGGTAAAGAACTGCTGTCAGGGACTCCTCTGGAGTCCTTCCCTTGTCACAACATCTCATAAAATCTAAGGAGTGGCTGTTCTGGGCCTCTTTAGGATGACTGTCTGCAGAGCTGGGTCATTAGGAGGGGCCGTGTTGTGGGGTGGCCCTGGGAGGATGCAGCAGACAAGAGGCAGCCAATACACTGTGACCGTTCGCTCACCCATCCAGAGCAGGAGCAAACGTTCCGACTCGCCAACAAGTCAGACTTGCTTGTAACAATTCACGTTTCTATGGAGATTTAAGATGGGCAAAACATTTTCCTTGTAAGAACTCTATAAAGTAGGGAAGAAAAGTAATTATTATCCCTATTGTACAGAGGAGGAAACTGAGTCTCATAGGACTGAAGTGACTTCTTCTAGGTTACCTAACTGGCAAATGTCTGAACCACCTGGTCCTAAATCTAATATTCTTTTCATTACATTGTGTTCTCCTTCCTCAGTACTAGACTTCCTTGGGGTAGAAATCTGAGTGGGCACATGTCACACGTGTGTGCAGGTTCTATGCTCATTTTTCTGGACTGTGGATTCTGGTTGCACCTTCCACTTGAGTAATTGTGGCTCTAGACTAAATTTTGTAATTCTTTGACCTCTTCTATACACCCTCTGGGTATGAAATTTCTCCTGAGGGAATCTGTTTTAAGTGTAAGGAAAACCTGGGTTTATCATGACCACAACTCGTTCGACTTGGAAGTGTGATCAAAAGAAGTCCTCCAAGCTTTATCCCGATATTTAAAATTGTCTGATTTGACCCAGATCACAGCAGCTAGGCTTCTTACAAATGAAGCAGCAAACTCTTTTAATTGTATAGGTCTTGAATATATACATTAGTTTAATTCAAATGATCATATTGGCCCTGCCTACCCATGAATAATTAATATTTCCCTAATTATTTAAATCTGGTTTTATTTGTATAAAAATTGTTTTACAATTTTATTCCTCTAGGTCCTGGGATTTTTTGGAAGGCAGATATACTTCCAGATTTTATACTGACTAGAGTTATTTTAAATGTGGTGTCTCTTACTATCTCTTTTTGGAAAAAAAAAAAAAAAGAAAGTTATATGATAACTTTATCTTATTCTTAAAAGGAATAGCAAGTTGCACATAATAGATTTACAGTTTCATGTATAATCATTTTTTTATTTGACTGTGATATGGAAATACTTGTTTTATTTCTTAAATTCAGAATAAAACAAGCAAAAGAAAAAAAAAACCTAAAAATGCAGCCATTTTGTCAGGAGGAATCTTAGAGATCATCTAAGGTGTGGGATAGGGGAAGAGCTGGGTTCAAGTCCCACTCTTAACTGTGTGAATTTGGATAAGTTACTTAAACTCTGGAAGATAAAGTATTGTCATCTGTAAGACAATGGGGTTGAATTAGATGGAGTGTAATAGAGCCTTTCTAGCTCTAGAGAGATGATCTTATAATTCTGCTTCGTGGCTATTAGCCAACCACTTAGTCTCTCTGTTTCTCAGATCCTTAATCTGTATAATAAAGATAATCGTATTAGTCTTCCCTTCAAGTCTGAAGGACGGCACCAGAAAAACAAGCAAAACAAAACAAAACAAAAGGGCTGGGCCGGTCATGTAGCAAGAATGGGTAACAACCAATGGACTGTCCACACGTTCCATTCACTGATAGGAGAATTCAAGGAAATCCCCTGGTTGATGAATTTCTTGGAACACATGGACTCGAGTGAGAAGCAGGCCAGCAGGCCCAGTAATGGCAAGGATGATGACATTATCATTGAAATGCAATCAAACAACAATCATTTCTTAAGCATCTGCTATGTGCCAGGACCGTGGTAGGCCTTAGGGAATACAAATACAAAAAAAGAAGCAACTTCCACTCACGAGGAATTTGCATTCTAATATGGGAGACAACTAGTTTACATGTAAATATGTATATAATAAATTCAAATAAATGCATAGTAATTTGGGAGGGAGGAGATTAGTGGTTGAAATGACAGGGAAAAGCTTCATGGAGAAGTGGTTGCTTAAGGGAGGGAGGGAAGTGACGGAAAGGAGGTGACAGAACTGAATTTAAGATGATGGGAAAGGATAGTGCAAGACATAGAGAAGTGGTGTGACAGGTTTGCAGAGAAGCCAGGCTGTATGGCCTGGAGTGAAGGAGTGTTCAAGGAGACTGGAGAGAGAGACTGGGGCTAGATAATTAAGGGGTTTTAAAAACTAAAAGAATTTATGTTTTATTCTCGAAACCATAGGAAACCACCTGGTTAAATAGAGAAAAGACAAGATCAGCTCTGAGTTTAAGGGAAGTCTTTTTAGGAGCAGTGTTTGAGAATGGGCAGAGCCATGAAACAGGGAAGCCAGTTTGGAGGTTGTCACAATAATCTGGGCAAGAGGTTATTAGGGTTTAAACAAAAGTGGCAACCGGCAACATAGAAGAGTTCGGATCTGTGAGGTGTGATGGAGGCAGAAATGACAGAGCAACTGATTGGGTCTGTGTGGTAAGAGGGAATGAAGAATCTAATTGCTTGATCTGACCCCATAGAATTTGCCCATGGGGTTTTCTTGGCAAAGATGCTAGAGTGGTCAGCCATTTCCTTCACCAGTGTGACCCTATTTTACAGATGAGAAACTGAGGTTAATTGGGATTCTGTGACTGACGCAGGATCGTACAGCTAAGCAAGTATCTGAAGCTGGATTTCTACTTATTCTTCCTGACTCCAAGCCAGGTGCTCCATCCGCTATACAGCTAGTTACCCCTAGTTTGACATGTTGTCCAAATGCCATGCAGTTGCTCATTTGAGGCTGAAGCTCGGGGCAAAGACTAGAGCTAAATATATCAATCTGTGGGACTCTTGTGGGTCTGTGGAGATAAAAGTTGGGCAATTGCTCCTACAGGTGCTATGGTCATAAGCACTGAAGACCCAGAGTCTTGTCACCAGTTTTTGACACTGACTTAGTTGTCCAACATCAGAAATGGAGATGATTTTATCAGTTGAAAGAAGAGGCATTTGTATCATTTTGCCATTTTACATTGAAACCATGAGACTTTTCCATATAATTTGGCAGCTGATATCTTGCATATGTATTGCCTTTCCCATTAAAATGTGAGTTCTTTGAGACTTCTTGATTTGTGTCCAAGGCTTAGGACAGTGCCTTGCAAATAGTAAGCACTTAATAAATGCTTTATTCATTCTCCATAGAGATGATAATTAGATCCTTGGGAGCTAAAAAAATTGCTGAGAGCATGTATGTAGAGAAATAGGAGGAGAGAACCTTGGAGTATACCCACAGTTAGAGGAAATGATGTGTTTGATGAACCAGGGAAAGAGATGAGAGGAAATCAGGGAGAAAAAAAAGAACCAGAAGAAAGAAGAAAGAGTAAAAAAAAAAAAAACCAACCTTAGCCAGGACGGAATATTTAGGAAGAGAAGGAAGTCAGCAAGATGAAATGCAGCAGTTAGGGTAAGGAGACCACCTTAGAAAATGTCTTTGGATTAAGAAACTATTTGGCAGTTTTAGAGAGAGCAGTTTCAGTTAAGTAATGAGGTCAGAAGTCAGATAGCTAGTAAAGGGGTAAGGATTGAGTGAGAAGAGACTAAGTGAAGACAATGAATCAACACCTTTTTCTAGGATTTTTGTAAAAAAAGGGAAAGGAAACAAATGACAGCAGTTTGTATGGATTATCAGATCTACTGAAGGATTTTTAAGATTGGGGGACACTTGAGCATATTTGAAAGTGGTAGAGAAGGAACCAGTTGAAGATGAGTGGGAGGATGATTGAGGTTGCAATCTGCTGGAGAATATGGGAGGAGAGAGGATCAAGGACATAAATTGAGTTGGTTTTGGTATAAGGAACGGGCCACCTCATTATCAGAGACTAGGGAAAAGGGATGGAATCAAAAAGATTATGGGATAATGAGAATGCGAGAAGAGGGACCTAAAGCTGAATGGCCTCAATTTTCTGTTAAGTGAAAAAGCGAGATCTTCAATTGAGGAGAGAAAAGGGGAAAGGAGAGGCATGAGACTCCTAGTGAAGAAAAAAGTTTTACAATAGCTTCTGAGGTATGGAATAAATTAGGGAGGATTAAAAGGACTGCTCTGAAGTTGGATAATATGGATTTATAATGTACCTACTCAGAACAATTGTGTAACTCTCTCTAGCTCCCACAGCACCCCGAAAAGGGCCACAGAAATGAAGGGAGTAATTCAGGGCTGGGATTTAGCAAGAGATGAGCAGTATTAGAGCAAGGGTGTGAGGGATTCAAGGGCAGAGGAGAATATAAAGTTGAAATTTCTAGCTATGGTATTGAGACTCCAAAGGAGGAGGTAAAATCAGAGCAGGAGGAATGGCCTGAAAAAGTACTGAGAAGATGGATGGATTGGAGATCTTGGTGAAGGAGAAGGATGGAATTTTAAGAGGAGATAGTAAATAGTAAGAGAAGAATGTCCTGGTCCCTGAGTGAAAGAGTGGAATACCTGTGGATAGTGGTAAGTTCCAGAGTGGGACCATCCCCATGTGCACCAGAGATGGAATAAAGGACCAGGTCATGGGATTTAAGAGGCTGAGTGTCATAAGGGTCAGACTAATGCCAGCTTCCTCTTAGTTCAGGTCCAGTGTTGGAATGAAACATTTAACAATCACTGGAGACTTAACAAAGAAGGAAGTTTACTTTGCATTAACACAGCAAGACGATGCATCAAGCATTCAGGGTAACTGAGGTTCTTTAGAGCCATCCCTCTTAGCTCTATCTTGAAATTCACCTGGTCATAACCCTTAGGAGTGTCGTGACTCATGTGATGTAGCTGGGACTTTTTATGTACCCAGCTTTCAGTGAAGGCTGCTAGAACTGTGAAGCAAAGAGATCCAAGATCAATGTAAGTTTATTCATTAAGGAAAGAGTTCCAGAGGGCACGGTCGAAAGGATAGAAGAAAGATGAGATACGGTGGAGGGAAAGAATGGCCGATGGAGAAAGAAAATACTTTGATTCACAAGGACTGAAGGTGATTAATACAGGAAGGGGTAAAGAAACAAGAGACGGAAGATTGTCAGCCATAAAAATAATGAGTGGCAGATCAATTGGGTTCACAGTTTCCATAAGGTTTTGTAAGGGTGTTGGTTGTTCTGAGGTTCAAATGGGACATTTTATTGTAAAACACTTTGCAAATTTTAAAGTGCTATATAAATAGCAGTTATTTTTGTTGTTGTTATTGTCATCCATTTAATGCATAAGGAAACTGAGACAGAAAGAAATCAGGTGACCTGCTCCTGGTTCATAAATGGCAAAACCTGAAATTCAGCCTAGGTCCACTGACTCTAATATTCTTTCCATTTATTTATTTATTTTTTTTACAAGCTTTCATTTCTATCTCATTAATCCTCCCTAGAAGCCTGAGATGGAGGTAGGGCAAGTGTGATCATGTTCATTTTGCAGAGAATTTCATAGGGATTAAATGACTTTCCCAGATTATCTCATCTAGTCAGTGATAGAGCCAAGATTCAGTCTTGGTATTCTTCTGCCTTAATTAATACCCACTGCTCTTTCCATGACACCACACTGCCTTTTTATAGAACCCCATGACAAGGTAGATGTTTATGGCTGGCAGTTTTGTCTTGTACTTCATGGTCAGTTAACTATATCATGTCTCCATCTTCAAGTCCTAAATAAAAAAAAAGTAAACTATTCAGTCCAAATAGCCAGTTGATCATGTAGTTTTAAGTGCAAAATCAGCCCTGTCAATGTGCATTGTTTGTTTTTCTCCTTTTCCAGGAGGCAAGGACACCATAACTTTCAATGATTCTCCTCTTCCAGTCCTACAAAGGTCAAGATCCCCATTGCTGAAATTCATAGATCAGCGAGAAGAAAACAAAACATACACTAAAAATGGTGAGTACACAATGATGTTTACTTTCTCTGAAGTCTTCTTGTAACTCGTGGACCGTACCACTCTTCTTGCTTCATATATTGTCTTCTATAACTCAAAGGCTTCACATGTGAAAGTTATTGGGAACAAAGAGGATTATAGTTAGGGCTGGGAGATAGACAGTACTTTCCTGGTCTGTTTCTCTTCTTCTATCTTTGACTAACCCATCTGTCCCTTCTGCTGAGTCCTTTGCCCCTTAAACATTTCCCCCAAGTTCTCTCCTCAACTCTCTGCTTAGTTTTCTGTCTCAGAGATCACATTTGCTCCTATAACTTTGTTTCTCCTTGACATGGATACTTCTAAGTCTGTACTTTATTTCTATCTCCAATCTCTTTTCCAACTTGTAGCCCTTCATTTCTTATCTTTTGGATATCTCTGTCTGGGTATTCCAATTAGCCTTTAAATTTCCATTTCCATCCCTCTCCCCCAGATCCAAATACTCCCCGAGACTTTCTTCTTTTTGTCAATGGTATCACCCCGCCATTCTCAAAGTCACTTCTCTCTTATAAAGCCCTAATCTAATTGACCACATCTTACAACTTCTACCCTTCCCATTTAGATTAAGGACACAATTTTTTTCAGCAGAAATGCCCTCCCTGTCTCCCCTTGATGAAATTTTCCTCTTCCTTGAATGCCATTATCACCTCCTCCCCAAAGTCTTCCTTGTTTACCCTCATGAGAAATGATCACTCTCCTAAATTCCTATGACATTCCACTTTGATCTCCTATGGCCTTGATGTTTATTTATGGTGGTAACAATAATAATAACGACAATAACACAACAGTGCTTTAAAGTTTACAAAGAGCATTCCTCACAATTGGGTAAAATTGAAAGAACAAAATTTTATCATCCCTATTTTATGATTGAGGAAACTGAGTTTCAGTGATTTTTCTGTAGTCTCACAACTAGCGTGGGAGCCAAGAGTTAAACCTAGTTGTCTTGCTTCTAGCTATATCATACTGCCATCACATCAAGCATGCAATAAATATTGGATGGATAGATATTGGATAGATGGATGAATGGATGGACGAGTGAATGAATGAATGAACTAGAAGATCTTCAAGTGTAGGGACTGGATCTTACCCTCTTCTGTCTTCCAAAATGCCCACCACAGTAGACCTAGTGAATACAAAGTGGGCCCTCAATAAGTACTTATTGAATTGAATGAAGTATCTTGAATAGCTGGGAAAGGGCTCTGGATTCTCACTTAGCCTCCTAATTTGAGACCTGGGAAGTTGTTCTAAGCATCAAGTTTGTGAGGCACAATATTGCAACATAAAAGTTTGATTTACTGGGTCATAACAGGAATGAGTTAGTCCATCCCCTTGCACACAGTATTCAATGTGACTTTGTAAGATTGTGTGTGTGTGTGTGTGTGTGTGTGTGTGTGTGTGTGTGTGTCCTGCACTTCAGGAGGAAGAACATGGAAAACGGGATATTGGGCAAGTCATTTAACTGCTATGGTCCTTGGCTTTCTTATCTGGAAAATGAGGGGGGTCCGACTAGATGACTTTTAAGGTCTCTTTTAGCCTAATATCTATGAACCCATTGTGGCAGAGGATCTAGAAGAAAGATTACCTAATTACAGACCAGAGGATTTCAGAGTTGGGCTTCAGCTGGGCTCCCATTGCCCCCGCCCCTCATTCCCAGTTCCCCATGTGTCCTATGATCTGAAGATCAGGTGGACTGACTGTGCAGTCCTAAGAGAAGAATCTCCAGGCATCTGGAAAAGCAGAAACTGGACTGGATTTCTGTGTTCCTCATCCAGCCCCCCATGTCTCATCTCCAACCTTCTGGAGGGGCTGCCCCTATCCCTAGAACATACTCCCCCCCTCACATTAGCATCACAGATTTCCCCATTTTTTTCAAACCAAACATCAATTCTTCATGCTCTTTCTCCCTGATAACCTTCTAATTTTTCATATTTTACATGTATATTTATCCTGTAAATATTTTCAGTGAATATCATCTCCCCAACACACCCAGAGCTCCTTCAGAGCAGGGATTATTCCTTTGATTGTCTCGTACTCTTCTTTTGTCTTGTCTCCAGGGCCAGACCGAGACTTAGTAGGTGCTTAATAAGTGCTTATTGATTGATGGATGGATGTCTTTGTAAAGCAGCAGCCATCATCCGTGTCAGGAGCTGCCCCCTCTCTTTTTGTCCTCTTCCCAGGCAGAGACTCTGAGATGGAGCCTCGGAAGCTGCAATGGAAAAGCCGAGTGTCTGGTGTTATTTTCACAAGGGAGGCTTAAGTAATCATCTGATTCCAAATGAGAGCTTCTAAAGCTCCATCATTAGCCCTCATTGTCCCAGAACCCATCCATTGTGGCCGGTCATGGTAACAAGCACACTGTTCTGTCAGCTTCAGCGCCACTTGTGTGTGTGATTAAATGAGACCAAAAGCAAATCGCGCCCATTTTGTGGGACCAAGTCCAACAAAGACCAGTAAACAAAAGAGGATAACCATCCCTTTCTGGTCACTGGAAAGAATGGGCAATCCACATCCCAGTGGGCCGAGTGCTTCTGCCTCTGAGTTTGTCGGAGCGTGAGTTTTATTTTTTCCTTTTCAATGGCCGGGTTTCTTTATAGCAATTGATTACATCATCATTAGTTGTATTAGCATGATGTATATTATTATTAATAATTATCAATGGTAGTAATTCCCTGCATTATTGCTAATAATCCACCGAATGATTACTATTATTAATGATAATGTGTTTTTTCCATTGTTGGCCAGCTTAGAAATTCTCTTTCATGGGAGTAGCAACAATTTGTGCTTTTTTTTTTTCGACAAAAAAGAAAAATACAGAAGCTTAAGAAGAATCGAGCTTCCCAAGTTACCGAATCATTGGACGGTTTTACTGCTTTCTGCAAATAAGCCAAGCTGCTTTGCTGTATCTCAGTCACTGTAAAATTTCCAGGGCCTTTCCTTTTGTCTTACCCCAGATAAGGATTGGAAAATACATTTTGACGATTTCCACAATGGCAAAAGAAAGGGTCTCAAACCTCCCCGCTGTTTCTATGTCATATCTGCTCAGGATCGACCCTTGATTGGAAGATTTCACTGGGGTCACAAGGCTTTAGAAGCCCTCCACTTGGGCCATGAGGGGGAGGAATGTGGAAGGTTAGCTTTTTCTCACAGTAGGTTAAATCTTCACTAGGGCTCCAAAATGGGGTTGGGCTGGTGCTCGTTCCCCAAGAGTGACTTTCTTTTGACCTCCTTTTAGGACTGCGGCATTTGCCCGAAAGAAAAATTGTTCCACATGGTGATCTCAAGGGCTTGCCATTTTAAGGAGATTCATCCTACTCAGTAGAGAGGAAAGCAGGTCTGGAAAGATGGCACCCGTGGTACAGCAGGGACCAAAGGGTCTAAGTGTAATTTAGACCACCCTCACTCAGATGTAAATTAAGAAGAGAAGATTAATCTGACACACAGTAAAAACACATTGTAAACGGTTTAGGGGTTAGGCTTTAACTTGTAAGGTTAATTAATTTTTCCAGGGCACTGGGATATACTATTAAGTGTCTTGGAAGAAGTAATTTCAGAAGAGTAATTTCCAGGAGGAGTTTATTCACCTCACGTTAGTGAAAAGTTTAACCTCAGAAAGTACCATAATTTACTCTCTGCAAATGAGGCTGCCCAAGTGATTTCCAAACTCTCTTGATTTTCTCCAAACTCACTATTTTCTTTGGTTTTCTGTAGTATCACTAAGAGATTTTCCCTTTTGGGTGTGGAAAAACAAGACCAATAACGAAGCAGAGATCCCCAATTTCCCTCCTATCTGACATATATAAAATCAGAAGATGGTTTATAACCAGTATAGACACACCTGTGCATATATTCACATGCATATACTTCTTCCTTTCAAAGAGATCTTATTTCAAGGGTGAACTTAGATTCAGGCCATTTTGGCAGGTGATCCCCATCACTCCCATGCTACAGATGGATTTCTGGAGAACTTAGAGCTCCACCCTTTATCCAGCAGCATCACTGCCAGAAATTCCATGGAAGCAACTTGGGATTTTCCTTGGACAGATGATCTAAGTCAGTATGAAACCCTGAATTACAAAAGAGGAAGAGCATTAGGAATAATCTTTACAGTAGGAGCAAGCTCGATGGCCCCATTCTTCAGCTGTGCACAAAAAGCCTTCTATCCTTAAGTAAGTTTAAATTTACTTTAACCAGTGAATTTCAATGGGTTGAAACCTGTCCTTTTAACTCGGTACAACAAATACCTGCAAAGTACCTACGTGATGCACAGCTCTCACTGGGGATATAACATGAAAAAGTGACCTGGTTTTTGCTTTCCTGGGATAGCCGGGTGGGGAGGTTGGGTGATGATGCAGATACAAACATGATCCAAAGGTGAATGTGATGGAGGAAAAGCAAGCTTCAGGCCAAGTGCTTTGGGATAATTCCCCTTTAGAATGCAAAATAGACTCGAACAGTCCAAAGGTACCTCTGGCAACAGCTAGTCCATCTTCTTCATTTGTGGAGTAGCAAACTCATTACTCAGGAAATTAAGGACTTTCCCAGCATCCATTGCACAGAAAATAAATCTCATTGTCTAATCCAATCCCAGGTTTTTGGACTCCAATCCCAGAGCCCCTTTCACTGTAACTCTCTATCTTGAATCTTTTTTTAATAGAGATAAAAACAAAATCCCTTATTAGAGGATAAAAGCTAATCTTACTTTATCAGTATTTTACATTTGTTCTTATCTTCTTTTGTGGTGGATTGGAATCAATGTGAGTTATACTATTTCTCCATCTGCAATAATACACTAATATTATAGTGTGTAGAGATTGTTAATGTAGAAAACCATTTAGAATTCTAGGGTCATATACTAATAGAAGGTAATATCAGTGCAGTGTTTTTAAAAGGCCTTTCAAGACGGTTTCATTCATTGTCATTCTATAAGCATTTGTTAAGTGCCTACTGTATGCCAGATAGGAGGATAAAAGTACAAAGAATGAAATATTCTCTCCTTACAAGGAACTCTCACAATAACCCTATAATTGTACTCTAATCCTTCCTATTTTACAGACAAGAAAACTGAGGCTCAGAGAAGTTGAATGACTTTTCTATGATCACAAAGCTAATTTTTGAATCCAGGTCTTTCTGAATCCAAGTCCTGCACACTGTTCACTACTGAGAATTAACCTTAGAGGTTATTTAGCCATTCGGTCATAGATTTAGAGGTAGAAGGAATAATAGCCTTTAAACCCTTCTTCTTATTTTATAGATGAAGGTGATAGAGGAGTCTTGGAGAGCAGAGAAGAGATTTGTCCAAAGTCACATAGGTTTTTAGGCAGAGATGTAGAATTAGAACTCAGATTCTTGATCGATGGAAATTCCCCCCATGGGAAGATACCAATTTGGCTCAACACCAACCACTCAGTCCCAAGACATCCACGAGACCTCCTGAGTTCATTCTAATGACTTATCCCTGCTTGGTCCTAGGATTAAAAGCAACAATTAACACTGAAGAAAACTGGGGGTCTCCTGTTCAATGCCAGGACCAATTAAGAAAAATCATTTCAGTGTAATGCCATTTTTTAGTGTTGCTTAAATGCTTTATTTATGTCTTCTGAGTTTTTTGTTAATTTGTCTTGCAACTCAATCCCATTCCAGTAATTCCTTATTATAACAAAGAAAAAGAACTAAGTGAAATCAACTGGTACAGCAGTGATACCCGAGTGCTTGGGAATATTTCTCTCCTGTAATCAACCACTAGTTCACATGCAGGAAGAAAGGATAGTTGTTTCATTATTGGCCTTCTTGAACTAAGATTGGCCATCGTGTTTAATCATAATTTCCATGTTTTTAGTTTTAGTTTCACTTATATTGCTGCATATCATTCTCCTTGTTTTGCTTTCTTTGCTCTTCATACAACTCTTTCAGTGTTTCTCTGACTTTATCATGTTCGTTATCAGTCATGGTGTCGTGACTACAGAACCTGCCTCAGAGTCAGGAAAAGCTGGGTTCTGGTCCTGCTTCTAACACATTCTGACCACTCTGGATCCATGTCCTGCCTCTGTTAGCCTACATGGATAGAAGAAATTGACTTACCTGGGAATTATCTATTAGATTCATATGCTATAATTTATTCAGCCATTTTCCAATTGATGAATATCTGCTGTGTTTCTAGGGATTTTTTTTTACTATAGTCTATTTAATAAAGAAATATTTATTACATCAAGGTAAACTAAGATTTAAAAAAAATATGGCACCTAACCTTAAGGTGCTGTCTAGTACGGGGTGGGGAGTGGAGGAGGAGGAGGAGGCTTCTGGGTTAAGTAAAAAAGAATATTAGATGTGTATGTAGGTTGCTATAATAGAAAATGATTAAAGATATAGGAGTGACCAAATATGGTGACATGAGAGACTTAAGAGAAGAGCCTGTCCCAATGGCTGGGAATTCATGGAAATTTAGAGCTAGGAAAGAAGATATCTTAATGTCATGAGAAAAGTTCTGAATTTAGAATCATAGGGGGTATTATATTAAGAGTTAGACCATGAGAGACCATCTAACCTCATTTTACAGAAAGGGAAACTGAGACCCAGGGATGCTAAGCACCATCCCTCAGAAAATCAAAGGACCATAGAGCTAAAACCAGAAGGAAGCCATTGATGGATGCCAGTGCTTGTATTTTATAAATGAGAAAACTGAGGCTGATTGGTTAAGTGATGTGATGAAAGTCACACAGATAATGTACCTGGGGATGGGATTCAAAACCAGGTCTTCTGTTTCCAGGACCAGTACCTCTCTGCCCTCTAGGTTACTTTACACCTATCAAATTGGACACCACAAGCCAAGTTTTCTGACTCTAAATCCTCCATTCCTCTTGCCTTCACCCTACATCCTATAATGTACACTTATAGCCCAAATAACCAAGATGTGGATTCAAATCTTGGCTCAGCTGTTTAATACATAAGTAACTTTGGGGAATGCACATCCCTTTGGGTATGGGATTAGTTGATCTCCTTCCAGCTCTACAGGATGACCAAATATAAGCTAAACGGGACTTTTGTATATCTGCCTCCTTTTACAGACCAAAAAATTGCAACCCAGAGCAGTAAGAAAAACTGCCAAGAGTTGCCAGGATTCTATGATCTCTGAGATGGAGATGAGTTCCCCTTTCTCGGGCCAAAAACCAGAAAAGGCAATAACTCGCCTATCATCTCTCCTACTGCTGGTTGGAGGCCAAAGCTTGAAGGAAATCCCAAGTCTCCTTGACCATTGTTGCCTCTGGGATCCTTTCCACGACTCCATTGCTCTTGATGGTGGCTAGTTCAGCCGTTTGAGATCGGAATGAGATTAGCTCTATGCATTAGGTTGGGGCAAAACCTCTGTCATGAATTTAGAAATTTAATGGGGATGAGTGGGAAACCTGGAATTAACTTAAAATCCTGAATTGCATTATGGGCAGAAGCCCAAATGTTTCCTTTCCTCTATTAATAACTGTGTATCTCTAATCACTGAAGCATTTTCTCCCCTTAAATGCCAGTCTTCCCTTTAGCTTCTGCATCCTACCTTCCATGCCCTTCCATCCCAGTTTTCCCTTTTCAAAGGTCCTATGACAGGAGAGACTAGATTTTTTTTTTTAAATCACACAGTAGACACAAATCTAAAGGCGTGTGTGTGGGGAAATAAAAATTTATTTTCTTGCAGCAGTTTGATGCTGTCCTACTTCTGTTTTCAGGGGAGCAGAAGCAAAGAGATGAAAGTTCTTCTGTTCCTGTGGCATTGACAGCTCCTAAGGAGGCTGCAGCCCAGCTCTCTGACAATTCCCCAGCCAAGCCCAACTACGGGAACCAATGCAAGCACTTTCATCCCTCATTACCCCAGTTACCTTCTGAGGAAGAAGAAATAAACAGGCTTGGAAGTGAAATAATTAAACTGACAGAGGAACAGGCAGCTGAAGAACTGGAAGGGACCAGAAAAGGGAGTTCCCAAGAGGAGCTGAGGAAAGGGACAGACCCGGCCCAGAGCAGGGGGATGGCCCACGTGGAGTCTCCTCTGTCCAGCCCCGATCCCTTTGGTTCCGGTGAGTCCTTGGGTTTGGGGAAGGAGCGAGTCACTGAAGGCTGTGACCTGGAAGAGGAGAAAGGTATCCCGGAGGGGAGCTGCTCAGGCATTGTGAAGACATGAAGGGTAAAGGGATCGGAAAGTGTAACACGCAGAAGGCGCTGGGGACGGCAAGAATTAAGCCACAGAACAACCCGTTCGAATGAACTCTCCTCAAATACTCTCGAGTCTGGGACTCGGAAAATCCTCTGATCCTGTTGCAAATTGTAGGTATTTTGATGACAGAACAGTTTGATTTATTAAATGCGGGCCCTCAATCTTCTCACCGTCATCTCTTACTACTGAAGATGTACTGCTGTGAACACGGGCAGGCACTGAAAATAGTGCGCGCCATATGGCTGCTTTTTCCCATCCGTCTTCGTGTCGGCATTTGTTTTATTAGAGATAAGATGTTTTTCTATTAACGTTTAATGTTGTCGATCAAAATTATGGGAAGAGCTTGAAACTGATGGGCTTTTTAATCAGGTCCCCGGTATTTGTAATGATTAAGGCTGTTGGGAAGAGAGACATAATTGAGCATAATGGGTCCGAAGGGCCCACCGAGACACTTTGTCATGTCAGGGCCTTGTTGGGTCTCCTCCACATGGATGCTCCTGGCACGGCGCCCATGGCGCTGTGTCGCAGCTGGGGATGGCGGGAGGAGAGGGGCCCTGCGGGCTTGTTTTCCCCTTCCAAAGTCAGACCCACGTTGGGGTGCCAGCGGGGCAGGTAAATAAGTATCCTCACGGACGGTGGGTGCATTGATAGTCCCGGGAGGGAAGTAAAGTCAAAGGTAGAGCCGGGAAAATGATTCTCACCTTTCAAACTTCTCCATCGCATCCTTTTTGTTTGTTGGGAAAAAACGAGCAAAGCTGTGTCATTGTGAAACAAACCACTTCGCTTTTCCTTATCTGTAAAATGGTGGGCGGGCAGGGGCCGTGACCACCCCAGTTCCTTCCATTTCCACTCCTGGAAGGTAGGAGTCTGCTTAGGAGCCCGTGGATACAGATGCCTGAGGTCTGGGAGGAAGAGAGGCGTCTCCAGGATAAGGTCCAGGCTTTCTAGGAAGGCCCTGGATGGAAGAGACAGCATCTGCTTAGGATGGCCTGGATGGGGAAGTGGGCCACAGTGTGAACTCCTGTGGCTCAAGGCCAGTTTATATTCCCCAGGAAGCTGAAAGTTCATCTGAAAGTCAGCGAGTCCCCCAAGAACCTGTCCAGAGTGTGCATGAGCAAGAGGGGCTCCCTTGGCGGTTATGTTTTTACAGAAACTTCCTCCTAACCCAGCTAAAAGAAGAACAGGCAGATTGTTTGTGATGTCGGCAGCGAAACCGGTGGTTCTGTGGCTCAGTGGTCAGCCTGATTCCCGTGTCTGCCTTTGCAGGGACAGAGGGGCTGACCTCAGGCCCAGTTCCAGGTCCTGGACACAGCTGTCACAGTGCCATCCATCCCGTCTACTCCCCGAACTGTGGGGAGACCCATAGGGTACCAAACTAAAGCCCTCTAGTGCTTACTCCTCACCTGGCCCCTTTTATGAGCAGTGATAAGGGTTAGATTTGAGGCGTTTTAGCATTTCCCATGAAAAGGTGGATTTTCTTTTTTTTTTTGGCTTTTTTGGGGGGAGTCCTAATTTTTCAGTAAAAAAGGTGCAATTAGAGTCTGCTCAGGGACTCCCTGCCTCCACTCCCGCCGGCTGCAAGGTTGCCGATCCCAGCTGGGCCGAGGCTCGGGCAGTACGGCCACTGGAGGGGAGAGCAGCCCCCACCCGCACGGCCTCCCACCTCACCCACTGGGCCCCATCCAGACGACTTCCCAGGGAGGGAATTTGCCTCTGCAGCTGCAGAGCCTGTGTGGGCCAGCAGCCACAGAGGTAATTTTCCTGCTGGACCCGGCCTTAACTGCCTGCAAATGTTCAGCTCTCCCAAGTAGCACTTTAAAGGCACTGGAGGAAAGCAGAGCCAAATTTAATAAAATAATAATAAAAAGAAAAATCTCCCCTAGCCCAAGCTCCGGTTTTGACACAGTCTGCCAGGTGCACATCTTTACAGGCCATTTATAAACTCCTAGAAAACAGAGTTTATCATCTACTCCGGCACATTTGCACCCCAGTCAGGGAGGCCGAGAGGAATCCCAAGTGGGAGAAGCCCCCGCTGGTGAACAGGCTCAAGAAGGCCGCGGCGTTCCACTGACCTTGGCCACATGGTGCCCGTTGGGCGATTCGCCATGACAATATTAGTACCCGTCTCCCCTCCCCAGCCCCACCTTGGTTTTCTGGTTCCTAGACAGTAAAAGAGAAGATTCAGATTGTTTCCATTTGGGCTTTTTAGCCACTTTTAAAGCTGATCTAAAACCCCGCCACACTGCTCTGTTGGATCCAGCCTGTGTAACACTTTTGGCTAAAAAATCAAAATATTGCAAGTTTCCTGGTTATTGATGCTTTTTTTGATTTTTTAAGACTAATGTCCCTGCTTGGTCTTACCACCCAGCTGCATTCTGACCCACTTTTGTCAGGAAGATGGCCCTGGTGATGTGGGGAGGGAGGTTGCCTTGGCCCCGTGGGAAGGAAGGTGGTCCTGGCCCCGGGGTCGGGGGGGGGGAGGAAGGTGGCCCCGACCCTGTGGGGAGGAAGCCCTGCCCCATAGGTAAGAAGCCATGTGGGCTTCTTGGCCATGTGGGGAGGAAGGGGAGGAAGGTGGCCCTAGCTCTGTGGGGTTTGCTGCCTGGCTTTCCGTACCATCCGGGCAGAATGTGGAACAGGGCGTGCATGGAAACTTGCAACTGAAACTGCCACTTCTAGTAAAAACTGCCCGACCCCTGGCAACCTATGGGCACGAATTCCACATGCAAGCATCTGGGGGAATTTGTGGTTCTTTAATTAAGCCCTGAGAAAATTCATCCTTTCCTTTAAAAGGGGGGGAAGGGATTTCTCACCCCCAAACCCACCCCCACACCATCCTCCTTTCCCCACCAAATCCTTCCTTGCCTCTACCAAGTATTCCCTGAGGCTTTCTCTAGCCAGGAGGCACCCGGTGGCATTCAGCTCAGTGCCAGGCAGGTAGTTTTAGCTACCTTTTCCCAGAGCCAGCCTTGGGCGAGATGGTGAAGGAGTGACTTTATTCCTCCCACTCTCCCCTGCTCTTCAGGTGTCCAATGAACACCCCATTTTCCAAAGTCCTTGGGGAAAAAAAGTCCCAAAGCAATCATTTACACTTTAGCATGAATATAATGCGCAGTGTTCCCCAAAAGTGGAGAGGAAAGCTCTGTCCCTTATTCACAGAATTTCAGTGTCATTAAGGAAGTAGCTTTTGGGAGAGAGAGCCATTTTCTTCCCCTTGGCAATCCAAAGCCAGCTAGCTGGTTCTCTTACTGAAGTGGGCTCTCCAATGAGCTTTATTCTTCTCCCTTAGATTCTGAATTAATGTCTCTCTTTTTTGATGTCTCTCATAATATCCGGTAACCCTTAAAGTGCTCGATGAACGTTAACTATCACCATCCTCCTCCTCAATCCCCCTGGGACTAAAAAAGCTTCTTGCTGAATGGATGAGTCAGGAGAAGGGAAGGAATGATGGGTGCGTTTGGCCATTTTATTGCTCTACCTTATATCACTGTGTGAGGGGTGGGGATAGACCTCCCCTCCAGAAAGGTAGCTGTTATATCAGGATTTATTTCTGCCTCTCTTCTGAGCCCTGCCGAGTCAGCTTTTCCTCCCTCCTCTTTTCACTCTTAAAGATGAAAGGGCCCGGGTGGGAGAGCTCAGTGGGCAGCCCAAAGGCGGAGGCGACATTTTGAGACTCCCCAAAGTCACCCCACTTTGAGGTACATGCGGATCTCCAGGTGCTTTTCATTCCTGCAACCAATTGTCGGACAAAGACGATCCCAAAGATCAGAGAGAGAGGTTTGGGAGACCAGGGGTGAATCTAATTAGAAATGAGAGAGAAGGAGAAAACAATGAGAAGAAGGTCCCCTCTCTCAACGTTACAGCTGATCCAAAAAAAGAAAAAAATCTTAGTACGGCATGAAGGCAATTTAAAATGATAGATTTCGATGGGCTGCCTTATTTTTCTTATCACTCCTTTCCTAAATGAGGGTTTTTGGATGCACAGGGCAGTTTGCAGAATACTGAAAAGTTTGACTTTCTCTAGTCTGTCTGAATGCAGGGATATATTGGGGGATCTTCACAGAGACCAATGATAATCTATTAAATCTAAAACAATTGGCTTTTTTTTTTTTTGTATCGGCTGCTGTTCTGTTTTATTTAAAGAAAAGAAGTTCTATTTATTTGCAGACTTGGCTTTATTGGATTCTCTAATCACCATGCATCATAACTATATTTTTTGTTACCTGGAATAAAAATGGGGTAATTTTCCTGGGTATAGATGATTAATTGTCTTTATTACGTGCGTCATTCTTCCTCTCCACCCTCACCACAGACCGAGCATTACTTCCAGCATATTGTAGCAATTTATCAGTTGCAATCTGTCACCTAAAATGATTTGATCAGATGGTCGGCATGACAAATACGGAGAACGGAAAGATTTGATGCATTCCCCCGAACTGCTTGGGATCTAAAATCGGCCGCTTTATTTCCTGAAGTCTTTTGCCTCCTTTCAAATTGACCAAAACGCGAGCTGATTTTCTATTTTCTTCTGCACTTCTGGATCCGTGCACTGAAAAGCCACACTAGGAAAATGCACTGCGGCTCAGAGAATAGCTTATTCTGTGCATCTAAAGATAGCTTTTCTAATTATTGTCTACATTGTGTTTAAACTGTGCAAACTCGAACATTATTCTCACTTTACCAGCTGTGTCTAGGTAGAGTCATTACATCAAATGCTTCTAATTTTACAGAAAAAGAAATCAAAACAAGTGTGTGTTTTAAGTCCCGGTGACAAATGCAAATCCTGGGAGTCAAATGGGCAAACTGATTAGCAGGCCGGCTCCAAAGCCAGAAGGGCCAATGTTCTCAGAGGAACAAAATGGATCCGAGGGAAGAGGAGGAACATGCAGCCTCTGCAGGCCAAATGGCACCAACTGGGCCCGCTGAGTCACAGGCATTTTCTGTGGCTCAGTCCGGCTGCCGCCCACATTCTCCCCTCCCCATACATAGGTGCACATACACGCACACGTATATAGTATTATTATATTGTATGTTATATATAATGTATATAATAATGTATATACATTGTATGTATAATGTATATAATAATGTATAAACATTGTATGTATAATGCATATAATAATGTATATACATCGTATGTATAATGTATATAATAATGTATATACATTGTATGTATAATGTATATAATAATGTATAAACATTGTATGTATAATGCATATAATAATGTATATGCATCGTATGTATAATGTATATAATAATGTATATACATTGTATGTATAATGTATATAATAATGTACAAACATTGGATGTATAATGCATATAATAATGTATATACATTGTATGTATAATGCATATAATAATGTATATACATTGTATTATAATGTATATAATAATGTATATACATTGTATGTATAATGTATACAATAATGTACAAACATTGTATGTATAATGCATATAATAATGTATATACATTGTATATATAATGTATTATAGACACATATATAATACATTATATACATAATGTACTATATATTATATTATGTCACATATATAATGTGTTATAAGATATATAATGATATATAATATAAATTTTATATAGATAGATATAATGTGTGTGTAAATACTCATACACATACACACACACACACAAACACACACACACACACACACACACACACACACTTAACCTGAGACAGAAAGACCCAAGTTCAAATCTAACCTCGGACATCTGGGCTGGGTGACTGTGGGCACGTCACTAAAACTGTGTTTCCCTCAGTTTCTCTAATTGTAGCATGAGGAGAACAACAGCACCTACCTGGCTGTTATTGAAGATCAAATGAGCTAATATTTATAAAAAGCACCTAGCATGGACTAAGAGACCTCCAGAGCTAGCGGAGTGTCCCCTTGGATGGAGCACTGGGCTTGGAGCCGGGAAGGGCCCAGTTCAGCCTGGGTCACGGGCTGGGAGCTTTCTCACTCCTCTTGGTCTCGGTTTCCTTGCCCAGAAATCACAGTAGCACCAAGCTCCCAAATTAAATTAACCAGAATCAGATTTGCTAACTCTAGTGCTCTCCAAATATCAACCGTCGTCATTGCCTCTGGGACTAAAGAAAGATCTTGGAGACCCAAAGCTGACCTGATGTCAGCAAAAGAGGAGGGAAGCCTGGGAAATGTGGTGTTCCCTGGCTCTGCTTTGTATCACTGTCGTGGGGTGGGGACCGGCCATCCACCCCGCCCTGCTGGGCGTCTGGTTTTTCTCTCTATCTAACATGGGCCCCAGCTTGGACCCCAGACAAGCCAGTGGAAGGTGTCTGATGGGAGGAAACTCCCTTCGTGGCAAAGCTCCTTCCTCCTCCCCGCTGTTTGGGTTCTATGAACCATTTTTAAATAACAAGTTGAGTTCAAGTCAGAGGTAAAAATAACTACTGGCTGCTGGCTGGAGTTCAGTTGGCCAAGAGCTCCCAAGGATGGAGGGCCAGAGCACGTGAGGGAGGCCTGAGAAACGTCCCTGCTCCGGGGACATGGTCATTAGCGGGCTCTCTGTTTGTTAAAGGCAAAGGATGCTGGCAGGATGGCCGTCTAACTTAGCACAGGGAAGCTGCCCGGTAAAGGAGCCAAAGGCAAATCAGCGCCCACTCAGGTTTCTTACATTGTGGTTATTTCTGCATCACTGGAGAACCAACATTATCTGTGAATAATCACTGACATCTGACCTCATCTCTGAGTCCCCTTCTTTATTTCTTGGCCATCCCCTAAAACTTTCTTGTCCCACCTAGCTAGAAGCTTCATTGTGCTTCCACTTAGCCATCTGTGAAATGGGCCCTGCGGCTCACAGGCCAGAGTTGACAACTGATCTCCCGGGACCCGGGAAATTGGATTTATTTATTTTTGAGGCAATTGGGTTTGAGTGAGTGCCCCAAATCACACAGCTAATAAGTGTCTGAGACCAGATTGGAACTCGTGAAGGTGCTCAAGGGTCGGTGCTCTAGCCACAGCACCACCTCACTGCCCCGGGGTGTTGGATCTGGCAAAGACCTGAGGTCATCTCATTCGACCCCCTCATTTTACAAATGAAAAAAAAAATGGGTCTCAGAGATAGAAGACTTGCCCAACATTACAAGTGGGAGAGCCAAGATTCGCCCCCAAGTCCTCTGCTTCGGAGCAGCTGGGTGTGGGTGGTGGATGGAACGCTGGACCTGGAGGCAGGAGTCTCATCTTCAGAGCTCAAATCTGGGCCCAGCTGTGTGACCCCGGGTAAGCCCCTCCACCCTGTTTGCCTCCATTTTCTTATCTGTAAAATAAGCCAGAGAAGGAAATGGCCAAGCACTCCGTGCCTTTGCCAAGAGACCTCAAAAGGGACCACAGAAAACAACTACCACCTCTGCCTCCAAATCCCGTGCCCATTTCCCAGGGGTTCTCGGTGGGCATCCCCCTCCCACTATTGCCTCCTCTATTCTCATTGCTTTTTCAGGCATCTGTGCAGTGACCCAGTGTAGTAATCCCCTCAAGTTTCTGAAGGAGGGGAGAATTTGTGTGGGAATGCTGTCTTCCGGAGGATTTGAGGAGGGAAGATCAGGATCTCCCCATTCTCCAGGAAAGTGCTGGTCAGGGATGACTTGAGAACAAACCAGACCAAACCAAACCCCAAGCCCGGGACAACGATGCAATGGTGTATTGAAGCTGCTTTATTGCATGACACATGGAATGTGGAATTCCCCCAAAGCAAAGCGGCTGGGGGGCCGGGCTGGGGAGGGCGGCTCCATCCGGCCCCCGGCGGCCCTCCCAGCCCAACCAGCTGCCAGGGATGCCGGCCCAGGACGGTGGGCCGGCGGGGCCTGGAACAAGGGCCTGGCCAGATCTGCGCTTCAGGCAGTCTTGCACTCGCTGGCGCGCCTCCTCTTCTTCCGGGCGGCGTTGTCCTGGGCCTTCTTGTTCCAGAGCTCGGGCCCGCAGATGCCGATGACGCAGCAGGCCAGGCGCTTCCCGGCGTTGCCGTGCTCCAGGCTGCCCTTGTTGCCGCCTTTGCCCAGGTCGTCCTCCTGCTCGTGGACCACGATAGCCCTGCCCAGGACAGAGTAGGGCCCGAAGAGGGAAGCGGAGACGTTGAAGCGGAACTTGCGGATCTTGCCGTCCTTCACGGGGAAGTTCCCAAAGTCCCCCGGGTGGAGGGGGTGGGCCACCTCGTGGGGGTTGTAATGGCCGGAGGTGGCGTCGCAGCCGCTGCTCAGGTCCCCAAACTTGTGGATGTGAATGGCCCTGCCCGAGGTGTTCCTGGTATCCACCGGAAACCCCTCCAGATCAAAGAAGACGTCCATCTTCCCGTCCGGGTAGAGCTGTTTGAAGAGCACCTGCCCTGTCACTTGGGGCTTACCGGCCTCCAAAGTGGACGAGGGCTTGACCTGGCAGGTGGCGTAGACGGTGTGTTCGTCGTGGCCGGAAGTGACCGGCTTCAGGTAAATGAGCTTGTTCCAGAGGTCGCTGACCTTTTTCTGGATGTCGGTGATCTGCTCTGCCCTCTTCAAGGCAGACTCCTCCCCGCCCGGCTCCATGGCAGCGCGGGGCACACAAGTGGCCAGGAGGATGGCGGCGCTGAGGGCCGAAAGCTTCATGAGGACGGCCGGGGAACCTGCAGGGGAGACAGGACGGTAAGGAGATGTCCAGGGTGTGCTGAAGAAGCCCAGGAAACATCAGCCCAGAAGGAGCCTCTGAGAGCACCTGGGCTAATCTGACAAATGTCAGCTGCCCCGTTTGGCGCTCAGAGCACTGCCCAAAGGAACACATTGTTCCCCCCTAGCCATCCCCCCCACTGCGTCTCAGCCAACCTGGCTCTCGGATGCTCCTGCTCCCTCTGCATCAGGGCTTCTCACAACCAAAAGGCTCTCTCCTCAGCTCCACTGCTTAGCGTCTCTTAGGTCCCACACTTGGCGCTACAGCCTGCACAGGACCTCCATCCATTCCCCAGTTGTTAGCGTTTTGCCTCCCTATTAGATTGTGTTTATTTCCGATATATTTTATGTTTATCTTTATTAATGTTGGTTTCCCCTCTCCATTCCTGCCTCTATTTACCTCCCAGTAAAATGGAAGTTCTGTGAAGGCAGAAACTGTCTCTTTTGTAACTCCAAGACCCAACACAGTAACTGTGGAAATCTTCAATCAGTTATCTTTGCGTTGAATCAACTGGTTCCAATTAAGTCGGATCAAGTTTCTGCTTGGCCAAAAGCTAGTTGAGTGGAGGACCCATGCCCCTTGGGGTATGGTTTTCCCCTTTTTGGGGTATAGCCCTTTCCCAGACTTGAGTGCCTTGAGGATGGACCCAAGGCTGGACACTGAACCTCAGGGAGCTTTGCATGGGGTGGAGGGAAGGGCTTTGGCAAACGTTCACTGTCGATGGTGAGGAGAAAGACTAGAAACCGTCCAATTCCTCCCCTTGTCGCTCTCCCCACACCCTCACGGTGTCAAAACCCAATTCCTATTTTAAACCCATGCTATGAACTCTCAAGTAGGACCTTATTAATGGTGCAAAATTTTTCCTTTAAAGAGAAATTAAATATTATCTGAACCTTGGGATCAAAGTCAAAAGCGACTTCTCTTTCATTCCTTTGCTTCTGCTCTCCTGCCAACCCTTGCAAGGCTCCATAGATGGAGGGATTTGGGAAGTTGCATGGTCCAACTCTCTCGTTTTATCGACAGGAAAGCTGAGACCCCAAAAAAGGTTAAATGGACCCTCAGGTAGGAGTGACAGAGCTAGGATCATAACCCAATTTCTCGACTCCAGAGCCAGTTGGCTCTTCCTTTGAACTTGGCCGTCTCCCCACTCTCCCTTTCCCAATGTTCAAAAGTTAGATAGCAATTATCTTACATCAACTTCGTTTCTCAGTGTATCAAAAAGCTGTCTCCCTCCCATGTTCCTCCCCATTAAAAACACACACCGGCACAGATCCCTCTAAACAAATCATCCTCAACTTACTATTCTTCCTTGGGATTCTTGTGTCCTTTTATGGCCCGGTGTTCCCACAAACCCCTGAAATGTCAGCCACCACTCTGCGTCTGGAATCCAGGCTGAGGCTTACAGGGCACAGAAAAGCTGTTTATAAAACTTCAGCAATGGCCAGCCCAGGGGAGTGGTCAGGAGGCAAAATAGAGAAAATATGTTTGGGCCAATTTCAGGAAGGGCCGGCAATTCCCATCTGTTGCTGGCTGGTTTCCATTTTATTGGTCCCCTCTGCTCCCTCCCTCACTGCAACCCCACCCACTCCCCCAGCCCTCAGCTAAATGCCTGTTTACCCAAAAGCTTCCTTTTTCTGGGGCTTTAGGTTGGGTCATTTACCCCCCCTGGAGGCTTACTCTCCCTGCAAAGGAAGGAAAAAAGAGCAGAAGGGAAGTATCCTGCCCTGAGAAGCAGACAAAGGTCTCTTTATTGAGAAGCCTTTTCCTTCCCACGAGACTCTTGAGTAGCTTGCTGGATGTTGCTTCCTATTGTGGAAGTGGGTTCGGCAGGTGATGTTTTCTGAGCTCACTTTAGGGAGATAATAAAGAAAGCTTTAGTAGTGCTTTAAACCAGAGGAGACAGGGCAGGGGCGCTGCTCTCAACCCCTCTCTTCTACCCTGCTCCAATCCTTTTTCCATCACAGGATTACAGGATTTTGAGCTGAAAAGAACCTGTCGTGTCAATCTTCCCCATTAGAGAGGAGAAAACAGGAGCTGAATGCAATGAATCGGGCAAGGTCACACAGAGAATAATAACTAGCAATGTTAGGATCTGACTCCATTCATTGACTCCAAAACTCATGTTTTTTCCTGCTGCATAGATTCCCACATAAAGGACTTTTCCTTTCCTGTTCTAGAGTGGTGTGAGGCTCAGCTCTGTTTGGATAATCACCCATATTGTTTGAATCGATATTTTTTTTTGATGCTTGTGATCTCTATTTGCTCATTTTAAGGATACCTCAGCTGATTTTGCAGGGACTGTCACACTCCATCATTTCCGTGGGATGTTCCCATGGTTATGTAGAAATGAATAAAAAAGGCAATTACACGAAGGACTTAGATTTCACTAACACTTTATGGTTACCGAGTTCCTTCTTTACAACCTTTTGATGTTGATGAACTATTATCCCTCCATTTTACACATGAGAAAACTGAGAGGAATTAGAACAAAAACATGGTGCCTAAAATCATATTCTTCATATAGCTCAGAAAAGTAATCGTTAAATTTTAGAACCAGAAAAACCATAGGGAAATGATTTAGTCCAACTGTATTGTTACAGTCCAATTATAGAATTTAATCCAACTCTTTTGACCTATTGTTAACGATGTATCTTTACTGAATGGTTTGTTTCCTGGATATCATCTGGTCAGCTCACTTAACTTTCTTAGCTGGCTGTTTCTCACCTGGAAAATCTGAGAAGGTTGGACTGGACCTCACCTGAGTGGAGCAGTGTCCTTCCTATCAACACCTCCTGCTGTCCACAGAATTTGTGGAAATTAGTATAAGATATTAATCCTCAGTCTGGGAGATGGGTTTCATGTCAGGGTCACCAATGGAACAATCATCCTTTATAAGATTGAAGCGTCATCCTTATGATAACATCAGGACAGATTCTGCCAATAAGTTTCTGAAATGACTCTGGAGACTCTTTCTTGCACCCCCATCGAGAGAACCCTTTGGCCATCAGCTAATTGCATGAAAAACATTTTTCTGTCCAACCAGTGTCTGACAGAAATGAGACATCCGAGGATGGGAATGAAGTAATATTATCCTGGGAAATCCTTTGGATTTCCCCACAAATCAAGGAAAACATATAAAATCTTAGGGAAACCAGATCTAGAAATAATGTGTCCCCAAGGCCTTAGTGTGATTTTAATAGATTTGAACTGCTCTAAAACTTTTAGGACACCCTGTATAGCTTCAAATCTCATACCTAACTTCTCTCCCTTTTATACTTGTATAGATTTAGGCCTACAACATGATAGTTTCTCTTATAAAAATAAAAAAGTTAAAGAGGATAATCAAATAACAGATGATGTCAGAAGTTTCACAGGTCAGCTGCACTTGGTTGATCACAGGAGAATAATAGATGAAAGGAGGGTACAAAAGCAATTGCTGTGTGGTGACCTGAAGGAAAACAGTCCCATACCAAGTGTGTTTCCTTCAGTAACACACTCGAGTCAGGTTCTTCTTTGATTCCCATTTTTTCAGTCTGATTCTTTCTCTCTATGTCATACAAAAATGATAGAACCCTCCCTACTTGGAGTAGTAACAAGGGACTGCCAGGTCCACCTGAATTTGGGATTCAATCCAGTTCTTTTTTCTGGAGACATTCACTCCAAAATCAGATCAATAAGTCCCTAGATAGCATGGTCTGGAAGAAAGAACATTGAACTGTTAGTCGGATCCGATCCTAACCTGGCCTTGATATTCATTAGCTATGTGACCCCCAGCAAATCTGGGCCTTGGGGTTAATGTAGATGAGCTTTAAGCTTCTAGTATTAAAGAAAAAAATGCCAGTGACTAGGGTCACATCTTCTGCCTGAAAACTCTTTGCTGACTCTCAGAGATTTCACCCTATGGAGAAAATAGCACTTCAAAGTTCAAATATCCGATGGGACCAGAGCCATTCCTTCCCTTACCTAAAGTGACTAGAAAGTTTGGCTCCAGAAATATCTGCGATGGAGGTGTTCAAGAGGAAGGCGAGTAGAATAGGGCAAGCAGTCTCTGAAATGGAGGAGGATGCTTGCTTGCAGTTTTTGCTCCTGGCCTTTGATTCGGATGATGTGCAAATGGGAAAAGCATCAAAGAGACATCATCAGCATGGCTACTTAGCAAAATGGAAGCGGGCCAAAGAGGAGAACAGAATGGATCCAACAACCACTTGACTGGCTCCATGGCTCAAACCCTCCTCTTCCTTGCCAATGTCCATGTGGATGGCCCCGGAGAGATTCTATTGGACTGGAGGAAGTCCCAGAAAGCTGCATGTACTTATTAGCCTTGAAAAGTTACCTAGTTTCCCCTTTGCCTGAGCCCTTCTCTGTAAAGTAGGGATAATAATCGTGATAATATAATAAATAATAATGGACACTCCTAGCTTCCACAGAGATAGCACTCTGTAATTTCCAAAGTATTTCATATATATTGTTATAGCTGTTCTTCATCACCACCCTTTGGATTAGAAGAAATAAATGTTTCTTAAGCCCATCTTAGAGAAGGGGAAAGAGACTCAAGCAGGGCATGAGCATTGTCACACACCAAGTAAGACCTAGAAGAACTAGAATTCAAATCTATTTTCTCAAGTTGTGTCCTTTTCTAAAGTGGGAACAGTAAAAGGTTCTAGCTTTCAGAGTTGTTGGGAGAATACAATGAGATCATAATTGTAAAATATTTCACAAAACTCAAAGCACTTCTTAAATGCTAGCTGTTAATTATCATTATTGTTGTTCTTGTTCTTGTTGAAACTGTGGAGCCTCCAAAGACATTCTATAATTTTCACAAGTTCTGGTAAGTTAACAACACAAGGAAGAGGCTTTTTGATTGTTTGCAGGGCCATTCAAATAGGCCTGTAAGCATGTGCCATAGAGAGAGCTTGGTCACTCTTGCTCACAGCATCTAGTGGGAGATCATGAGAAAGGCCTTGGGGGGCTTCTTCCCCTTTGATGTCATATGACCAGGAGAATGGATCTTGGGCCATGGGATCTGTGCTTATTCTTTTCCATTCTAGGTGAAGGGAATTAAGTTTCCAACTTTATAAATTTTGAAAGATCTAAGATATCCCCATATTCCAGAGACTGGGTTTTAGAACAAGTGTTACATAGATGCCTTAAAGAACAAGGAGTGATCTGTGGGAATAACCTTCAGGGCCCTAGTCCAGCTGAAGATCATCCAAGACCTCATCAAACAGTTATACCACATATGGACACGAATTTTATGAAACTGATGCTTTGTAGGAACCTACATGAAGCTAGTCTGCTCCATCCTAAGTTTAAGATAGTATACATGAGAATATAAATGGGACATAGTGTAAATAAATACATATAATATAAATTATATATATTATATATATATATATATAGTATAACTGGAACATGTTTTTATGTTTCCTCTATCTCTGGAGTAAGTATTCCTTAGCCAAAGCTATTAGATGTTATGTAGCTAAATGAAACTGGAGTGCTCACCATGGATTCCTCAACACAGCTATGAGGGGCTCAGCCTGTTAGGGATATCCCAATCTCTCAGTATACCAAGACCGTAAGGCAAACTTTCTGGAACATAACGTATTATATTGTCTGTGAAAGAGAATAGCTTCTTTTCTCTGGGATGGAATAAAACTTTAAGGCAGTAAGAAAGTTAACAGCCACAGTGCTGACCTGGCAGGCTCACTACGGACCCAAAGTTCACCCCTTTCCCTGCAGGATAATCCAAATGGAATGCTGTGTCATTTGCTGCTGCTCTGTGGATTCTGCAGAGTTTGGGCTCTTAAGAGAGCAATTGTTCTAGGAACTTTAGGAAGGGAATTCTTCCTCGGTGGTTCCGGGAAGAGCTGGCCCTCCGATGCTTTAGCTATCACACAAATCGGGTGACGAGTCTCCCCTAACTGGAAGAATTGTTCATTGACTGTCCTTTGGGGCCTTGACTCACTGGCTTATCAACTCTTCCCTAATGCCTCAAGGAGGTCAGTTTTAGGAACTGAAGTGAAGGAACAGCTCTGTCCTAGGACTTGAATCTTGCTTTTAATATGGTGTCTCTAGAACTGGCCCGCTTTGGTAATCCCAAAGTGTATTCCCCTGCATTCTCTCAGTGAACATCCATTAAGGATCCAGCACACACACTGAAGGGTACATGGAGATAGCAGAGTCCATGTTCTTGATAAGCTGTCTTATGGGCTGCTCATTGTTATATGGCTCCCCCCAAGACAAGAATTCAATATTCATTTCTTCACTCTCTAGAAACAAGTCAATCAGCACCTTGTGTGTGTACAACACTCCACTGGGCACTGGGGAAGATACAAGAAATAGAATTATTAGAATGTAAGCTCCTTGAAGGAAAGGGCTTTTTCTTTGTAGCTTCAGTGCTTAGTACAGAGCCTGACACCTCAAAAGCCCTTAATGAATGCTTGTCGATTGATTGATTATGTCTTCCTTCAATGAGCTTGGGCTCTTATTGTATAACAAAGACTTACACATAAAATTCATCCCAATACAATCATCAAGCCACAACGAGGACCTACTTTGTGCCATCACTGTGCTCTGTAACTCTAGCTGCATGTAGAGCTTAGAGTCTAGTAGGGGGTGGTAAGAGGGCAGGTAAGTGGAACACTCATCTTTGTGAGTCCAAATCTGGCTCCCGAAACTTGCTAGCTGTGTGACCCTAGACAGGTCACTTAATCTTGTAAAAATCAGTTTTTTCATCTGTAAAAAATTAGCTGAAGAAGGAAATGGCAAAGCAGTATCTCTGCCAAGAAAACCCCAAATGAGGTCATGAAGAGTCGGACATGATTGAAATGACTGATGAACAACAAAGAGGTGATAAAATTGCCCCCCACCTACAATAAAAATAAACATGTTAAATGGATGAGAAGTACAAATGACAAAGTTATTAAATACATAAATTAAGACACTTGGCAATTTTTTTCCAATGATATCAAACTATTCGCTGCTGCCAAAATCCATCTCTTTATTACCAATATTCTGGTGCTGTTCCGAGGCTTAAAGTCATAAAACGTCCCAGTTCCAGAGAATCCAAATTTTAAGTAATACTAAGGGCAATAAAGTAACTGGGCAGGAAGGGACCATTTGAGTTGGCTGCAACGTATTAGCAATAATAGCTGGAGTGAAAGAAACATTATGAAGGATATGGAAAATCAGGGAAAAAATCGGGCCGATCATGTACCTAAAATCAGACAACGATCGGTGGCCCCAGTGCTACCTTATTATTCCTGAGATTTTGAAGACCTAAAGAGAGGACTCCACAACATTGGATGGTGTCTTTATGGAGGATTTATTTAAAAATAGGTAAGAATGATGGAAGACGAGAAGGCAAGAATGAATCCCAGGATGCACCAGAAAAGGGAGGATCCAGAATGATAAAGAGCTAAGTAGGAGCAGTTAGTTGGTATAGTGGGTAGAAAACTAGCCCTGAAATCAGGAGGATCTGAGTTCAAATTTGGCCTCAGATACTTAACACTTCCTGGCTGTGACCCTGGGAAAGTCACTTAACCCCAATTGCTTCAGCAAAAAAAAAAAAAAAAAAAAAAAGCTAAGTAATAAAAGTATAGTGTTTAGAATAAGGCACGTTATAGTTCCAATGCACCATGAACCTATCTCCAATACCATGATCAATTTTGGGTACCATGTTTAGGGCATTGACAAGTACATCCATGAGTGGTAAAAATGGAAGAATTTGAAACAATTTCACAAGGGGGAGGGGAATGTTTTGCAAAGAATAGAAAAGACTTAGAAAAGTCAGATCTGTCAGGAAGTGTGTTCTTATCTGTTAGATCTGGTTTGGTTGGGGGTTGGGGAAGGCAGGGCAAGACAGGTTTGGACTTTCCAGAAGGTACAGCCTGACCAGTATCTGCTGAAAGCAACAGCTTTTACTTGCTGTGTTTTTATTAAAGGAATAAAGTTATATGGCCTAACTTCAGACATTCCCTCATCCCCTAATTCACACTTTGTACTCTGACAGAATACTCTTTGAAAGAGCCCTCCCAAACACCATCAATATCATTATAAACTTAATAAAACACCTAGCAAGTAGAAATAATCAGGCAAAATATGGACTAAATCTCCATCTAAAACTTTAAAATTCAGGTTATTTTCACTTTTATGTTTTTCAGTCATATTCAACTCTTAATAGGATTTTGTTTTGTTTTGTTTTGTTTTTGGGGGTTTTTTTGGCAAAGACTCTAATGATTTGCTATTTCCTTCTCCAGCTCATTTTACAACAGAGATCTAAATTCTTCTTTTTGATTCTAGGCCTAGTGGTCTATCCACTGGGCCACCTAGGCTATACTATGCATCTTACCAAAATAAAAGAAGAAGCATGGGATAGTAAATAGAAAGAAGCCTTAAAGTCAGGTATGAGTTGACAATTAGCTGTGGGATTCAGGGTAAGCTGGGGTCTGTCTACATTGGTAGAGAGAGCTTCCCTTCAGGAAATTATCCCATACAGGAGCATCAAAGTGGTTGGCGTGTAGCCATCGACGTTCCTAAGTGCAGCCTGGACCGGATTAAAATGCAGTTGGGAACAATTTTAAAAGTCAAGGAAAATAAAATAAAACGGAGACATTCAAAAACTGAGGAAATATGTGGTTCATACAGGGGGCCCCTATTTTTATTTGGACTTGACCCCACTATCCTAATATCACAGGAATAAAATCAGGGAAGGAAAAAAGATGGTAACAATGATCTCTTCTGGGTTCTCATGGAATCAGTCTAGACTTAGCAAGTTTGGTTGCTTTTAGTGGGTTGTATTAAGTAATTACAATTACTGTGTAGTTTATCTTTTATTCCTAGGAACAAGTAGGATTTTTGTGGGAGAGACCCTAAAAGTCATCTCATTCATATCCTTCCTTTGTCAGGTGAACAAACTGAGATCCATTTGCCTAAGGTCTCAGGTCATAACCAGTGGACTTGGTATTCACAGAGCTCTCCGCCAATGAAGCATATGGGCAACATTACTTTTTTTTTTTTTTTTTTTGGCTGAGGCCATTGGGGTTAAGTGACTTGCCCAGGGTCACACAGCTAGTGTCTGAGACCAGAATTGAACTCAGGTCCTTCTGACTTCAAGGCTGGTGCTCTATTTACTGAACCACCCAGCTGCACCAGCTACTAATTTTGAATCCTTTTAACTTCAGTCAAAACAGCAAACAATAAGGATCCCACAGATCTAAGGATTCTTATCTCTAGGATACACCTTACTAATCAAGCAATTGTTTCTTCTCTCCTTTGATCCTCCCACTTTCCTCAACAGAACCACCTTCCATATACAAATGTATTATTTCTATCCATGGAATGAGAAACCTTTTTATTCTCCTGTAAATTGCAAAGCCATGATCACCCCTAATTGAAATTGGGTATCTTTCTCATTGCCCAGCTCAGGGCCTGCATACAATAAGAGCTTAATAAATGTTACATACAGGACAGAAAAGGAAAGGATATATTAGGAAATGATTGCAGCTACATGTTTTGATGCGACTCTGAGTCTATATTTGGAGTGACTTTTCAAAGGTGCAACTTGGTGGTGAAGTGGATAAAATGCTGGGCTTAGAGTCAGGAAAACCTGAGTTCAAATGCCATCCCAGATGCTTATTAGATGTGTGAACCTGGTCTAGTGACTTAGTTTCCGAAATCATAAAATGGAATCAATACTTTCCACCTCCTAGGAATGATGTCAGGATCAAGTGTGATGATATTTATAAAGCAGTGAGCACAGTACATAGTAGGTGGTTAATAAATGCTTGTTTCCTTTCTTTTTTCCAGACTAGTTATGAAAGCAAGTGTGATATAGTAGAAAGGATGCTGAATTTGAAGTGAGAAGACCCGTTTTCAAAATCCCATCCCTGCTTCCTAAGACTTCTGGACAAGTGATCAAATACTCCAAATCTGAGGTTCTTCATGTATAATTCAAATAAGTCCAATGAGCACTTATTCAGCACCTACCAGGTACCAGGAACCATGTGCTAGTCATACCAAGAAAAAAAAATGTGAATGGTCCTTGCCTTCAGTGAACTCGAATTCTTATGCAAGGAAATAACACGAACCCAATTAAATAAATACAAAACACAGCAGGGAAGGTTTAACAATCATGGAAAGATCTTATGTAAGAACCGGTGGAGGTGAAAAGACAGAACCTCGGGGGCTATGGGTAGGAGGGTGAGGGGAGAGACATTACTTGCGAAAGGATAGTGATGGGAGACGGAATGACACATGTGGGAAGGACGGAAGCCAGGAAAGCGAATGCTATCTCTTCAGCCACTAAGTCTATGATCCTCTGAATATACAATATTTATTGGATCTTAAAAAACACATTTCCACTGAGATTAGATCTGACACAAATAATGTGAATTTTTTTCAGACCTCCCAAACAAGTTGTCAGTTGCCCGCCTTTGCTGGTCACCGAGCGCCACGATGCATTAAGCATCATCTAATCGTTATTCCGGGGAAAAGTTAATTTCCATGCACTGGATCTGCAGTTCCTGATACTTGAGCTGGGATTTCCGCCCGCAGAGTTTTGGCGGGGTTCTTCTGGCTCCGGCTGCATGGCTTCAGATTCTTCAAATGCCTCACCGTTCTGGCTGAGGAAAGCTAGGGGGTCAGCCTCGGAAACGGGAGCCGGGTCCTAAAAGGGATCCTGCGAGTCCCGCCTTTTCCCTGACATTTAAACCGATTTGGGCCTTGCTTTGGAGGGGGCATTTTGTGTGGTGAAGGAGGTTCTGCTGAGGAGAGGGGAGGATGAAAGGAGAGGGGAAAGAGCTGTTGGCTTGATTAGTAAAGTATGTCCTAGAGATAAGAACGTTTGGGCCACTGTGGGATTTCTTATTGTTTATTCTTATGACATAAGTCAGACTAGAGGAACCCATTAGAATAATGCAGCTCTTGCCCCAGAACGCAAGCCAGAAACGTGAAATAGGGACCCGAGCGTCTGTACTTTCTGATGGCATCTTGGAGAGCGTTCGTGTTCTGTTGTTGTTGGTCAGTCATTTCAGTCATGGCCGACTCTTCGTGATCTCATCTGGGGTTTTCTTAGCAAACACACTGGAATGACTGACCAAGCCCTTCTCCAGTTGATTTTACAGATGATGAACTGAGGCAAACAGGGTTAAGTGATTTGCCCAGGAAGTGTCTGAGGTCGCATTTGAATCCAGGTCTTTCTGACTTCAGACTCTGTGCTCTATCCAATACAGCGCCAACTAGCTGTTCATAAGATAATACATGTATAAGGGAGGGATTGTAAAGATCATGTAGTCCAGCTCCCTCTCTCCTTGTTCTACTGATTAGGAAACTGTGAAAAGTTGAAAGTCTTGCCTAGAATCACACAATTGATGTCTGAGGTGAAATTTGAATCCATATTGTCGAGGCTGTTTTCCCTTCTACATCCAGTGCTCAATCTACTCCACTAATGGGATCAAGCTTAAATCTCCGACATATTGCCATAGAAAATCACAATTGTATACTGTGATATATTTTCATTTATTTTGTTAGGCATTTCCCAATTACATTTTAATCTAGTGCAGACTACCTTGTGGTGCAAGCACAGTGCTTGACACTTTATACTATGCCATGCTGCCTTAGAATCCCATCCTCACATCTAGAGTAATAGTAGTAATAACAACTCAGATTGGGATAATGATTTAAGTTTTATAGAACATTTATAAACATATTTATCCTCACAACCACCTTATAAAGTAAGCAGTGCAAGTGTCATTATTCCCATTTTACAGATGAGAAAAATCAGGGTCCCCAAAAATGAGCTTAACTCACCACTAAACAATTCATATCTATGGAAGATAGGATTTGAAAAACCAGTCTTCCCCCTCCAATTCTAGTTTGTTGTCTGCAATGTCACATTGCCCCCTTGTAAAAATACTCACATGGTTTTTAGTATAAGATTGTGTCCCATCTGGACTTCAGCAAAAACTGACTGGCAAAAAAAAAAAAAAAGAAACATTAAAATGTGAAAGGGAAGCTCTTTCAGATGCAAAGGAAACATTCCATACCTTGGCAAGAGTCTTAGCATGAATAGCTCAACTATATATAAAAAGGATCAGTTAATGTAACTGCTTAAGGTACAGACTGATTTGCCCCAGCCACTAATCTGCTTAAGACTACAATAAAAATTGGGGAAATAGAATGTGCAGGCTAACTCTCTGGAGGATCTTGGGACCAGCCTTGATCATAGTGGAGGAGTGCAGGAGGTAAAAGAGCCAACATGAGGCTGGTCAGAAATAGAATAGATCCTGAGAGGGTCAAAGAGGGAAAGCTTCTGACAATCCTACGTCCAGAATTTCCTGCTGAAAAAGAGCATGATTTTATTCAGCCAAGCCAGAGAAAAGAGATAAGGAACATCGTAGGTACCTGTCAAAGAGTAAGCCGAGGAAGTCCAATGGGTTGATCCATCTGATAGAGATATTGCATCCTCTGAACAGTCAAGGACTGTCCAGATTAATGTAGCAACGGAGGGGTAGAGTGACCTGTGTGTTCAGTCCAACTATTGCTGAGACCAACGAGGAGTCAGCTTAGCAGCTGAGTGATATTTACTTGAGTTTGTGCTCTCTCTTTCACCTAAACTCTGAGTCTTTGGGGAGAATTAGCACTAGTGACTTAGGGAAATGCTTCGAATAAATGCCTTTGCTAAGAACTGAATCTACTGACTGATTATTAATGTGGAAAACATCAGTGGGGGCTCATGAGCAATATTGCTGAGAACAGTCCCTCACTCCTGAAGTTCCCTAGAAACAGAGGTAACAGTAGCCCTTTTGAGCGCTACCGTTCCAGTGTGAATTGGGAAGGGCTATATTAATAATAGTAATATCTAAAATTTGCAAGCTACATTTAATGTTTTGCAAAATGATTACAATCTTATTCATTGATTAATTAGAGAAGTAGCCTGTGTCCTAACTGAATCACTTACTAGCTGTATGATCTTCTGCAAGTGACTGAACTTCAATTTGCTTTTTTTTTTTTTTTTTTGTAAAAATGGAGATAATAATACAGGATTGTGAAGAAAGCATTTGTCAGCTTTGGATATTCCAATTATTTGATTGAATTTTATATTGAATATTATAATTATTTAAGTCTTAGAAAAACAGTGTGAGATAGATAAGGCAAGTATTAACATGTCCATCTTTACATAGGAGCAATGGGGCCCATAAAGGGATTAAGCGATTGAGCCATTTCCATGGATTAGACAAGGAAGCTCCAGAATGCACATTTCCCTTGGGAGCAGAGGAAGCCTTCTTACTCTGTCCTAGTCTGCCATCAGCATAATGTAATGGAAAGAACCCTAGATTAAGAAGCAGAGGATTTGGGTTCAAACTTCAGCTCTGCTCCTTATTACGATCAGGGTAATGCTGGACAGATCCTTTAACTGCCCTGAGCCTCTGTGACTTTACCAGTAGAAATAAGACTGAGGGTAAATGATCTCTAAGTTTCTTCTCATTTCTAAATTCCAGAATAACAGAGGGATTGATGGGATAAACAACAGGCATCATTGTTTTGGTCAGTCTCTAAAAGTCTCTAAAATGGCAGGACTCAAATGCAGGTGACCGAGGCTGTTCCCCCAGGAGAAGTGAACATCACTTTTTAGTTTTACTTGGGGCTGGACCTTGCTGCTCTCTTCTAGATGGGATTCACTGGTCAGTTCTTTCTCAGAATCAGTGAAGGTCTAGATTTGGAACCAGAGGAGTTGTTTTCTAGATTTGGAACCAGAGGAGTTGTTTCTGACTCGGTAGGCAAATTAGGCTGAGAGAGAAGCTCAGAGGAACACCCTCTATCCTCCTCTATAATTTCAAGTACGCCCTTAATGAATCCCTCCCAGGGAATCAACCCTATTGCGTGTTGCAAAGTATACGAACGATAATGAAGGCAACCTGGAGAAATTTTGCCATGGACAAAGAAGTTTCCTTGGCCACCTGTAAGTGCCTCGAAATGGTATTTAATCCAAATGTTTTGATTATTTTTAGCATAACTTTCGCCCCAGGAGACTAATGAAGTGTTAACAGTGTGTGTTAATTATGTGATTTTCCCCCCTTTGGTTGTTGTCTTCATTAAACCCAAGGTTCTAAATCCTATTTGCCACCTGAAATTCCAGAGGTTCCCCATTCCTCTCCTGACCCGAGCATCTTTGAGTTCCCTGCAGTTCCCACAATCACGTAATCTCATTTGGTTCCCCCCGTGGAGAATCAGATGAGAATGACTTCCACACTTGGGAGATTTGGGTTAGTTCCATTTGAATTCTCGTCTAATTTTTAATATTCCTGATTTAGTTGGGAGCTTTGACAGAAGAGGCGACTTCATATTCTCAGAGCCCATTACCAGCCCCTGCTAATTTGTCATTGTCCGAGGCGTCTTGTCCCCCATCATCAGGAAGCTGCGACTTCGCCAAAGAAAGCTGAAAATCTGGTGGCGGAATGGGGGGGGGGAGCTTTTATTGCTTTTTACAAGCATTTTAATTAACAAAGGAATTGTGTTGCATACACATTACTCTGGTTATTTTAAACTTCTGCATATGTTATGCCTCTGTCCTAAGCGGCAATCCATTCCACCCCAAAATAAACCTTTCCCAGGAAGAGGTAATCAACAGTCCCCGACTCCAAATACAGTTTGGGAAAGAAAATCTGTCAGGCAGTGTGGTTCATGAGATCCCAGAATTCAGAACTGGAAGGAAGGGGTCTGCTATGTCATCTGCTCGAACCCCTTCGTTTTGGGATTAAGTCAACCGGGGCCCAGAGTGGGCAAGTAACTGGCCTGGTAACCCAGAAGAGCAGAAAGGCAACTCCATTGGGAGCTGAGGGACTCGTTTTCAAATTTGTGTCCTGCTGCTTATTAGTTACCACCTGGGTGACGTTAGGCAAAGCACTTCCCTTGGATGAGGCTCTCTGTCTCCCCAGGAATAAGTGGGTGTAGCATATGATCCCCAAGTTTCCTTCTGATTGGAAATCCTAGAAGAAAAGGATGAGACCCAGCAGGCACATTACTCCCATGGGGCTTTGAGTGAAAGAAGGGGAACAAGCTAGAATAATAGAAGGAAGATGAGCTTGGGTCCAGGATTCTGGATGCAAATATACAGAAGGTAGGTACTTCTTTACATCTATGTGATCCCTCATTGTTCGCACAAAGCACTTGTCACATACTGTCTCATTTGATGCTCAGTCCCAGCAATCCTGGGAGATAGGAAAGCTGGCTAAGATTTCTAGTCTTGGTCTGGACCTTAAACTCCATCCATCAAAACATATCAGCAATTTGGCTGTAACTTACAGTCTTAGAGTTAACTGGAGGCACTGAGAGGTTTAGTAATTTATCCAGGGTCATGCAGCTGAAGTGTGTCAAAGACCAGATTTCTTTTCTTTTCCTATGTCTTTTTTTCTTTTCTTTTTCTTTTTTTTTTTTTTGTAGTTAGGGTTAAGTGGCTTGCCCAAGATCATATAGCTAGTAAATATCTAAGTTGTATTTGAACTCAGGTCTTCCTGATTCCAGAGCTGGCGCTTTATCCAAGCCCTTCCAAGTTTTCCTGACTTTGAGGTCATCCCTCCACCTAGTATGTGATGTTTCACAGTTATGAATATATCGATTTTACAAATGAGGAAACTGAGGTTCAGAGACGCTAAATGTTGGCTATTCCATGTCCAGTGCACTTCCCCTGATAGCATGTTGACTCCTAAGAATACATTTTTTGTATGAGATTTGTATGCGCTTTGTAGAATTGCTATTTAGCTGGAATAACCATCAGGTGACAATTCCATCACTTAGAAGTCTCCATTTTGTTATTTCCTTCTTTCCCTTTGTAGTTTTCATTGCTTGTTTCCCCTCTTTTTGCTCGGTGATGCAAAATCTTGCACTAATAGTATCCATTAAAGTTGGAGAATATAGTATAATCCAGAGTTATCAGGGCTGAACAATCTCCACACAAGGGACTGATAACTAGGCAGAATAGCCAGAAGGTAGGAAGCTATCCCACTGCCTGGGAAAATACAAAAAGAGCCCATGATTCTACAGACCACTGAGAAAATGTCAAATTAATCTCCAGAGTGGTCAAGTCTTGGCTGGTGGCTTATAATGAAGAGGAGCCATGGAGCTTTCCCATCCCCAACTCAACTCCCATTGCCCAATGCCCCATTGCTCAATTTCCATCAGATGCAGGACCCCTAGAGAGCTAATCCCGATTCCCATGTGCATATCTCTATGGGAAGTATTCCAGTGGCTCCCTCCATTTTCACATTTAAACCAACTTATGGGGATCATCTGCCTTACCATTGTTCTCCAACATGGTCAAAGGTTATCATCTGCCCCTTATTTTCCTTATCAGAACCCAAGCTACTTGCCTTTCCATCTGCCATGACCTAAAACTAAACAGAAGCCCTCCCTTCCTGTGTTATCTGTCCCATTTGGACAACGAGCTCCTTGAGAGAAGGGATTGTCTTGGATTTCCCATTTGTATTTCTGTAAGTGATTATGTCAATAAGTGATTAATAAATGCTTTTCTGTTCCAGTTCATGTTATTAGGAGGGAAATACCAGACTCTCTCTATTGATTCATGTCCTAAAAACAATATTTAATTCCTCATTAACCTGTTGGCCAAACATTTCTAACTTAAAGATGGCTCGGGATCGCCAACATTACTTTCTATCTTAAGATAATTTTAGGTAACGTTTATAGGAATCCCAAAGAAGAAAAATCATAATATGCAAAATTCAAGAATAGTTACATAACAATCCCATTCCCTCATGAACTGCTCCCCTAACTTGTAAACACAGAGAACTCTTCCTTTACAAGGATTACTTAATCCTTTCTCAAAGAAAGACCTTTTCATCCTCAGCCCAACATTCACCTTTCCAAGGGACTTTCCCTCAGGAGTCTGGGAAGGATTTTTTAGACCAGAGAAATATTCCTTATTCTGTCTAATTTTACTTTCACAAAATAGGAAGTTGTTAACTTGCTTCCATAATTTGGAAATACTGGGCTAGAAACTTGGCTTGAAGCTATTTATGGTTCATTGCTGAATTATTCTATGACTTTGCATGAGTAACTTAACTTCTGTGTCCTAATTTTCCCGTTTATGAAATAGAAATAATAATATTGTGTTCCCATCAAGTTCAAAATAATATTATGAAACCTAAAAATCAAATTGTAAAGCACGTCATCCTCCTTTGACAAAGGTGTTGCATAAATCTGCTGGAGGGTTCTTTTGTAGGATTGTAAACTTTGTGAGGGCAGGAATATTATCTGATTTTTCTCCATATTTCATCCAGTGATCCTCTCTCTATATTTATCAACTTGAAGTTTAATGTTGATGATTAGTATCCTAAATAATTATCACAGTTACCTCTGCAGAAACAAAATTAGATTCACTTTTTAGGGAAAATTGTGAATCTACTTTTGAGATTTCATAGAGACCTGATCTTGGATCCAGGTTATCTCTATCCATTGCCATGGGTTAGGAAGATCCTACATGGGAGTTAGAGCTAGCAAGTATCTCTGAGGTCACCTACTCCAGTCTCTGGTTTCACAGATGAGAAAACAGGAGGCCACAGAGATCAACTGACTTTCTTGAGGTCTTCCAGTTAGAAAATGGCAGATACCTGCTTCCTGACAGAGTGGGGATGGGAGAAGAATGCAGACTGAGGCATTCTTGGGACGCAGACAATGTGGGAATTTGTTTTGTTTGACTGTAAGATGAAGGCAATGTAGCTTTGTTTTTCTTTCTCAGTGGGGTGAGAATTGGCCTCTTATCCCAAAGGAATGAGGAGCTAGCTGCAGCTGCTTGTTTTATTCCATGATCTATTTGGGGGAATGGGTTGGGAAGAGGTGAAGGGGGATAAGGCAAATTAATTGAAAAAATAAATTTAAAATTTAAGTAAGTAACTGAACTTATTGAAAACAATTGAAAAATTGAATAAAATCAATTGAAAATTGAATTGAAAATTCATTGAAAAATTGAATTGAAAAATTAGCTTGTGTGCTAGCAACAATATTTAATTCCTCATTAGCCTATTGGCCAAACATTTCTAACTTCAAGATGGCTCAGGATCTCGAACGTTACTTTCTAGCTTAAGATAATTTTAGTTAATGTTTATAGGAATCTCAAAGAAGAAAAATCATAATATGCAAAAGTCCAGAATATGCAAAATTCAAGAATAGTTACACAACAATCCCATTCCCTCCTGAATCACTCCCCTGACTTCTAAAGTAAACACAAAGAACTCTTCCTTTATATTGAAAAAAGAAATTTAAACTTTAATTTTTTACAAGTGATGGGGCAAGATGGTAAACCAAATCCTTAAATTTCAAATCCAGGACTTCTACCATGTAGAAATGGCACAGCTGAGGAGTTCTGGTCTCAGTGAACAAGGGGGTTTTTGAGAGGCAGTTTTCAATCAACAAGCAAAGTATCATACAAAACTACTAAAGGGTACAGTAAATAGAGTGCTGGGCCAGGGTCAAGCAAATCTGAGTTTAAATTTGGCCTTATATACTTTGTAGTCATGTGATCCTGGACAAGCTTTCTTTGTCTGCCTCAGTTTCCTCAACTCTAAAATGGGGATAATAATATCACCTACCTCCCAGGCTTATTCTGAAGATCGAATGGAGTAATATTTGGCAGGCACTTAGCACAATTCCTAGAACATAGTTGGTGCTTACTAAATGCTTTTTTCCCCTTTCTTCCTTCTTTTTTTTCCTTCTTTCTTTCAAGAAGGATTGCACAAACCCCTGGATCAGGGAAAGCATCGTGGAGAAGGTGAACTCACTCTGAGTTTTCTGTGATTAAGATTCTGAAGATGCTGCTAAGGTCTTTGTTTTTGTGCCATGCGTGGTGATTTTATAATAATTATAATTATTTTATTTTATTGATGCCTTTTAGTCTTGGGTTGGTTTTTTTTTTTAGTTGCATCACAGGCATTTCCTAATTTTCCCACATCACTTAAACCCTGTCTTGTCACCAAGAAAACTAGTTAGTTCTGCCTCAGTGACTGGAGTCTTTAGACTTCTTGCTCCATTGGCCACCAATGAGGATGATCTGGGCTAATGGTCACCACCAGCATGTAGGTAGCACCTTACGGTTTATAAAGTGATTCACTTGTTATTTAATTGATTCTCCCAACAACCCTGGAAAGTAATTAATAACAACAATAACAACCACAGCTCTATAGCTCTTTAAGGTTTACAAAGTACCTTCTTTACATGTTTTATCATCTTTTATCCTGTGAGGTAGATGCTCTTGCTGTCATCAATTTATAGATAAGGAAACTGAGGCAGAGAGGTTGAGACATTTATTTTTATTTTTGTTTAGTCATTTTCAGTCATATCCACCTTTTTGTGACTCCATTTGGGTTTTCTTGTCAGTGATACTAGAGTGGTTTGCCATTTTCTTCTCCAGCTCATTATACAGATGAGAAAACTGAGGCAAGCAGGGTAAAAGGACCGCCCTAGGGTCACGCAAGTAGCAAAGGCCAGATTTGAACTCACCAAGATGAGTCCTGCTGACTCTAATCTGTCAGGTGTGCCACGGCTAATAATTCCCCGAAGCAAAATTTGAACTCAGGTAGTACTATCATTTTACAGACAAAGAGAATAAAGCTGCAAGAAGCTGAGAGGCATGTGCAGGGTTACACAGTTAACAAGTCTTCCTGATGCCGAGAGCAGCACTACAACTACCAGGTCACCTGTCTGCTTTTTCCACCATCCCGGCTACATTACACACGGTCAAAGTGTTTTGTAATTCCAAGTTATTATGATTTTCATCATCGTTATCATTAACCAAGGAGGAAGACTTGTGTGAGAGAATAGGAAGGAAAAGCAAGAAGGGGAACCGTTCCATGGTCACGTGGGGCCGAGGAGAGGAAATCCTCCCTATTGCACCACAAGGGAATGGGGAGATGGATTCTGCGGCTTATTTGAATTTCTACTTCCCTTGTTTAGTTGCAGACAAATTCTACCTGCAGCTCCTTAATGCTTTCTCATGATCTATTTGTCACTTTGCAGGTTTTACTCCAAAAGCCAGCAGATTTTATTAAGACTGAGGATTATGAGGCTATAGACTGGGTTTTTTTTTATTTTTTTGTATGCAGTCTTCTATGGTTTGGGCGTTTTTATTCAAGATTATCAAATTTCTGTCACCGGGAGGGAATATTAATAATTCTGCTAGGAGATTGGCTAGAGAAGATCTGAAAAATTCTGATCTGAAAGTAGCCATGAATGTGCTCTAAAAAAAAAAAAAGCCCATTTTTCTTCTGGCTTCTTGAAAAAAAGCCCCCAAATCTCTTCGAAAGAGAGGGTCTCTCCCCAGCCTTCTCTAGAGTGATGGAGGGAATTACCAGTGTTGCTAACTGTTACCCTATTCATTCGGGGAGCTCGTCTCTTTGTAGAATCACTTCCGAGCTTTTCCTTTCTACCAGCAAGAGAATTCAGTATCTTCCATCAATTACTTGAAAGGTAACTGTGAGAAGCAGATTTTTCTGGGGGACTGACCAATTAGTCTCTGAGTGCTTCAGAGGTGTAATTTTCATCAGGTGTTTGATCTCAGGTAACACAGGAGGTCACGGAGGCCTCGGATGGAGCTTAAAAGGCTTTACCCAGCAAGCCTGTGACCGAGAATCAGAAATCACAGCGTCCGCCTTCTCTCTCCCAGAGTCCCAGGCAAACCAGAGCTCGTCAGCCCAGTGAGGAGTGCTGGGATCTAAGAGGATGAGGTGGGGCTGTGAGGAGTTAACCGTCTCTCTTACCATTGTCATACGTGATGCTTTGATTCACTGGGATGATGCTGGCACTGCTTTTAACCTGCTGGAAACAGCTGGCAGCTAAGGTAGGAACGGCCATAAAACAGCTGCAAATTGAGTCAGCCCCGCTGAATCTGAACCAGGGAGGGGACGCTTAGGGGAGGGGGCTGGCCACTTGTGTCATTCTTGGATAATTTTATTTTTCCACCTGTGAATACAATAGTGCACAGTCCCATTCAGAAGCATAATCCTAAGACATCTAGTTAAAAATAAACGAACATTTTATTGAGACCCTGCTGAATTCAGCTTTTAAAAAAGGATTCTCTAGGTGGCACAGTGGATAGAGCACCAGCCCTGAAGTCAGGAGAAGCCGAGTTCAAATCTAGTCTCAGACACTTAATGAACACTTCTTAGCTGTGTGACCCTGGGCAATTCACTTAACCCCAATTGCCTTAGGGGGAAATATATATATATATATAGATAGATATAGATATAGATATAGATATATATTATCAGGGATGTTGTTGTTGCTGCTACTGTCGAGCTGTCCAGAGTGGACGGGCCACTCTCCCTCACTTAACTCCCTTCCCTGGATATCTCGCCCCAAGAGGCCATCTTGTTCCCCAGCTGGATTGTCCTTGATGGCCCAGCTGTGGCTGTGCCCAATGAAGGGAAAAAAAGAGGTCACAGAGAAAAGAAAGGCAGCATGATGTAGAGCAGGGGTTCTTGGGAAGTTTGGGAGCTCCCTATAGGGACACTGGTGAAATCTACAGTCCCCTTCTTAGAATGTTTTGAAATCATTGCAGGAAATGCTAATTCTTCTTAGCAGCTAGAGGTTAGTGGAAAAAAGATGGCTTTCCTTTCCTGTCCAAGGGCAATCTCGGCTGAACTCTAATCTGTACTCCTTGGAGGACCCAAGCTCCGATCCTAATTGTCACTCAACAGACCTCAAACACTGGAGGACAGATACCCTTGAACCCCTGAGTCTTATTTTCTCCAAGATAAAGCGTCTTAGCCAGTGCTCAAATGGCAAAGACTCCAGGCTCTTCACTATGCTTGTCCCCTCTGATGTTGTCTAGCTTATCAGTGTCCTTCTTAAGCCATAGCGCCCACAATGGATACCATATTATTGTCGAGATCTACAATATTATAAATAAGATCGAGAACATGGGTTGTTTTTTACCTTTTTTGTAACCCCAGTGGGTTAGCATTGTGCTGGCAACATAATGAGCATTGAATTCAAGCTTCTGGATTTGACTTCACCTCTCTTTGGGTCTCATTTCCCGTCTCTGTGACAGAGATGTTTTGATCTAGGTCTCTTCTATGATGTATTTAAAAATGTTTTTGCATGGAGCTCTAAGATTCTCTTCCTAAGACCAAGGATGCCCCATAAAACAGTGCCTTGACCATTGTCTTTTCTCAGTGTCTTTATATACCAACCCTCATTTTGCAGATAAAAACATTAAGTTCCACTGAAGTTTCGTGGTTTGTCAAGACCACAAAAGTAAGGGACGGTGGTGGAGTTCAAATCTGGGGCCTTTAAGTCTGGATATGCATTCTTTTCATTACCCCTCATTCATAGCTAGTAAACAGTAGAATTAGGACAGAAATCTAGATCTATTGGGTCCCAGTTTTTAAAAAACCTCTGTTTTCTCTGTTATCATAGAGTCAGTCACTTAAGCTATGTTGGTTGGTCTGCAACAACACAAGCTTGCCCTTGAGCCCCGTTGGCAATAACCTCCTTGAACAATAGTCTGGCCATTATCCAATGATTTGTCATACATGTATCAACCTTGTTTTTATAAAGTTAACTAACTGCTCCCTGTAAAATGCTCTCGCCTATCGTGTGTATATTTTTGTTTTGTTTTTTACCAAAGCAATTAATGATACCAGGTGAGGATGCCTAATTTGCAAAAATCCTCTGAAAGGGATAAGGTGGGTCCAGAAGACCATTTATCATTCTTTATCCACACATTTGTACCTTTGCAATATGAAGATCTGGCAAACCTAGGACTTGAACATGTTTTAGTTCTAGGATCCAACTCCCAGAGTTGGTTTTAGCTTCCAGGAAAACTAAAACAAAACAAAAATAAGAGCAGCCTTTTCTATAGACCATTGAGTCCCAGCCTCAGGGTGAGATCCAAGTCGGGGTCTTTAAAGTTTTTCTGGAGGAATACCAATAATAAGGTCTTAAAAGCTCCTCAGCTCAAAGAGAAAGCTGAGCACATCCAGTCCATCGGGCCACAGAGAGGCGGGCCAAAGCCCTACTGAAAAGTTACTTCTTTACAGGAAGAATCACTCCCATCTAACCTAGAATGGGGGCACAAGGGACAGATGAAATACTGGGAGTGCCCAATTCTCTGGTATTGCCTTTATCAAGTATCTAATGGAGCTGAATTTGTTTCTTAGCCATCTATTTTCTTTAATCTTTTGCATCCATCTCCTCTTCTCCCCTATTCTAATTTATATGTTTATCATCTCCTCTTGGGCTATTAAAAAAGTGTCCTAATTGGTGTCCCCAGTACGGGCTCTTTTATTTCTTACCCATCTTCCAAAAAGCTAATAGTGAAATATTACTAATGAACTGATCTTATCCTGTCACTTCCCAGATCAAGAATCTCTTGAGAATCCCTATTACCCCTAGGAAAAGTACAAACTCTTCTCTTAGGTGTTTAAAGGCCAATGATCTTTCCAGACCGGTTATTCATGCTTCATTCCACACAAACTGTTCTATTTACTGGCCCTCATCCATTTTCCTTTTTCATTTTATACCTCTGTGCATTTGCCCAGGCTGTTCCTGCTCACCTCTGTGCTCCTTCCTCCTTTACCTTGACATTGGAATCCATTTAAGGCTCAACTGGAAGGTCCTCTCCCACATTAATTCTTTCATATTTTCTCTTTCCACTAATAAAAAAAATAAAAAAAAATTTGTATTCATCCTGTCCATAGTTGACGTTGATTTTTCTGTGTTCGTGTTCTTCTCCCCTCTACCCAGATGGTCTCCCAACCTCACCACCCTCTAGGATATAAATTCTGTAAGTTCAGGGACGGTTGTGTCTCATTCCTTTTTATCTACAGGGCCTGGTATAAACAAGATACTTTAATAAATGTTAGTTGCATGATCATGAAATGAAGAGGAAGAAGGAAGCACAAGTATATAGTCAGAGCTAAGACTGGATCAAAAGTATGAAATGTCCTACAACCTGCTGCCTGAGACTGATCCAGCTTTGCTATCCCCTTGCATTAATCTTAAAAAGAAAAGAAAGCAGAATGCCAAATGACATTGATATAAGGAGCTGCTATTTGTATGGGGGTAGGGGCATATGTGTATGTATCCATAGTACCATTTGGATCAAATAAGCAAGCATTTATTAAATACCAAGCACTATGCTAGATCCTGGAGATATACATTGACTCGTAGATTTAAAATTAGAAGGGAACCTCACAGACCTTCTAGTCTGACCCCTTCATTTGGCAAGATGATAGAATCAGGCAGATGAGGAATCTGAGACACAGGGAAGTCAAAGGTCCGAGTCAGAATCTGAACCCAGATTCCTAGAGTGTTTCTATGTAAAATGAAATTATGGGCTTTTTTGTTATTTGATTCCTTGTGACCCCATTTGAGGTGTTATTGGCAAAGATTCTGGAGTGGTTTGCCATTTCCTTCTCCAGGTCATTTGATTACAAGGAAACTGAGGCAAATGGGATCCTACAGTAAGTTTCTAAGGCTGGATTTGAATTCGAAAAGATGAGTCTTATTGACCTTGGCCCAGCACTCTACTGTGCTACCTAGTTGCCCAATTATGGGATTAGTTGATCTCAAAATCCCTTTCAGCTCTTAATTTCTATGATTTACATATATATTTGGCAAGTAGTTAAATCCTGTGAATTGGGCCATTCCCTCCCCTAATCCACTTTGATGCTTTCTGGAAGGACTATCCTATATCCAGAGTCCTCCAGGAAAGGAAATACCATGAGCTGGCCCCTTCCACTGGCAATGCTATGACGTCCTTGTCCCCTTGTTCTGCGCTCGGCAGAGGTAGCAAGTAGCACATCATCATCCCTTTTAAGATTTCTCTTCACATTATTGGACTCCAAGTTATTCTTAATTATAATTTATTATTATTATTAAGTTATTCTTCATACAAAATAGCATCCATTTCATTAACTTCTCATGACCCTTATTCTTCATCTTTGTGGTCTTCCTGGGTGTATATACAATACTTTATTCAACTAGGGATCTCTGTTTTGTAAACTGGATAGAAAAATGATGTTCTTACATTATCCCACCATCTTTCAGTTGAGGAGTCTGTCCTGTTCTCGCTCACATCCACCTCAGATTATCCCATGATGCTAATGGGGTAGCAATGGCCACGGTGCCTTGAATTCTTGGTCATCCTAACCATACAACTGGCCCATAAGCCTTTACTAACTCCTTTCCTTGTCCTGACTCAAATAAAAATGCTTCTGGTATTGCCGAGCAACCAATGGCCATATCTCCACCCTGTTCCCATTAATGCCTACTGTGCTTCCCTTATTTCTAACTAGCAATCAAATCCCCTCTATTATTCCAAACTACTGATTTTTCTTCTCCCCCCTCTTTCTCAATGTGAGGGGGCGGGCAGTAGAAGAAGCAATGTAGAGAGGAAGAGCGAGAGCAAGAAAATAAATGCTTGTTAATTATATTCATATAATCTATATCAATTCTGCATATACGATTATGGGTCTTAGGATTTAGAAGTAGAAGGAACCTTAGTAACAGATGAGGAAACTAGTGGTCCAGAGAGAAATGATTTGCCCAAAGAAGCTCACACAGAGCTGGTATTTTGAATACCAGGTCTTTTTTGGTTAGAAATCCAGAGCTCTTTCCAGGGCCTCTTATAATTGACAGAATTCTAGACCCTCTGCTGGAACTAAACATCTCACTAATGTTCTGGATTCTGCAAAGTTTCAAAGTAGCTTTCCGACAAATTTGCTGCTAGCTTTAGAACATAATCAAATTGAGGAGCCATGTTATCATCCCACATTTGTCTTGGTTTCGATAGAGCCACTGTGATGGAACTTGGATAACAACAAAATTCTTCCTATTTCCTAGTGAAGTCTTTCACGCTACTTTTTTCTGTACTTAAAGTCTCAAAATCAATTGGTTTTTATCAGGGCCATTTGGTAAGGAATACGACAAATGTGCACTTTCTGATTCCTGGGAAAGCAGTGAATCCTATAGGCAATTTTACATAAAAGTATCTTCCCAGTGAATCATTTTTAGAAATCATTTTAGGGAAGGAAAGGCTGGGCAGCATTATTTGAACACTTAATCTTGAATGCTTTATTCATCATTCTAAAAACATGTTTCATGATACAAAAATTTCTACTTTTCAGAAAAATTCTCCCTGGGGGAAAAATGTGGAAAGAAATTAAAAGCCCATTTTTTTGTGTCTGTCTGTCTGTCTGTCTCTCTCTCTCTCTCTCTCTCTGTATGATGGCAAGTTTTTCCATCAATCGTCATACCTCTTACCTCCATTTTTTTCTTGTTTTATAATTTTATTAGAAAAAAATACACTTAAAAAAGTCTCTTCTGTTGCTTTTGTGCAATAATGAAGGAAGGCTAAACTGAAATTGTAGAATAGGAAAAGAGTACTGCAAGGTCTGCCTATTTCAAGGGACAAAAAGGAGAGGAAGAACAAAGTAAAATGAGATGACCTTTCTGACTTTGTGGATGCTTATTCATTAGGAGCTTTGTGTGTACACAATCACCAACCCAGAGACTTATTAAGCTAGCATGATGGGAGCCCACTTTAAGGAAATACTACTTCTTATTCAACCAGAGTGATTAGATAAAGACTTTTCTCCTAGTTAACCCTGTGATTCTCATTTTAGAAAATCTGAAAGCATCTCTGCATCCGGGGGGAGCAGAAACCGTCAAGCCGGGATGCTGGGGCCAAAAGAACCAGGGATCTGGTTGTTAGCCAGATGGAAGGTTACAGATTGCAGAATACAGGGAGACATTAAACACTACCGGGGAACCAAGGACCACTGTGGGTTGGGTGGCGAGGGAGAACTTCAAGGAGGCGGTGGGATTGGAGTTGAGCTTTGAAGGACAGGTAGAATTTTATTTTCTGCTCCCTTTACAGACAAAGACAGTAAGACACAGGTAGGGCGAACAATTTACCCAAGGTTATTCCACAACTCATTAGGCAAGCCAGCGATATCAGTCAAAATTCCCGATTCCTAGTTCACTGAGCTATGCGGCATCTCTAAGTGGCTCTGGTGGCAATCTGGGAAATGAGGTTTGGAACAAAGCAAACTTTGTGAAAGCCTCCCCCCTGCACACACGTCCCCCCCGCCAATACCCTCATTACCCGTCTGACCCATCCAGAAGATGTCCCCGCAATCGCCAGCCTCGAACCGCCACACGGGCCTCCCAGGGACCCAGTCGACTTGCCCGCCTGCTGGCCCTTTTAAACAAACAAAGGGCAACGCACAAGTTATTAGTAAATACCAAGGCTTAGTTTATTGTATAAAACTTCAATCCAACAAATAAATGAGCCATCAAGTTTGAATTTATGTAGCATTCAAAACACATTAAAGCCATTTGACCATGACAAAGGCCTTTCCTGCTTTGAATGATGAGGCCGGCATAGCATAATATCCTTCCGATGAGACATTAAGCCGAGGTCCTTTCGGTTTGTCTCTGGCGACTGTCAAGGTGGAAGTGAGAGGTTTTGCGGCTCTGTTAGGAAGAGCCCAGTGGGAGACGGGGGCCCAGGGCCCCCCAGCCTTGATTTCCCAAGCATTTTGAGACCCTGCAGTCAGGGTGTGATTCTGCCAGTCAGAAGACCCAGTCCTGATGCTCAACTGTGTGATCAGAGGCGAGCCACTGCCCTCTCTGAGCCTCCACAATCTTAACTCAACAATGGGCAACAATATTTGCTTTACCTACCTCACACAGCCACAGAAGGGGAAGTTGTTTGGTGAACTGGAAAGCACCGCACAAATGTGAGGGATTTTGTTCTCATGGATCCACGTGGGAACTCTTGTTCTCTGTTCCTTGAGATAAGGGCTCAATCATTTTTGTGTCATGGCCCACTATGGGTCCTGGGAAACCTATGAACCCCTCCTCACACTTTTTAAATAATTAGAACAATTGCCTGATTTCAGTTAGATGTTAGAAATAAAGATGATTTTCCCCATTCCTAGTCATGGACCCGCAAGTTATGAAAAACTTAACTCTCTTAACACAGAGATAAGTGTTATCTCTGCTCCCCTTCCTCATTAGCCCAAGGCACCCCATTATCTGATTTCTTCAGCCTTTAACTTCTGTAAACTGAATAAGAGCCACTCCCAGCAGGACTGTGAAGTAGGTTATATTCCCCTTCATCACCTGCAGCCTCCCCTTTCTTCTTTCCCTTCCCTCCCCTTTCATGAACACCCTCTCCCTTGTTATTTCAGGTATCTCTTCTCGCTTCCTCTTGTTGTCTCCTCATTTTAGAGCTTGCTATTTCCTTATGGAAAGAATAGCCTTGTCCCCCATTAAGGCCATTTCATGTTTCTCTGGGCAGTAGGGGGAGGTGTTTTAGAATCAGTGGTTCTTTCTAAGGCTTTTCAAATCTCCAGTTTGTGGCCTCCTACCACAAGGTCAGTCCAGTTGGAACCCACCTTTGCAAAATAGAAAAAAATTGGAATCAAGCCCTGTGCCTTAAGGGCTCCTGAATGAAATATGGCTTCCTGACTATGTATTTAGGGAAGAGCCACATGGTCCTGAAGGCCAGGCCATTCCATTGGGCTTCATCCACTTAGGGTATATGAGCAAAATCCATTGACCTTGGGGCAAAGTGTTCTTTGTGAGGGAGATACCTTACAGGGAGCAGGAGGACCCCAATTCCCAGCCCTAGCTCATAGCATGGCCAGGTAGCCAACTCTTCATTCCCTCCTTCGTTTCAGCTCTAAAAAAATTTATTAAGCAACTGTGGAGGGCACTAAGGGAAACACAGCTTAGGCAATGTGAAAACTTAGCTCTGAGGGACCTCACAATCTATTAGGCAGATAAAATACACAGATAACTGTAAATACAAAATAATATGCAACTATTATATACAAGAAGCAGAAATAAAGTATTGTTGGAGGTGTAAAGGGGAGAAGAGAATTGCTGACTGGAGTGGGGTGGAGAGGTGAGGTTCACAAAGGAAAGTTTCATGAGCTTACTTCAAAAGAGTCTTAAAAGACTGACAAATGTTATGTAGTCAGATTGTGTTTAAATATTCATCAAGCAAATGCACAGTGCCCAGCACTAGGGATATCAAAAGGAAAAGCAGAAGACAGATCCTGCTTTCAAAGAGCTCACAATCTATAGGAGGAGGCATTTTGCAAAGAACTATAAACAAAGAAACCACACAGTGAATAAATTTGAGGTAATTGCCAGGAGGAAGGCCCTAGAACTGAGGAGTTGGGAAAGGCTTTCTGGAGAAGGCTGGATTTTGACTGAGACTTGAAGGAAGCCAGGACACAGAGATAAGGAGAGACAATGTCGTAGCCATTAAAAAGGCTGGAGTTGGGAGACAAGAGGTTCTTGTTTGAGGCATATCTAGGAGACGTGTGTTAATGGGCCATTGAGTACATGGAGTGAGTTGGAATGAGGATTTGACATGGAAAAAGATCAGAAAAGTGAGGGTTGGAGGTGTGTTATGGAAGACTTTAAATGTCATAGAGAATTTTCTTTTGAATTCTGGAGAAAATGTGGAACCATTCTTTACCAGTGCATCCCAATTACCTTCAGATAAGGAAAGAGAAGGCCACAGAGTTAATAACTTTCCTAAGATTACACAATAAGGTACATAGATGAGATTTGAACTCAAATTTTCTGTCTTCAAAACCTACTGATTTATCTTTTTATTCAGTCGCATCAGAACCTTTGTGACCCCATTTGGGGTTTTCTTGGTAAAGATACTAGAATGATTTGTCATTTCCCTCTCTAGTTTATTTTACAGATGAGGAAACTGAGGCAGATAGGGCTATATGACTTGTGTGAGGTCAGATTTGAACTCGGGTAGATAAATCTTCCTGATTTCAAGCCTGATGTGCTATCCACTATAGCGCCACCCAGCTGCCCCATTTATCTTGACCTTTTTGCAAATTAATGAACACCTCTAAACCCTCCCCATTAGCTTATAGCCTTGGAAGTCCTGCCTAGTAAAAATTGTTATGAGACTTTAATGAATTTATCCCAATTATTTGTAATATTAGTAACTGAGTCATCATTAACACAGGGACCTCTTCCCATATCTTGGACTTCATCTCTTAGGACATAGTCTCGGGGCATAATAATGCAAGGGGGCAGGGAAGAAAATGGCAGTGACCTTGAGACAATGCAAAACACAGCCATTGTGGAAGCTTTCATCTCCATCAGAGCTAAGCATAATTCCTTTTATCTTCACTTCTTTTGCCACAGGTGAAAAGAGGTTTAGTTCTGTCTTTCATCTACATATCCATTGTTTATATAAATAGTTACTTCTAAAGTGCTTGCCTGAAAACTCTGTTCTCAAGTAGTTGAAAAGTTATTCCTATAATCTTGTTTATACAATTTACATTACTTCTGGGGAAAGGGTTGGCTAATTTCTTCCCAGCCTCCATCCAATTTAGCCTAAATTCCAAATTAAGAGAGTCTGAATTAGTTCAATCCAACCCATCAAATGTTTATTACCTATCTACTTAGCTCGGCGTTCAGTGTGTCCATGAAAGTCCCCCTCAAGATACCTCTTGGCTCCCACCTGAGCCTGAGAAGCACCCAGAAGGTTCTAGTGTTTCTATCATTTTTGTTGGTTTTTTAAAAGAAGTAAAACAAAATACAGACTCACAGGTACTCATCAGAAAAGGTACCTCCCACTTGTGCAGTAAAATCACAAAAGTGTGACAATGGAGACTACTGGAATGAATTTATTAAACAATCTGCAGACATCAAATGGGAGGCTAGGTCCTCCCCTTCAAAAACCCACCACAGAGAAATCATCCAGGTTGCTCTGCTAATTAATTAACACTTCTGAGCTATCCTCAATTAAGAAAAAAAAAGATAGGCAGCTTAAGGTATTGGACAGCACCATGAAAGGTACCCTAAATTATAGGTTTTTAAAGCCAGTGAATGTACGCGTGTTTAAGTATACATGAGTGTGTGTGTATATTTGTGTCTGCATACATATATAGGTGTCTCTACAGGTGAATATGTATATACGTGAATAGAACTGATTGGATGAAGTTTTCTCAAGTTTGTGGGACTGGGCTTAAGTCACCTGAGCCCCATTCCCAGCCTTGACCCCTGGGATGCAGGAAGTTAGTGAAGTTGTGACCCACAGGAAGCAGACAACATTGGTGACCATTGGTCAAAGATGGTTATGTCCTCTTAGTCTATCCAATGAGAAAGCTTGGGTCTTTTTCATTTAAATCCTAGACAAGGAGGAAACTGTCCAGGTTCCAGGAGTGGAGATGGGATGGCTTCCAGGTGTGTCTGGGCCTCTCCCTATAAGGATTAAATAATTGCTTTCTCTTTGTACCTGAAGATGTCTATGATAAGTTATTTGGAAAAGGGGGTCTTGTACCTGTCCCACACATATATGTAAACATATACACATATGACCAGTTTCCTTTGCAATCTTATATGTTTGATCATATAGATTTAAAAACATTTTTCTGAGAAAGGGTTCATAACTCTTGGTAGTCTATGAAGAAGGATCAAGACAAAAAAAAGTTAACCTGGGCCCTAAATGAAGCCCAAACAATAGGATTTATTCATGTCAAGATTCTTCAAATATTCCTTTGTAGAGGAGAGATAATGTGATTTAGGGTAAAGAGACTTGGACATTAAGTTAGTGGGTATTGATTGAATCCCCTAATCTGACACTTACTAGATATATGGACATGAGCAAAGCACCTTGTTTTGTTATTTGTACCACAAAGATAACCATACTTGCTTTATAAACCTTATTGGGGGGAGGGGTTGCAAAAGATTTAACAGTATTTTATGTGACTAGAATAAAGTCTCGGTTGGTATGCTTCTCAGGTTTATGGAGGATCCCAAAGAAAACAGAGCTAACGTAGTAAATGTCCAAAGACTTGGCTAGCTAGAAAGATGGAGCTGGTCCAATCAGATGAAATTTGTGTAGGATAAAGGCAAAGCTTTATATCTGGGTCCTCCAAATGAACTCAATTTCTAAAGGTTTGTGGTAGAAGTAATATATTAAACCCTCCCTCCACACCATTTAGGCTAATTTTCCCTTAAAAAGGTATTGAATCCATTTTTTCAGGCTTGATTGGCTCTGGGGATGGAAGACTCATCACTTATCTGATGTTATCACTGTCTGATATCCTGAGTGAAGAGCAGCCCCAGGAAGTTTTAGGAAAACTCTGGTGCCTGGCTGGTGGATCACAATGGGCGACTCAAGCAGTGGAGATTCCTTCATTTGAGTCAACTGGAAATGTGCTCATATCTTCCCTTGTTAAATATTCTCCTGCTATGGCTAAGTGAATCTCTTTGTTAACCATTCAGTGACTCATACAGATCTTACTAGCTTGACTCTGGCTCAGCTAAGAACGAGGCTGATGGATACATGGTCAGATAGGATCTGGTGTGTATGTGTGTGGGAAGAGGGGGGTCCTTAGCGAGCTACAAGCTCATTGTATGTCCAGTTCCACATGACACGGGGGAAAGGTAGTGAAGTTTAAAATTGCATATGAGGCACCGAGTGGCCAAGATCTACCTGTTCAGGACACATACCCAGTGTCCTTTGCTCTGTTCTGACTGTGACGTTTTAGGAAGGACACAGAACACATCCAGAGGAGGGTAACTCAGAATGAGGGGACTTGAGAGGACAACCTAGGAGAGTTTATTTGAAGAGATTGAGGGTGTTTAATCAAGGAGGAGAGGAGAATGGCATGACAGCTGCCTTTAAGGATTTGAAGGTCTGTCATGTGGAAAAAACAACTTACTTGTTCTTCCTAGTGACCCAGAAAATTGAAGCAGGAGTCATGGGTGGACTCTATGGCTCTTATAATGCAGCCTAAGACTTCATTAGCTTTTCGGGTTGCCATATTGAACTACTGACTCATATGGAGCTTGCAGGGTGCTAAGAATCTAATTTTTTTTTTTAATTTGCAAATGAACTGTTGTCTAGTCACATCTGCCAGTTTTGTTTTTGGCTAGACGGGTCTCAGGCCGCTCTCCTGCTTGTTCATTTTGATATTGGAACAAAATGAGTCAGAGAGCAAGATTTAAGAAAAAACATGCTAACAGTTTTTATAGTTGTTTTCAGTGGTGTCTGATTCTTTGTGATGTCATTGGTGGTTTACCTGGGAAAGAAGCTGAAGTGGCTTGCCATTTCTTTCTCCAGCTCATTTTACAGATGAGAAACTGAGGCAAACAGGATTAAGTGACTCGCTCAGGATCACACCATCAATAAGTATCTGGCATCAGATTTGAACTCGGGAAAATGAGTCTAGCTGCCTCCAGGGCTGGTACTCTGTGCACTATGGCACCACCTAGTGGCCTTATTAAAACCATTCGAGCAATCTAAAAGTAAAAAGCTAAGTCTGGAGAGACTGGGCTCCTCCCCACTGCAGGTCTTTCCATTTTTGTCTTTGTGTCCTCAGCAACCAGCACAGCGCCTGTTAAGTAGCAGGCACTTAATAATCCCTTGTTGAATTGAATTGTGTAGAATCCAAGAAAAGGCTCGATATTTATTGCTGGGGATTTTGGAGAAGGGGGGCAGTTTGGGCCAGAATGTCTCTGAGGGGCCTTCGGGGACTCTGATTCTGAAAAGTGCTCGGTAAACATAAGATGCTTTATAAATGTCAGCTCTTTGCGTTATTAGAGACCGCATCAAGCGTCAAGTCATTCTCTCCCATAAAGCCTTTGCAGTGAAAACAATGGCAACGTCTAACAAACTGGTCCAACCAGCTATACTGGGAAAACAGAATCGATGACAGCCACGCGGGGCCCAGACCATGACATGAGCTACATGGGCAGCTGATCAAATTAGCCCATCAATATGTATATCAATATATACAGATGGACAATGAGCCGGGCCCAGAATCACGCAGGAGAAGGAAACGGGCCCGGTTGCATTTGGAAAAATGCTCAGCGATTCCAGGGACTCCAAATGGCTGCTGCAGACTCCCATTTCTTTGTTGTCGAAATTGGAGATAGCTTTGTCCCCCCAGCATGCCCACGGATCCGGGAGGAGGAGATTGTGCCCTCCTTCCATATTCTCTGTTTCCGAGGGTAGTTTGACTAAGGTCATTTGAACTGTCCTAGGGGAAGGAGGGAAAGAAACCGTTGGGAAGAGAATGAGACACTCTCCCCGAGTCCTGAATCCAATCTAGGAGACTCTAGTGCCAGCAGGAGACATATCACACAGGTATCGGAGGAGAAAAGTAAGTCGTAAGCCAGGGTGAACTGATGTGCAGCTAGGAATCGGTTTTTGTGTGTGAGACTTGGAACTAGGAGACTGAGCTGGGAAAAGCAGCTTAGGAAAAACCCAAGCCATCCGACCCGGGGTATGTGGATAGCTTCAAATATGTCATTAGTTTTCTTCCTACAGGTCAGTTGCTAAAGAGGGGGTCCCTTGGAAAAGAATGGGTGCCATTTGCCAGAGGATGAGGGTGACAGAGCTTTGAAGGGTGACAAACAGGACCCACAGAGAGATGTAGAAAACAGAATCGTGATGACCAGGGACCAATAACCCATTAGCTGAAAGTCAGAACTGTGGGGAATAAGCAGTGATGGGGATTGTGGAGGGAGGTACTGCCCCCACCCACCCAGAAGTAAGCCCACCTCTCTGATGGAACCAGAACGTGGTGGATTGCTGTCTTTCATTCTGGAAGAGACCCAGAGTGACCTCACCAAGTTGGGAGCGAGGTACAGTGTGTCCAACTGTGGCCGATCCAACCCATACCACTTGGAGGTTCTAGCTCAGGGCAGCCACAAATAGTACACGAGGGAGCTTTGCTAATTGGAAGCTAGGATACAAGGGGGTTCTTTCTGACCAGCAAATTTGTAGGATGGAAGGGACAAGTTATAAAGATAATAAAATGTAAGGATACATCCCACTGGACTCGAATTTGTACTCAGTGTAGGTGAGCCTTTCAGATGTGAATGGATCATCCTGGACCTAATCATGGATGTGAAGCTTTAGGCAGATCATTTGCATGGGAAAAGGCCATGGGAAAAGGAAAAGGGACAATGGCTTTGTATCTGGCCAGAGAGAATTTCTGCTCCTTTTCCCAGCTTTCCATTTGCATAAATCTAAACTACTGGTTTATTGCTTCAGTCTCATACTAGTTGTGTGACCCTTGAATAAAGCACTAAAGCTCTATCTGACTTAATTCCCCTCTTTGTAAAATCATGCTGGTAACAATAGTACCTACCTTCCAGGATTATCTTCAGGATAATAGAAACATGTATATATATATATATATATGTATGTTATATTATATATCATAAATATATATGCTATAAATATATATAATTATAGTATAAATATAAATATAATGTAAATATAAATATAAATATTTATATGATATAAATATAAATGCTAGCTCTGTTATTATTATAGGTCAGCTGGAGAATCTTAGAATTTACAAACCTGAACCACAGAGCTGTTTGCTAATTATTGGGCAAATGGCCATTTTCTGGTTAGGATCTACCCCACAGGGATGGGGACGTGGGAAATGTAATGGTGGTCACAAGTCAGGGCAAAGTCTCACACCAAGAGGACCCAGTCCTGAACCAGGAAGAGCTAACTGTCCACAGGAAAAACTAAACCTCTACTCTCCCATCTCCTTCCTGAGGATGAGAAGCCTTAGAACTAAGGCCCCGGGAGAGCAGGACTGAAAAGACTAACAATCCAAGCAAAGGGTTTCTCTTCCTTCTGAAAGCCAAGAAATGCCATAGCTGAGGATTGCAAATGAACCTGAAACTGGAAGCAGTAAACACACACACACACACACACACACACACACACACATATATGCATATATATATACACATACATATATACATATATATGTATATATATGTGTGTGTATGTGTATATATATGCATATATATGTATGTACATATATATATTTATTTCCCTTTAGAACTTGCCTTGTGTGGAGGAAAAAAATAAATGGCAGTCTGATTATTTGGAAAAACCACTAGACTTAGGAGAGTTGAGTTCTAGACTTGATTTTACTTCATTAGCCATGTAACCTTTGGGAAAGTAACTTTCCTTCTCTAGTCCTCGGTTTCCTCATCTGTAAAATGGGGGAGAGGGAAGACCAGATGGATTTTTAGGATCTTTTGAAGCCCTGTAGTTTTGTGAATCCTATAAAATGATGTACCTAATTACCTGGAAAGATGCGAAGACGATGGGACATCATTTTCCAGCTGACTTCCATTTTAGATCCATAGTGTTTTCCCAAGCACAATATAAGAGTACCACTGTTGTTTACATATTAATATAAATCATCTGGGCCTCAACAAGCAAGTCTGAGTAAACTTGTGTTTAATGTCAAGTTTATATTAATATTTGCATTAACAAGATTGATAATTTACAAATTTACATAACAATACATATGTAAAGGCTGAGCTAAGTTTGGGTTTACACACATTTACATAATGTTTACAGATTGATTGATTAGACAAACTTGAGCATAAATCTGAGTGAACCACAGGCTGTTTTTTCCCCTCTGAGCTGAGTATCCTATGTCTTAATAAATGGACTAAGCTTTACCTAAGTCCTCTATTATAACCTTCACAGAAGATTTGATATTTTGTGAAAAGTAATTTTAACTGAAAAGACTAAGATGAAATCATTGGCACTATTTCCCCCCTTAATCTCCAGCCTGTCTTTGGGAGAAAAGGAGATGTCTGTGCTTAAACAGTTCTCTGGCAATGATAAAAACTCAGCCTCGGGCAGGGAAGCCGGAGTTAAGGCTTCCCCCTCATCCTGTGATCTTCTAGTATCTTTGGACAGCTGAGACCTTGAGAGGTCACCTCCATCCCAGCCAGACTCAGGCCGACAAGTGACAAGCAAAATGTAACCTAACAGCCAGTGTTTACAGAGGACTTTAAAGTAATATGTATTTCATGCTCCCATCACCTGTGTTTTATAGATGAGGAAACTGAGGCACACAGGTTATTTGACCCTTAAAATTGATTGCACGGGATATAAACCGAAGGCTCTTAACTTTGTTTTGTCCCAGGGGACCCTTTGAGCAATCTGGTGAGACCAATGGACCCATGTTTTTAAATGCATAAAATAAAATACATAAAATGACAAAGGAAATCAATCCTATTGAAATAATATATTTTTTTTCCCATTGGAATTCACAGTTTACAGAAATTATAGTTATACTTTACAGAACTCTATCCATACCCTTTAGAATCCCCTTAAGGATCTATGGACCCAAAAAGGGGTATATGAAGCTCAGCCTAAGAAGACAGACATAAGCTCTGTCCCAATGGCGAAGCTTGTTTTGGGGGGAGAGAGAGAAATAACTTTGTGGAGCAGTTCGCAAAACATTTTCAGATGCATTGTCTCATTTGATCCTTAAAACCCCTGTAAAGTGTTGCAAGAAAGCCAATTGCTTTTTCTTTCCTTATTTTACAATAAGAAAACAGAGGCTATTTATGAGTATTATAAGGCAAAAGATGTTGGATCTTTGTGTCCCTGAAATACTAGGATACTAGTCAAGTTTGCTTTTGTATAGTGTGCTCCTAATTCTACTGATTCATTTCTCTGACTTTTAACCAGTACCAAAGTGTTTTGAGAATTACTGCTTTATATTGTGGTTTAAGATCTAGTGCTGCCAGATCCTTTTGTTCTCACTTCTTGTCATTATTTTCCTGGAGATTCTTGACTTTTTTTATGACCATAGGAATTTTATTATTTTTTTCTAATTATACAAAGTAATTCTTTGGCGGGCTGATTAGTATAATGCTGATTAAACAAGTTAATTTAGCAAACATTGTCATTTGTCATATCGAATCATCCTATTCATGAACAATCAATATTTTTTCAATAATTTAAGTCTGTATTTTTGTAAACAGTTGTTTTATTTATTTAATTCTTTTGTATATCTTTGTAAGTAGATTCTCAAATATTTCTTACATTCAATAGTAGTCATGAATGGAATTTCTTTTTTTTTTCCCCCTTTCTTCCTTGTGGATTTTTTTTCCATATTATGTAGAAAAACTGATGACTTTTATGGATTCTAAATCTTTCAAGTTTTCTGAAGTGATTATTTAAATTAATTTTGTTAACTCTTTCAGATTCCTTAAGTATCTTATCATATCATCTGCAGAAAATTGATAATTTTGTTTTTCTTTACTTATGCTTATTTCCTTCTTTTTCTAATCTTATTGCTGCTGCTAGAATTTCTACTGTAGTGTCAAATAGCAGTGGTGATGATGGATGTCTTGTTTCACCCAGATTCTATTGGAAAAGATTCTAGTTTACCTCCATTATATATAATGATATCTCTTGGTTATATATACACATATATGTAATATATGTATTCATATATTAGTACATGCATATATTATATGTACTATTTATCATTTTAAACAAAGGCTCAGCAATTGCTATTTTTTATATTTTTAACACTAAGATGGCTGTTCAATTTTATTTACAGCTTTCTATTTATTGAAATAACCCAATTATTTTTGTTCATTGTGTTATTAGGATAGTTAATCAAATTTATAGCTTTCCTGATATTAAGTCTACCCTTCAATCTATTAGAACTCCTACTTGACCATGCTATTTAAAGTTTGTGATATGTTGCTTTTTCTTTTTCTGGAAGCTTTTTGCTGATTTTTTATTTTTTAAAAACACATCAATGTTCATTAGGGACATTAGTCTTTAGTTTTCTTTTTTGTTGTTGTTTTGACTCTTCTTGGTTTATGTATAAAGGTCATAACTATTACTGAAATAATTTGTATCTCTTCTTTTACTATTTTTGTAAACAGTTTATATGGTATAAGAATAAATTGTTCTTTGAATGTTTGATAAAATTTAGTTGTGAATCCATCTGGACCAGGAGTTTTCTTTTCTTTGGAAGTTCATTTATGACTTAACCACTCTCTGTCTCCAAAATGGAGTTTTTTAAATCATCTATTTCTCATTCTCTTAATTTGAGTAGTTCATATATTTTTAAATATTCATTTATTTCATTTAAGTTGTCTGTTTTACTTGCATATCATTGAACAAAAGTTTCCAATAAAATCTTTTATTTCTTCTAAATTTATTGTAAATTTTTCATTTTTGATATTACTAATTTGGTTTTCCTCTTCTTTTAGATCAAATGAGCTACAGCTTTTCTATTTTATTGCCCCCCCAACACTTAGTCCCATTTTTATCTATTGAGTCAATGGCTTTTTTGTTTGTATTCAATTTTGTTCATCTCGCCTTTGATTTTTTAGGATTTCTAGTTAAGTATTCAATTGGGTTTTAAACTTGTGTTTTTTTTCTGGTACTTTTCTTTATTCTCAATTTACCAATCTGTTCTTTTTTATTGATAAAATTTTACATCTGTATTCAAAATTTAAAAAATGTTATTTAGAGAGATACATTTTTCCTTAAGAGTTGATTTTGGTTACCTCCCAAATGTTTTAGTGTGTTGTCTTATTGTTATCATTGTCTTTAATGAAATTATCTATCATTTCTATACCTTGTTCTTTGATCCACATATTCTTTAAATTTGTTAGTCTCTAATTTTTAATGGTTTTTCCACACACAGGCCTTTATTTAATATATTTTTATTACATTGTGGTCAGTAAGGAATATGAATAATATTTCTACTTTTCCACATTGGTTTGTGAGGTCTTAATGTCCTGAGACCTAAGTTCTTATTAAAATTTAATGCACAGCTGACAAATATGTATATATTTTTTCTATTTCAACTTAATAATTGCCAGAGGTCTATCGTAACTAATTTTTCTAAAAACTTTTTCTAAAACTTTCTAAAAACTTAATATTTTACTTTTTGGTTAGATTCAACTAGGATTGAAAGGAATAATTTGAGTTTCAAGACTGTTATTGTCTTAGGGCCTATTTCTCCTTATAATTCATTTAGTTTTTCCTTTAAGCATTTCAAAGCTATGCCATTTGCTCCACATATGTCAAATATTCAAATCAATTCCCTGTTACCTTTCAAAAAAAAAGAGCAGTTTCCCTCTTTTTCTTTTAATTAGTCTGTTTTTGCTATCGCCTTCTCTAAAACTGTAATTGCTAACCCCTCTTTTTTTGGTATTGGTGTGTTAAAAGGTATAAATAATTTTGCCCCCTTCCCATTTTTAACTCTGTGAATCTTATGTTTCAAGTGCGTTTGCTATAAAGAAATTATTATTGGATTTTGCTTAATCCATTTTGCTAACTTCTTCCATTTTTGTGGGGGGAGTGTATCACATTAACAGTTATAATGATTAATTATTTCTCTCCTTATTCTATTAAACTTTTTCTTCTATTTATTTCAAATTATTACCTTTTTGGGGCAGCTAAGTGGCACAGTGGATAGAGCACCAGCCCTGAACTCAGGCGGACCTGCGTTCAGATCTGACCTCAAACACTTAACACTTCCTAGCTGTGTGACCCTGGGCAAGTCACATAACCCTAAGTGCCTCAGCAATACATATATATATATATATATACACACATATATATACATATATACACACACACACATATATATATATATATATATTCATGATAGCTAACATTTGTATACTATCATGTGCCAAATACCATACTAAGGACTTTACAAATATATCACTTGATCCTGATGGTAAGTGCCATTACTATCCCCATTTTACAGATATAAATACATATAGAAAGTGATAATACATAAGATATCATGAAACTTATATATAATTACATGTAGTTATAAAACCTTTACAACAAGTACATAATTACTATTATGCAAGATTATATAATTATATAGTTAAGTAATATGACAATACGAGTTTCACATTATACAGTACTTATATCTCAGGGTCTGTCTTAAGCATGTCACAAATATTATCTCCTTGATCCTTACAATAATCGTGGGAGATAGGTGCCATTATTGTCATCATTTTACAGATGATGAAACTGAAGCCAACAAAGATAAAGTGAGTTACCCAAGATCACGTGGCAAGTGAATGTCCGAGGCAGAAGTGGAGCTCTGATTTTCCTGATTCCAGATGTAGCCAACACCTAACTATACCCCCCACACAAGAGCAGCCAGATGGCACAGCAGAAATAGAACTTGACTAGCATCCGGAAGACCTGAGTTCCAATAAAACCTCAGACATTTACTAGCTGTGTGATCCTGGGCAAGTCAGTTAACCTAGTTTGCCTTTATCTGCAAAATGAGCTAGAGAAAGAAATGGCAAATCACTGGCATCTTTGCCAAGAAAACTCCAGATAGGGTCACAAAGAGGCAGATGTGACGGAAACAAATGAACAACAACAACAACAAAATGGGTCTGTATGTATATTTGTGTATGTATTTACTAACCCTAAAAGACAATGTGTTTTATTCAATAGAGAGCCAGGCTTAGAGACAGGAAGACCAAAATTCAAGTCCTGAATTTGATACTTTCTAGCTTTCTGACTACCAGGAATGAAATTCAGGAGCTCAGGAAACTCTTTAAGACACTAAGTTGCAGAACAGCTGCTAATTTGCACTGGTGAAAAGATTTTCACACCAGGAGTTTCTCTGACTGTGAAATCATGTGATCTGGCCTAAAAGAAATAATATCTATTTTCCATGAGATCCAAGCATCCTGAATGAGAAAGAAAAAGGGAAGGAAAGATGGACAGACAGACATACACAGAGACAGACACCAAGACACACACACACACACACACACAACACACACACACACACACACACTTATTCCCTTCCTTAATCCTTCCAATCCATTTTCATCTCTTCCTTTTTCTTTTCTTCCTCAATTGTTTCTCCATTCCAGTCCCTCCTCCATATCCCTGCCAAAAGACTATTCTTCAAACAGAGGTCTATGTCAGTCTCTTGTTCAGAAAGCTTCCATGGTTCCTTATGACTTTTAAGATCAAATGCAAATCTCTTGTTTTGACATTTAAAGCCCTTTACAATTTGGCTGCTACGTCCCACTCCAGCCTCATTATACCTCATTCCCCCAATTAGGGACTCTACAATTCAGTCAAACTGGCCTTTCTGCTGTTCCTCAGATGACCTTCATTTCTGGTCTCAGTACCTTTGCACAGAACATCTCATGCCAGAAGGCTCTGTTATCTCCCCTCTGCATCTTGGCATCCCTGATTTCCTTTGAAGTTCAATTCAAAGACAGTCTCCAACAGGAGACCTTCTCTGACCTCCCCCAGAGCCTAGTCTCCCTTCCCTCCCCTTCCAAAAACCCAGAACCTTATGTTATCTTTATGGGTTTATATGCTAGACCTCTGCCTCACAGAATATAAGCTTTTGGAAGGCAGGGAGAATTGCATTTTCTGCACCGGCACATAGTAGGTACTTGGTAAAATGGTTGTTGACTTTCTCATGCCTCAATTTTGGGACTCGGTTCCCTTCTCTGTAACATGAAAACAATATTACTCTGAAATATTTACAACACGTTCCACATTCTCTTCCAAGAAGCCAGATTAGACAATCCAGGAATCACAAGCTCTTGGTCTTCCTGCTTTGGGTCAGGTGGTTTCTCCCCCAAAAAAGTGGGTGAATCCTTTGATGGACACAGAGAAGGCGGACAGCAAGCTGAGTCATTCTTCCTTCTTCCCTCCAAAGTACAGAAAGGTCACATTTTATCTGTTATTCTCTGACATGCATCCTCCAGATGCAGATTTTCAGAGCTGTAAGAAACTTTAGACATCTCATTATTCAGTCTCTTCATTTTATGGAGCAGGGGATGGGGAGAAAGGGTGAAAGAAGGGAATAAATATTTGTATGGCACCTACTATGTGCCAGGCTTTCTGTTCTAAGGATTTTCCAATGATAATTTCATTGGGTCCTCACAACAGAGGCAAATGGGGATTAAAAGGGGGTCACACAGCTAGTACTTTAGACCAGATTTTTCCTGGTGTCTTCCTGGCTGCAGGGATATTACTCTATCCATAGAATATGATTAAGTATCACAGAAAAAGGGAAAGAGCAACAATACAGTACAATCAGAAGCCTCCAATTCTCTACAGTTTCTAGATATAACCTCAAAGTTCCTCAGCCTTATGTGTAAAATCATAAAGTACTATATGAATGTGAGATGCTCTAAGTGTTTATACTTTATAAGGTAACTGTATCAGCCAGCCACTTCCTATCTCTATGTCTAAATGAATACATTGGCCTCAGTAACAGCAATACCCGCTTTAACTATCCAGAGTCTGACACAGTATTTGGTCCGTAGCCAGCATGTAATAAAGATATTTTAGCAAGGAAATGATTAAATGAAAACAATTTTTAAGTGTCTGATTCCAGGTGGCCTTGGGCTGGGCACCATAGCAAAAAAAAAAAGTATATTATAGTCCCAAAATCAGAAGAAAAAATCTTATACAAACAATATGGAAAACTACATAAAAATCTTCAATGAAAACATAGTCTTAAATATACACAGTAAAATCTAATTCGCATCCCATTAATTCTGGATTGGCAATCATTCAGACGTAGGCTGAACAGAAATTTTCCTTCATATTATCTGAGAAGAAGGAAACACTAGCTGAGCAAGTTATTAGTCAATTAAAAAAAAGACATCAAGGGGCTGTTTAACCTACATAGCCTGCTCTCTGTTAAGTGGAACTTTTAGCAGCACCTGATTTGTCTACTTGGTACTGCTAAAAGTATAAATAAAATATGATGTATAAATATAAATAAAATAAATAAAAATACTCTGGGGTAGCTAGGTGATGTGATGGATAGAATACAGAGCTTGGAGACAGGAAGTCTTATTTTCCTGAATTCAAATCTGACTTGAGATATTCACTAGCTATGTGACTCTAGGCAAGCTATTTAACTTTTTGCCTCAGTTTCCTCATCTGGAAAATGAGCTGGAGAAGGAATCTTGGTTTTATGGAAGATGGAATCTTTAAAGGAATTGAAAGATAGAAGAGATAAAATATGGGGAGTTTGGAAAAGGAAGTTATCTACATCCAGTTTGGAAGATCATCACTCGATATGAAGTCAAGAATTGAGGTTGAAGCCTAGCTTGATTACTGAATATCTGAGATTTGGGGGAAGTCACTTTTCTCTAGAGTTGTTTCTAAAAATGATGGCATTGGACTAGATGATCATCAAGGTTCATGTTCACTAAAAACCCTTCGATCCTGAGGTGTGCAGGTACGGGATGCCCAGATGAATGAACCATTAGATATATTTTGAGGGAGATCGGAGAGGAAAGCCTAGGAAGCTTCCAGGCAAGCAGAGCTCTTCTTTTGAAAAAACACTCTAGATGCCTCGGAAGAGACTTCTTTTTGTTTTAGGCTTCCAATGGACAAGGTTGGCAAAGACCCAGAGAGACTGAAAAGGCGATATTTTAGGGTGTTTCAGTTTACAAGGATGATAGAAACTGGCACGACTCTGAGCTGGACTTTGTACAACACCTACCCATTGTACTCATGAGTCTTGCTAGTGCGATTTTAAACACCCATAAAATCAAGTCTTATTGATTGGAAAAACATAATAGCCTCTTGGAAGAGCTTCTTGTTTCTGTGCAAATCAAGTATACACAATGTTCTAGCTATAGACAATTGACCCAGGAGTCCTTTGGGGATGATATAGGATAAGCATATCTACAGAGCTTCTTTAAATGAACCATTACCGCCTATAAGTCATGTCAATCTTTTGGACTTTTCCAATTCTGGCAAAGTAGCTATTAGCCGTGTCCAAGATTAAATTAATATCCTCTTTGTTGGGGTGGAGAGATGCTTGTGGGTTTCCCCCTGCAATTTTGTTGAGATTTATTTCCTTTTGTGATGATTGTTACTTAAATGACTTATACCCATTATACTGTGAGCTCCTTGAGAGCAGAGCCTGGTTTTGTTTTTGTTTTATTTAGGTTTTTCAGTTTTGTTTTCACTTTTTTTTTGTATCCCAGAGCTGTCCTAAACTGGACCTGGCACATAGTAGGCACTAAATATAGTTGATCCACTGACTAAAACAAGAGGCCCTAAGTGATATGCACAGATGCTATTAAACTGAAGTGGGCACAATCTTGAGTACCACTGGAGAGAGAAGACATGGCTGAATCTTATTTCTTTACACCCTGAGAAGCTACACAAAGCTCTCCTGCAAAAAGATTATAAATAGAGAGTAAAATGCAGTGGGTAAAGGGACTTGGAGGTGGTAGATTGGGTTTAAATTTCATCTTTGATAGTTATGTTATGATATTTCATCTTATGATATTTAAAAGTTATGAAAGCATAGATATGCTATTTAATTTTGTTAGGCCTCAGTTTCCCCAGCTATAAAATAGGAATAATACCTATAGTACCTAATTTGAAGGACTGTTAAAAAGCTTAAATGACATTGCACATCTACATATGTACGTATACCACACATCCATGTAGCTCTATATATGTACACATACATTTAGGGCCAGTTAGATGGCACAGTAGATGAAGCATTGGGCTTGGAGTCAGGAAGATTCATCTTCATATGTTCACATCTAGTCTTAGATACTAAGTTTACCTCAGTTTCCCCATCTCTAAAATGAGCTGGAGAAGGAAATGCCAAATCACTCTAGGATATTTGCAAAGAAAACTCCAGATGAGGTAATGAAAAGTCAGACATGACTGATTGAACAGCAAGCCCCATAGATATATTTATATACATGTATACAAAGATGTAGCTATAAAGCAATTTGTAAACTCTAAAATGCTGTGCAGATGATCAGCTATGATCATTAAAAGTGGTGATGGTGTTTCTCACAGTCTCCCTGGTGAAATATACAGAACAAGTATCATGTACAGATAAGGAAATGGAGTAAAATGTCCACAGTCACATGGCTAGTAAGCTCAGACTGGAACCCAGATCTTCTGACTTTGAGCCCAGTGTACCAGGTTTTCCCAGACTGCCACGTCCATGGAAAGTAAGAGGGCAAAAGCTAGCCATAAACTGTTGGTTTGGGGTGGGAGGGGAGAGCAGAAATCATAGATATCCCATAATATACTATGCCAGGTAGACCTTCTCAGGCCCCTTCCCTGGGGTTTATGACGGGCACAAAACAAAACTTCAAAGATTGAGAGAATACTGAAAATCTAATTCTCATTAACCTAGGTCAATTCAATTGATTTCATTGGGCATTAGTCAAAGTTTTCTTTCGTATTACCAAAAATCCTCAGATATCAGCAAGACTTCATAGAGAAAAGAATAAAAATGGGTGTAGATTTATGGATGGAAATCAACCGAACAAACATTTACTAAGCACCTGCTATGTAAAAGTCACTGAAACTAGGAGGGATGCCATTGGAAAACAAAATACTCCCCCTCTTCAAGGAGCTTATGCTCTGCTGGAATAGTGCAATATGTGCACAGAGAAGTAAACACAAGATAATTGGAGGAGGAAGAGAGTACTAATGACTCAATGAACCGGGAAGACATCACGTTGATGCTGGCACCTGAGCTAAGCTAAAGAAAAACGCCAGATTGGTCCCACGGTGCAAGAGTAAAAAGGTACAGCTTGGACAGACTGTACAAAGATCCCGAGAGAAGAGACAGAATGTCAGATTTGATGAACAGCTAGGGAGGTCCGTTTGCTGGAGTGCAGGTAATCTAAAATAAGACTGGAAGGATGGGAGGGGCCAGATTGATGAGAGCTCTAAATGCGGGGCTAAGCAAGTTTGCATTTTATGTCTGAGGCAAAGAAAAGGTGACAACCCATTATCTTTGTACAAATGAACCAGGAACAAAAACATCTGCCTCTTTTTACCAAATACAATTATTCCATCCCAGATACAATTGAAAATAGAACTAAAAAGTCAAAGACCTGGAGTTTTCATCTCACCCCTAAGTAGGGTAACTTAGGGTTCATGTTTCTGGCTTTCGTTCTCTTCAGCTGAAAAATGAGAAAAATGGACCAGATGAGTGTTTTTCAGAGTTTGGTCTCCAAAGCCCTGAGTGTCCCAAGAGGCTTGTGAGGGGTCCCTGAGAGTAAATCCATTTTCATAATAATATTAAGACATTATTTATCTATTGAAACATATACATAGATATCTGTGTGGTCCAGATTTTCTTCATACACTTGGACCAAAAATAACAGATTGATTGCAGAAGGAGATATGAAAATCTAGTTGTCTATTCAGCCAGATATTACAGAAATTTGTAGATTATGTAAAAGTGGCATTCTCATTACTAAGTTTTTTTAAAAGAAAAAAATACAATTTTTAAAAAACCCAAGTTCAAATCCAGCCTCAGACACTTAATAGTGTGTGGCTCTGGACAAGTCATTTATCCTTGTTTACTCAGAGCTGGAGAAGGAAATAGCAAATTAATGGACAAAACTGAACAACAAGATTCAGGAAGAAGTAATAATGGTCTCACTCTGCCAGCAAAGCACTCTAGCATGTTTGCCAAGAAAACCCCAAATGGGGTCATGAAGAGTTGGGCAAGACTGAAAAACAACTGGACAACATTTCTATCTGGATTTCATCAAAAGGATGGGACCAAAGCAATGAAAGTAACGGTAAAGCTAATGTAGTGAAGATTCCATAGTAACCAATATTAACTAAATGCTACTGCGTTTGCCATTCTGCTGGCTAATCTAAAGAATAGATAAGACACGATTCTTGCAGATGGGATGAGCAATAATTGCAGATACTTGCAATATACAGTATTACTTTCAGAGAACATTAGAGAGCTACAAAATAAAGTGTTAAAGGAAATACCAATTGGAAGTTCATTACTCTGGGGGAGACAAAAGTCAGAGAAGGCTTCATGCAAGAAGTAGCATTTGAGATGGGCTTTCAGGAAATAGAACACATTCAGTAAAAATAGAGGGGTTAGAAGTAAATTAAAGGCAGAGGAAAAAATGATTAGAAAGATACAGACAAGACAGCCAAGGATGGGTCTGAGAACAGAGTTTACTGAAATGTCGAGTTCATGAATGGCACGAAATTGTGAAAGACATTTAATACAAACTTTAGTCAGTCAATCAATAAGTGTTTACAAGTACCTGCTTATGTGTCAGATACAAAAAGTTAAAAGAAAATTGCTGACCTCGAGGAGTTCCCAATCTAATGAGGAAGACAATGAATAGTGGGAAGATAGCAGAATTAAAAGGAATTGGGAAAGGCTTCCCAGAGAAAGTGGAATTGTAGTTGGAAGCCAACTTATGTTAGGGAGTCACTGAAGAGTTTTGATCAGAAGAGTAGCATGCTAGATTAATGTATTAAAAAAAATATTCTGAGCCAGTAGAATGATTGGAGATGGGTCAGAGAAGTCCAAGTGAGTGGTCATGAAGGGCTCTTGTAGGATAATAACTGTTAAAATAGGAGAATGTAGGTGTGAGATGAAGAGATTTTTCACAGAGATTGAAAATAAGGTCTTTATAACTGATATAATATGAAGAAAGGAAAAAGGGGGACTAGTGGTCCCTGAAAGAAATAATAAAGTCAAAAGTATCAGGTTTAGAGGGAAAACCTAGTTTTAAGCCCAGTGAGCTTGAATTGCTCATGATATATCCAGGGAGAGACATCCCATAGGCAGCTTGAAATATAGGTTTGCAACTCAATTGAATTCAACAAATACTAGTTGTGTCTACTCGGTGCATACAGAGAGAAAAGTGAAAGGCTGCTTGCCCCCAAGGAATATACATTCAACAAGAGATTAGACCTGGAGATTTGGTTTTAGTAATCATCCCTGGGGAAGTGGTCATTTATGTTATGGAAATGAGAGAGATTATGGGGGCAGAGTACTATGAAAGAGGAATCAGGGTTATTTGTGACTTTGAATGTGATGTCTACTGGTTTCAGCTCATACTCCAGAACCCTGAGGCTCTTCACAGTTAATGAAAGATGGAGCTAGAGTAGTAGCGGAGCTCATATTTGGAATAGAAGAGAAGGAACATTTAGATGGTGAATATTAGACCTATGAATATTGATGAGTAACTAGGAGGCACAAAGAATAAAACATCAATGCAGGAGTCAAGAAGACCTGAGTTCAAATGTGTATGACCCTGGGCAAGTCACTTAAAATTTTTTTTTTTTTAACCTCAAGGGATAGCTAGATGATGCAGTGATAGTGTTGGCCCTGAATTCAGGAGGATCTGAGTTCAAAACCAGACTTAGACAATTAAAACTTTCTAGCTGTGTGACCCTGGGCAAGTCACTCAATCCCAATTGCCTCAAAAACAAAACAAACCAATCCCCCCCCTTTTTTTAAACCTCAGTTTCTTCATCTTTATAATGAACTGGAGAAGGAAATGGTAAAAACCATTCCAGTATTTTTGCCAAGAGAACCCCAAAAGGGATCAAGAAGAATCATACATAATTGAATGATTCAACAGCAACAAAACCAGCATCCATGTCCCATGCTTATTATAAAGATTAAATGGGTTAATATTTGTAAAGTGCTTAGCACAATATCTGGCCCCCAGCAGGAACTATATAAATGCTTATTGCCTCCCTTCCTCCACAAAATTGCTCTCTTATACCTATGACCTAATGGGAAGAGTCCCAGACTAAGTTTTAAGATTTTGGAGTCCATAACAAACTGTGCCATGAATTTGCTGCCTGAATGCAGGGAATTGGCTGAAGTTCTCCAGGCCCTGGTTACATCATCTACAAAAAGAAAGAGTCGGTCAAGATGGTGTCCAGAATCCCTTCCAGTTTTAAGTGTCAGGGATCCAGTTCTGACATTGTGGTTTATAATTCACGAATCCCCCCTCTATTTTTGATGTAATAGTGGGCTTTTATAGGCTTGTCTCCTCTCAGCTCTCTCTGATCTTTCATTTTTAGCCCTTCCTTTTCCAAAACGATTGTTTGGAACTCAGATCTCACGCACCTAAGAAAGCCACAGCTTCCTAATGATCTAGCCTTTCTTGGTGGACACGAGGACGATCACGAGTGGCCATAGAGTTTTGGAGATGGGCGACATCTAATAGAACCCACTTGGTTTACTCCTGAAGAAACTGAGGTCGAGGAGGAGGCCCATTTTGTGGAATCCACTTGAGTTCATTCCCTTCGCTACAAAATTAGCACTATAGTTTAAGTTGGCACAGACCCAGAGACCTAAAGAAAGTTGGACCAGCTCTCAAAAGACCAAAGTGAGGAAGGAAGAAGGAGGAAGGGAGAGAGGGAGATAAAGGAGATCGGAAGAGCTAAGGATTCTTGATGTCTTTTGTTTACTGGTCCTGGCTCCCGGAGTGGATGGATCTGTTCCTTCATTTGTCAGATCAAGTGCTGGACCCGATGACCTTGAAAGTTCTTTTCAGATGTAATATTCTGTGATTCATTATGACTGTATCACTGAAAGGTATGGAAGGGGCTGGAGAATATTTGGCGTGTCTAGAAAATTTCGACAGGCCTCTATTTATATCTGTTGCACCAACCCACAGGTCCTATTTTTTTCCCTTAGACTCTGAAAATCCACGGTTCCTACCTTCCAGATGCTGCATTTAGCCAGATTAACCCGTGGCTAATTAGTGGCAGCTCACTGGATTCAAACAAATGGGTCTCCATTATGTTTTTGACCTCTCCATTCAAGCAAGAGGGATTGGTTCAGATCTCCTGCCTTTGTTATCAGATGATTAACTGGTGGAATATGATGACAATTTGGCTGTGTGCTCTCTCTTGAAGGAGAAAGCATTACTCTGGGAAATCTCTCAGGCACAAATTCTATTCTTGGTCAAGGCAGCAGTGAAGAAGTAGACTTCTCGGCAGGGGTGTTCCTTGAGTCGGGGTGGGCCCTCCCCCCCAGAACGTCCTGTGCCTTCTGAGACTCAGCACAGGCTCAGCAGGAGGGCCAGGTGCAGTTCCCACAGAGAACTGATTTCCAAAGAACGCCTCACCTCTGAAAGGCTCCATTTAGAAATCTGCTCCCCACAACTTACCTCACTCTCAGGAGCCAGACAGAAAGGAGTGGGCAGCTACGGGGCAGAAGGAAACATCTGTCTGGACACTGTGCAAGCAAGGATTAAAGGATGGGGGAAGCTTAATTGTGTCATTTGCTTTCACAGGAAATGTGTGCTAAGGGGAGGGAAGGATTAAGGCAGCTGAAGAAATCTCCCAGCAGCTCCCTAAAAGGTGGCTGCAGAGTGATTGCTCTATCTTGTATCTCACCTGCTTCCCACAAGCCTCAGACAGCTGGAGAAGTCTACCGGACTCCGCTTGGTTTGGAGTTGTGGTTTTCAGAAAGGCTTTTGAACTGGTGCTGACCATTTTTAAGAAAAGAGAAGCTTAAAAAAATAAGCTCAATGGTTTCTCCAAATCTGAAAAGCAGAGGAAGATGGAGAGCTAATTTCCCTTCCGTTGGATATATTGTGGTAAATATGACAGGTAAAATAGATGGCACTGATACCCAGAACACAGCATAGAGACAGGTGGCCCCAGCCCCCAAACTCTCTCTCTTTTTCATCTTTCTGAACATTTACTTATGTTCCTGGGGGCTGTCTAGCATACAGAAGAAAAGCACAGATTTCAAGATCATTTATCATTTCTCTCTCCCCTGTACCACTTCGCTTCCCAAATATCTCCGAACCCGAACCCAAGCAGAAAGGATACACTTTTGTCTCTCTGTCCTACAAATTGAACTTGGCTGTGAACTTCTGCCTGACAACGATGTCTATACTTTTGAAGAATGATTATTCTGAAAGTGGGGCTGAATTTCTTTCCTCTCATCCAGAACAACGTCCTACGTCTGCCCAAATAATGATACATTAAACAAATGGGCTCTTGTTCCCTAACATACCTGGATTAAAAAAATAAGGTTTCAGGAAGGAACAAAATATTAGGTCTACAAAAATATTACCCAAGGCTCTTGGCCATCTGTGCATCCCTAGAAATGGTGTTGATCATTGAAAAGCGAATCACATTTTCTCATAAGAAAAATGTTATAATTAGTTGTTTTCCTGACCGAGGAGTTGACATCAAATAAATCACAAATGAGACCAACACTGTCATAAATGCAAATATTTAACAAGAGCTGTCTGTAGGGTTTTTTATATTCCAGTTATTTCTAGATACGTCTCCCCACTGTCACTTCACAATAAGCCCTCTTTTGTTAGAAAGAAAAATATATAAGCAAAAACGGTTGACCCGATGACTTCCCAGCCATCTGTACACCCTGCTGCTTTGGTCCGTCCCTACCCTCTCCTGCTCTGCTAGGTGACTTTTCTCTTTATTTTATATCAGCTACCTCGCTATCTTCCACACCCCTTTCCAGGCCAACTTCTCTGGAGTTATCTTCTCTCAGTATCAAGTGAGCTCATTCTCTGAAAGCAAACATTATCTAGCTTGCATTTATATCCCCAAGGCTCAATATAGTGCCTGACACAGTAAGCTTGTGTGTTCTCTCTCCTCTCTCCTTCTCTCTCTCTCCTTCTCTCTCTCTCCTTCTCTCTCTTTCTCCCTTCTCTCTCTCTCCCTTCTCTCTCTCTCCCTTCTCTCTCTCCCTTCTCTCTCTCTCCCTTCTCTCTCTCTCTCTCCTTCTCCCCCTCTCTCCCTTCTCCCCCTTTTTCCCCCTCTCTCCCTTTTCCCCCTCTCTCTCTCCCTTCTCCCCCTCTCTCTCTCCCTTCTCCCCCTCTCTCTCTCCCTTCTCCCCCTCTCTCCCTTCTCCCCCTCTCTCCCTTCTCCCCCTCTCTCCCTTCTCCCCCTCTCTCCCTTCTCCCCCTCTCTCCCTTCTCCCCCTCTCTCCCTTCTCCCCCTCTCTCCCTTCTCCCCCTCTCTCCCTTCTCTCTCTCTCTCTCCCTTCTCTCTCCCTTCTCTCTCCTTCTCTCTCCCTTCTCTCTCCCTTCTCTCTCTCTCTCTCTCCTCTCTCTCTTCTCTCTCTCCTCTCTCTCTCTGTCTTTCTCTCTCTTGTCTCTCTCTCTCTTTCTCTCTCTCTCTTTCTTCTGTTTCTTTCTCTCTCCCTCCCTCCACTTTCTTTATTTCTCCCCACCTCTCTCAAACAGTATTTTTTCCAATTACACGTAAAGATAGTTTTCAATATTCAAATTTTATAAGATTTTAAGTTTTTTTCCCTCTCTCCCTTCCATCCCCAAGAAATCAAACAATCTGATCTAGGTTATACAATCTGCAATCATGTAAGCATTTTTCCATGTAATCATGTGAAAGAAGAAACAGAACAAAAGGGGAAAATTGCAAACAAACAAAAAAAAGTGAAAACAGTCTCTTTCAATCTGCATTCAGACCCCATAGTTCTTTCACAGAGTAAGCCCTTAATCAATGTTCTATCCATCTCTCTGATGACCAAGCCCAGAACTATCCAGCATCTTCTTTACCTGAAGTGCCCCGCCTCTCTACCGAAAGATTGATGTACCATCTTTGTTTGGGGCAAAGATCGACAATCGGATCTATTCCAAATTCATCTCCATTCTGATTGAGCTTTTTGTTCATTATAGACATTGTTCTCCTGGCTCTGCCCTACTTCGCTCTGTACCAGTTCCTATTTGGCATTCAAATGCTTTTCCTAACTTGGTTCCTTCTCACTTTTCCAATCAGAGGCAGCTGCATCTGGAGTCAGGAAAACTTGACCAGAAATCTATCTTCAGACACTCTCTAGGTGTGTGACCCACAGTGGGTCACAACCTCTGTTTGCCTCTATTTCCTCAACTCTACAATGGGGATGATATCAGCACCTAATTTCAAGGTTTGTTGGGAGGATCAAATGAGATCATTTTTGAAAAATGCTTAGCACAGTAGCTGGTATATAGTAGATACTTAACAAATGCTAATTTCCTTTCCTTCTAGTCTTCTTATATCTTACTCCCAATCCACAACATCTGGGATCCAGTGACACTAGTCACCTCTCTATCCCTTCAAAAAGGAACTTCTGTCACTAAACTCTGGGCATTTGCACTGACTATATAATGATTTCTGGAATGCTTTCTGCTAATCCGTGACTCTTGGCTTGCTTGCTGCAAATTTAAACTCCACCTTCTATGGGAGTCCTGTCCTGATAACCCTTAAATCTTTTCTTCTCTGTTGATTATCTCTAGTTTATGCCATATAGAGCTTGTTTTACTATAGTTGTTATTCTATTTTCTTCTCCGAAAATAGGGACTGCCTTTTGTTTTTCTTTGTATCCTCCACTGCTTAGCACAGTGCCTAGCACCTAGTAAACACTCAATACGATAATAATGTGTTTATTAAATGACTGATTGAATTTATACAGAATTTGCCATTTTTCTCTGAATTCTCCATGTTCTTTGCTTCTGATTATGTCTGTTATGTTAATAACCCTACGGTTTGTTTGGTCATTCCTCAATAGATGGAGACCTGCTTTCTTTCTAGCTTTTAGTCATTTTTAAATGATAAATTTACACTTTAAATTTTCTTAAATGGGCTATTGCATGCGTTGATTATGAAAGGAACCCCAATATCCTATGTAGTCACAAAGAACACATGAAAAAATACAACTCTACTGGAAATTTTATCCAAAGCTAACATGGTAGCAAAAATAAATATAAACTTTTAATTAATACTTGGGGTTGCCTTCTGAGAACTGAAGAGGACATTTACTGTTTGGCTTGGTGAAAGGATTCTTTAAAAAAAAAAAAAGGAAAGGAAAAAATGCTCTCCTGGTCATTCTGAATTGTTGCCTTCTTTTTCTCAGTCAGATTTTTGTGTAACAAGTAGACGGATTCTAAATGATTTTCTTGAATTTAGAGCTGGGTCCTGAGCAGTCTCTAATCCTGGCTTTGCATCGTAGACGTGATCTTTTAAGTCTGTCTGATACAGACAATTCACTTCCAAACTCTGGGGTATCCTCTCCTTTTTGGGGAAAGAGAGATGGCAAAGCGGCTGCCTTTGAAGACACCAGATTAGGATGTAACTGGGAAATGTTTAACCAAATAAGTAAAAATACCAGGCAACTCAGAGAATGTTAACTTGAAGTTTTCTGTCAACATGTGGCCTGCAGGGATGTGTTTCTGCTCAAGTTTCCTAGCTCTAAAAGATCCTTAAGGCCTCTTCCAGATCTAAAACTCCGTTTCACTAACTGGTTGCTATGAGTGAGGATAGCAGGGGTGTTTTGTGTTTTGGAAAAGTATCTCTAAAAGTCTGGGCTGACTCCACATCCTTCTGTATTTTCTTACCTCGGTGTTTATTTTGAAAGCTGCAGGTGCACTTGCTCAGCATCCAACTGAAGCAGTGTCACGTGGGGAAAGGAAAAAAACTCTCCATTCAATCCCTCTTTCTCAGCGTTCACTGCACAGGAAAGTCATACTTCACTTGTCTCTCTGAGGACTTCCTACCACCTTGGAAAGCCACAAAAATAATCGCCAGGAAGTTAACTTGTCTGTGTAGTGCCAAGAGCCTTGACCTGGAAGCAAAATCAATCTATTGATATTTATTAAGTACCTACTATGTGCCAGGCTTGGTACTAAGGTTGCAAAAAAAGAGACAAAAGTCAGTTCCTGCCCTCAAGAAGTTCACAATCTAATAGAGAGACAATATGCCAACAAATACATAAAAAGCAAGCTACATACAAGATGAATAGGAAATAATTAACAAAAGGAAGGTATATGAAAAAAGAGAGAGAGGGGAAGGCTTCTAAAGGGACTTGCCTTCCAATCTGGGCTCTGTATTTCTTGGCTGTGTGACCACGAACAAGTCACCTTTGTAAAATGGGGCTTATAATACCATGTTATTAACCTAGGGAGGAGGAGAAGTTCTAGGTAGCCTGTCTCAGTGGTCATTAACCTCTGTCTCAGGGCAGGAAAAGACAGCATCCAGAGACGGGGCAATAAAGTGGGAAAAGCACCAGATTTGGAGAGAGAGAAAAAAAACCTGTGTTTGAATGTTAGCCTCTGCTCCTTCTTATCTACATTATCTTGAACAAGTTTTTCACTTCTTTTGTTCTTTTCCTAAAATGTTCATAATACATTAAGCTTTTCTATTCAGTGGTACTGCATCCCCTTCCTCAAAGTCTTCCTCAGGGGTTTTGGAGAGGACCAACACTGGGGAAGCTGGGTATAAGCTCCCACAGATCCTAGCCATGTAGAAAAGATTTTGCATTTAGCTCAGTTTTATCGTAAGCTCCCTTTTGAAAATTAGAAAATTAATTTATTTATTATCAATATTTTACAGATTAATATTAATATTTTTATAGATGAATATTTTTCTTTTTGTAGATAAAAGCTAACAGAAATTAGGTTATACAACTAGAAAGTAGACTGCCTATTGTTCTCAGGTCTAGCCAAGCTGATTTTGGAAAGGCTCATCACCACTTTGGAATCAGGATAATAATCTTTATTTTAGCCATAGCAAATCACTAAGTCATCTATTAAGTCATAGAAGGGTGAAATCTACCTTACAGAAGAGATTTCCCACACAGATCTTTTTTTCAGTTTTCAACATTTAATTTATAAGATTTTGATTTTCATTTTTTTCTCTGTTCCTTTCCTCCCCTGCCAAGATCACAAGCAATCTGATATAGGTTATACATCTACAGTCATATTAAGTACATTTCTAGCTTAGTCATCCTCCGAAAGAAGAAACAGAACAAAATGGAAAAGTCATGAAAATCAAAAAAGTATGTCTTGATCTGCATTCATAATCCATAGTTCTTTCTTTGAATGTGGGTGGCATTTTCCATCATGGGCTTTTTGGAATTGTCTTGGATCACTGTATTGCTGAAAAGAGCTAAGTCTGTCTAAATTGGTCATTGCACAGTATTGCTATTACTGGGTACAATGTTTTGTTGTCTACACTCCTACTAGCACTATTTTTCTACCTACCACCCCATCAGGTCCACGCTGGTCATGAATGAAATATGGCTTTTCTGTGAGATACAAGGATTTATAGCTATTAGAAATCATAAAGAGCATCTCGTCTAGCCTCCTCATTTTGTGGATGAAGAAGTAGGGACTGAAGTTTTGAATTGGCCAATGACCCACAGAAGAACCCAGGTCTTTTGACTCCATATTCAGAGCTATTCCTACTAATATTTGAGGATCACTTCACTGGTTTTTTCAGGCTTCTGATAAAGCATGGCTTAAAGAGAAGGGCCTGCTTTGAAGCTAGGAAGCCCTGTTTTGGACATGGTGGCTATGGAACCACTGGAGAGTCGTGTATTCTCTCAGGTCCCCAGCCCAATCTGTAGGGCTCAGAGTTAGGGTAGAGTTGCTCATCTGAAATACTGGAAGGAGTTTCCACATCAGGAGTTCCCTGTGATGATGAAATCTCAAGTCAGTACCATCAGGTCCCTTCAGTGTCTATCCCCTAAAAAGATAAGGGGGAGCCACTACTTTGGCCTCCTATTGCTAGCCATTATCCTTACCTGATGATGGTCCTTTGTATCCATCCAATTGAGAAATTCTAGAATTACAACGGAGTCCTACTTAGAATCACTATTAAGTGACATAGAGAGCAAGAACTCTCTCAGACTGTAGCTTGCCTGAAGCATTCTGCTGTTATCCAGTCCTTTTCTGAGCTCCCTCTTTTAAAAAGAGGAACCTAGACTTGTGAACTTCCCAGATAGAATGACCTCTTGCTGAATTGCCATGAAGTCAACCAGCAGACTCTGGGCTCTCTGATATCCAGTTCCTAGGGTTGCCTTGAGGCTTGATGGAGATTGCTGCTTTTCTGCCAAATTACCCAGAAACCCTCTTTAACTTCCCCAAATATCTCCCTGCTGAAGGGGAAGGTTGCCTTGAAGGGGAAGGTTGACCAGCAGCATCCAGGACTGAACTGAAAGCAGCCAGCCTGCATTAGTCTCAGGAGACATTTGCCGATGACTCTTTAAAGGTACCACAAAAATAAGGCCATATGCTATCCTGGGGCATGTTTGTCTTAGCAAAGATATCTTCTCATCTTTGAAGAAGTGGTTACGCTGCCAACTTGTCAATTAGTCAGCATTCCCCAGGTCGATGGGGACATCGCAGATTGGGTCTGGGTGAACCGAGCCTGAAGGAATTCACTTTAATTAAAGGATTTGTGCCAAAATGGAATCCTCAAATCCTTTGAGCAATGTTGCATGAACTGGGCATTTCAATCCCTGTGTGCATTTTCCATAGCTGCAAAATGACAAATATCCTTACCCAGCAATTCAAGGGAAGGAGCTGGCTCTAACTTGCTTAGAAACCCACTGTAGGGCTCTCCACTGAGAAATATGGCTGCCTTGTGCACCCCCCCCACACACACACACAATATGTTTGTGCTTAAAAAGACACATCATTCCTTCCTTCATAGTTACATTATTATATACCTGTTATATGTATGGCCTTGTGCTGCAGAGTGGAGATACAGAGAGATAGCAAACCTTGCTCAGTGGAGTGAGCAGAATTATCTTGACTATAGGCTCAGACTTGAGTTCTTTATGTTTTGCATTTTCTACAAAGAAAAACAATCCCTCCCTCCCCCCGCCCTCTCTCTCTCTGTATGTGTGTATATATATAGTTTGAGAGCTTGCATGAAAGCTTAGGTCCTTTTACCTACATCTGAGTGGACTTAAATGTAAGCTAAATTCATATCCTCAGTGAAAATCCTAAATCCAGAATGAGTCAGAGAACAATCTGTGAGAGGCCCATAACATTGAACCTAGTTCAAATCAATCCAGAACTTGAGATGATGAACCCCAGATTTCAAGAGTTTATAATCTACTAACTATAATTTAAGAGAGAGAAGGAAAATGCATAGGAGAAATCTTGGTGAAATGCTTTGAAAAAACTGAGGAAGAAGGTGAGTGATCAAGAAAAGTCTCACAGAGGGAAATGAAGAGGAAACATCAAGAAGATGACAAGGAAGAAGCTAATTCAGACATGGATCCAAGTAGAAATAGGAAATGCCAGAACAAGAATGGAGACAAGAGAGTAGCTCAATTTGGCCCTTCTTTTAAGTTCCTTTTATTGATTTCAGATTTCTAAATGTACTTTTTATGGTCATCTTGACCATTTTGTAGAGAAGGTTGGGAACTAAACTAAAGTTATCACTATCACTTAGCTGGTTGTTTATAGACAGAACATCACAAGGAAAAAGAAAGAATGCTTTCCTTATTAAGAAAAAATAATGTTTAAAACTAACAAATATTGCCCTGCCCTGAACACTCCCATATACAAAGGAGAACAGAAAAAGATTATTTTGGCAATCATTAATTTCTATTAAGTACAACTTGGTTTGAAAAATTCACTTTCAAAGTTGTCTCAATTGTGTTTCTTTCTGAATTTCTTTCTCTTCTATACATTTCTGAAATTGCTTCAGTAATCTTCCTTTTTTGGGGAGTGGAAGAAGCAACACTTTTTAAGGTCCTTTATCCTCTTAAACATCTCCCCAAGCACAATCCTTATAACAAATAAACATGGTCAAGCAAAAAAAGTTCCCACATTTGCCGTGTCCATAAATGTAGGTCTTATTCTGCACTTTGCATCCATCGGTGTCTTCTCTGTCAGTAATGTGTCTCAAGGACAGGATTAGAATCATTATGTGTTTTGATGTCATTTTAAAAACAATGCTGTTGTATGATATAAATTGTTCTCTTTGTTTTGCTCTTTTTCCTCTGCATCAATTCATAAAAATCCTCCCATGTTTCTCTGAATTTTTTCAGGCATGGATGGTTTTCATTATAAATTTACTCGAGTTTCTTCTTTTTGGATATTGGTGTTTTTAAAACTTCTGTCTGAACCCATCCCTAGCTCTCAACATAATTGAGGCTTCCTAATATAAAAGGAAAGTTTGGCATTGGGAGGTTAGGGTTCCACTGCTACTGATATTTTCTAGTTGTGTGACCTTGGGCAAATCATACAATGACTCTCAATTTCCTGATCTATAAAATAAGGATCAGAGTAATAATATTTGTCGTATCCACTGGACAAGGAACAAAGTTTTTGTGAAGAAAGTACTTTTCTTTAATCATTAGAGGGAAAATGAAGTTTTGGGTAGAAATTATTCAAGTATTCCCAAGAGAGGGAAGGAAGGGAATCAGAAATTCTATATCAATCACTATAAGACAGGCACTGGAGTATGCATTTTACAGATATTTAATTTAATCTTCATAACAAGCCTCTGAAGTAGGTGCCATTATTGTTCCCTTTTACAGATGAGTTTTTACAAACTAAGGTTCAGTGGCTTGCTCAAGCTCAGATTTGAACTCTGGGCTTTCTGGCTCCAGGGTTCATCCACTGTGCTACTATGTTTCTTCCAAGGTCATCATTGGTCATGAATCCTCCTATTTTTCACCTTTTCCTTTGAAACCACACCAGATTATGGAAGCCTCCTTTCTTCTTTTTCTCCATAAGAGCTCCTTCCCAATCAGGACTGACCATAAGAACCAGAGCCAGTCATCCATGTTCACAATATCATTCCCAACTCCTTGCTCTCTCACACTCCCATATCTAGTCAGTTTTGTCTTTTCTACTTTAGCATCTCTCTCATATACTCCTTTCTCTCCTCTGTATCTGTACTTATTTGTATCCCTACACATATGCCTGGCACATAGTAGGTCCTTAATTCATGTTTATCACATCACATCTTAGATAATCACAAAAGGGAGTTTGCTTAGAGATAAGGAAGAACTCTCGTTTAAGGGTGTTCATAGTCGTGTAAACGTCTGAGATGATGTCCAGCCCTCTCATTTTACAGATCTAGACACTGAGATCCAGTGACTTCAGATGTCTTGTCCCAGATCACATGATTCCATCAATCAATAAACATTTATTAATCACCTCCTATGTGCCAAGCATTGTGCTAATTTCCGAGGATACAAAATGAAACAAAACAAAGTCTCTTCCCTCAAGATGCTTTCAATCTAATGGTAGAGACAACGTGCAGAAAAATAGATATACAAAGCAAATTATGTGCAAGATAAATAGAAAATAATAAACAGAGAAGCATTCGAATTAAGAAGGATTGAAAAAGGCTTCCAATAAAAGATGGGATCTTGGGTGGAACTCAAAGGGATCCTGAGAAGTCAGTAAGCAGACCCAAGGAGGGAAGAGAGACATGGGAGACAGCCAGAAAAAAATACCCAGAATTCCAGGATGGATTTTCTTGTTTGTGGAATAGTGGGGGGGTCAGTGTCACTGCATGGAACAGTATGTATTTAGAGAGTAAGACAGAAGAAAAATGGAAAGGTAAGAAGGGGCTAGCTTCTATGGGGCTTAGAATGCCAAAGAGAACACTACATATTTTACCCTGGAGACATGGGGAAACCCTCGGAGTAGTTAAAAGCATTTCAGATTTTCTGACATCGGATCTAAGGTTCCTTCTAATATGGTTATCAGATCAATGCTAGAATGTGGTACAAAGGCATCTTTGACATTGTCATCCCTGGAAATCCGTAAAACAAAATAGATAAATCCCTGTTTTGGTTAAATCAGGCATTCATCTATGTGAGGGCGAAGGACTAAGCTGGATGACCCCCTTGAGATTCATTTTAGCTTTTATGATACCCATTCTTCATGCTTCTACTCACCCTCCCAGAGGGTAAAATAGTTACATAATTCCCTGCTGGGAGATTTGACCTATTTTTCGAGGATCATTCCTACTGAATTCAGAAGCAGAGAAATTCTCTCTCCCTATAGAGGCAATTTGGTATAGTGGGAAAAAGGTTGATCTCAGACTCGAGGAATCCTGGGTTCAGATTCCACCTCGGACATATAATGACTGTGTGACCTTCAGAAGTTACTAAGCCTTTCAGAGGTCCAGGCAGTTCTTTAAGATCTTAGATTGCAGTATTGGTGCCAGTTGGCATTGATAGAAGGAATTTCCTCCCTGGAAGTCACCTGGAGTGATGAATTACAGGTAGGGAGGCTATGGGATTCCAGCCATAAAGAATGATCTACCCAAAAGCTTGGAATATTAAGCAGGGACAGTTAACAGCACCATTTACCTCAACTGAATAACTAAGGACAGAAACATAGTGGATATTTTATTTTTGTCTTTGAGTCCAACACCTAGTACAGTGCCCGGCACATAGTGAGTCCTTAACGAATTTTTCTTGACTGATTTGATGTGAAACAATATTGGGAAGAGAAATGCAACTCGGGTTGTGGAGGGCTTTCAAATGCCAGATTGAAGGCTTCCTATTTTGTCCTAAAAGTAATGAATCTTATTTGGCTTATTTGGCCACGGCCCATTATGGAAACATGGGGGAACGGGGAAGGTTTGTATAGCTAGCAGAGGATATGGAAGTCAGAGCCTTGCCACTGGAATATCTGGGAGTGTTCTGGTTCAGTGATAATGCTAATTGGAAATGATATGAGAGCAGGGTAACCCAAATTCTTCAGAAAGAAGTCTTAGAACCAAAGGTCATGAACCAACACTCCACCAGAGCTAGAAAAAGAGAATATAGACCATGTGCCTGAAATAGCATCCCAAGTGTATTGGTCTTGCATGTCCCTGTTCAGTTGATGATGTATATTGGGAGCAGAACTTAAGGACTTTTAGTCAACTGTCATCCCTAGCCCATTCTATGCCCATTTCATTCCCCCTCTAGCCATTCAAAAGTGCCATCGTCTTTAAAGAATTCTACTATATTATGGAAAGGCTTGTGTTATTCCCTAAATTAAAAGAAAAAGGAAAAAACTCAAAAGAAACATGGTGAGGTAAATTGTTAGCTGTCAGTCAAATATCTGAAGGACTGTCCCAGGAAGGAGGGATTAGGTTCTAGCCAGAGGACAAAACTAGGAACCTTGAATGAAAATCACAAGAAGTACTTGTAGCATAAGGAAAAACTTCTCCCAAATTAGAGTGGAAATGATTGCCACCCCCTATCCAGAGGCTATCAAGCAAAATCTGCATGGTCCCTTGTAGGGTCTGGCCAGAGGAGCTCCCTTTTTGGTTGGGAGTTGGACCTATGATTCTGAAAGAGGAAATCTGGCTTTAAGAGGACACAGCTCCCCTCCCCATCCTAAGGATCTACCCATCCTACCCAGTTCTAATTTCCCATTCACAACGGCCAGCTCTGTCCCAAGCATGGTGGCTCCGGTCCTTGGAAGGCAGGGGCAGCAGGATTTGACACCTTTTCTCCTCCTCCTTCCTTTTTCCTCTGATTGGGAGCAAAGAGAGGCATCCTTCTCCTGACCAGAGGTGGAGCGGAACAGCTGGAATTGCAGGCAGGGGTCCTTGTCTTCCGGCTTCTTCTGTAATCAAGGGAAGCTCGGTACTCACAGGGAGGAATAAATGCCAGGTTGTGAATGGCGTAGCTGCTCTCATCAGCCTGTAATCGAGGAGGATGAACTCTCCCTGACCTGAAGAAATGAATCCTGCTCCCGTTGCAGAAAACATTCTCCTGCCAGCCCCCAGAAATCCAAGAGTCTCAGAATTCTGTAGACTTACATCATTTTAAATTGGTCACATAAGGAGCGCATTGTGGTGGCTGCTGTTTTTAAGTGGGTGGAAGATGCTTTTGAGCTGAGACCTTTGTTGGGTGAGTTGCATCCCAGAACAAATGTTGCGATCAAATTATGATCCCCTGAAAGCAGCCGCCTAAATGGGAAATGCTGATGCCTTCTAACCATAGTGGCGCAAAGGCATTGATATAATATCTGAAATAAATGAATACAGCAAAAAAAAAAATGTACTGAGGTACGTGTTTCCTTAATACAGGAGAGCCATGTGGCTCTGGGCCTACTGTGTATAGGGAAGGAAAATAAAAGAATATACAGCATGTGACAGGCAAGTCTTTGCTGACCTTTGCACAGTATTGTGTTGTGCTAGCGTAGTTACAAGAAGCCAGAGCCAGATCTGTAATGAGGTCCGTGAATAAGAAGTGTGTCAGAGAGAGCTCCATCTGCAACAACGTGCTAGCAGCTGAAAGCAACGGAGCTCCCTGGATAGAGAGCCCATGCTGCCATTTGTTGAGAGCCAGCTCAGATCAATTTTCTCCACAAAAAGTTATCAAGCCCTACATTGGGCAAGGACCAGAGGCAGCATGGAGGCCTGAGTGGGCCCTGGGCCAAGTGCAGAGGATATAAGCCAGGAGGCTGCTAAGAGCAGCAGTGGAGCCTGTATAGAGCTGGGAGATGGGGTGTCCTGTGGGAAGAGTAGTGATGGAGCCTTTGTAGAACTGGGAGATGGGGTGTCTTGTGGGAAGTGCAACAATGGAACTTGTATAAAGCTGGGAGATAGGGTGTCCTGTGGGAAAAGCAGCAATGGAACTTGTGTAGAGCTGGGAGATGGGGTGTCCTGTGGGAAAAACAGCAATGGAACACATGGGGCACTGGGAGAATAGGGTGTCTTGTGGGAAAAGCAGCAATGGAACCTGTGTAGAGCTGGGAGATGGGGTGTGGGAAAAGCAGCAATGGAACCTGTGTAGAGCTGGGAGATGGGGTGTTCTGTGGGAAGAGCAACAATGGAACCTGTATAGAGCTGGGAGATAGGGTGTCCTGTGGGAAGAGCAGCAATGGAACCTGTGTAAAGCTGGGAGATGCGGTGTCTTGTCAAAAGTGCAACAATGGAACCTGTGTAAAGCTGGGAGATAGGGTGTCCTGTGGGAAAAGCAGCAATGGAACCTGTGTAGAGCTGGGAGATGGGGTGTTCTGTGGGAAGAGCAACAATGGAACCTGTATAGAGCTGGGAGATAGGGTGTCCTGTGGGAAAAGCAGCAATTGAACCTGTGTAGAACTGGGAGATGGGGTGTTCTGTGGGAAGAGCAACAATGGAACCTGTATAGAGCTGGGAGATGGGGTGTTCTGTGGGAAGAGCAGCAATGGAGGGTAGAGCTGAGAGATCAGGTGTCCTGTGGGAAGAGCAGCAATGGAACCTGTGTAGAGCTTGGAGATGGGGTGTCTTGTGGGAAGAGCAACAATGGAACCTGTGTAGAGCTGGGAGATGGGGTGTCTTGTGGGAAGAGCAACAATGGAACCTGTGTAGAGCTGGGAGATGGGGTGTCTTGTGGGAAGAGCAACAATGGAACTTGTGTAGAGCTGGGAGATGGGGTGTCCTGTGGGAAAAACAGCAATGGAACACATGGGGCACTGGGAGAATAGGGTGTCTTGTGGGAAGAGCAGCAATGGAACCTGTATAGAGCTGGGAGATGGGGTGTTCTGTGGGAAGAGCAACAATGGAACCTGTATAGAGCTGGGAGATGGGGTGTTCTGTGGGAAGAGCAACAATGGAACCTGTGTAGAGCTGGGAGATGGGGTACTCTGTGGGAAGAGCAACAATGGAACCTGTATAGAGCTGGGAGATGGGGTGTTTTGTGGGAAGAGCAACAATGGAACACATATGGCACTGGGAGAATAGGGTGTCTTGGGGAAGAGCAGCAATGGAACCTATGTAGAGCTGGGAAATGGGGTATCTTGTGGGAAGAGCAGCAATGGAACCTGTGTAGAGCTGGGAGATGGAGTGTCTTGTGGGAAGAGCAGCAATGGAACCTGTGTAGAGCTGGGAGATGGGGTGTCCTGTGGGAAGAGTAGCAATAGAGCCTGTGTTGAGCTGGGATATGGGGTGTCTTGTGGGAAGTGCAACAATGGAACTTGTATAAAGCTGGGAGATAGGGTGTCCTGTGGGAAAAGCAGCAATGGAACCTGTGTAGAGCTGGGAGATGGGTGTCTTGTGGAAAGTGCAACAATGGAACCTGTGTAAAGCTGGAAGATGGAGTGTCTTGTGGGAAAAACAGCAATGGAACCTGTGTAGAGCTGGGAGATGGAGTGTCTTGTGGGAAAAGCAGCAATGGAACCTGTGTAGAACTGGGAGATGGGGTGTTCTGTGGGAAGAGCAACAATGGAACCTGTATAGAGCTGAGAGATGGGGTATCCTGTGGGAAGAGCATCAATGGAACCAATCTCACTGGATCAACAGAGGATGTGGGGAGTTACAAGCTATAAGAAGGCTTTAAGGTAGTAGCAGGTCAAAGTATGAAAGGCTTTGAGTGCAAATACAAGACTTTATATTTGATCCTGGAGAGGGAACCCCTGAAATTTCTTGAATAAGGGGCCACTGCTGACCTGTGCCCCCAAGATCAGTCATGAGGAAGCTGTTGTGCAGCTCAGAGAGGCGGTGTGGGCCAGTAAGTGGCAGAAACAGGCAGAAACAGGTTTTTCTCACTGCCAAGCCCGTTCTCTTATCACAACATCACGCTGTCATCTGATGAAGTGACACATCTGTGTCTGACAAGATGGCTTTACAATTCATAGCACACGGTCGGGCCCAAGCCAAATGCCAACGCTTGGAAAAGTGACATTTACACTCTTTTAATTAACCAGCAAAATGAGTGCTTGTCGACTTGCTAAGTAGTTCCCAAACAGAGCAAGGAAATGTAATTGGGACATGCACAGAACGGCAATGGTTCATATTTTTTTATGAACAAAATCAACACAGGTGAGATGAGTTCCCAGAAGTCACCCGCTGGAAAGTTTTGACAAAAGAAGAGAAATGAAACCCGCCCTTTTTTGTGAGAATGAAAGCATGACATAAATGTGATGTTAATCCCCCCTGTCTTGATAAACCAATTTTTTCTTCTAACTCTAAACATCAGATTCCACACAACTCAGAAGCCATGTTCATAGACATCTAATGTAGGAAGTATCAGACCTTGGAGGAGGAAGAGGAGGAGGAAGAAGAAGAAGAGGAGGAGGAGGAAAAGGAGCAGGAGGAGGGAGAAAAGAAGGAAGAGGAGGAAAAAAGAGAGGAAGAGGAGGAAAAGGAGGAAGAAGAGAAAAAGACCCAGTATTAGTATAAAACTTTAAAGTTTAGGAATGGATGCCCATCATTTGGGAATGGCTGAATAGGTTATGAGTGTTGTGGACTATTATTGTTCTATAAGAAACAATCCGTAGGATGATTTCAGAGAGACCTGGAGAGAGTTCCAGGAACTGATAGTAAGCAGATCATTATACAGGGCAACAACAAGATTATGTGATGATCGACTCTGATGGACATGGCTCTTTTCAACAATAAGGTAATCCAAGACATTTCCAATAGACTTGGAATAGAGCCATATACACCCAGACAGAGGACTGTGGGGACTGAGTGTGGATCACAGCATAGTATTTTCACTCTTTTTGTTGTTGTTTGCTTGCTCTTTTTTCTCTCTTGCTAATTTTTTTCTTTTTTATCTGATTTTTCTTGTGCAGCATGATAACTGTAGAAATGTGTGTAGAAGAATTTAACCTGTATCAGATCACTTATTCTCTAGCGGGGGAGGAGAAAGGGGAGAAAATTTGGAACATAAGATTTTGCAAGGGTGAATATTGAAAACTAACTTTGCATGTATTTTGAAAATAAAAATTATTTTAAAAAAATAAAGTAACTGACAAGATTCTAAAAAGAATACCACTAAAGTTGGCAATGTTCTTTACAAATATTGTTTCATTTGATCTTGTTTACTGGTGAATGTTTGAGAATATAAGTAGATTATCACTATTTCCTCCCATCTCTTTGCAATTACATTCTCCTGTGAATTAATAGACACCTACTTTGCTATTGATCTTCTTTCTATCATTACTATTTTTACAAATTCATCTGAAAACTTTCCCTTCAATTTTCAGTGTAAAGATTTTTTAATCAGATGGGCCAGTATCTGATTAAACCCAACCAACCATCCTCAAGATCCAGACTCTGTACTCAGGAATTTCTCATTCAGATATCTGAAGTTTTAGCACACCACACTAAATCCTAGTCTTTGGAGGACATCCGTTTGTTAGCTCCTTAAAACCAGGATCTATCATTTCTTATTCCTAATGGTACCTAACACATTGGACTGCCTATAAGTGCTTAATAACTATTGAAGGCTGAAAATATTTCCTTGATACTTAGAAAGATCTAAGATTTCACTGTTATGAGAATTCCCTCCAAACGTTTACAGACTCTCCATAATTTTTTCTCCTCCTCCATAATTCTTTTTCTTGTTTTCTCATCATTTCTCCATGGAGAATCTTACCAAAGCGCTGTTGCTTTTCCTCTCTTTGCCTTTACTGGCTTTGAATTGACAATGTGCTACTTATATTGGCCATCCTCTTTTTCTCATTCTCACTACCTTAGAAGCTCATATGCTTGTCCTCTTGATTAATCAATCAACAAGCATTTTATTAAGTGCCAATTGATCAATCAGCAAACATTTATTATTTTTTTTTATACATGTCCAATTGCTGTACGAAAAGAGTCGGACTTTGAAATAGTGTACTATTAGCCTGTGAAGGAAATCAAAAATGCAGGCGGACAAAAATAAAGGGATTGGAAATTCTATGTAATGGATCTTAGTCATCTCCCAGAGTTCTTTCATTGGGTGTAGCTGATTCAGTTCATTACTGCTCTATTGGAACTGATTTGGTTCATCTCATTGTTGAAGAGGGCACTCGACAAACATTTATTAAGCACTTACTATGTGTCGGAAGTTGTGCTAAATGTCAGTAATGTTGGGAATACAAGCATCAGGACAAAACATCCCCTGCCCTTAAGGAGATTACATTCTGACAGAGGAGACAATATGCATCTATATCAGTATATGTGCAGTACAAACAATTAGGTAAAAGGGAATGTTGGTGAGGGAGTAGGAAGAGGAAAGACACTAACACCTGCGGGGTGGGGAGGAACAAGAAGGCCCTACACAGAAGATAACACTGACCTAAGTCACAAAGGAAATGAGGATTCCAAAAACTTGAGGGGTCCAGAGAGAATATTTCAAGCATGGGGATTGAGTTTAAATGAGGAAGAATAATATAACAGAAAGTATTTGAAGTCAGAGGACCTGGGTTCAGATCTCTTCTCTGTCATTGACTGCTTCTATAACCATAGGCAAATAGTTTCACTTCCTTGGTTGGCAGTTTTCTCATTTATAAAATGTGATGTTTGGACCAGGTGACATGACTTAAGAGGTTGCCTCTAGCTCCAAGTCTAGAATGGGCATTTTCCAGGAATATTTTCAAGAAGAAACAATCATTTGACTCAATCCCAGGGTGGAGAACCTTTGGATCCTTCCTAACAAAAGCAATAGTATTGTAGAATTCAATGTAGAATGCTGTAGAATTAAAAACTGGAAGGAAATCTATACATCATCTAGTCCCTCCCTTTTGTTTTATCATATAAGACTCAGAGAGGGATGAGTTGCTTGTAAAACCACACAGGTGGGAACCATCAGAACTAGATTTGAATCCAGATCACTGGACTCCATATTTAAGACTTTTTTCTCTCTACCATGCTACCTCTGTGTGGTTTGGGGTTTAAAGCAGAGTGAGATCAGATCTGTAAGAAAGAGAGGCTCCAAGGCAGGAAAGAAACATTCAAATGGGAAATTATCAGTTACTGTTTATAAACTCTTAATAACTATTGAGTGTTGAACAAAGGAAATCATTTCCTTGATACTTCGAAAGACTTAAGATTTTACTGCTATGGAAATTCCCTCTAAATATTGGCAGATTCTCCAAACTTTTTCTCTTCCTATAGAATTCTTGTTCTTTTTTTTCCTCATGATTCCTCCATGGAGCTCAATCCCTAAGAACAACAAATTCCTCAAGAAATCTGAAAAGTGTTACTGATAAAAATAGATAAAATTCAGAATTAGCCCATTGTTTTACAGAAGTTCTAACTTAGTCCTGTCGACATCTAGCTTATGGCAGAAACCTGACTTTCTTGGACCTTGTCAAAAGAGAGACAACTCCTCCAAGAGGCTAGTTTCTGCTGGTGATATTCCAGTCCTGCCCAGAGGAAGAGCACCACCTACTGAATCACCTATTCCACTTTTAAGCATTTGGAACTTTTCTAAGGTGTCCTTCCTGGTTCCTGAGTCTAGGAGTGCTTTCAAGTAATCTGAGCAATACAATGGACTCTCAGAATGCCCTTCATTATTATCATATATGATAAATTATTTTTGAAGTATTGTTATAATCCACAGATTATATAATCCATGTAACAGTGAGAAATAAAGTCCACTTCATTTAGGTCTGGTCTTTGTGATCTGGGAAAGTGATCGGTAGCTCAATGGGTAAATTCATTGTTTTCCAGCTTGTATTAACTCCTTGTATTTTTTCAAATAAATCTTGGTGCTGGATATCACTTGACAGTACCATGATTATCAACATCAGCTAAAATAATACTTCTACTATACTAATTTTTTTTCACTTCAGTTATCAATACCTTGCTAAAAAATTCAACTTTGGTATTTTAGTTAAGGAAGGAAAAACATAATTTTCATGACTGACAAGTTGCTACTTTCAATCGCCCGTCTAGATGTGTTGTATGGTTCCCAACAGAAGCATCATTTCTCCAGACAAGAGGGACTGTGGAGCAATGCTATTAAACCTCATTATGCTGAAAATCAACTCTTGTCCCTTCCTCTTTATTTTTTCTGAGTAGTACTTAGATAAGCAGAGATTCAGGCGATTCAGCCATAGTTCTCCAAGCCTCTCTTACACTCCATGGCAGCTTCAGGGGTTCACCTTTGCTCTTTCACCTTTTGTCCTGTTTTTTTTTTTTTTGAACTCTGAGAATCTTTTAAAATGAAAGAATTGCCCTAGACAGTCTACGACTCAATCAAGTTTAACTCTACTTCATACCTGAAATGCATTCCCTCTTAGAATTATTTGTTCCTTCAAAACTCAACTTGAAAACCATATTCTTCTTCTTTATTTTAGCTTTTTATTTAGAAGTTATATGCATGGGTAATTTCATAGCATTGACAATTGCCAAAACTTTTGTTCCAAATTTTCCCCTCCTTCCCCCCATCCCCTCCCCCAGATGGCAGGATGACTAATACATGTTAAATATGTTAAATTATAAATTAAATACAAAATAAGTATACATGTCCAAACAGTTATTTTGCTGTACAAAAAGAATCGGACTTTGAAATAGTGTATAATTAGCCTGTGAAGGAAATCAAAAATGCAGGCAGACAAAAATAGAGGGATTGGGAATTCTATGTAATGGTTCTTAGTCATCTCCCAGAGTCCTTTTGCTGGGTATAGCTGTTGAGCACCATATTCTACTAAAGAATTTTCCCGATTCCCTCCTACTCCATTGCTAGTGCCTTACTACAAAAATTATCTTACCATATATTTTTACATGAATATTCGGTTCTCCAAGGGAATATAAATTCCCTGAGGACAGGGCGTAGCTTATTTTGTCTTTGTATCCTCAGTGCCTATCAGGATACAGGCATATAAAAGCCAGTTGGTTAATATTTGTTAACATTGGTTGATGAATTAGAATTCAAAATTCAAACTGTCATATTACTTGAATCCAAATCCAAAACTTCTCTGTGCTTTGTTCTCTCCACAAGACTCCTTCTTGTCATCAAGACACTTCTGCAATTAAGAAAAATTTGGTACATGGGGAAGACTGAGCACTGAGTTATAATTATATGATCTATAAATGGTATAGATTAAAATCCTCATCTCATTCTCCCATGTGAAGCTTGCTTTGACCATCTTTGATCAAGGGAGATCTTTCCCCTATCTGAAGTCTAGTACTAATGATTGTCGCCATCATTCGTCACTTCTCATAGTATATATATTTGTTGTTCTGTTAGTTACCTTTAATATTATACTGAATAAAAAGCCTAGAAAAACTCACTGAACTGATGCTGAGTGAAGCAAGCAGAAGCAATAGCAATATGACTTTATGATGATCGACTGTGACAGACTCAGCTCTTCTCAGCAATCCTGTGATCCAAAACAATTCCAATAGACTTGGAATGGAAAATGCCATCTGCATCCAGGGAAAGAGCTATGGAGACTGAAGGTAAATTGAAGCATACTGTTTTCACCTTTTGTTTTCTCTATCGTGGCTTTTCCATTTTGGTTCTGATTTTCTTTCCACAACATGACTAATATGGGAAAATGTTTAAAATGATTGTACATGGATAACCCATATTTGATCCCTTCCTGTCTTGGGGAGGAAGGAAGTAAGGAAGAGAGGAAGAAAAAAAATTGCAATTCAAAAGCTTATAATAAATGAATGTTGAAAACTATCTTTACATGTAATTGGAAAAAATAAAATGTTATTAAGTAGGTGGGAAATGTTATCCTAAATAAATATGAACTCATCACTATTAGGTGTTAGAGTTGCTGCTTGGATTTTGTCTGTCTTAAAGTCTTTGAAGGGCTGTTGCTTGGCCCCGGGAGGCCAAACTACAGATAACTAGCAGACCTTAAAGCCTTTATACATGGGCATTACTATTGTTGTTGTTGTTGTTATTCATAGAGCTAGATTTCAGTTCTGTGTGAGGGAAATCATCATAAAAATCAGAATTATTGGGGCAGCTAGGTGGTGCAGTGGATAGAGCCATGAAGTCAGGAGGACCTGAGTCCTGATCTCAGACACTTAATACTTCCTAACTGTGTGACCCTGGGCAAGTCACTTAACTCCAAGTGCCTCAGCAAAATAAAATAAATACATAAATAAATAAAAGAATAAATAAATGAGTGAGCAGATAAATAGATAAATGAATGAATGAATAAATAAATGGATGAATGAATAAGTGAATAAATAAAATCAGAACTATTCTAAAATGGAAAGGGTTACTTAAGGAAGAAAAGGCCCCTCCAAATAAGGTCATTGAGCTAAAGGAAATTGTAACGAGGATTATCAGTGGGTACAGGTTGAACTAGATGATTATTCCAGCCCTGAAAGTCTTTCATTTTATGGAGACTTGAAGCCTGCTTTGAGGGGGATTTCAAGATATTTGGGAAGGGTGAATAGGAGAGAAAGGTTTAGATAAGTAGAATGGAAGAAGGAAGGGCATTTCAGGTTAAACAACATAAAAAGGGAGGGAATTATTTGACTGGATGAAAAGATTTCTGTAGGGGAATACGGGGCAATAATTTTGAAGAGATTGGAAGGGGTCACATCATAGAGAGTCTTGAGCTCCAAGCTGAATTGGAACTGGGGAATTTGCTACTCTATGTAATGAAAGTTTTTGAGTAGGAGAGGGGGATTAGACTTAGTAGTCAGGCACCAAGGAGAAATTGGAATGAGGCAGAGATTCAAGGCAGAGAGAATGTTGGGTGGCGACTCCCATCAGCCATGAGATAATTTTAGTCATGCTCCCCTTCTTCATCTTCTTCAGGGTCCCCTTCACCACCGTTTCAAACCATTTGCCAAGTTTTGTTCATTCTACCTCTACAGTATTCCTCACATTCATCTCCTCCTCTCTATTCATACAGCTAGCACCTTAGGGTCAGGCTCTAATTGACTAAACTCTTACCTTCTTGGAAGAGTTCCCAGTTTCTAGCCTCTCATCCATCTAACCTATCTTCCACTCAGCTCCCCAAATAATCTTCCTAAAGCCCACATCTAACTATGTCGCTTTCCTTTTAAAGAATCTTAAATGGCTCCCAATCACCTCTAGGATAAGATATAAATCCTGCAGGTTTATTTAAAAACCTTTACAGCCCTTCTAGTTAAATCTCTGACTTGAGCCTACCTCTCTAAGCTGATTTTACATTATTTCCCTTCATGGAGCCTTAACTAGCCTACTCATTGTTTCTCAAAGAGAATTATATCTTCTGCCTCCAAATCTTTGCACAGCGTATCCCCCATTCCTGAAATGTGATCTATTTTCACATCTTCTTCTTAGAAACTTTATTTTTCTCAAGAATCATTTTACCTGATAAATCCCACCCAAAGCCTTTTCTTTCCCTTCCCCAAGTTTCTAGTATGTTCTCCCTTCACAAATTATCTCATATTTTTATATCTGTTTACACAGAGTATAATGTAAGGTCCTTGGGGAAGAGATTTTTTTTTTAATTTTGTATACCTCTCATTTACTGATGTTGTCTTGCTTAGAGTAAGAATCTTAATAAATATATCTCAAATTGTTGTTTTGAATAAGTCAGAACTAGAAGAAATGAAAAGTATGAATATTAGTCATACTGCTTCTCGAGATTATAAGTCTCATGAGGGCAGGATCTGTATCTTATTCATTTTTATTTAATTTCAGGACTCTCTATAGCCCTTTGCACATAGTAGGTTCTTTTAAAATGTTTAATGATTAAAAGAACTACACTGGAGTCTCCCAAGGCTGAGCTGATAGATGAGTTCCTCAAGTTGGGGAATAAAAGCATTAGCTGGGCCAGACCATTGCCCTGAGAAACCTCTTGGGGGAGATGACTGGCTCCCTCTAAGTTTCCAGTTCCCTTTCTGTCAAGCCCAGTACCTTGTTCTGCCCCACTCCCATCCCACCTCCAGCCTATGGCTTATGGTATATTTTAAGCCCCACCTGATTTGTCCAATGTTCATATAACTGAGTAGAAAGAAGGGTCTGCCTCCTCTTTTCAGGTCATTCTCATGGGAAATCCCTACAGTTGAACCTTGACTTTGTAGACCTGCCACGTCACTGGTGCTTACACTAGCATGTGTTTGGACTTGGTTGAGGTTGTTCAGTCATTTCAGTCCCATCCAACTCTTTGTGACCTCATTTGGGATTTTCTCTGCAAAGATCCTAGAATGGTTTGCCATTTCCTTCTCCAGATCATTTGACAGTTGAGAAACTGAGACAAACAGGGTGATTTACTCAGGGTCACACAGCCGGGAAGTATCTGAATCCAGATTTGGACTCAGAAAAAATGAGTCTTCCTGACTTCAAGCCTGGCTCTCTATCCGCTGTGCTGCCTTGGTTGAGGTTAGGCTTGCTGACTAAGAGCTCTAAGTATTAAAGGCCTCTGAAATTAATCAGGAAGATTTGACCTTGGTAAGAATTCCTTTTTCTTGTCCTGTGAAATCATCTGTAATTTCTTTATATGTGGAGCATGATTTCTTTCTTTTGAGATTTTGGGCACTCATAGAAAGCAATTATTCTGCCATTTTTTCTGTCATAGGGTCTAAAGAAAGAATAAGTGTTATATTGACAAATTAACTATTTTGTACCACTTTTCTATTTACAAGGCTTTAAAGAAAAGCATGTCTGTCATAACTGAATCAACACTGTTCATTATTACTCTTAAGATATTTTTAAATTAACATTGATAAGCTGGAGAGCATCCAAAAAGAGATAAACAGTCTGGTGAAGAGTCTCAAGACCATCTCATGTAATGAGGGAGCAAAGAACTTTAGCTTAGAGAAGAAAATGCTTATGGGGGGAGGATAGATGGCTATCCTGAAGTATCTGAAATACTCCAATGTGGATAGCTTTGGTCCCTACAAGATAATGGATTTTCTAAAGAAATTTCTATTGCAAGGCATGTTTTGGATTAACCGATGAGTTTGTTTTTTCCCTAAGGCGATTGGAGTTAAATGACTTGCCCAGAATCACAGAGCCAGGAAATGTTAAGTGTCTGAGGCCAAATTTGAACTCAGGTCCTTCTGACTTCAGGGCTGGTGCTCTATCCACTGTATCACCTAGATGTCCCTTAACCCATGAGTTTTGACCAATATTTCCCTGGCCATTTTAACCAAAGCACACATTAGTTCAAAGTAAGAAACATTTCATTAAACAATGCAACAAAATAAATGGTAAAAAAAAAAAATCTACCTACAACTCCCCTAAACAGAGGAGTATACCCTTTTTATCCACAGATAGGAGAAGGAAAATACCATCCTCCTGGTCCCTTTGGCTCACAATCTAAGTGTCATCCTCAATTTCTCACTATCTCTCATGCCCTGAATCCAATTTGTTGCCACGACCTATTGATTTTATCTTTGTATTTTTTTTAAAACACCCCTTTCTCTCTGCTGACACTGCCCCCGCTACGGTACAGAATCTCATCTCCTTATGCTTGAATTATTTTAATAATAGACTGCTGGTTGGTCTGCCCACTCCAATCCATTTGCTACTTAGCTACCAAAGTGATTTTCCAAAGTTTGGGTCTGGCCATCTCAGCTTTTAGGGTTCCTCATCATATCCAGAACCAAAACTCAAATCTTTTTTTTTTTTTTGTTAAAAGTCCTCTATAAACTGAGTGGATGCCCATCAGGTAGAGAATGGTGGAATCAGTTATGGTAAATGAAGATTATGAAATATTGTGGTTCTATAAGAAACAATCAGCAGGATGATTTCAGAAAGTCTTGGAGAGATTTACGTGAACTGATGCTGAGTGAAATGAGCAGAACCTGGAGATCATTGTACATGGCAATAAGAAGATTATACAATGATCAGTTCTGATGGACATGGATCTTTTCATCAGCAAGGTGATTCAGGCCAGTTCCTATGGTCTTATGATGGAGAGAGCTGTCTGCACCTAGAGAGAGATTGTGGGAACTGAGTGTGGATCACAACATAGCAGTTTCTTTTTTTGTGATTGTTTGCTTGCATTTTTTTTCTTTCTTGATATGACTTTTCTTGTGTAGCAAGATTATTGTAGAGATGTATGGAGAAATTGCATATATTTAACATATTTTGGATTGCTTGCCATCTAGGGGAAGGGATGGGAGGAAGGAAGGGAGAAAAAATTTGGAGTGCAGAATTTTGCAAAGGTGAGTGTTGAGGATTATCTGTGCATGTGTTTTGAAAATAAAAAGCTTTAATTTAAAAAATTTAAAAAGTCCTGCATAAAGTAGCAACCCCTTTCCTATACTTCCATTTTTCTTACATTTTATACTCCTCATCACTCCTGCCTTCAAGTATTTATTAATCCAGACATTTTAATGTTCCTCAAAAATATACTCCATCCTAAATCCAGGCACTTTCACTGGCTCTCCCTCCTCATTTCTGCTTCCTAGTTTCCATTAAGTGCCAGCTAAAATTCCACTTTCTCCAGGAAACCTTTTCCAATTTCTCTTAATTCTCATGACTTCTTCTTGCTAATTATTTTCTGTTCAAACATAACATACAGCATAATATAGAGTTCATTTCTTCATATTTGTTTGCATTTTGCCTTCTCATTTGATTGTTTTCCTTGAAGACATTAATTGTCTTTTGCCTTTCTTTGTATCCCCGCCACTTAGCTCCGTGACTGACAAATAGGCGCTTAATAAGTTTTTATTCACTGCCCGACTGATCTAGGAAACATGAAATTCTTATGGAGATGGCACCTATATACACATATACAAACGACTCACAGCTAGGAAACCTCAGTCCTACGTTGGAGTCTCCACTAGAATAATTTGCCTTCAATGCTATTGCTTACTTACCTGCAGAGCTACAGACGTTGTCTGATGTAATATGGTGATATGATCAGGTTAGAAGTTGTCTCTACTTCCCCCTTTCTCCCCCGAATGAGATCTCTTGTTCTACCAACTCTGATGTAGTATGTACTATCTACTTGTGTCTCTACTGCTGCCATCTTCTGGGTCTCCACCAAATTTCAGCTGCTATATAATTATTTTCTCCATAGGAAGAGGTCTGTCAGCTCTTTTAGCGCCTAGCCTCAGAAACAATTTTAGCTTTTCTGTTATTCAAACCCATAGCTATAACCAGGCAGTCAGCCAACCAAAGAAGTCTTTAAGCTGATTTTTAAAACCTGTTTTTCTCTTCCTTAATCACCACTGTTTTAAAAATTCAGTTTACTCTTTGTTAATATGTGAATATTTCTTTCAGTTCCCATAATGCCCCTAGTCACTGACTCAGTCCATGCAAATTGTCTTCTATCTTTCTTAAGCAAGATTGTGATAAGCCAATGTGATAGAGCTATCTGGTTTTTATTCTAAGTCAGCAAAAACAAATATCAGTTGTTTTGCTTGGTCTCAAAGGGAAGGATAAGGAACAATGAGCGAAAGAGGCAGCCAAGAGTCAAATTTAGGCTTGATAGGAATTTGAAAAACTTCCTAACAATTCAGTAGAACTATCTACAAGTAGAACCATCTGCTTCTGAAGGCAGTGAGCATTCCCTTATTGAAGTTCTTCAAGCAAAGACTGTCATATTGGGGATAGTGTAGAAAAAAAAATCTGCAGTGCATTGGACTGAGTGATCTCAAAGATCTGAGAATCTATGACCCCATGTTGCCAGAGATAAAAAAAAAAAAAGGATCCATTCATATGAATATTTCAAAATGAGGAGAGCAAATGACTCACTAGGAGAAACTCTAGTTCAAGAAATAAGTGTGCTTCTGGGACTGATCTGAAGAGTGCCATAAGTCTCTCTTTCCCTAAATATTTCTCCAATCTGCCATGGGAACCTCACAGTTTAACTTTACAGAATAAAATGTTAGAACTGGGAGGATCTTAGAGCATTAGTCCAATGCCCTCATTTGATGTATAAGGAAATCAAATTTCAAAAAAAGGTTTAAGGAACTGGCCAATAGAACTGGCCATAATTAGCTAGGAGAATAGTCGGGTCTTCACTGTTCTTAAAACTGCAATATGCTTGCCCCTGATAAAACATGAATATATAACCTGGCAAAAGTAAATCATTAAGTCACTAAAGCCCACAAATACATCAGTATCGATTACTTTATTGTATGGGCAAATTATGCCTTGAGAATAAAGATATTTTCTATCTTTGTTTCCTTAATACTTAGCCTGAGATCATCCCCAGATAATCATTGCTTATTTTTACATAGCATTTTTCTCATAAGAATTCCGAGAGATAAAAGGAGGCAAAGCATTTTAATCTCCATTTTACAGAGGAGGAAAGTCAGAGTTGAACAGAGAGTGTATGATTTGCCCAGACAGTAAGTGTTTGAGTTAGAAGTCAGATCTTCTGATTAAGTCTAATGGAAAGTCGCACCAAGTTTCAATCATGCACATAGTAAGAATTTAACAAACATTAATTGTATTGAACTGACCTGAATTAGAAGGCTTAAAGCAAGGGCTCTGAGGGGCCCAAGACACAGATAAGCTGAATCTTGAGGATGGGAAAAAAGATGAATAGAGGAGAAGAAAATAGCAGGGGCATACAGGACTGCCTGGGGAACATGGGATGCCAGAATATGGAACTGTGGGAAACAAAAGCAAAGAAAAAGCACTGAACATTTGAGGGAACATACCTCAAATCTGGTTTTTATTTACTTTTGTTTATTTTTTCTGAATTTAAAAAACCCAAAATAAAATGACTGTTTGCATATACAATAAGAGAATAGAAAATGGTTTATGTATGAATCTGCAGGTGTCTGTTATGTCCAGGTTGTCTATCCCTTAAATGATTTAAAGAATTCAACATGTAATTTTCAAAGATATCCTCCTTCTCTGATTCTTTCAGGCCTTTTTTCTGTTGTTTTCTGCACATCAACTTCTTTTTTTTTTTTGATGGTGAGAGGGGCAATCCTATACTTGTACCCTCCTCTTATATCTTTCCCCAAATTAAAAAAAAAAAAAGGAAAACAGACCTCTAACAAATAGGCAGAGTCAAACAAAACAATTTTTTATAGTGATCTGTGCATGCTTTATAATGCAGATTAGGCCCCTTTGTGGATAAAAATTTTAAAGGAAGTTAGAGATAACATAAGATAAACTCCACCTTTACAATTTTGTTGAGTTATTGGAGTTTTTTTGATGTTGATAAACTGGAAAATATTCAGGGAAGGACAATCAAGATGGTAAGGAGTCTTAGGAACCAGCCATGTGACGATTATTTAAAGGAACCAGGTGTATTTTGCATGGAGCAGGAAATTTGTCCCTCACCAGGGAAAATACCTCTCTAGCCTCTGTAATAATGCTATTCACTCTCAAGTGAATAGCCTCCTGGTTAATTCTCCACAAATGGATGGACCCAGTGGGAAAGAACCAAGAATTCCTTTGTCTGAGAATCTTAGTTTTAAATGCCAAAAAAAAACCTTTGATTTTGGCCCTACTGGTAATAGGGAGCCACTAGAATTTATTAAATAAGGAGTGGGGTGGGAGGGAGAAAGAGAGAGTAAGATACAACCAGAAACAGTTTAGACCAATCACTTTGGCAGCTATATAGAGGATGAACTGTAGTGGGGAGCAACTTTAGGCAGGAAGACAAATTAGAAGGTCCAGGCAAGAAATGAGGATCTATACAAAGTGGTTTGTGAGTAGGGACTTATATGAGAAATACTGCGATGGTAGAAACAATAGGATTTGGCAATAGATTAGATATATAGGCTGCAAGACTAGGGTCCAGGGGATTGGGGGAAGGGGGGAAGGAAGGGAAAGGCAACAAAGCATTTAAGTATCTTCTGTTTCCTAGGTACTGTGCTAAGCACTTTATAAAAAGTGTCATTTCATCTCTGAAGCAACCCTGTGATATAGGGGTTAGTATTTATTATTCCCATTATATAGTTGAGGAAATTAAGTGTCTTGGCCAGAAAAACAGAAGTTTCTTAGATGAACTTGAATTTCGGTCTTCCTAGTTCCCCACCCAACACTCGATCCACTGTGCACTCCAGCAGAGTGAGAAGTAAGGCTTACACCAACAGGTTACAAAACAAGGGGACTGAGATATTGGGGGAACTCTCAATAGAAAGAGAAAAAGCAGGAAGTAAAAAAAAAGTTTTGAAGGAAAAATAATAATTGCTGATCTGGCCATTTGGGATTTTAGACACCTACAAGGGATCCACTTCTAGATGTCCAAAAGGCAGTTGGAGATGCAGGAGTAGCGATCACAAGAGACCAGGGCTGGAAAAATAGATCTGCATAGAGATGACCATTGAAATCCTAGTAGTAATTGTGATCAGCAAGTGAGGCAATACAGAGGGAAGAGAAGAACCAACACAGACCTTTGGAGGACACCAGTGGTTAAACAGCATAATGTGGATGAAGATCTAGCGAAGGGAACTTGGACAAAGGAAAACTAAGAAAATCATGTCAAGAAAACCTACAGAGGAAAGAGAAGCCAGGAGGAAATGATAGTCAGCGTTATCAAATGAAACTTAGAAGTCAAGAAGGATAAGGATGGTCCAAAGACCAGTGGGTATGGCCATTAAGTAAACATTGGTGATTTTGATCTTAGATCCCTTTTAGCTCTTAGTTTATGATCCTATGATTTATCTGTGATCACCCAGTTTTGTCCCAGTTTTCCTGATTTCAGGTCCAAGGTATGATCATACCAAATGGTTGGGCCCTTGTTCAACACAAAAAAGATTAATTTGATCAATTATTACTAATGACCAGAATAAAATATTAAAAGATTCAATTACTAGATCGATTATTATTAATCAATGAGAGGCTTGACTGTTCCAAGTTTATTTGCTACTAATACTTTGCAGTTGTCTTGTCCCTGGGCTTTTGTGAAAGAGATCCTATATGGGGTCAGATATGGCTTCCAATTTCTGGGGAGAAAAACTGGAAGAAAGTTTATTAGAAAAACCCTATGAAGCTTTTTGGACATCAAATGAGTTATGCATAGATGAGTTAGCAATATATAGATTAAATTTCCCTTAAAGTGCTATAGAAATTCAATAAATAAATTAAAATGCATGTGAGTCTAAAAATTAAAATGAGAAAATGCTTGAGGCAAAATGCATCTGACATTTGAAATAATAGATGGCTGAGATGAGCTATGTAGCAAGCTTTGCTGTTACCTGGGTATAATAAGGAGCCCTTTCTTTGGTCACTGTGTTTGACTTGCTGTATGTTCATGGTGCATAATGGTATTGCAGGGAAATTCAATAAAAAAAGATTTGAACGCCAGCTGTGACTTCAGCACGGTCATTTAAAAGACAAAGTGAAAAGACTCGAGCCTCGGCCTTCAGCCCAGCACTCAATCCAATGGCAGTTTTGCTCGCAATTGTGAAGGTTTTGATTTTCTTCAGCACTTTCAAGTGGAGCATCACAGATATTGGAGAGGACCTTAGAGATTACCCAGTCCAACAAATACCTGATTCTACAACATCTGGGACAAGTACAATTTACTCTCTATAAATGAACCGATTTCAGTGATGAGAAGCTCATTACTCAACAAGCTAGCTCATTTACATATAGTTATCATTGCATTGATAAGCAAGAGTCTCTATACAGAGTAGGAAAATCCCAAAGTCTAGTCTTTGTTCTTCCTTCTTCTCTCTTGGCCTGAGCAGTGCAAGCCTAATCCCTGTTTCTTGTAACAGTCCTTCTGATCATTAGAATTAACTTTCATGTCCTCCCCATCTCTTCTTATCTCCTGGCTAAATATCTTCACTTCCCTTACTGGTTCCTACATAGCATGGTCTCCAATCCCCTTGTTGTCCTAGTTACATCCTCCAAATGCACTTGCCTCAATCAACATCTTCTTTAAAATGTGGTATCCAGAATTTCAGAGGTGGTCCAACCATGGCAGCCTTCTTAATTCTATACTAGAGGCCACTACTAAAAAAGAAAACATCAAAGGAGAGCTTTTACCACTGCCATGGCACATTTCTGACTTGTATTAAGGCTCTAGCATGTGAAAAATCAAAGAGTTTTTGGATAGGAACTACCCTCAAATCACTTCCCCAGCCCATCTAATTTTCATGCAGTTGATTTTTTTGAATATATATTTATCATTGTTAAATTTCATCTTATTAGATTAATAAGGTCTGATAAGTTTACCTTATAAGTTTAATAAGATAGTATGATCCATCATTTTGAGTTGTTTGGGATCCTGTTTCTGTCACCCAGTGCATGTATTATTTCAGTTTTCTGTAGAACAGCTGGTTGGTGCAGTGGATAGAACACCAGGTCTAGAGTCAGGAAAACCTGAGTTCAAATACTGCTTCAGACATTTACTAGCTGTGTGATCATGGCCAAGTTACCTCAGTTTCCTCATCTGTAAAATAAGCTGGAGAAGAGAATAGCAATCTACTCCAGTATCTTTGCCAGGAAAACTCCAAGTGAGATCACAAAGGGTCCAAAACAATTAAACAACAGCAACAAATCTGATAAGTATACCATCTTGTCTCCCTTACTAAAACGTAAACTTCTTATGCCTAAAGATTATCTCATTCTTTGTATATGTTTACAAAGATCAAACAATCAGTGGCAAGGATAATAGCATCGTGAAATGGATTTTCTTTTTAAGGATGAAGAAGACATGAATGTGACAGGTAAGGAGTCAATAGACAGGGAGAGACTTAAGATTAGAGAGTGAGGGGGATGTAGTGGAGGAAATAAGCCAGAAAAGAGACTGGAATACACATGGAATGGATTGCTTCAGCAAGCTTAAGGGCCATGTTGTTGTCAAAATCAGAAGGGAAATAAGAGAGAATGAATTTAAAGAGGACCTGGATTCAAATCCCATTTTTGATTTTATTTGTGCAATTTGGGAGAAGTTACTTAAACCTAGTTTCTTATTCTTAATAATGGTACAAATCTAAATCTAAATCTAGGTACTTATCAAATGTTTATTGATCATGGATGGATTTACAAATCTATACCTGTGATCAAGTCTATGTTAAAAATGTTGACTCTCACAGAACCAAGGACAGATTTCCGGGATATTTAACTGGAACTCTCCCTTTCTGAATTGATGATGATTTTTAAAAATTACTGTTCTTTGGTCATTCAACCACTCTCCATCTGAAGTTGATTTGAACTCCACGGAACACGATGGTTCCTCTCTGATAGCTCAAACTCCTTTCCTCTGTTCTTCCTTTTGTATATTGTCATCCTTCCTTAGATTGTAAGCTCCTTGAGGGCAGAAACTAATTTTTTTCTTTTTCTTATTTATAGCTCTAGTGCTTAACATAGTGTATGATAGATAATCAATTAATGTTTATAGAACTGAATTAAATTGCATTCTGAACACCATTCTAAAAACAGTGGTTTAGAGTCAGCCTGACTGTGATCACTACTGCTTAAGATGTACAAATGTAGCAAGTAGTTAGCTTTAGAGCCTTTCACAAAGGATGCCCAGTGCAGGTTGTGCAAAAGCAAAAGTGAATGTTGAACAACTGCAATAAGAGTGAATACATTATCATAGCAATTATAAGCATCACTTTTTATATCATTGCCTCTGATTTCTTAGGGCTTTGATGCTCTGTTTTCTGCTGCCATATTGAAAACATCTTTCTCTTATTCAAGAGGAAGAATAGGTGAAGTAGGTGGGATTTTAAATCTGGACAACATTTCTAGCTCACCAATTATAAGAAATCGCAGTAATCTCTTTGTACAAATTCAAATCCTCCCTTTATCTTATCCCAGTGAGCAGTTTTGCTGACCTTGTTTATTTCATATTTCTCTTTCGACGTAGCTGAACAAGAAAGATACTCAAAACAAGTTTGGGGTGTGGGGGGGATTTATTTTGTGATCGTGGGCTAGCACATCAGAGAAAGGTTGAAAAGGGTCATATAAGCCACCTCAATAAAAAACAGAATCTCAAGAAGACTGCAACAGAAAAAAAAAGTCATTTCACTGATATTCCTGATTAGTGTTCCTATTGTTTTCTAAGCAAATCACGCTGGCTTGAAATCTGGTGATGGAGAGCTTTGGCAGATTTCAAACCAAGAAGTGACATGATCAGACCCATATATAGGAAAGCTAATCTGTAGCTTAAATGAGGGATGAATTGGAGTGTGGAGCAACTAAGGAAAATACTTAAGAGGCAATTATAGCAATCCAGGCTGGTGATAACAAGGACCCATGGTGAAAGTGGAAATAGGATGGAGATGATAGACCTCAAAGTTATTGCTGGGGAAGGAGATACTAGATTTAGTTAAATAGTTGAATTTGAAGATTTGATGCCCTACCATCATATTCAGGTGAAGTTGTCTAGTAGAGAGGTGAAAATGCTACTCTGAAGTTTGGGAAATGGGAAAAGGATGGAGATAGAGATTTAGGAATAAATCATTTAGAGGTAATAATTGAAGCCATGGAAGTAGATAAGATTGCTAAAAGAGATATTAAAAGAAAATCTTTGTTCAGGCTTTCCCCTCAAGAATAAAGCAAACTCAGAGAAAATTAAAGGGAGTTTATTTTTAAAAAACACCAAGTTAAAAACATGGCACTGGTGTACTGGAGAGACCAGACTACTTTTAAACTTTTCATAATAAGAGCAAGACAATCCTGAGAGGACCACATCATTAAAAAAGGATGGGCCATTGCATCTCAGATCTTCCTTTATCACCATAATCATAGGGAAATTAAATTGGAGATTAAATTAAATTAGAGATAAGGGGATGGTGTTATCTTAGGGACAGTTCACAATGCCAGTGGATGCTGATTTCTAAAAAAGAATCAAAGCTCAAGCAGCCATTCTTCCCTATGCCAGGGGCTGGCATGTAATATTACAATGCTTTAGCCACTTTATGGTAGGATTGGTGCATGTACCTAAGAAAGAGGGATGGGAAATAACGGATTCATTTGACGATGGCTAAATTCTACACAATAACCCCCCATTTGGTGTTAGCCATGCACATGGTACGACACCACAGTTAGACCTGTGTTAGTCCTCTATCCTCAACTGCAACATGGGATAAGTTCTTTGCACCAAGGAAGGCACTATAAGCATGTCCAACACCCAATCCCCATGAGTATACTTGAGAGAAAGCCCACTAGCAGATAATTTAGCTAATGAAAGTTCTGCACTCTAAAACACAACTGCAGATCATATGTTCAACATAGTCATCATGTGGGTTTTTAAATGGTAGGGTACCCACTCTCGATCCCTTGTTGTCAGGTGCCTTCCACTCAGAGTCAGGGTCTTAACAAGATAGGTAGCTAGAGATCTTAGGATCTCTATTTTGCTGATTGCATGAATATCACAAAATCATAATCCCACATTTCCTTCAATTTCATAAAGTTTGAACAAATTTAGAAAAAGTCACAATCTCATATGTCCCTTAAGGGGACAAGCCATGTTAAAGATACTCTATAGGTAAGATAAGTCAGGTTATGGATTACACAATTTAGAAGGCTCATCATGAATTAATTCAAGAGAGAACATTACATATCACCAAGGTCACCAAGAAAACTTAGTAAATATAAACTCCAAAAGACCAAAGTAATATAGTAATGATCATCAACCTGGCAACTCTCAATTTTCATTCAATCAACACATTCCATCCTGACGTCCCCACCTGGACCTAGGAAGCACCTCCCCTTAGACACTCTGGAAAAGTCTTTGTCCTCAGGGCAGTTCAGAAGGGAGCCTGTTCTAGCAGATCTGCTTCTCTGGTTGAAGGTCACCTGCAGAGATTCCTAAGTAATTCTCCTATATCTTTGTATCCTGGGCATCAGAATGGGAAAATGTAATCTATGAGTCCACACTTAATGGAAACTACTTTCAGTATAAACAGCAAAAGGAGTTCTAACCATGGTCCTGGATCTTCCCTGGCATTGTGCCTCCTTTGTTCTGTTTCTATATAATATATGACCTGATCTAAGGAGATCTACCACTGTCATCATGTCACCAAGGCTTGGTCTCATAACTAAACGCCCCCAATTAATCCAATAAATCCAAATAAATCTATATACACATGTAAACCATGCTGACATGATCTGCTTCTTTCTTTGGTATCTTAGTACCTTTCCATTATGGTAGGATTGTTCCCTTGGATGGTTTGCATCTTTACAGTCATGCCATGGATAAGACTTTGCATTATTCAGTAAATCTTAAAAAAAAAAACAACTAAGATTAGCTTTCCAGTAATTAGTTCATGTAGCAAAAACTAACTCAAATCATATGGATCTAATTCTATTAACAATAGATCTACAAGAAGAATGATAAATTAAGGATCCAGAGTTCTTGAATCTTGAATGTGAAACTTGAGAGCATTTCAGTTCCTACATACCACTTAGTCTTTCTGTAGTTATCCAAAATCTTACCTGATATGGACAATGTCATCCACAAATTGAAGAAAGAATCTTAAAAAAAAATCTATGAGAGTTTGACTTATAAAATGAGCCCTTCTGTCTCTTAATTTTAGCAGACAGGGACTTCAAAATGGTGGTGTTGGGGTGGGAGAGAGAATGCGATGTAAAATTCTTTATAATTATTAAAGCAATTTTATATTAAAAATGTAATTTTCAAGAGCTTATCAAAATATAATTAAGCCTATGTTTCCCATTAAACACTTTGAAAGTTATTCAAATATATCCTAGTTCTTAGATTTCTAACAACCTAATCTTATTGCTTTGTCAAAGTTTACTACTCCATTAAACTTCACACACACACCCCTTTTTATATCTTTGTCTTATCCCTAATTTTGTGGATATATATTGTCTTCATGTCATCTTGAAGGAATAAGGTACTTCAAGGACCTGATCTTACATATAACCGTGAGCAAGAGAAAGGCAAGCCGAAGAATTAATTTACCTAATTAAGAAGATGCCCCTAATTACGTAGGATAAGGAGTTGACCTTGAATACAGATTAACAATAATAAAATCTTTCAGACTTGCATCCTATTATAGTAACTCAGATGTTTTAGCATTGATCCATTAATTAGTTGACGTAGTATTACAATAACAAACTTCTAATGTTCGCTACTCCAGTTATAGAAATTCGCAATGAAAGGAAAAAAGAAAGGACATAGTTATAACAATATCAAGAGATTCTTTCAAGGGCATAGATTGATCTGATACAAACCCTAAAGGGACAAATCCCCTCAATTCTGTTTGATTCCAAGCAAGAATTATAATTAACCGCCAATCATTCAGCAGAGTTCCATATTATTTATAGGATATCAAAGCTAGGTTCAGAATTAACCATCTGGGAAATTTTTCTGCTCAAGAAGTAAATGTCACAGTGAGGAAACTGAGTCAAGAGGATTCTACTTTTGCCTATATAAGATCATCCCTTCAACTTTCTTAGATATAGACATCTACCTTTGGCAGACCTCAGATTCCAATCTCTTTTGGCACAGCATATGGAATTCCTTTTGAATGGTGGACTGCTGGCTTCATGACAATTCAAATAATCTTGCTTGATACCAAACTCAAAACAATCTGATATTACAGTACCAAAAGATATTTCCTCAAATAGCAAAATTTCACTAATCACAACTTAGGCTTAGAATGTCATTAGTTTTTTCATGTTTCCAGAACAGTTAATAATGAGCAAATAAATATAAAGATGTTTCATTTATCTTTCATTTATAAATTACAAAAAATCACATTCTGGATTTTGATATATATAGTGAACACATGATAGGTAAGTCAAACATTCCCCCTCCCCCCAAAAAAAACCCACTGGTTGCTATAAATCCTTAGACTAATATGTATCCATATCACCTATTAACCACTGAGACAAAATAAAATTTTGAAATTAGTCTTTTGTTATTAAATTGGTTCAAAAATGTATCTTCAATACATACTAATTATTAACAGACACATTTGCATAAGTGTTAGCTAAATATTATTAAAAAAAGAAACACACTTGGTACTATAAGTAAACTTGTAGCACCTTTCTACCTCCCAACTCCCTACACACACTTTGGTGAAATTTGTGATGAAAAAGAGAATCCCTGTTTTTCAGCAAGCCAGTTTATTATTCTAGAATTTCACAACATTTTGAAACTTCTTTTACAAGGCTAATAAGATTTTATGACCTTTCACAAATAGAAAGTCCCAAGAAACTTCACAGATAAGGATAATTTAAAGGATCGTGCTACTTTTCTTTCAACAATAAGTTATTATTATCCACTTGAAGGCAAATATATGTCAATAAATATTTGCCAATTCACAAACATTTTACCACATTCTTTTAATCACCTAATTCATAATCTAACAGGATTCAATTAAAAGAGGAGTCATTTTTCTAGTAGCATTTTAGGTAGGATGGTTTCCTAAATTTTGCAATATACAAAAAATTTTACAAACACAATAATAGCATACATAAGATCATGTATTTAAACATGAAACAAAATTATTACTGTCATAAGACATCAATTCAGTTAAATGTATTTCCAGAATAACTTATATAGAAATTAATTTTCATCACTTTTGCCATTCTATACTGATTGCATTCAAAACCAATATAGAGTATTTATATTTACTAATATGTATAGTGATTGCTATGTGTCAGGTACTGTGCTAAATATTTTGTAATCTTGTGATCCTTACAAGAGCTCTGAAAGGTGGGTATTATTATTTATCTCCTTGTAAATTAGGAAACTGAGACAAAAAAGTGAAGTAACGAGCCTAAAGTTCTAATAATTTGATTTAATCTAATAAATTTCTGAGAGTGGACTTTAACTCAGGTTGTTTTTTTTTTTATCCATGCACCTTCCAGCATAATGTCTTTTTTTTTTATTATAGCTTTTTATTTACAAGATATATGCATGGGTAATGCATTGACAATTGTAAAACCTTTTGTTCCAATTTTTCCCCTCTTTCCTCCCACCTCCTCCCCAAGATGGCAGGTAGACCACTACATGTTAAATACAGCATAATGTTGTAATACTAAATAACAAATGTGTTTTTCATTAAGTTCTGATTTACTACAAATTTTCTAATGGGGGAATATATCTTACTGTAAATGAGATCACATTATAGTTTATTTCAGGGCAAAATTTCAGAGAAATGAAGTTTGAGTTTACAATCTCAAATAGTACTATTTAGAACCTCAATTTCCCCAAGGACTTTTTACTTTTAGTTCTTTAAATTGTAATGCCAGCTACTTTTAGTTAGTCAATAGTCAAAAGATTTAAGATGACAGTCATATTTTATCATATATCTTTTAGGATCTGTGAAGATTTTCTGAAATGTGGAATTTGGAAATACAACCTATTATGTAGTTGTGAAATTAAGAATGTATAGTCCCTATATAAGGATCAAACTATAACTTGTAATACTCCTTCAAGAACAAAATAAAATCAAAACTTTCCTCACACCTCTTTCAAAATTAAATCCCCCAAGTCCTTTACTTTCAAACCCACTATTCATGCTTTGGGTGTAGCTGTTTCTGTCCATCATTTATCCAATGAAATTCAGTTAAGTCTCTTTGTCAGAGAAATCCATTTCCATCAGAATACATCCTCATACAATATCGTTGTCGAAGTGTATAATGATCTCCTGGTTCTGCTCATCTCACTTAGCATTAGTCCATGTAGGTCTCTCCAAGCCTCTCTGTATTCATCCTGCTGGTCATTCCTTACAGAGCAATAATATTCCATAACATTCATATAGCACAATTTACCCAGCCATTCTCCAATTGATGGGCATCCATTCATTTTCCAGTTTCTAGCCACTACAAACAGGGCCACTACAAACATTTTGGCACATACAGGTCCACTACAAATTTTCTAATGGGGGAATATATCTTACTGTAAATGAGATCACATTATAGTTTATTTCAGGGCAAAATTTCAGACAAATGAAGTTTGAGTTTACAATCTCAAATAGTACTATTTAGAACCTCAATTTCCCCAAGGACTTTTTACTTTTAGTTCTTTAAATTGTAATGCCAGCTACTTTTAGTTAGTCAATAGTCAAAAGATTTAAGATGACAGTCATATTTTATCATATATCTTTTAGGATCTGTGAAGATTTTCTGAAATGTGGAATTTGGAAATACAACCTATTATGTAGTTATGAAATTAAGAATGTATAGTCCCTATATAAGGATCAAACTATAACTTGTAATACTCCTTCAAGAACAAAATAAAATCAAAACTTTCCTCACACCTCTTTCAAAATTAAATCCCCCAAGTCCTTTACTTTCAAACCCACTATTCATGCTGCCAGTGCAAAGAGAGTACAACTTGCCTAACTTTCTGCCCATTTCCTCTAATCCTACAAGCTTAAACTTTCTCTCTTCCCTTCTGCTGTAAAGTTTTTCAGAACTTTGTCTTGATTATTTCACATTTTGATCTGATACCTCTCTTACCTTCTGCTATTTGCTTATTTATTTCTCAGTCATATGGCAGATTATCTCTAGAATTAATCTTCATGCCACTGAATTTTCCCTTTACAATTTTTTTTATTACACAATACTAAGTAATTGTAATACTATTCCCAGGAATTTCTTAAAAATTTACAAATATGGGGCAGCTAGGTGGTGCAGTGGATAGCACCAGCCCTGAAATCAGGAGGACCTGAGTTCAAATCTGATCTCAGACACTTAACACTTCTTAGCTGTGTAACCCTGGGCAAGTCACTTGACCCCGATTGCCTCAGCAAAAAAATTTTAAAAAAAAGAAATTGCAAATACTTGGTTTATTCTGATATTTTTTGATAATTTCACTTCTAGTTTACCTAAACAATTAAGTTCTGCTCCATTATTCACAGAAAAAATACCCTAACTTTAAGTTTCGTGGTGTTTAAACTAGTTTCTCTCTTTTTATAGTTAAGAAAAGAGTTAATAACAAGTAGTTCTTAATATTTTAAACTACAAACTTCAAATTCATTTTTCTAATTAGTGAAATTGCCTTCCTCTCTTGTACTGAAACAATAAATCTGTCACTGTCCGGGGAAAGAATGATAACAGACCCAAGTTCTGTTTGCATATAACCTATCACTGAGTTTTATTTTTATGTTTTCTTAAAACAAATTCTAAAGAGTGCTACCCCCAAACTGACTAAAACTGTCAACATTTATTAAAAAGTTTTCAAACTACAATTTGGAAATTCACAGGATAGCAATTATTTCTCATTGACAAATTTAATCTCTAATTAGTTTACAATGTCTTAAGTTCCTGCAGACTGGGGAAAAGCATTACCTTTTCTCTTATCTGTCTTGTCTGTCATCTACCTCTCCAATTTGAGTAGAATTAGAAAGAGAGAGAGAAAAAAGAGGGAAGAAATAGAGAAAATGCTGAAGGAGGAAGGAAAAAGGGATGGGGAGAGAGGAAGGAGGAGGAAGACAGACAGACAGACACAAAGGCAGAGGCACAGGGAGAGAACCTTTTTTTTTGTTGTTGTTGTTGTTGAAGGCTTTGAAAATTCTGCATGTCCTGAATCTCTGCTTGGTATTCACGACATTATCAATAACTGGTGGAGCTATTTTGAAACTCCAACCTACTAAACTCCCTTCCTGTTCTGTCTTCATTTCTTTTTCTAAATCCTTTCTCCTCAGTCTCTTCCCTCCAAGGGTATTCTCATCTTAGTTGCATTGATAATGAGGGAAGCTTAGGTTTTGAAAGTCCCCCTTCATCATATTAAATTCAATTTTTTCTAGGCTATTGATTTTTAAGTATTATTTAGAATGTACATCTGACTGACTGCAATTCCCAAGGTCCCATCCTTTATCTGTCCCAATTTCTTTCATTTTTTTTCCTTCTTGTTACTTTTTCACAACTTTGTCAGTCCCTACCTAGCAGTGACTCGATAGACAAAAAACTCAGTAAGGTTGCTCCAGTTTTCAGTTGCTTGTCTCACTTGTCTTCTTGGGAGTCAGAATATGGCTAGCTCTTCTAAGTCCCTGTATAATTTAAATACTGGTATTTCCTTACAATAAGAGTGTGTCCAACGTGCAAGTATACTTATTCTATTTTTTCCATACTCTTCTCTTCTATTCTTCATACACAAATCAAAGGAGGGAAAAGTCAAAATTTGGATTCTGAGACTTATTTCTGAGTTTGGAGAGTTAAATTCTCCAATCATTGCACAGTTGATTTTCCACTGGGGAATTTTGTACCTGTCAGCCATGAAACAAAAAGGCCAGTTTGCCAGATGCAGTTTGGAATAGGATTCCCCAGTAAGGGTCCCTGGGTGAAATGTTCTCCTGTGCTCATCAAAATTCTTAAAAAAAACTTAATGCAGACTTTTGACCTCAATAATGAAGCAAATCAGTAAAAAAAAATTTAAAGGAATTTATTAAACAAAAACACAACAGGGCAGCAAGAGTGTATTTGTGGACTGACCAGGAGGGACCAATCCCGGGACTCAAACTAGACTGCTTTTAAAATGATTTTTTTGAAATGAGAACAAAACAATTCTTATAGGTACATGTCTACAAAAGGGGAATGGCCATTATGTCTAAACTTCTCCCCCATGGCTACTTATTTGTAGAGAAATGAGATTAGAGATAATGGGGTAAATGGGCTGCTAAATGTTGACTAGCAGATAATATAAAAGACTACTTCCTAAAAAGGGAGCCAAAGTGCACAAGACTGCCCTTTCCGATGCTCAGATTGGCATGTACTGTGATTTGCAGCCACCCTAAGGGAGGACTAGCGTGTACCCCTTAGGAGGTTGGGAAGCCATGGGTTCAACTTGGTGGTGGCTAAATTCTAAGCAAAGAGAGTAGAGAAAGAAAATAAAAAAGGTTGAGAATGGAGTCTTGAGGAACTTGGACCTCTCATAAAGAGATTTAATACCAGCAAAATAACTGTTTGGACATGTATACATATATTGTATTTAACTTACACTTTAATACATATTGGTCAACCTGCCACCTGGGGGAAGGAGGGAAAAAGTTGGAACAAAAGGATTTGCAACTGTCATTGCTGAAAAATTACCTATGTATATATTTGTAAATAAAAAACTATAATACAAAAATAAAGAATTAACATCTAAAAAAAAGAGAGAGAGATTTAGTACCCAGTAAAAGAATTAGAGAGTTCATTGTTGTTCAGTCACTTTAGTCATATCTGACTACACCCCCATTGAAGGTTTTCTTGGCAAAGATACTAGAGTGCATTTCTGTTTCCTTCTTCAGCTTAAACAGATGAGAAATTGAGGCAAACAGAATTAAGTGACATATCCAGGATCACATCTGTTTATCATTGTCTAAAGGCAAATATGACTCCAGGTCCAATGCTCTTTCCACTGTACCACCTAGATGCTCTGTAGGGGCATCTGCAGGAGTAATCAAGAGAGAAATAGAAGCAGCTGGGAGAATTGGTAACGTGGAAGGCAAGAAAGAAGAACATCTAGAAACAAGATAATAAAAAATGACAGATTGAGAAAGAAGAATAAAGTCTTGGGAAATATTATAATTGGTGATTAGAAGATTATTGATAACATGGAATTAGCTATTTCAATAGATTGATAGGGATGGAAGTCAGAACACAAGGGGATGAGGAAAAAATGGATGGAAAGAAAATGCAACATCCAAGAGACACAACTTCAGATTTAGCAAAGAAGGGAGTCATGGGACAATTGTTAAATGGGGATATAAAGGTCAAGGGAAGTATTTAAGATCTATTTTTTAGTATTGGTAATGCTTGGTTATATTTGCAGAGCAAACTAATAAATATTGTAGATACAATTTATTTGGCTATTTAATGATCAGGTTGCTGTATTAAGAAGTTGCTGTCCATGGTCTGCTTCAAATAATACCTAAAGACAGAGGGAGACAGATACAAAGCTAAAGAAGTTAAACATTTTAACCCAGAATTCAATTCAATTTGATAAATATTTATTAAGCACTTACTGTGTGCATGACTTTGTGCAAATCTTGGGCTGCAGAGACAAAGATGAAACAATGGCATCCTTAGAAGATATTTAGAAGAAATGTCAGAAGATTGTATATGTATGGAAATAAGAAAACACAAGGGAATTTGATGATAAAAGGAGTCTTAACAAGTGATGATGGAGTATTGTGAGAAGTTTTGCAAAGTAGATGGCCTTAAAGAAAGCTAAAAATTCCAAAATGTAGAGGAAAGAATAAGGTATGAGAGATTTCAATTCATTCATTTCAAAGAGGAGGCAACTGAGGTCCAGGGGTGCAGAGTGATCTCCACAAGAATATTCATTCATTTGGCAAATCTGGCACTAGATGCCGGGTCTTCTGATTCCTGTTCTTGTGCTTTCTTCACAACATTAATCTGGCACCTCAGTACCTTGACTCACACTTTCCAAGTATTTCCCATACTGTCATTTAGCTCCAATTAAGGAACTGTGTAACAGCCATGCTGCTAAAAATCATGACACAAAACAGCAATAATCTAGAAGTATGGGGTGATGATTTAAACCTACCATCAGATCATAGAATCATAGAACTGTGAAGTTGGAAAAGGCCCTAAGAATCGCTTCATTTTGCAGATAAAGAAACAAAAGCTCACAGAAGAGAAATGTCTTATTGAAGGTCATGAAATTAATTAGTAAAATATTTAGGACTAGACTTCAAAATCCTGGAGGGAAATAACCATTTAAGAGTGCTGGCGAGAAAGGGACTTTGTTTCTCACCCTACTGAGATGGGAGGATATTAGAAAGGTGGGAGACAATTAAACCGGTGTCTGCCATTATCAGAAGGGACATGGAAAAACCCCAAAACCCCTTTGCAGGGAGTCAGAGGAGGAACAGTTATAATAGGCCTAGAGGTCAAATCTAGCACTCCATAAAATAATAGACCCACATGTTTAAGCAGGAGAAGGTGATTTGAGTTTACGTGTAACAGGTTAAAAATGTATAATGGAAAATAGATAGGAAGTTCCCCTATGGAATAAACCAATCTGAAGGAAGAAGCCTGGAGCTCTGAGTTGGAACATGGTTTTCACCTAAAGATTTAGTAGAGGGGAAAGTTGATGATAGGATGCTTACTTTTCATGATGCTCCTATTTCTACCCTGATCCACCCGGGCTCAGCTGAAGAAAGTGCAGCTGTGGGATCAGCAGGTTTCAGTATAAGAGAGAATGCCTTAATTTTGAGTTTAGGCTTATCTAGTAACCATTGGACTTACTGGTCCCACCAGCTGCATTTTACAAAGCAGTCTGCCCTCCCCTTCCCCCACAAATTGCATTGATTTACACTCTAGACAACACTGCAATTGCCTGAGCATATGTAATCTCTTCAAATTAAGCCAACTTCACATTCTGCACAGAATATGGAATACTTCTGGGTGTTTACAAACACAGTTACCCCGGGCCATGCTGATAAAATCGTGGGAGAAAACAGTAATAACCCAGAAATGTGGAGTGAAGGTCGAAACTTTCCATGAGGTCATAGAATTATGGAACCAAGAAGCTGAAAGGGACCCTTAAGATCACCTAGTTCAATCTCCCCATTTTATAGGTTAAGAAACAAAATGCTGCGGAAAGGAAACATCTTTCTGGAGGGACACAAAAGTAGTTAGTGACAAAGCTCAGGACTCAGGAACAATATTCTTTCCACTGTACCAATATGAACATATCACAGGGGGCAATGACAGATATTCTGAGAGTGGACAGACAGCGTGGTCTAGTACTGGACTGGTGTTTGGTATACATAAAGCAGATTCCAGTTCTACTTTGCTCGAAACCTTCCAATGACTCCAGTAGCATTGCCTACCACTTAAAGAGCAAGATCAGGAACCCCAATTTAATGCTCTTTAAAACTGTAACCTTCCTAGCTTTTAAGACTCCTTTCATACAGTGTATGTGCTAAAGAAGAGTAAAAGAAAATTAGTTAGGAGGGAGGATCAGGAATTAGTTCATAGAAAGAGTGGAATGGAAGTTAACAGATAAAAAGGAGGTAGTACATTCCCTAATATAAATACTGGAGCTAAATACAAATAAATATAAATTTAAATAGATATAAATAGATATAATAAATTAAATTTATAAATAAATAAAACAGTATAAATATATAACACATATAAATATTTATTAATATAAACATAAACAAATGCCCCCTAAAATAAATACAGTAAAAGAGAGTTTACCTCATTGTGTTCAACCCTGTTCAGACTACCTCTAGAGCATTATGTATAGTTCTGGCCAAGGGAATTAGCCATTTTCTTCTTGCTCCTAAAGGGTAGAGGCATCACAATGGAGCAAAAATTAAAGAAATATAGATTTCATCAGATTTTGAGTTCACTGAGGACAGGGATTGTCTTTTGCCTATTTGCATATCCCCAGAACTTAGTATGGTGCCTGACATATAGTAGTAGGTGCTTAGTGAATATTGATTGATTTTGCTCCCTACAAGGAAAACACTATCTTGAAATTGGAATCATCCCAAACTGCCTCAGTAGCTAATGAGTTCCCATTCCACCTGTCCTTGGAAGAATTTGAACAGAAGCTGATTAGTCATTGTGAAGGCTGTTACAGATGTGATTCATCCTTTAATAGAACTAGATGACCTTTGAGGTCCCTACTAGCTCTTCAATTCTGTATAAGCATCAAAGTAATCTCTAATTTGAAGAGTCTCTGAGTTGCCAGAATATGCTTGAGAAAAAGTCTTTTTTTAAAGTCTCTAGCCAAAGCTGACTGCTCTGCCAAATGATATAATATTTCTCACCCCCCTCCTTCACGATACCAGTCTGGGACCATTCTGGTTCAATATCCTTTCTGGAAGGATAACTGAACTGGAGAAATACAGGGCTATTTTCTCTGGTTCTGATGATGCCCTAGACCTGATGACAATGGTATCGAGTCCCCCTTCACCAGAGGGCTTCAAGAAGAAGCTGAATGACTGCTTTTGGAGTGTGGCATCCAGAGAACTCTTATTAAGGTCCAGGTTGTTCAAGATGGCCCTCTCAATTCTGACATTCTGTTATCCTATGGTCTGGAGAATGGCAATAGCTTCTGAGGTATTCCATAGAAGCTCTAATCTTTGTCTAGGGGAGCCTCCAAACTAAAATGAGCATGAAACCAAGTCAGTCTTTTGGGGAATCTTCGTTGAATTGAGGCTGGCTGAAGCAGAAGCTTCCTCAAATCCTGATCCATCCTTTTAAGACTCACTGGGAACAGGCTGAGATAAAGCTACAGAACATTAATCCTGTGACTTCTTCTGAACTCTCCTGAGCATTTTATTTGTGCCTCTCTTACTAAGCATTTTTCCACACTATCTTGTAGTAGTTACTGAAATATATAACTTCTCTCTTCTGCTGGACTATGAGCACCATGAGGGCAAAGATTCCTATCTCCCCCTGGACAAATCCTGAATAAATGTGTGTTGGATGAATGAATGAACCCACAAAACATGAATGGACAGGAGTTGTACCATATAATTTCCAACCAAACAAAGCACTTGTCTCTAAAACCATAGAATGCTACTGCATCCCATTGGTCCACTTCCAATAAAGAGAGTAAAGTTTGCATTTATTCCTTCCTCACCTCCCCTTTCTGGATGGAGTCCCCATAGTACAGGAGCTCCTTATTGTGCCCCATAAATGTGAATGACTTTAAGAGTTTGCAGAGTTTTCAGAATTACATTGGATGCCAACAATATTTCTAAGAAATAGGATGAGATTTATTCACAGATAAGGATGCTGAACCTCAGAGATGGTAGGGGATTTCCCCTGATCACACAAAAGTTGGAAAGCAGAATATACAGCCAGGGCTTCCGATTCTATGTCCAATGATCCTTCCATTCTGCTGTTCAGCTGTATATAGACATGTTCAATCTCTACTAGAACGCAAACTACTAATCTATTGGAATAGGAGTCTGGACCTATACCTTACATAGAGCCCACTGTCTTGTAGATAGTAGGCTCTCTGATATTTGCGGGATGGATAAAAGGCTCCCTGATTGTCTCTACTCAGCTAAAGGATGTAGTAGGAAAGGACCTGCTAACTAGCCAAGGTTAGGGTGTTAGCTGATAAGGCTTGTGGTGGTCTCTTTACAAGGGCTATTTGCATTTTAATAGATGCCTCTTGAAGACCCCAAAGCCTTCTGAGAACTACCAAGGGCTGACCCTCAGAAAGGGATTTCCTGCACCTCCTTGTCAGGTGGGACCTGCAGCTCAGCCAAGACAATGACATTTCTGCAGAGCCAATTTCCATAAGGCCTACAGCGGGCAGACTGTGGGGACAGAGATATTGATTGAATCTGGAAAGTGATTGTAGTGCTCCAGGATGGAAAGGATTACGCAGGAGCTATTTCTGTCAGATCCATTCATATAAAGCATTTCAGACCCATTCATATAAAGCCTATTTAAAAATATATATATATACATAGTTTACTTGCTGTGTACCACTGGGGAATTTCAATGAATCATCCTGAAAATAGCCAAAAGTCAAAAGGGGAAAAGCAAGGAAGAATGAGGGGAAGTGAGGGAAGAGAGAGAACTAGGGAGAAAGGAAAACGAAGAGGGAATAGAGAATATGTACAGACTTGATTTTCTTGGGGAGTACAACAGGGAAATCTTCATTTAAATAGAAAATACTCAAACCAGTGCTGGAATATGCATTTCTCCCTTCCCTTCTCTTCCCTTTCCCTTTCCCCATTTAAGAGAGCCAGGAAAATACAGTCACTTCCTCAAGGGTTGTGTATGGGAATGGTGGAAAGAAATGGGAGAAAAGGAAGGAGTGTGAGGTCTTCATCAGGAAGGGTCTGAGCTAGGAAATAAGAGAAAGCTCCAGCTAGTTTTCCTATCTCCTGGCGTACCGAGAAGGCCACATGAAAGAATTGGAAAGGCCCATGACAAGTCAAGGAATTGGAGATAACCTAAGACTATGTATAGAGTTGCCACAGTAGGATGGATTTCAAAGGTGTCAGTTAAGTAGCCTTGTAACTGTAGGCTATTCATTTAAACTTAACCTCTCTGGGCATCATTGTGGCCATCTGTAAAATGAGGGGGTTGGACTAGAAGGTCTCTTCTATTGCTAAATCTGTGACTCTATTGAACTACGTTGGTAGGAGGTTGGAAAAGAAAGAGAACTATTATCCACCAGCCTAGGTGGAAAATGAGCAGCAGGATGCCAAACAGAGAAGGGTGAGATTCTAAGTGATTCTGGAGACTGAGACACATCTTTCAGGGACAATGGTTGTGAAGTCGAGGATTTGTTTCTGATTTCATCCTATAATATCATATATTTTGAGACTGAAAGCAAGGAATTGACCTCAGTATACTAAGGATTGGAGTGGTTACATGGTGCAATGGCTAGAGTGCTGGTCTGGAATAGGAAGACTCATCTTTCTGAGTTCAAATGTGGCCTCAGATACTTACTATCCTGTGTGACCCTGACCAAGTCACTTGATCCTGTTTGCCTCAGTTTCCTCATCTGTAAAATAAATTGGAGAAGGAAATAGCAAACCACTCCAGTACTTTTGCCAAGAAAACTCTAAATGGAGTCATGAAGAATCAGATGTGACTAATCAACAAAAATAACAAGAAAAAACCTCTCTGAAGGGGAGACTATATCTTAGTATTTCTCTACCTCCTTTACCTGATATTCAATCTCTTTATGAGTCCTTGAGGAACAAAGCAGGGGTTAAGATATGATGAAAATAAACTCTGAGGTGCATAATGCATGTTAAAATTGTATTTTGTTTTTACTCCTTCTAATTAGAACAATAAGTTTAGAAGGGGCTGGTATAAAGTAACAATAGCAGGAACTAAAACAGCAAAAGGGAACCTGGAAGTCATTTACAGACTGTCCAATAGATAAAGAGAGAATGAAGTTTGTTGCAATGTGTCTTATAAATTAAGAAAAAAATCACATCCTGAGATTATGTGCTAAATCAGGAGAAGTCCCTTTGGTCTCATTAACTGTCCAAAGTCTATAAAGCATCGAATAAGCTCCAGATATCTGAAGAACAGCAAATGTTACTGATAACTTTGAGATGACAAGAACACATTAATGAGCTAAGCCCAAGGTGGCACAGATAAGATTAGTCTGTTTTCCATGAAAAACAACAACAACAAAAAATAGATCCTAAATTCCTGCTCCCTAAGCATGTTTCCATCTCCTAAAGCAAGTTGTTCAATGTGTTCAATTTTTTGCTCTATGTTGCTCAAGTGCTCCCATCTGTGGTCACCTAAGGGACTCTCCCTCTCCTAATTCTCTTCCCCATGCTGACTTTTCCTACCATTCTATCATTAACCCCATGCTATTTGCCAGTGAACCTTCCTCCCAGCCATCTGTCCCAGTACTCTGTGCTTTATTAAAGTATGATGGAAGAATTACTCCCCACTTGTTGCCATCATGATTTTTCCCTGCAATTATCTAAAAAAAAAAACTAGGCATTTTTTCACCACATGTCCCAGAGGTGGACTCCTTATGATGCCATTCTCTTACTCCATAAATAAATTACCAACTCCAAATGGATGAAAAAAAGAAACTTGTCATAATCTTTTTTAAGTAAAGAAGGGAGATAAATCATCAGTTGGAAAGAAAGAAGAAGGCGGCTTAAAATATTTGAAGAGAAAGAAAAATCAGCTGGGAAGAATGTGATAGGAAGCCATTCAATGAAGAACAAAATGATTACTGTGCAGCAGTGAGAGCCCAATTGATATTACCCAATTAATTACTCAAAAGCTATAATCTTAGCAATTTAGAAATTCTCTACAATGACAGATTGTGATTGTCTCTGATTCTTGTCTAAGTACCTTCACCAGTAGACCAAAAGGAATCCACCCAATATACTGGAGACCTAATTAACTCCCCATGAAGGTATCAATGGGATGTTCCAGCCATCTGCCTATCATCAATCATCCTTGCCGAGGGACCAATCTGTCTTCTCTTTCTATAATGAAATTCCTTGATGGTGTTCTTTATTCCTATTTGCTTCAGAGTTCTTCACTGTTTATATGTTGTAGTCCGTTCAAAGCCACAATATGTCTTTTCCTCTTGTTTTCTATTTAATATGAATTTTTAATTCTTCAAAGCCTATTATAGTCTATGTCTCATTTCCTTATAACACTATCAGGAGAGTGTGATCATTAAAAAGATGGTCCTTTTTTTCATGAGAAATAAGGGATCATTAAAGGAATGTTGGAGTTTCCTGAAAGTAAATGTAGATTTTTATTTATCATTTATTAAAATTTTATGAACTGAGCTTTATGTGGCTAGATAATTGTCTAACCCCAAAAGCTTACTATAGAGGTCAGCTTGACCTTGGAGATGTTCCAAGGAATCGGGATGGTTATAGGGAATATTTAGATCTCATCCAGTGTTTGTTTTGGGTCCCCTTGGGTCCCAAAGTTGTGTTTTAGGTTCCCAAAATAGATTATCTTACCTGCTGATATATATCAATCTGATCTTTTTTTAGAGACTACTTACTGCCTACACAAAGCCAAATGTACTTTCAATCTTGGTCTGAATTCATATAATGTAACCTCATAAAGACCTCTTTCTGGCTCTCTCTCTGTCTTTCTTCCAAACAACCTAACAATTTTTTTTCTAAAACTCTTTAAGAGTTTAAAGCTTGTTCTCAAGAATAAGACAGACTAGCTCTATCTTTCCTTCTATTCAATTCTAAGCTCAAATCATTGCCCATTTGTATTCATTTATTTCAGATATACTTGCAGGAACTGGATAATCTTTACAGATTAGACAACCCAAAAATATATGTTGTAATATAAGTAATAGTTCTTCTTTATTTTGAATGATTTGCCCATTGTCTCAAAGGACTTGTGAGCCAGAGGAGAGTCTTAAACTCAGGTCTTCTTGATTTTAAGGCTGACTCTTCATCAACTATATCACTTTGCCTCTCTAATAATAATAATAATAGAAATAATAACAACAATGGACATTTGTATGTATAGTGAATTAAGGTTTGAAAACCAATTTACATGCTTACCTCAGTTGAACCTAACTGATTATTTTCATTTTACAGATGAAGAAATCAGAAACTTAGAAAGGTTAACTGCTTTGCCCAGATCATGCAATAGTAAATGTTAGATTCAGATCATGAATTAAAGGAAAGCCTAAATCAAATGCTACGATAGGAAGATGTCATAGGAAACTTGGCAGTAGCATGTGAGAAGAGAAGCGAATTTTTTTTTGAAAAATGGAAAAGGCCGAGAAGACAAACTTCTTCTAGAATGACCCTCTTTTAGGAATAGCTCATCTTTTTCTTTACTTTTCTTTTAAATTTTTGTTTTCAGTTGCAAATTCTCTCTCTCCTTCTATCCCTCCCCCACTATTTCTTATTAAGAATGGCAAAGTCAGAGAAGACAAACTTTTCCTGGAGTAAGATTGTTTGTGAACAGCTAATCTTAAACAAAGCAAAGGGATTTTCCATTTCTCTTTCTCTTTCAGGCTAGACGGACAGCATTGGTTTGTGTTTTGGCATCTGTTTTGGTCTTAGAGGGAAGGCCCTAGTATCTGAGGTCTGATTTTAAATAATTCTCTTTTGGCTAATCCAGTCTCTATGCCTACTCTCTCTGTTTCTATCTCTGTCTCTCTCTGTCTTTGTCTCTTTCTTTTCTCTGTGTGTGTCTGTCTGTCTCTCTCTTTGTGTGTATCTCTCTCTTTGTATCTGTCTCTCTGTCTGTTTCTCTCTGTTTCTGTGTCTCTGTCTTTGTCTGTCTCTCTCTCTCTCTCTCTCTCTCTCTCTCTCTCTCTCTCTCTCTCTCTCTCTCTCTCTCTCTCTCTCTCTCTCTCTCTCTCTGTGTGTGTCTATCTCTGACTTGGACAAGTTTTGGTTAGAGTTCTTATTCATGTTCCTCTTGTAACTGCAGGTACTCTGAGGTACCAATTTCCTCATGTGAGTCTTCTTCTCATCTCTAAAACTAGATGAAGGTACTAAATGTTTTCTGGGAGCCTTCCAGTTTTGGAACTATGCTTGTGGCTTCCCACTGTACTCCCAGTACCTTCCAATGGAGCTACATCCAATTCATATACTATATATATCTTGTATGTTATTGCATAGTTGTGTGCATGATATTTCCTTCATTTGAATGTGAATCCTTTCAGGTCAAAGATGGTTTTTTTCTCTTTTTGTGAATCTTAGCACTTAGCAGAGTGCCTGATACGTAATTAAGCACTGAATAGATGCTTGTTGCCTATATAAAATGAAAGGTGTTAGATGAACAATTTCTGACATTTGAAAGATGCTGTGGCTCTATGATCTTCAAGAAAATGAAGGCCATGGAAAACGAACCTTGTGAGACTGGTGTAATTTTCAGAAGTCCCTAAGTAGTATTTATATAGCACTCTAAAGTATATAAAATGCTTTCATGTGGATTCTCTCATCTGAACCCTACAACATCCTTGGGATTTTCTTTCCCTTATTTGTAAAGCAGATACTACAAAGCATTTCTCTCCCACCGACCTTCTTCCCTATCGGCTGATGTGTAGGAAGTTTCTAGGGTAGATTTCCCTTTGTTGATGCAATCTAAAATCTTGGGGAATTGCCAGAGGAACTTAAAAATTAGGTGATTTGTTGAAGGTCATACATCTAGCTTATGTTAGACCCTGGATTTGAAAGCAGGTCTTCTTGACTCAAAGTCCCACACTCAATCAACAAATGGTTATTAGCACCTATTGTGTACTAAGCACCATGCTAGGTCCTAGGGATATAAAGACATAAGTGAAATAGCCCCAACTCTCAAAGAACTTACATTATGTTAGGTGAGCCATACATATACATATATACATACATACATACATATATATATGCATGCACATGCAACATAAATACATATAAAATAAATAAAAGGCAATGGGAGGGATTAGCATCTGGAGGAGGGGGATTCAGAAAGGCCCTATATAGAAAATAATATTTGAGCTGAACGTTGAAGGAAACTAGGAATTCTGATAGGAAAAGAGAAGGAAGGAATAAACTCTAGGCATGTGAAACAGCTTAAGAAAAGGCACAGAGGGCAAAGAACTGAAAACTAAGTGGATGCTCATCAGTTAGGACATGGCTGAAGAAATTATGGTATATGAATATGATGGAATATTATTGTTCTGTAAGAAATGATGAGCAGGATTTCATAAAAATCTGGAAAAATTTATATGAACTGACACTGAGTGAAGTGAACAAAACCAAGAGAATATTGTACACAGTAACAACAAGCTTGTGTGATAATTAATTGTGATGGACTTGCCTCTTCTCGACAGTGTAGTGATTCAGGGTCATTCCAACCGACTTGGAATGGGAAATGTCCTTCACATCCAGAGAGAGAACTATAGAGACTGTTGATCAAAGCATAGTATTTTCACCTTTTTTGTTTGTTTCTTTCTCATGACCTTTTCTGATTTTTCTTGTACAACATGATAAATATGAAAATATGTTTAAAAGAACCGCACATATTTAAGCTATATCAGATTGTTTGCTGTGTTGTGGAGGAAGGAAATAGGGGAAGGAGGGAGAAAAATCTTAAATTCGAAGTCTTACAAAAATGAATGTTAAAACTATCTTTATATGTATTTGGAAAATCAAATATTATTGTGTGTGTGTGTGTGTATATATATATATATATATATATATATATATATATAGAGAGAGAGAGAGAGAGAGAGAGAGAGAGAGAGAGAGAGAGAGAGAGAAGAGAGAGAGCAAGAGAGAGGGCACAGAGATGAGAGATGGAATGTTCTATTAACCAACAGCAAAAAGTCTGGCTTATGTAGACAAAAGACTATGTGAAAGGGGGTAATGAATAATTAGGCTGGAAAAGTAGGTCAGAGACATTATCAAGGATTCTAAGAAATACATAACCTAATTTTTTTTATTGGATCCTACAGGTTATTACCTGTAGAAGAAGCCACTGAAGTTTCTCCTCTTGAAAAGGAGAGTAGCATGGTCACACCTATGAAATAGGAAAATCACTTTGGGGATCTGAGGCCAGGAGAACTATTAGGAAGTTATTGTAACAGATAATGCAAGAAAGAAGTCAAGAGAACCTAAACTAAGGTGATAAAAAGGAAGGAAAGCTCAAGATGTTGAAGAGGTAGATTCAAAATATCCTGAGTGACAGAATGCTGAAGACTTGAGAATTATTTGGATGGAAAAGAGAGATTTAAGAATGATGACTCAAGGATGGGTTCAAGGATATTGTACAGAAGCAATATCCTCACCTCTGTTGCCAAGTGTGTTGGGCTAGATTTCTTTTAAAAAGTATTGAGGTCTTTATAGAGACTGTTAGCTGGGGGACTAAAGACTCATGTTGTTGACTTCCTGGTCACCGAGAATTAAACAGCCTGAAGAAACCTCAGGTGCTCCAACTCAATGGTGGATCACAATGAGCACCTTAGGCAAACTCCATTCAGCAGAATTGATATCCTTTTAGGAAAAACTCTATTAAACTGTCCCCAAAGCCTATCCTTATTGAACAGCTTCTTCCCTATGCCTAAGTAAATCCTCCTTTATTAACTATTGCATAACCTACAGTGGTAGATAGTTTTGTTGCAGTATCAAATTTAAACTATCAATCCAGCCTAGATCACATATGAACTTTGGTGGCTGAAAGAGCAGTGACTCTATCCATTAGTTTATCTTGCCTTCCAAAACACATTTTATTTTAAAGTTCCATGGATAAGTACAAGTATTCAAACATGCAAATGAGAAGAAAAGAAATATGAAAACCAAAAAATTGTAAATGATCCTTCATGAAACAATAAACTGTTATTCATCAATTGCCAGGGGGGAAAGTACACTGATTTTAATAGCAACAGAGACATCTGTTCATTTCCATGACCTCTTGAGAACATTTTTTTCTGTATATTTAACATGCACTTGGTGCTATTATTGTTTTTTTTATTTACATATTCATAAACAGTGTGTATATTATCCTTTTGGTTCTGCTTTCAGCACTCTGTCACTTCATATAAGTATTTACATATTTCTTTGAATTCTTCACATTTGTTGTTTCTTATTGTACAATAAGAATCCATTGCATTCAAATACTATAATTTGTTCAGCCATTTCCAATCCCTGGTCCCCTGATTTTCTCCAATTTGTGGCAATTGAAAATAGTGCTCTGAGTTGATAAACAAGAAGGTAGACTAGATATTTCCTTTGATAACCTTCAATGTCTCAAATCTCTCCAAAATAAAAATTATGTGCCATCGATAAAGAAACTTCAACTGTCTCGATGATTCCGATCACCTGGAATCCAAAAAAAGGTTGAAAAAACAAAATTGTAAACTGATCCTCACTGAGCTCAGTCAGCTCTCCTCCTCCATACCTAGCAACTTACCCATTTTTGAAGGTAGGAGGTCCACAGGTGTTACCCATAGTACCCATTTGGGGACCTTTTCAATATGTGTTCAATTGTGCTGATTTTTTTTCCCTATTCTAAAAATATTTATTGTTATATGGTCTGGTTCTCAGACAGAACCCTTCTCCCAGGACCTAGACTTGGATTACCAAGAAGACGTCAAAAACAGATAAAATCAATAAAAAGTTATTAAAATCAAGGATAACAACAAAAAGAAAATTATACTACTAGGAATATTTTGGTATAGAAAGGTCTTTGATAGCGATAGTTCTTTAAGTAAGTAAATAAAGTAATAACTTCAAAAATAATCTAATAATAATAACAGTTAATATGTATCTAGCACTCTAAGTTTTGCAAAGCATGTTGCACAAATTAATTCCTTTGATTCTTTTAACAACCCTAGGAACTAAGTAGTACAAGTTTTATGTACCCAATGTGAAGAAGAGGAAGCAAGAGGGAGATTGGTTTGGGAAGGGAAGTGGAGAAGGGGGAGAGACTTGCCTTGGATCACACAGTTAGTTAAGTATCAGAGACATGATTGTATAACAACATTTCTCTTGACCCCGACTTCACTATACCATTCTGCCAGCCCCACAATGGGACCACTGGCCAAAGGGTAGGAACTTTTATTTTCCTCTTTCTGTGCAAAGTCCTTTCCAAAAAATTGAACCAATTCCTACTTCTTCCTCAGTGTGATTTCTAGCCTCTGGATGCTCCTATGAAGAAAAAAAAAAAAAGAAAACTAATTCTCTCCCATCTATTCAATGCTGCTTGAGAGTCTCTGAATAAGGAACAAAATCTTCCATTCCTTAGGAAGAGTGAATGAATGAAAAAGTATTAATTCCTTATTTTCATACTTACAGTATGTCTGTTACTGTGCTAAAGACCAAGGAATACAAATACAAAAAGCAAGACTGTTCCTACCATCAGGGAGCTTATGTTGTAATGGAGAATATGACATGCAAAAGGGAGTGATGGCCACAGAGGGGCACTTGAGTCCAGAAAGTTAATGGAATGGTGAGTAGGACCACAAGTTGGGGAGTGTGGTAAGTGGGGGTTGACTTCCCATTCAAAAGCAATGGCGGAATTGATTTTATCCTAGTCCATATTCTATGACTGATGAGGTGAGTAGAGGAAACAAAACAGGAGGGGGAAGGAGAGCAAGAGAAACAGAAGCAATAGGAACACTGAGAGGAGCTTTTCTGAAAATAGAAGCCCAGGAGGGATAGTGACCAATAAGGAGAAGGGATCCCCAGGGCCAAAATTTCTCCAGGGAAAAAATAAAAGTTTCTCTATGGAAAGATTAAGTTTAAAATTCAATCGAATTCATAGAAGATTCTCTGACATTCAAAAGCACTTAATACATGTTTGTTGATTTGAATTAAATTTAAATAACTGATGTCAGAGCCTTTCCTGAAAGCAGTTTTAAAGGGGCAAGGGAACTAGATGCTTAAATGTTCTAAGGTGGAAGAACTGGAAGAGTTTGGATATAGGAAGAGGTCAGGAGGGGCTGATCCCCCTTTTTAATATATAAAAGACCATTCTACATGATGGAATGTACTGAAAACATTTATGCCCTGACCTAAGCAGCGGGCATAGAACATTTCCCCAAGCCTGTGAAAATAGCTGAAATTTTGCTGACAGAAAATTACGCTGTTCTCATAATCAGTAATTTGAGGAAGAAAGGGGGGAATTACCTTTCAAGACCACACATGAATTTTCTAGTCAGCAAAACCTCATTCATTCTGGTTTTTTCCCCTCAGTGCCCAAGACGTTGCCATGTCAAATCATCGTATACCTCAAAGACAAAGAAAACTAGTTTTCTTTCAAATAGATAAAAAGGAGATGACTCGAATTTAAATTTAATTTTTAAAGTTAGTCTTCAACCTGGAGTCTGCATTTAAAATCTCAGATACTTCCCAGTTGTATGATTCTGGACAAGTCAATAACCTGTATCTGCCTGTTTCCATATCTGTAAAATGGGCATTTTAATAGCATCTACCCCGCCTCCAGAGTTGTTTTGAGGATAAAATGAGATATGTACAAAGTTTTTTGCAAGCCTGAATGTTATATTTTAACTAATCTTGCTGGAGTAAGCATTTAATAACATCTGGACTCCATGGAATAGCAATTATTTCTCAATCAGTAAGCACTGAGTATTTGCCATGTATCTAAGACAATAATGTCCAATAAACAAGGTATTAAAGAACCACAAGATATAGCTCTCATATTTAATCATACTCTTAATTTCTTTTTTCATGAACTTAACGAATATGAACATTTCAACAAAGAACAGAAAAGAACACAAATTGTTTACTTCTGTTATATATAATTTTTAAGTATAAATTCAATTTAATGTGAGAGTATCAGAACAATCCTGTTTGTCTGTGACCACCGCTGACCTTCCATCCATTCTCTTATGTGTACTTTTAAATGTTTTATTGATAGTCTTTTCTGATTTTCTCATTGTGTGTCACCATCACTCTCTCAAGAATATAAGCCCTCTTTTCTAGCCAATAAACAGAATCAAGCAAAGCACATCTACCTACTGATTTTGTCTATAAATATACGTCTCATCTTGCACATTTATTCTCTCATCTTGCCAAGGGGGTGGGAAGCATGTTTTCTTAGCAGGCTTTTGCAGTCATGATCAGTCACTAATGCTGAATTTTCATGATCAGTCTTGATATGCTCCTATGACCTACTGTCTTTCTCCAATTTCCTGTTTCCTTTCTCACTTTTCCCTTTCTCTCCATGTATCTCTATAAAAAGAGGATCTTAGAAAATTTAGCATGGTGAGGAAATAAACAACTCTTGAATGAGGGAGTGAAAGAGCTAGAAATAAGAAGTCTTTTTCCATTGGACGTCTCAGTCTCCATTTTACCAATAAATACCTATAAATCATCCATAGTGTGCTAGACATTTGCAGGAAAAAAACTACTTTATTATTTATTAATATTGTTGGAATCTAACCTTATGTGGCTAGCTATTATTTAATTCCATTCAATTAATTTAATTCAATTCTTCCCAGAGACCCTCAAGGGGAGCCAGAGCTTACTTTAAGAAATGTTTGGGACCCACCCAAACTTGTGGTTTGGGTTAAGCTAATAATTTGTGTTGGGTTCCATCAATTTTTACTGAATGTTTTGACTTACCTGCTGATATACATCTCAAACAACTCTGGAAACCGTCCATTTTGAAAACTGCATTGTGGGCCACTCAGCTTGTACCCTTGTTTGAACTCTCTATAATGTAAGACTTACAGAAACCCACGGTGAGCCAGCACCACCTTTTTTTTCTGGCTCTCCCTTTTGTCTGACTTAATAAAAATTTTTCTAGATTCCTTTTTAGGTTTCTGATTTGTTCTTGACTGACCTGTTATCCTGGGCCATAAGAATGCAAAGTCAATACAAAGAATACAAAACCAAAACATCTCTTACCCCAAGGAGCTTCCATTCTCTTGAGAAGATACCACAGATATAGAGATACAGAAATACAAAATGTGTACAAAGACTTTCAAGAGGAAGAGAGTAGTAAAGGTATCAGGGAAGGCCCAAAAGGGGGCCTTTCCGTGAGGGACATGGCAGATGACTTGGGCAAAGCAAAAGAGGTAGGAGATAGAATGCCAGAAGGGCATTGAAGGGTTATAGGGTGATGGACAAAGAACCAGAAAGGCCATCTTTTAGGAGCCATCTAGTCATTTTTCAGATGAAGAAACAGAACCAGTTGGACTGAACAGAGAGGGCACAAAGAGACAAAATTTGAAAAAAGACCACCAAAGTAGGTAGGAGGCAGCCTGTGACTGTCTTTAATTTCCAGGATGAGGAGTTTGTGTTTTATTCTATAGACTATAGGGAACTCTTGAACATTATAAAATTGGGAGTCAAATCTGTTTTTAGGTAAGATCTGTATCCTACAACATTAGCTAGGCAGCTTTCTGAGAAATGGAGTGGGGAGAGACCAAACAAAATGCTGGAGTAGAAGGAAAGAGCCTAGCTCCCTTAACAACTACTTCTACAACAATCCAAAAAGAATTCTGGACCAAGTCCTGAGAGGGAAATCGAAGGAAAAGCTACAGCGGGCCGTCTTTCTGACCCAGATATATATTTGAATCTGCAGATTAGTGAATGAGGCAGGAACAAGGATGGGCCTTAAAACAAGCCCAGAAGAGTCAGGACACCTAGAGCTGAATTTGCTTGTCCAGAAGATCAATTAGAATTCCTAGAAGAAATGATAAATGACTTTTAAACTGAGTTTAAAAACATTTTAAATTAAATGAGAGCAATAAAGGAGATAATTTTAAAAATAGATGAGAGATATTAAGGAGTGAATTAGAAAGAGAATTAATAACTTAGCACAAGAAGTAAAATATATATATATATATACACTAAAGTAACAAACTCCTTGAGAATTAGAATGGACCAAGCAGAAGTTAATGACCATATGAGATAATAAAAAATATTAAAACAAAGTCTAAAGCTTGAAAAAATAAAGGAAAATGTAAGGTATCTCATATAAAAATAGCTTATCTTGAAAACAGGTCAAAGAGAAATAATTTGAGAATCATTAGAAGTCCATAACTAAACAAAAAAATTGTAGGCTTAATAAATCATAAGAAAACTTCCTAGATGGAGGGCAAAGGGAAAATAGAAGAGAAAAAATCCAGTCAAGAAAGAAACAACAATATGAAAAGTCTCAAGAATGTCATAGCCAAAAACCAGAGCTTCCATGTCAAAGAAAAAAAAAATATTGTAATCTGGCAATGTTGTAAACACTGATTTACACAGGTGAAGAAATACAAAATTTACACAGATTTCCAAGTTGGAAGACACCTTGAAGATCATTTAATCAAATGCAATTCTGAATAAAAATCTCTTCGACAACATACCTACATAGTATAGTGTTTGAAAGCCTTTATTGTTGGGGTGGGAGAACCTACTATATCCTAGTGTACCCTGTTCTGCATTTGGATAGCTCTAATCATTTTACCTTATAATAAATATGAATCAGCTGCTTTGCCGCTTCCAATCATTTTTCCTAGTTCTATCCTCTGGGGCAGAACTGATGTAATTACCTCTCCTACCATCTTTCAGATTCTTGGAGAAAACTATCAAGTACCATACACACACATACACACACACATATCACCTCAACCCCCATCTTCTTCTCATGACGTTGCTATTTTTGGTACTCACGTGAGCATCTACATTTATCCCTATTATAATGTATCAAATTAAATTTGGCTCAATGTTCTAGCCTATCAATATAATTTTGGATTCTGATGTGGTCCTAAGTTCTTGGCAAGTAGGGAATCTCTCATTTATTGTATTTGAATTTGCAGTTCCTAACATAGTAGGTATTTAATAAATATTTATTGATCGACTGGCTAGAAAAGGAGATGGCTCCTTTTTGTTTCAGCAAAAATGAGGAACAACTTAATGTTGCATTGGTTATGGCAAAATATTAAAAAGGATTCAAGGAGGTGAGACCTCCAGAAGAATGCAAAGATATTGTATGGAAAGACAAGGACAAGAATAGCAGACATCTATGGTCTTAGAAGGCATACAATTGTAAGTCCATCAAAAGATGGAATAAATTAAAATACAAATGCTAACAATGGCTGTTAGCTCTCAATGATCATCTCCATGTTAGGTCTGGTCAAGATGGAAAGATTTCAAGTCCAAGCTACCGATTGTATTGGTTGGCTATCAGCTAACAGCCCACCTAAGAAGAAAGGTCGATCCCCAGAAGATGGAATAAAAGATTTTTTAAATCCACAGAAATTCATGAAGACTATTGTCTAAGATGCAGAACAATAAATAAATTAATTAATTAAAAATAAATTTAAAAAGATGCAAAGCAGCTGTGATCTGAAGTGATGAAGGGAATTTCCACACCACCAAAAGCAGGGGATCACGGATTGAGAACTGGAAGGAACTTCAGAAGTCATCTACTTCATATACACCCCCCTTCGTTTTATGGATAAGGAAGCAGACCAGAGAGTAACTTCTGTTACTTGCCTAAGGTCACACAAATAGTGTCTGAGATGTGTTTTGAACCCGAGGCCACTAACTCCAGATTCTTATACCACACTGCTTTCCCCATTATAAAGTTTTGAAGTAAATAAGTTCATTAAAAGTAGAAATGATGACTTTTTTTTGTCTTTCATCTGGCTACACAGAAGGCAGTAAATATTCATTGCTCATTTGATTTCAGTTATTTGATTTTTAGCAATTAAGAGTTTGCAGCAATTATTCCAGCTTGCTGGCCCACAGTAATTCTATATTCAGCTGGACACCAGTGAGCCATTGACACGGGACCTCTGGGTGTGTTTGTTTATTTTAGTCCCTGCTCATTCTAGCTTGCTCCAAGAAAGGGGTCTATGGTGCAGAGAGTGCTAGCATTCCTGAACAGTTGTTATCACCCTCACCATGCTGAGCTGTCACATGTCACTGGCCCAGCCACACTAGAAAGAGGACGCTTCTCCAAGAAGCGTAAAATAAATCAGTCCGAATAATCAGCATCTTTCTACTGTGCTGGGCAACAACAAATCCACATAAATGAACCTTTGATTCCTTCCCTTTGGTTCTCTTCTGGTTCAATACTTTTTATGCCCTTGGACTGTTTATTAACATATTGTACAGTTTTAAAATGTGTTTTACTATTGTACAGTAAAAATATATCAGTGTGGATGACCTGCTATTCAGAGTTTGTGATGATTCAAATAATCTATCCTCTTTATCTTGCTGGATTACAAAATCTAGCAATCAAATGACTTATCCAAAAACACACAGCTAATACCTGGCAGAACTCAGACCTAGATGTTTTCTCAGGACCCTTTCTATTATGCTACGCTTAATTACAGCTTTCTCTCTTCCTTCTTTCCTTCCTTCCTCCCTCTCTCCCTTCCTTCCTTCCTTCCTTCCTTCCTTCCTTCCTTCCTTCCTTCCTTCCTTCCTTCCTTCCTTCCTTCCTTCCTTCCTTCTTCCTTCCTTCCTTCCTTCCTTCCTTCCTTCCTTCCTTCCTCTTCCTTCCCTCCCTTCCAATCTTCCTCCATTACTTTCTTTCCTCCCTTCCTCCTTTCTTTCCTTCCTTTTTCTTTCCTTTTTTTCTTTCTAAATCAACATTCTTTTAGCTCATATATTCCTCAGAGATAGGGTTTTCCCTTTCCCAGCAGCTTGCTCCAGTCTCTTCTTAATTTTTTTTAAAAATTCAAATAACAAGTATTTTAAACAATTTTTTCTTCCCTCTGTCTTCACTATATCATCCCCTGCTCCTCTCCATTGAGCCAATTAAAAAAGAAAACTCCTCAAAGAAAGAGAGAGAGAGATTTATTTGGAGGTTTCTTTTCAAACATATATACACAGGTGGGAGGGCAAAACGAACATTAGTTAGGTTTCTTTCTGGACTTCAAATTTGTCATTTCTCTGTTAGGAGATGTGTGACTTATTTTATCTTTATTCTTTCATATTCAAGCTTTTTCATTGTGTTGATCAGAGTTCTAAAGTCTTTCAAAGTTATTTTTCTCTATAATGTTCTAATTATAGTTTTCCTAGTTCTGCTCATATCTCTCTGCATCAGTTCACAAAGATCTGCCCAGTCTCCTCTGAAGCTGTTCATTTCATAATTTTTTATGATACAATAATATTTGATTATATTCATATATTATATTGTGTTTAGCCATTACCCAGCAGGAAGATGGTGCCTTAGTTTCTGGGACCTACACAAAAAGAGCTGTTATAAATATTTTGGTACATATACATATATATTTTTGTCTTTGGGGTACAGAACTGGTAACAGCGTAGCTGGGTCAATGAATATGCACAGTGTAATAACTTGTGGGGCATAATTCCTATTCCTTTCCAGAATGGCTGGATCAATTCACAGCTCCATCAACAATACACTACTGTGTCTGTTTTCCCACAGCTGCTCTAACATTTGTTGTTTTCCTTTTTTTAATCATCTTTGCCTGTCTATGTGTGATATGAAACCTTAAAGTTACTTTAATTTACAGTTTTCTAAAGGTAATTTAGAGCATTTTTTATATAATTATTGATTGCTTAGATTTCTTCCTTTGAAAACACCTTTTCAGATTCTTTAATTGTTTATCTGTTGGGGAATGGGTCTTAGTTTTATGTTTGAATCAGTTCCATATATATGGAACTTACATATATGTATATTATGTATACATGAAACTTATAATTATGCACATATATGGAACTTATAATATGGCATTCCATATTTACACATACATATGTGTATGTGTACATACATATATGAAATAAGAATGGATAAACTCATTGCAAATTTTTTTCTCCAATTATCTGTTCCCCTTTAAACTTTTGCTATCTTAGGTTTGTTTATTCAAAAACTTTTGAAATCCCGTATAAATAAAATGGACAATTTAATTTGTGTGGTCCTCTTTACCACTTCTTTTGTCATGAACTCTTACCTATCCATAGATCCAAAAGGTAATTTCTTCCTTGCTCCTCTGAACTGCTTATGATTTAGCTTTAAAAAAAAAAATCTAAGTCATGGATCATTTTGGAGCTTATCTTGGTTTACAGTGTGAGGTATTGGTCTAAATGTAATTTCTGACAGACTACTATCCAATTTTTCTTAGCAGTTGTTGTCCAATAATGCATCCTTCCCCTAGTAAATGAGGTCTTTGGATTCATCAAACACTGTTACTGAGTTTGCCTGCCTCTGGATGTTGTATACTTAATCTGTTTGACTAATTGATCACTCTTTTTTTAAACCAATACCAAATTTTCTACAAAAATAAGTTTACTAAGCAAATTCATGGCAAATGGCTTTTTTTTATGAAGATTGTGGAAAGGGTTTTTTGCTTACCTAGGATAAAATATTTTGAACACTTAGCATCTTCCTTTTACAAACAAATAATTAATGTGTCATTTACAAATTATCCTTATTCATTAAATTATATTTGGCAGGATCTACACTTGGCAATACTTCGTTTACCATCAGCTTGTGCTAATGCCTATACTTGAAAGTAATAAGTTTGCAATTTTTAAAAATGGTTCTATAATATTCTATAATTTAGACGTTTCACTCATCCAGGTTGGCCTTTCTCCCAAACTAGTCACATTTTACTTTTAATTCAGGATTATAGATCAAGCCTCTCTAGTTACAGGTCTCCAAATGCACTCAATGTCGTCTTTTGCCTTTGTGTTATCAGGATTTGTGACATTAGAATCACTTACCGCTGGGAGATTTTGTCTATCATTTAGTGGGTTGGGGGATGGACAGTTAGTTATCTTTCTTTAGAATTATGACTCGCCTAGAGAGATATGTGACAGCAGCAGATGAGAATGGCAGTCTACTGCAGCACTAATGCTGAGATCCATTTTTTTCATTCAATTTCCAGTGGACTAATCCAATTCTGTCGTTCTCATAATACAGCCTTCTAACTCTCCACAGCCACTCGGTACCAAAAAAGGATAGTTTGATGGAGTTGTCGATTTTCCAGTTATGCAAGATGATTTCTCTTATAGCCAAAAAGCAAACTCTTTAATAGTCTTTTGTCTGCCAATGTGCCCGTTAGGAAAGCTTTACTTTCACTAAATAATATCAATGTGGAACGAGGGGACAGATTGGACCACTACTCGGTGTATGGAACCAACAATGTTCTTTCCCAGCATATGATATAGGATGATACATTCAGGCCCATTAATACAACCCAGATATTCGAATGGCCGTGTTTATAGGAAAGCAGACTGGATTAGTGAAAAGATCTGAAATCAGAGCTCTTAAATTTGAACCCCACCGCTCCTACTTCCTGTCTGTGTAACCTTAGACAAGTACCACAATTTCTTAGGACCTCAGTGAACTGCCTCATACAATGGAAAAGTTTAGCAAGATTTTCTCTAAGTTTTTCTCCTACTCAAAATTATAAGATACATAAGATAAAATAGTATTATTAAATGTTAGAAAAGATCATGTTCTTGTATAAGATTATAAAAGTCTAAGACTTTGGAGACACAAAACACAATTTCTAGGCATCGCCTCACTTTCGGTAACAACTGCATTTGTTGGTTGTAAAGCAAATCCTATTTTCCGGTTGAGTTTATTTACAAAATTAGAGCTGTGTTCTGATGGAAGGAAAGTCCCCCAATGGATTGATTTCAGTTAAATGCACTGGGACAAACTTTTATTAGGCTCCTATCATGAGTGACTATTTTTGGTTGAGGAGGGATGAGCATAGTGGCCAAAGCCTCTGCCATATTGAATATTTTGATGTTGAAATTATTTTACTTTTGTTTCTTTAACTTGATGCATTTTTTTCCTCTCTGTTCCCATCCCTCTCCTCCACTGAATCAAAAAAAAATCACTTATGCTTATATGGTTTTCTGACTAATGTTCTCCAGTCTTCAGAACTTACCTTTTCACCTTTTCCTTTTTTTTCTGAGTATGTCTAATAGCAAATGCTTTAAGAGCCTGTCATCATCTCTTCAACAGCCATATCTGACTCCATCCCCTTCAGTCTTCTCCAGCAGACTGAACCCACGATCACCCCCATTTTCTCTAATTTTCTATCTTACCCTATCCAGCGACTCTTTTCCTGCTAACTATGAATGCTTTGAATCTACCATCCCCACCAGTCACCTTCATATAGCTCTTCTCATCTTCTTGACTAGAGTCTGTGAGAAAGTCATCTATCCTAGATACCTTCACTCCCTCTCTTTTCAGTCTCTTCTAAGTCTTTGACAATTTGGCTTCCAACTTCATAACTCAGTTGAACCTGTTTTCTTCACCCTTAATTGATGACAAATCTAATGGCCTTTTTTTTCATCCTCATCCTTCTTGACCTCCATGTTGCATTTGACATTATTGATCTTCTCCCAAATACTTTTCCCCTTTACATTTTTGTGACATTGCTCTCTCCTCCTTCTCTTTCCATCTGACCACTTTCCCCCAGTCTCTTTTATTGCATGAAGATCCATGTCTCACTCAATAATATAAGTAAATCCCAAATTGCAATTCTGTCTTCTCTTTTCCTTCTATATTATCTCACTTAGTGATCTCATCAGCATCTAGGGAGTTCAGTTATTGCTATGCAGATGATTCCCAGATATATATAGCCTTTCTTTCTTTCTCTGGTGTGCATATGTCTGTCTCTCTGTCTCTCCGACTATCTGTGTATGTCTCTTTCTCTGTCTTTGTCTGTCTATCTCTTTATCTTTCCTGAATTCTAACTCACTCTATCAACTATGTCTTAGCATCTTGAAGTAAATATCCTTTAGGCACCTCAACCTCAAAACCAAACTTATTTCATCTTTCCTGGGACTAAGTAACATAGTGATATGATTTGATGTCATGATGATCTCATTTCAAATGTTGTCTCAGGTGTTTAGAAGCTGAGTGGCTAAGGGTAAGTCACTTAATCTCTCTTAATAAAGTTTCCTTCTCTGTAAAATGAGAACAATAAGAACTAATAATAAATATAGCTAATATAAAGTAGACTTTACCATTTGACAATTTATGTAAAGTACTTTCTCAACCTTAAAGTACTATTTAATATTACTTATTATTATTAATAATATGATATAGAAGGCCTGTTACATATACTATTAAGTATAATCTCCTAGACCAACCTTTATCCCTCAGTTGCAAAACACCTGGGATGTTCCAAACATGAAGAACCTTCTACGCAAAGACAAGAAGGTCGATAATGGGATGTCTTGTTACCCATCTTGGGCCCCATCAGGTCAATGTCTGGACTAATATCACTCCTTCACAGGCCAAAGTGAAAACGATATCATCTTTATTGACCGATACCGGTACATACTCCCAAGAAGCATTGCACTGTCCTACGTAGGGTGCCGGTGACACCGAGGAACCAGCTGCCCCCCATTTCCCATTTAGAACCCTATATCCTGACCGAGCCTGGCCTAGTCAGCTGTACATGAATGGGAACATCCCAGAGAAGCACATAATACCATGTCAAACACCATAGTAATCCCTGGCACACCGTGATTGATCGTTAAAAGTGGGCACTATCCACTCTGCTCACAATGTTAAGCCGCCTCTATTTGACCCATCTCAGAGGTGTAAAAATCCAGCTAATTTACTAGTTTAAAATATTTGCTCTCTTATATATATTTTCTAAAAATATGGGTCTACCCACTTTACGGGGTGAACGAGCGAATGTATTACAAAATACTGGGAGCTCTTCAAAGGGAAGATGTTAGGCCAAATGTAAACTCCATTCAAGTCTACAAATATTTATCAAGCTTCTGCTCTGCTAAATGTCAGTGATAATGCAGCTACCGATAGGAAAGTTGCTATCTGCAAGAGTAATAGGCAGATTTGCTTTCTATTACCTTCTATTTGGAGTGGATTGAAAAATAGCTATTTGCAGTCCCAATAAGACACTGAGCATTGGTTCTGCTAAGCCCTTTGACCTTTCTTTAAAAATCACACTCACCTCCGGAGACCTAGAAAGTGATAAATTCTTGGGGGAAAGGGCTCTTCCCAGGGCATATTTGGCTACATCCACCACATCACCACCATTAGTCCCCAATTTACAGAGGTCAACTTGCAAGCATCCATTACTACTACTACCAGGGGCTTTGGAGTTCTAAGTATCAGTAAAATGGAGGTTTGTTTGTTGAGCATAGTATCCTTCCCTGTGTCTCTAAATCATCCCACACAAATGACCTGCTATACTCATTAACAAGTCTTGAATATAAAGATGTGTTGATATAATTTTATAATAGAGTAGACTAAAAATATTTTTATTCTCTAAAGAGATAGGAATTAAGGTTAGGAAAGGAAGGACAGAATATGTCTAATGAGGGGTTTGAGTATCTGCTATCTATTAGCAGGCCTTCTTATAATTTTGCCACTTGCAATCCCTTTTTGTCTGAGAAATTTTTATATGATCCTGGGTATATAGATATATAAAATAAGTATACAAATCAAAAGTTTATTAATAATAAATCATAATTTCATGATGAATTTGCTAGACTCTATATGAGGCCATGAACCATAGTTTAAGAAGCTGGGTGTGAGGACAATCACCAAAAGGGAAAGAGAAGGGATTTTGAAATCATAATAATCTGGAAAAAGGAAATATGCTCAGTCAATTTGGAAGTTTCTCTTCAAGTGCTCCCAGTCTTTCCTTCCCACGGTGGCCTGATGTAGTCTGTAGTCTCTCAAGATTTTGAGAGAGCCGGGTTCCAAACTCAGTTCTGACGCCCACTAGAAATGTGACTGTGATAAGTAAGTTCTTTAACCACTGTGAGACTTGCTTTTATAGTATCTTAGGATTACACAGAGATTTTGAGCTGGGAGGCGATCTTAAAGGCAAGCTCATCCAACCCCCTAAGTGAGCCATAGGTCTTAAGTAAATTGCCCAACATCACCCAGATATTAAATGGCTGAGGACCCCTGACTCAAGATCAAGGTTCTTTCCTTATGTGAATAATCATGATGATCATAATTGTATTGACTACCTCCCCAGATTTTTGTGAAGAAAAATCCTTGAAAACCTGAAAATACTACATCAATCTGAGTTTTTGTCATTATTTCAATTTGCTCAGAACAAATAATAACACTATGAAAAAAGTAAACAACTGGGCAAGTCGCTTGACTCCAATTGCCTTAGCAATGAATGAATGAATGAATAAACACATAAATAAACAGACAAACAAATAAATAAGTGAATGAATGAATGAATGTACTGCAATTACTATAGCTTTGATACTAAGGCAGGGTGGCCTAATGGATGAGGTCTGAATTGAGAATCCAAGAATGATGAAGGCCTTCAAGATCATGCCATGTGAGGATCGGCTGACGGAAGGAGGGATGTTTAGTCTAGAGATAAGACAACTCAGAGAGGAACACGATAGCTGTCTAAATATTTGAAAGGCTGTCATCTGGAAAAGGGATTGACTTGAGTTGTTTGGTCCCAGGAGCATACAATTAAGAGGACTGGATAGAAGGGAGAATGATATAATTATAGTAGGAAGGGAAGGCAATCAATAAAACACTGAAAAAAGAAAGAAAAACAAGCAAGTTAATTCTGGAAGAAATCTTAGTGGTTATCTCATCCCTCCCCATTATTTTATAGACAAGGACACTGAAACCAGGCCAGAAGTGTGCAATCCAAGGTCACGTAGCCAAGTTTGGACTCCAGGCTTCTGATTCCTCGGCCAGTTTTCCTTCTAGTATCGTAGAATGACAATCCTAGAATGTTAATGCTGGAAGGAACTTGAGAAACAAACTGGTCAAACCCCCTCATTTTGTTGACTTTTTTCATAGTGTTATTATTGCTACAGTTGTTTTAAAATATAAGACTTTCATTTATTTTGAATTATTATTTTTGATGTGTTTTCACATCAAGGACATTTCCATTTACCACTTACCAACCCCCTCACAAACACTCTCCCCTTTCCTGACGAGAAAGAGTTAAAACCAATCTATCATAGCTGACCATATATGCAACAAATTATAATTGTGGTTTCCCACATTTTCAAAGAAGAAAAGAAATACTTCCTCATTTATTATTAGGGGGGTCAAGACTGATCATTTTGTTACAGATCTTTATTATAAAATAAAACTTTGCAACTATAAGACCAGTCTTTGTAAGAAATAGACTTTGAAATAAAAGTTTCTCCTTAAGTTTTCTGGCATCCAATCTGACTTGTCAACTCCTCTTTGGATGTAGTTCCAAAGGTAGCATTTCTTCCATCAAGAGAGGAGTATTTTGGTGGAGTTTTTGATGACGTGGATTGGTTCTTGGAACTTTAGACTGAATCCATTGCAAATATGCCCAGTTCTCTCTTTCACATTCATGGTTCAGAAGAGAGAAATATTTCTTCTATCTTCCTCCTTCATCCTTCCCTTTGGTCAGTGACCAAAAGGGAGAAATGTTTATCTACAGACGAACCTTTGAAAATGAGCTTGCAACACCCCTGCAAGAGTTTATAAGTGAGCCAGAGGTTCTCTTTAGATTGTGTTCCCTGGTTTCCATATCTCCCCCTCCCAAATATAGCGAGTCGCCTTCTTTTCCAAGGCTGCAGGAACTAAACACAAATCTGCAGGATGTCTCTGTACTCTGTATGCTGAGAGGAAAAGGACTGCCATTCTCATCGTTTAAATAAATGCTGGCATAGGATAGAATTATGTTTTAGGCTCACTTTCCTTCCTTTTCCCTGTAATACCATATCTTCTCTTCTTCCTCCTCTTCTTCTTCCTCCATCATCAGCACTCTCTCTGTGTCACATGCATTATCATAGAATATATCAGATGCTTTTCTGAAAGCTCCAATCATTCCCAGAAAGCTTTGTTGGCATAGTAATATAGTAGACTGCTAGGAATGATGGGCACATTATTGGTCTTATGATGTCTCCTGATGTCTGGGATATCATTTCTTTGCAGGGTTTGTGAGAACAGAAGTTGCGCGTCTGACCTTTACCATACCCAACATGTAACTAAGGGGAAAGGGGAAGGGAAAATGTTATCCTTTTACAAGCACCAAAGTCAAGAACTTCTCATTCTGAGACTGAGTTAGAAAGAGGAGGGAAGGAGTTTGGAGGGTGGGGGGTGGTAGGAGGGAAAGAAAGACAAAGAGGTAGATATTCTAGTTTTACCTACTTGGAATTAAAATGAAACAAAGATTATTCTAAAAAAGAACTGGAACACCATTTTCCATGGTTCTACTCTATTATCTATTGTGTTCACATAGAGACAAGAATCAAATTTCACAATTAGGCCATCAGGTGAGAAAGATTTTGCAGAGCCTCAGATATTTTTAACCAGCTTCATATAATGTCCCGTAGATCTAGGATGCCTGGGAGGTCGATATCATCCTTAAAATGTGGGATGTAGAATTTCAAAGCTAGAAGGCACCTGCAAAATCATCGACTCAGAGGATTATTATAGGTCAGATTTAGAAGGAATTGGAAAAGTCGCTTAAAGATAGGATCATAGATTTGGGGCCGGAAGGGATCATAAATCTCCCTCATTTTACTGAGAAGAAAACCAAGCCCACCTACAAGGGCTAAGTGACTTGTCTAATAGTCGACAGACCATCAGTGGCCGAGCTGGGATTCAAATTCATGTCCGTTGATGCCAAGTCTAATCCTTTCTACTAAACCAATGGTTTCCAACACTTTTTGTTCCTCTAAATGTTTTTAACAACAGCAGCAAAATGTGTTGCAAATTCCCATGGTAATTTAATAGACTATTCATAATGTTTTATTAGATTTATTTAATATTTCCAAAAATAATGATAACTTTTGCTCCCCAAAAGTTCCAAATTTAAACATATAATTATAAAATATAAAATTTAATACTGTGTATAATTGTGAGAATTCTGAATGTTTTTCCAAATTATAAAATTATAAAATTAACACTTTATTGAGGACCTTCTGTAAGAATTAAAAGAAGTGATACAATAAGACTTCATGTGGTTACTATTACATGTAAGAATTTACATTAAATTTCTAATTTTTATAAATTGTATTTAATATAAATAATATTTTAGTGAAATAAGTTATAATTTGGAAGATATTTAATATGATTTAATAATATATATAAACTTAATTTCTGGACTTTTTTATTTGAACAAAAAGTTGTCAATATCTAGCTTAATATCAAAAATATTCTCTCTCTCTCTCTTTTATGAGGCTCTTCATATAAAGTGACTTGCTCAGGGTCACACAGCTAGGATATATTAAGTATCTGAGGTCATATTTAAACTCAGATACTCCTGATTCCAGCACCACTGCACCAACTACCTCCCCCCAAACACATTCTTAAATTTTATTCTGTGTTGAGTTTGCTTCTGAATTTTTATTAAAAACAAGAATGTAGTGAAAATGCTTATTCACATAAATAAATGAGAGAAATGGTTGGAGAATTTTACCAACTCTCTTGCTGAAAAATAGAAATTCTTTTTTTTTTTTTAATTTTTAGCCAATTGGCCAATTGATGAAAATGAATATTTAATGATGATATAAAATCTTACTGTTCTGCTTAATGACAAGTGTAGTTTTTAATTGTTTTCAAGAAAGTTATAGAAGTCCAGTTCCCTTCTAACATTTAAATATGAATGGATAAAAGTGACCCTGGGCAGCAACTCACTGTTTGCCTCAGTTTCCTCATCTGTAAAATGAACTAGAGAAGAAAATGGCAAACACTCCAGTATCTTTGCCAAGAAAACCCCCCATTAAATGACTAATGTATATAAAATTCAATTTCCCACATTACATCATTTTAAACCATGATTATCTATAAACTAAGCTTTTGAAAGAAAAGAATCATGTCAGACATGACTTTCTCCTCTTCTGTTAGCATACTAGCTACTCTCACCAAAACTCTACTGAACTCTTGAGTATTGCTAACCAGTTCCTTTGAAAATCTAACAGATAGAAAAATAGTAACGTAAGTGAGGAATAAGTTTAAATTTAAATACAGCCTTAACAGAGCAATGAGAACAATATAAAATTTATTTCTGTAGTACATTTGTGATGATATGTGATAGTTTCAAGATGTCTTATAATGCACATGCCCACGGATCATGATTTTTAAATAACCTGACACTTACCCTGGAAGAACCCAAACACTGGACCATCTTGATGATGTGATGATCCAGCTAATAAGGTACTATGATCAAATTACAGAGGAGAACCAGGAAAGTTCTTAGTTGCAGTGTATAGAGGGCAGATACTAATTCATGTGACCATCTTTAAGATGAGTTCCCTCCCAAATGTCCAATACTTATGGCAGTCTAGAAGCAATCTCATGACAGATTGAGAAAACTGTAAGAACTGTAAGAAAGCTTAGTCAGAAGTGACTAGAGTTTGATGTAATTGGTGGATAAACACCAAAATCATTATAATGATCATGGGCTTACATTGCAGCAGAAACAAACCTTTAAAGCTTCAAATATGTACTGGCTTGTTACCAATGAGAAAATATCTTTTGCAACGTAATTAAACAATTGTTTGCTGTTAAGGTGCCATTAAAGAATTTTTAGCATCAGTCTCTTAGACCATCATCACAAACCCTGGAGGGATTACTTGACTACTAAACTAAAACTACCTGGATTACACTTTACATCCTATGAGTCCTTCCTTACATCATAAATGAAGAGCTGTGACGCAATGACTTATCTAAGGCAACTTGGTGGCACAATGAATAGGGCACTAGACTTGGAATTAGGAAGAGTTCAGATGTGGCAACAGATACTCATTGAATTAAACTACTTAGTACATTTTTCAAGAAAGTAGTAGAAGTCCAGTTCCCTTGTAATATTTAAATATGGTGGATAAAAGTAACCCTCAGCAACTTACTGTTTGCCTCAGTTTCCTCATCTGTAAAATGAACTGAAGAAGAAAATGGTAAACCTCTCCAGTATCTTTGCCAAGAAAACCCCTAAATTGAGGTTACAAAGACACAACTAAAATGATTGAGCAACGAAGTCGTGTAGCTACTTGATGATCTATAAAAAGTCACTTGGGGAGGACAAGACATTTTTTTAAACCTTACTGTAGACTGGGTAGAGGCAAATAGCCTTGGTCCTATGCTTATGTACATCTGCTTGAATTTTATATCTAGAATGTAGGGTTTTTAAAAAATACTCTACAGCCTTGTATTTCTCAAGCTCCATCTTCCTCATCTACCTAACCCCACTCTTGATCCCTGGAATGGGCAAGAGGAGGATGGCGCAGGAAGCACTTTTAAATATGCTTTAAACGAGCAAGGACAGTTCAGAACAAATCCTTTTGTGCAGCCTGAAAATCCACCCCAGGTCAAGTATAACCCCATCACTGCTCTCACCCCCTGGCCTTTGCCAACCTTTGGTTACAACCTTGGCACAGCCTTGGATAAAATTAGAAAATAATAGCTTTTCCCCTACTCCCTTTGTCCTATTTTTCATTTGACTGACACTGATAGCTTTGCACCATTTTTAAATGGAGACTTTTTGAAGTTCCAGCAGGTGACCTCTATTTACTACAATAAAATTAGTGATTTATAGAAAGTCAGATTTCCACAATCCCCAGAACTCCTTTTATCCCTAACTACTATGTCAACAAAGCACCCAGCATCAAAGGTCTGGATTATGTAGCAAAATAAATCACTTTGAAAATCCCAATAGTGATGTAGAGAATAAAAAAACTCTTAACTGGAAATGTGTAAAGAGGAAGAGATCATATAGGAGAAGCAGATGCAGCCAACCTTGGCTGTGCTATATTACTCAAGTTGCTATGGGGCAGAGAAGATTGGATATTTAATGTCAATGTTACTATGAGAGGGGATGAAAAGCAAAAAACTCCAAGACAAAATAAAAAAGGGAAATAGAACCTTTTAGACTCTATAGACTATAGCTTTCCTCTCCTCTCCCTCTCTTCTGCATTTCTCTCTCTTCTCTTTTTTCATTCCTTCTCTTTTCTCCTTTTTCTCTCTACTTCTTTCCTTCCTCACCTTCCCTAAGAAACAGATGTGAAATGATAGAAAAACTATTAGACAATGTCAGAAAGCCTGAATTAAACTCTTCTCTTTGACATATATGAATTGTTTTTACCCTTAAGAAGTCACTTAAGCTGCCTGAGTCTGTTTTTTCTCTCTGTAAAAAGGAGATAACTTTTCATCCCCTACCTCATAGGATTATATGGAGAAATGCACTTTGTAAACCTTTAAAAATTATGTATTTTAAAGTCCTGTGAAAATCTAATAGTGCTGTAAAAATGCCAGCTTATTACTTATTTAATTATATTCTTTATTTAATATTCAAAGCTAGAATTGCAGAAAGCTCTTCCACACTCAAGGAATTTTTAATACCAAGGACTATCCTGAAGTTCAGAAATGGAGAAGAGTAAAGTCCAGCCACAGAGACTACTTTTCCAGTCCCCACACAACCCAGAGTTCCAGTATCCATTTCTGGCTCTTGGAATTTGATGTAAAGGGAAAATGATGAAGACGATGCGTTTGACATGTCACAAGAACTAAGGATGGGCCACAGTTGGGACACTAGGATTCTATTCATAAGAAGTAGGTAAAAAGAGCTCTTCTTAGAGGGTTTCTACTTGGGGTTGGATGATTTAAGTTACTTCGTTCATATCTTTCATTTTATAATTTGTTCAGTTGCTTTCACTTATGTCCAACTCTCCATGATCCTGTTTGCAGTTTTCTTGGCAATGGCACTGAATTGATTTGCTCTCTCCTGCTCTGTCTCATTTTACAGCCGAGGAAACTGAGGCAAGCAGAATTAAGTGACTTGCTTAGTGTCAGACAGCTAGTGAATGTCTGAGGCCAGGTCAGACACTCTGTCTACTTTGTCCCTTCCATTTTGTAATACATTTAATAAAAACATATTAGAATAATTGTATCATAACATGTTATAAAAGCTCATATTCACCAAGTTTTCTATGCTTTACCAAGCTCCTTCCTCCCAGCACCTCTCTAAGACAGACGGCACAAGTGTTTCCAGCTCCATGAGAAATCTGATCAAGGCCCTTGCCCAAAGTCACATGGTTCAAAAGGGCAGCAAGCTAGGATTCAAACCTAGGTGTTCTAATTTTGAGATGAGAGCAAACTACTCTATTTTGCTTCTCTCACTCAATATACAACGTTTCATTACTCCTTATAAGCTTTCCTTCTGTAGCAAGGGGACTTATTTAACCTTATCTGTGTCATAAATGACTTTGGCAGCCTCATGAAGCTTATAGACTCTTCTTAGAATAATGTTTTAAAACATAGCCTATGTAGCACTGTGTCCTCTGGCTCCCCCATCTGCCCTTAGGGTTCCAGGGCATGTTCCAGGCTGTTTTTCTCCTCCATGGAGCAAAAAATTGGCTCCCTTCCCCTCCCCATTCTTAGATGCTAATGACTAGCTCTAATTTCCATTTAGATTTCTAGAAGAATAAGATTAAATTTTAGTTTAATTCCTATATAGTATCAATCCTACCAAATTCTCTGCTTCTAATGGCTTAGGTCCAGATTTTTGCTCCTCGAAGTTTTTCATGGTGAGCTGGCTGTAACATCGAGCTAGAACACAGATTCTGGAATGCTAAGATGCTGATATGCAATTTGGATATTTTAAATTCAAAAGGTTTGAAAAACTCTTTTCCTTCCATCTAGAATAGATAGATCAGACAAAAGGGGGGGAGGGGAGAGAGGGGAATGAAGTCTGTTTATCAAGACCACATGGTTAGACCACAAGGGAAAAACTCCTGGGACTTCCCCCTTTACTACATGGATTATCACCAGGCAGAGTAAGATGATTGGTTCTACTGGAAAAAAAAAAAAACTAAATGAGATGATAAAAAGGAGTGAATTGAAGCCTGCTAATCTCTTTTAATGCCTCTGCAGCCAATCAGAAAGCTTCTTCTAAGCACCATGTGCTTAGCCAACCAGAGCCAGTTCTATGGGAGCTTCACAGTCGCTCCAAGATACTTCCCTTAAACATCATCATGTTACTTCCCAGCATCCTCCATGGGGAGAGGTTGCATCAACTAAGAAAGCTAAAACAAACTGTTCCTACACCAGATCCCCTCAGGATTACAAAGAAAGCCAATTACATCAAAGTACAGTTATAAAAATATTTATTAAAAACAAGTTCAAGAACCCCAGGTTAAAAATTCTTATTCTATAGCTTCTTTTACAATTCTTTCTACCATATCCAAGAGATCTTTATTTCAACTCTTATATAGAAGATAATATTTCTATTACGCACTGATTGGATAAAATTCCTCTTGGAATCAATGACTTTCTAATCCATAATACTCCAAGTATATGCTTTCATATGTAAGATCAGAGTTCTTTTGCTATTCCTAGTTAAGCTGATGCAAGCAACATCCCCTAATACAGCAAATATCTAGCTTCATCTGTTCCAGCAAAGGCAGAACAGCTGCAGAAAAGTCAATAGAAAACAAAGGCAGCTAAAGTAATAAGCAATAGAACGATTCCCAACAATTCTCTATTCATAATCCACATTTAATTCAAAAATACAAAAGGATTTGTTTAGAGTCTGGCAGGTTTTTTAATGGCTCTTCTCTACAGCAGCATCTCTGAAGTGGTGGAGATGTCAAGCAATTTTTGACTCTTTACCAAAGTAAGGAATTAAACACACAAGAGAAACAAAGGGTAATGATACAGCAAATGGCAATGCGTCCCATTGTTTGGCGGTGTCTAGCAGGGTGCCACAGGGATCAGTTTTCATTCTGGTCTAATTTAACATCTTCATTAATGATCTGGAAGAGAAAGTAAACAGCACATTAATTATAATCACAGGCAATGCTAAATTAGGATTTACTGCATGCACCACAAAACAGGACACAGAAAGGGCTTGCAATGGAAAGAAAAGAACAAAATGAGATTTAGCTTGGAAAATTATGAAATTAATATCCCAAGACAGAACTATAGAATGGGAAAGAGACACCTAGAAAGAAGTTATAATGTTAGACAATGTATATTACATTAAAAAAAAACACTTTGCAAAATGTTTTTACATCCATTATCACATTATCACATTTGATTCATCAGAACCCAAGAAGAACTTTGATAGCATCAATTCCCTTCCAGGAAGCCACAGTTATTTCCTCAAGATCACCCAGATAGGTAGCAAATAGAACAGCTGAAAATTGAATTCAAGTGCTCTGATTCCAAATACGTTCTGCTTTCAACTCCACTGCAGATTTGAGTTCCAGAGGTTAAGTTCCTTATCCAAAATGATATGGCATAGACCTGAGTCCAGAATCTGCTCTCCCAATTCTTTCTGAGCTTCCTTCATCATAAGAACAGAGCTCACTACCTGAAACCCAGTAGAAGTAATCAGGAACATACAGAGACATTGGTGTATGTCAAGAGAGACAGATGGGGGAGGTGATTTCTAGCACGATATGTGGAAAAATCCCTGAAGGTTCTGAGAAATCGCCCCCACTGAAAGTATTTCTCTTACCTACCTAAAATTTCACCATTAGCTCATTCTTTACTGACCTTCTTAAGAAGATGTATTTTTAAACTGGTTTAAGGTGTTGTGTTATTTGGTAGTTAAACAAATACATCAGAGATGGGATGACAATGGCTAAAAAGCTGGAATGAGAGGCAGAAGGGTGTGGGTTCAAAGCCTGTTTCTGACGGATAAAGGACAGGTCACCTAATGAATCTCTCCTTAAAACTTGATAACTTTTTAAACCTAGAGGTTTCTCAGATAGAATCAGATGAGCCCACAGAAGCCATCCAGCACAGCCTTTCATCTCACAAATGAGGAAATTGAAGACAAAGGAAATTATGACTTCCCAAGTAAGAGTGAGTGTCAGAAGGGAGATTTGCACCAAGGTCCCCTGACCCTTGCACCAGGGGTCTCGCCACTGAACCATGTTGCCGATTTCCTTCCTTGAATAGTTTGCACAGTAGGACTTCCCCACGCTGATGAAATTAGCAGTTCCATGTCTGGACTGCCATGAACAAAACAAAGACACCGGCTCTCAGTTAGGAAGAGTTAAAGGGGAGTGGGGAAGCCTATAATTGGCATTGTCCCAGACTTGGTTCAATGCTATATGGTCAGGCCGTGATCAACTAGGTTGATGGGATGGTAGTAGTCTTAGATGTCTGATGTAAGCATCACAAGGTGGAACCCTGGCATTGGTAAAAAAGCAATGGAAGTTCAGTATCTGGTGCATAGGAGGCACTTAAATAAAGGATTATTGATTGACTGACTGACTGACATCATGGCTCTGCCTTTGGCTGAGCCTGGAAATACGGTTGTTTTTTCCTAAAGGAGGATGGGATTACACTGATCCATCCACACTTTGTCACCTGGTTCTTCTTGTAACTAATGGCATGCATTCACAAGACAGCTGGCAAGGGTGAGGGTTACAGTTCCGCAGGGGAACCCAAGACATCAAGAGATCAAGCCATGACCTTGGGCACATTAGGGCTCCACTGGAAGCAACCGAGCAAACAAGGTCATGTAACTACAGTAGGCCTAATGGGATTAGAGGATGCTAAATTTAGACAGCAAAGACTTTCTAATGATGAATTCTGTTGCAGGGCATAGCAGCATGCTCCATGTAACCTTTGAAGCTGGTAATGGGTATTTGTCAAGCACAGAGCCGAGAAAAGGCCCTTGGACTCTTCTCTTTGCCCAAATTGTGGACAGTTCAGTAATGGCAGAGAAGACCCTTGGAGAGTGGGAAAGAGTGCTGACAGAAGGGAGCTGGGATGGTCGGGCAAAATTATAAACAGGCTAAGTTTGTTTCCAATGTCTTCCAGATTTCTCCCTCACTGAGTCTCTATCCAGAAAGATCATGATCACAGATGACGGTCTAAGTCTTACCCTAAGGATGACTTCTATTATAATAAGGAAATGCCAAAGAACTGTCAAGATGTATAAGAATGAAGCTATTATGGTGGGATGACAGACACAGGGTATTATCCAGTACCCCAACTTAATGTAGTAATGCATTAGAATTACCTCCTCCCTGAGATAATAAGCTATTGAGTCTCTTCATTAAATTTTTTTAAATAAATCACACTGAAAACCTTTAAAAATATTATACAACTCTTTAAGTGGAAAACAGGATTATTCTATTATTTAATTTATAAGATGTTTTCATATCTATTTTAACACTGAAATAATCTTCGTACTTTTAGAATACAAGGACATAAAGTCATAAAAGAAAATACAAAATTATGTTGAATGTAAATTGAAAGATACAATAGCATATGAAATCCATGTTGATACTTCAAGAGATGCCCTTTTTAGGTGGTGCAGTGGTAGCACAGTGATCTGGGAGTCAGGAAGATCTGCATTCAAATCTTGCCTCAGATACTTACTAGTTGTATGATCATAAGCAAGTCACTTAACCTCTCTGTGCTTCAATTTTTTCACCTTCAAAATGAAGATAATGATCCCAGTATTTTTGTAAAGATCTAAAGAGACAATATTTATAACAGTCTATTTGTTGTAGACTGAAACCCTTCTATGCTTTCATATTCTGTGTGATTCTCAACTCCTTTCTTCCATAAGTTTTCTGTGAAAGACCTAGAAAACACCCTGAAAAACTGCATCTGGGCCTTTTACTATTGGGTGCCAATATTCACAACATTCAAACTGCCTTTTTGTTATCTTTTCTGCTCTTGATGCAGGACTAGGTTACTTCCTTTTCTTGTCACACATGGCGTTGATGACATTTTAATGTCACTTCTGATGAAAAAAGTAATCATTAGTACTGTGCGGTGTCCTGCTTATATCCACAATCAATCAATTCATCAGTCAATATCATTTATTTATTAGGCACTTACTACATACATGCCAGGTATTGTGCTGAACATTAGAGATATAAAGACACTAATGAAATAGTTGCTGCCTCAAAATTTACAAATCTATCTATATATTCGTGTGTGTGTGTGTATATACAATATATATGCGAAATAAATACCACGTCAATTGGAAAGGTAGGTGGGATTCAGAAAAGGTCTCATGTAGAAGTTGATGCTTGAACTGATTTTTGAAGGAAAGTAGGAATTCTAAAAGTCAGAGGTGAAAACAGACACACAGACATACATATAATAGTTATGGGCTCCAGTCTATACAAAGGGCGAGTGTCAGTGGTTTATAAAAGAAATGGCAAAGGGCAGATTGGCTAAAGCAGACTTTTTGTAAAGGGAAGTCATGCAGCAGTCCAGAAGGGTTGTGAAGAGTTTAAAATGCCAATAGAAGCGTTTATATTTGAAGTTAGAGGTAATAGGGAACCAGGGGAATTTACTAATAAAAATAATTTGGTCACACCTGAGCTTTGGGAATATCCCATTAGTGTCTGTCCTATGATCTTTGGCAGTTCTGATTCTTCAGAGATCAAGGTATCCCTGTGATTCCCAGTCATATAACGCCAGAAGGAAAATGCTCCTGTTAAGCAGGTGACCTTTGAATGCAAGGAATACTAAAACCATGAGGATCACTAAATTCACTTCAGGTTCCCAAATGGGATCCCACCCTATAATTCTATTCTTGGCCCAGCTGATTGTCCATGGGCATTGCTTGACCAAGATTAATATATTGAGACTCATTGAATGGACTATTCACTCATTTGCATAGAATATAAATGAAAGAAAAGGATGTGAGGAAATCTGACAATAATTAAATGAAATACAAAGTCTTGATGATTTAATGCTTTTCCTAAATTACTTGAGAATTACAGTTTTGCATATTAGATATAATACTATCCAAAAAGGAGAGGAAAACAAACCACATAAAGCACATTAATGTAATAATAATTCCTACTTTCCTTCAAAGATTAGTTTAAGCATCAGTTTCTACATGAGGCCTTTTCTGAATCCCACCTACCTTTTCAATCGACCTTGTATTTATTTTACATTTATATTGTGTACACACACATACACACACACACACACACACACACACACACACGAATATATATAGAAAGATTTATAAATTTTGTTGCAGCAACTAATAAGATGAATCCATAACATTTTTAATCCAATTTATCACCAAATGGTGATTGGTACACATATGAAATTCTATAAAATCATAATATGGAAGTCTGTGAACACTGTTTATATTTTCTGCTTAAATTTAAGCATAGAAACCTTTTTAAACTGCTAAGATTTCTTTCTTGTTTGATGAATCTTCCATTTTTCTCTGTGATGCTGCTAAAACTGTCCTTACTCTGGGACTACTAAACACTGTGTCTGGGGTGGGGGGAACCAAACTATTCTGATCTGTTTTCCCTGGAATCACAGGTTCTATCTTCATCTTTCCCCTTTCCTCTCTCCATTCCCATAATCAAATCAATACTTTCATTATCTCTGAAAAGAGCATGTCCATAAACTGTCCTATTGCTCCACTCACTCATTTTGCCACTTTCCAAACTATAACTGCCTTCTTTAGCCACTTTTCCCCTCCCTGTGCAGTCTCCCCCATTAGATTATAAGCTCATTGAGGGCAGGGAATGGCTCTCTTTTACTATATGGCCATATGCTAGCCCAGATACTTAGCAAATAATGTTTAATAAGTGCTTTGCATTTATTCATGTATTATAAGTATGAAGTATTATCTATATGAAGGTATAAACAGAAGTAAGAGAGAACAAGAGTTATGTGGGCAAAGAGGATCCATGACAATATAGAAAATGGAAACTGTAAGTAGCATAAGCGTGGCAACAATGTCTTATCTCCCCCTGGTTTCCCTGGCTTCCATTGGATCTTAGCTAAAATCCTACTTGTGTAAGAAATCTTTTTTGATTCTACCTTGATGTTAGTGTGTGGTGAGAATAAGGATGGTTTTCTCTGGGAGAAGGTAGGTTTCTCGGGGGAGGTTTTCTGGAGGCAGTCTTAGTTGCAGTTGAAAGTAGTAATCACCCAAATGCAGCTGGCTGGTAAAAATACAAATGTTTATTTCTCCTTCCAAGTCTTGTCTCTTTCCTTGGGCCTGGATAGCTAGATTCTTAGAGGCTTATTTCTTTGCTTGGTTCCAAGATCTCCCTCCGAATGTCTCCAAATCCAAAGGTTTTGTCCTTCAGCCTCTGAGTCTGCTTTCTTCAGCTTCCAGCCAGCACAAAGATGGAATGAATCTCTTGTCTCCTTCACTTGGGGCTCGGCTAGCTTTATGGGGAGTCTTTCAGACCAGCTTGGTCTCAGTGGGGGAAGTGCAGGAGCCCAGCCACCACAGAGAGCCTTCTCAATCTCCCACTCAACTCTCGACGTGTAGCTTCTTCCTCTCAAAACTCTTCTGACTGGCCCCTTTGAAGCTCTATTTATTCTAGACAGAGGAATTGTGGGATGTGAGAGAAAGGGATTATGGGTTTTCTCACATAGTGCTCTCTGGCCCTAAGAGCTTCAAGGGAGGTGTGAATTCACAAAGTTACACAGTTAACTTTGTGAATCTCACATACTTGTGAACTCCAATGAGTAAAGGTGTAAACACAAGCATTGTATTAATTAGTTCTACTTAGTACCTTGTTTCAGGTTCTGGCCCCAAACATCTTCTTGTAAGATCAGATCAATAATCTACCAACTCTAATGAGTTAGCAGTTTGTAAAGATTCCAACATTAGTGCCTTCCCTCTAAGATTATCTTTGATTTTATTTATATCCTGTTTCTTTGATTTGGGGTTGGGTTTTTTTTGTTTGTTTGTTTATTGTTTTGCTTTGTTTTTGCATATTGTCTCTTCTATTACACTGTAATCTCCTTGAGCATAGGACCTGTTTTTACCTGTCTTTCATTCCCTAGAGCTCAGTGTAATATTTAGTAAAGAGTATACAGTAGGTATTTAATAAATGCTTACTAAATTATGAGCCTAATAGCCTAGAAGAATGATGAAACTTTTAACAGAAATAAGGAAGTTTGTGAGTTTGGGGCAAAAGATAATAAACACAGTTTTTAAATTGTATTTGAGCTGTGTTTGGCACACCCAGTTTGAAATGTCCAGTGGGCATTTGATGATGGAAAATTCTCTCCTCTCTTAGGAGAGAGACTAGAGTTAGAAATGTAGATCTTTGGACCATCTGCAAAGAGATGTTTATTAAACCCCTGAGAGCTGATGAGGTCACTGAGCAAGAGAGTATGGAGAGAGAAATCCCAATAGTAATCCATGTTTGGCTTTTGAATTGGTGGAATTTAAATAGCAATGTGAAGGATAAATAAGTATTTAGCTAGAAAAGAAAGGGAAAAAGGGCATTTCAAGTATAGGGAACAGTGTGATCAAAGGCTTGGAGGTAGGATAGGGAGTCTGGAAGTGATTAATATCAGACAAGGGTGGAAAGACAGATGGCACCAATTTGTGGAGAGGTTTGAATGGCATGTAAATGAATCTGATTTTTACTTAATAGGCTATAGGGAGCCACTGAAGAGTTATAAGCAAAATTATGTCTATATCTATGCATAAGAGAGATCATTGTAGGAGTGATAAGAAGACTAAATTGGAGAGAAGAGCAGCTAAAGGTAAGAAGGCCTGATAGAATATTATTCCAGTAGTAAAAATAAGTACAAGGATGGCAGTAATAGAAAGAAAAGAAAGGATATAAGTAAGAGCTCCTCCAAAGGTGGAATTGATAGGGCCTGATAGCTGATTGGATAGAGGAGTTAAGGGGGAGAAGAATAAGATATAATACCAAGATCTTTAGCATCAGAAACTGACAGGAATAACAAATTAGAAAGAAAGAAAAAGCGGGCATGGAAAAATCAAGAGAAAGAATTAATGGAGTCTGAATACAGATCAAAACATACTTTTTAAACTTTATTTAGTTTGGTTTTCTATGTTTTCTTTTATTATAAGTTTTCTATATTTTATTTTATAAATGAAATAATATGGAAATGTTTTACATAACTACATATGTATAATCTAAATTAAATTTCTTGCCTTCTTAATGATAAGGATGGGAGGCTTGGGGAAAATTTGGAATCTGAAACATTTTAAATTAATGTTAAAATTGGTTTTATATGTAATTGGGAAAATAAAATACAAAATAAATAATTTTAAAAATAGAAATATATATTTCATTTTAGATTCTGGTAGGATATCTTCTTGGAGAAATCCTGAAAAATTTTGGAAATATGGGTCTAGAGCTCAACCAAGAGGTCAAGACCGGAGATGTAGATATGGAAATTTTGAATATAAGTAACAGTCAGATTCATGGAAGTGAAGAAAATTGTGAAAGGATAAAGTGTGGTATGAGAAGGGACCAAGAATCAATACTAGGAGAGAGGTTTGGAAATTTAGGGTTCATATATTAGGATAGGTAGATAGATAGATAGATAGATAGATAGAAGATAGATAGAATATAATTAGATTCACAGATACATAGGTATATAGGTACATAGATACATACACAGAGAGAGAGAGACAGAGACAGAGACAGTCAGAGAGACAGAGATGGATAGATACATAGATAGATGATACATAACTATATTCTTCATATAATTGGTTTCCTCTATAATCATTAATTTTATTTTATGCATTTAAAAACATTATTTTGGGAAGGGAGTCCATAAACTTCTCATGATATGAAGAAGCTTAAGAACTCTTCAAGAAGAATATCCACCCTAAGAGATAATGAAGAGAAAGAGAAGCCGGTGAAGGGAATAGAGAAAAAGCAATTTGAACAACAGTAGAAAAACCAGGAAAGCAGATTTTCTCAAAAGCCAAAGGAGAAAAAAATATCCAGAAGGAATAGCTACTTCATGTAATGACAGCTTTATCTTATGCTTTTTCACCATCTATACTCCTATTCATACTTTCTAGTTAGAACATTTTTCTTCCTGACTCACAAATATATTGTCACAATATTAAAAAAGGAAAAAAAGCAAATAAGTATGGAAACATAAAAATAGTTGTGTAATATAATCTGAGTTGAAATGCAAGATTATGTGAGTTGTAAACATATCTTCAGTATTTATTTTTTTTTCTCCTTTACAATAGAAATTTATTATTTGAGAAGAATCTTTTAAAAAATCGTAATATCTATAAGATGCTTCTTGGTTCCCATGAGATCTTTTCTTAAGAGACTTTATAAAGGCAAACTAAATGCTTCCTGGACAGTAACAGAGTTATTCATATATACAACTTAGAAAGCAAGGCAAGAAAGTACTAAAAATATTTTATAGAGCCAGAAAAAAATAAACAAAACTCATCTAGAAGAATAAAAAGTCAAAAATATCAAGGGAATCAGTGTAAAAAAATATAAGGAAAGGTGGCCTAACTGTACCATATCTCAAATGGTTTTATAAAGTGGTCATTATTAAAGCAATCTGGTACTGGCAAAGAAATAGAGTGATGGATCAATGGGATAGATTAGGTACACAATACATTGTAGTAAATGGCCATAGTAATTTAGTGTTGATAAAACCCCAAATCCAAGTTTTGAGAACAAAACCTCACTATTGAAAAAATTTTGGGGGAAACTGGAAAATAGTCTGGCAAAAATTAGGCTGAGTCAAATTTATAAAAATACAAGACATTGCCCAGTTGAAAAATGGTCAAAGGGTCTGAATAGGAAGTTTTTAGAGAAAGAAATAAAAACCAACTTTAGTCACATGAAAAAATAATCTTAATCATGATTGATTAAAGAAATTCAAATTTTAAAACTCTGAGGTACTGCCTCACATTCTCAGATTGGTTAATATGACAGAAAAAAGAAAATTATAAATGTTGAAGGGGGTATGGAAAACTGGGACATTGTTGATGGAGTTGTGATTTGATCCAACCATTCTGAAGAACAAATTGGAATTATGCCCAAAGGGCAACCAAGCTGTGCATACTCCTTGATTTAGCAGTACTACTAGTAGGTCTATATCCCAGGAAGATTTTTTTAAAAGACAAACTATTTATTGCAGCTCTTTTTGTGGTGACTAAGAATTGGAAATTAAGGGAATTAAAATTAATAAATAATTAACAATAATTAATAAAAATTAATTGGGAAATGACTAAATGAGTTGTGGTATATAATTGTGATGAATAGTACTATGCCAAAAGAAATGATGAAAAGTCTGATTTCAAAAAAAATCTTCAAAGATGTATATCAACTGATGGAGAGTGAAGTAAGTGGAACCAGGAGAACATTATACATAGTAACAACATTGTGTGATGATCAAGTATGATAGACTTAGCTATTCTTAGCAATACAATGATTCAAGACAATCCCAAAGGACTCATGAAAAATGCTAGCCATCTCCACAGAAGAAACTGAATACTGACTAAGGCTATTCCCCCCCCACTTTTCTCTCTCTCTCTCTCTCTCTCTCTCTCTCTCTCTCTCTCTCTCTCTCTCTCTCTCTCTCTCTTTCTATATATGTGTGTGTGTATACATATACATATGTATATAAATATAAAATAAATTTAAAAATATAAAATATATACACACATATATACTTCTTGCTCTCTTCTAGTCTTCTGCCCCACCCCCAAATGGAAATATGTTTTATTTTTTATATGATTACACATGTATAACCCATATCAGATTGCCTACCCTCTTAGGTAGGAGAAAAGAGAAAAAAAGGAAGAATAGAATTTGGAACTCAAAATTTACTTCCCAAAAATGTTAAAAATTAATTTCATATATAATTGGGAAAAATAAAAAATATATTAAAAAAAAGAAAGTAAGGTAAGATTGCGTTAGATAAACTCAACTAAACAGAGTTTTAGCTCATCATTCAACAATTGCAGTTCACAATCCTAAGGTAAACTAAACATCCTCCTATTCAAATAAAATTGTTAGGAGAAGTTTCTGGTAAAAAGAGATTTTCTTACCTGCTCTTTTGACAAAAAAGGTCTTATCCTAGGGCCCAGCAACTTTTAAAAATATATAGATAACTATTTCAGTATAATTGGTTTCCTTTGTAACATGTAAAGTGCTTTACAAATCTCAAAGTGCTATATAAATGTTGGCTATTATAGTTATTTTTTTGCTTCACTCTTTTTTCTTTTTAAAATTTTTTTTGAAAAGAAAAAAGTTGCCATATGCATAGCAGAACATAAGAGAAGATTTAAAATACAAAGAAATAAATTTCTATTTCAAGAAAGCCTATATAATAAATACTACACATTGTATTCAGAACTCTCCATCTTTTCTTTGCCTTCTTGTAGATTTTCTTTTGTTTTCTGCTCTGTACTTTTTACTTTATTCTTTTTTTCCTCTTCTCCTTCTTCTTCCTCCCCCCACCAAAGAAAATTATAATTAAGCTTGAATATATATGAATTTATATACACATTTATAAATATACATATACATACATATACATCCACATATATATAGATATTTATAATCATACACATATATGCATTCATATGCATCTATTTAAGACTGTACTATGCTTTTTTTTGTCCTCTGTTTTTCTGAAGGATAGATATCTTCCTTCATAGCTTCAACTCTTTCCATATTTTTCTAATTCCACCAGCTCATCATTTTCTGTTATCATTATTCTTATCACTATTGTTTAGTCCAAACATCAGCTATACCAGATAAGTAGATTTTTTTTTCTTTTCAAAAGCAAGGTGCATATAAATGAATCACAAGTTGACTTTGTAGCTGGCAGTCCTGTTAATTAAGAAGCCTATAATTGCGACATCTGAAGGATAAACTACCCCTGTGTTTGATTCCCTCATTTCCCCTCAGTACCCTCTGAGTCTATCAACTATCTTATCCATCTCTCTAATTTTCATTTTTAGCTATCTTTATATGTTAGGTACCAGTGATTTGGAGATTTAATTATTTAAAGGTTCTCTGAGTTTAAAACTTCCTTATCTGAACTGGAAATGGGAAAAGTACTCAGCTATCAGGCCAACAGATTTAATGCAGATATGCTCCTGCCAAGGGAATTTGAAGGATCTAATTTGGTCATTGAAAATCTAGGAGTAAGAAGAAGATATTGGATTTTTTCTATTGTTGAAAATCTTCTCTTTTCCCCCAGAGTTTATTTATTTTATGCACATTTGACCTTTTTTGTCATTAAGGATCAATTTGTTATTAAGAAAAGCTCTATTATTTTAAATTAATACAATAATTCAGACATAAAAACAAATCTCCAAATCTCAAGTGTAGGTCAAAGAAGACTTGTAAAAAAATTTAAATGCCACAGACCATGGAAAATGCATAAATAGCCTTAGCACTTAGATTCTCCTCAAGATGTATGGTACAGATGGCTGTGTTGGTGGGGGTGACAATTTCAGGTAATCTAATAAAAGTCTGATAAAAATGGGAATAAAATACAGAAAGAGCTTGGAGAGTGGTATAATATACTGAGGAGCAGCATTATTAAGATATAGGAGAGCAAAGAAATTCAATTCAACAGCCATTCATTATGGATCTACTCTTCTAGGCATACGAGACAAGAAATCAAAGAAATTCAGTCTCTGTCCTGGAAGAGGTACCATTGTAATAGTAAGATGCAAGATGTACACAGACCCAAAATTTGATGAGATAAAGCTCTCCTCTCAAATGGGGAGAGAGGTAGGAGTTAGGGAGAAGGAAGCAAGAAAAGCTTCCTCTTGGAAGAAGCTAACCTAAGCTGAACCTTAAAGAAAGATGAGGAGTCTAACCGGCAGAGAAAAGCTGGGAGTCCATTCCAAGTATGGAGGCAGAAGCTAGAGTGTTTAGTTCTGGCCATTTAGTAATAATAATAACTCATATTTATATAGCATCTAATATGAGCCAGGCTCTGTGCTGAGCACTTTGTAAATATCATCACATTCGATCCTCACAACAAACTCAGTATTATGCTCTTTTCACAGATGAGGAAACTGAGGCAAAGATTAAATAACTTGCCCAGGGCCTCACAGCTAGTAAGTGTCTGAAGTTGACTTTGAATTTAGGTCTCCCTGACTTCAGATCCAATACCCTGTCCACTGGACTTAATGTTCTGAATCTTGATTGAATGAAGAAATTGTAAAGAGAAATAAATCAAAATCACTTTGGAGGATAAGTGGGAGTCACAGAATGGACAACTTTAAATGACAGGCTAAGGTATTTGTATTTTATCCTAGAGGTAACCTGGAGCCATTGAAGATTTTAAGTAGGGAAAGAACTTGGATGAACTTATGTTTTAGGAATATTAATTTAGGAACCATGTGGGAGATAGATTAGGAGACCAGAAGCAAGGCTATCAAGTCTGACAGGATCCCTATCTCCCAGGGTTCCCCCTGCCATGTAGATTAGACCTCTGATAACCTTTGGCCAGATTGATGTATCTTAGTGGTCAATTAGGCCCATCCACAGGGGATCAAGGCCCTTTAGCCTTGATGGATGTCCACAGGCTGTCCAAGTCATGGCACACCTGCCTTGCACCCTAAGTGCTTCCAGGAAGGTGAAGTCTACTTGATTGCTTCAGTGCTACTGTAGCCCAGTTAAGTATCTTTTCCATGTTAGAGTTATGAAATTTCCTTGTGGTATCTATTGAATGAAAGAGGAGTCTCAGTTTATATTGTAAGATCTTGGCCTGAGATAGATCCACCTATAACACCAAGGAAACATTGTTTAGACAAAATAATATCTGGAAGTCACATTGATAACTAACAAAATGAGAGATTTTGGACTGATCACTGGTAATGTGAGGCATTTAGGTAGTTTGATGGAGAGAGGGTCAGGCCTGGAGTCAGGGATGACTAGATGTCATGAGTTCAAGCCTGGCTTCAGATACTTAACCCTGTTTGCCTCAGTTCCCTTATCTGTAAAATGATCTGGACATGGCAAATCATTCTAGTATGTTTGCTAAGAAAAACCCAAATGGGTTTTGAAATGATTGAACATGTCTGAACAACAACAAATTGCAAATCCACCATAGCTTCTATGCAGGCAAATGTGAATATGTATTGCTAGTGTTGCCCAAAGTGTTCTGTGGAACATGGTGTTCTATACAATATTAATTTTAAACATTTTTATGCTAGGAATAATTTTCTGATCACTAGAAAAAGGTGAAACAGAAGCAAGGCAAGTCACCTTGGGCAGATGGAGTAAATCAATGAGTACAAAACAAAGGGGAAACAGTGGAGTACCCTTTCCTCCATTGTAACTGCACGGGCAATGGCATTAGAAATAAGTCACAGCAGTGAAAAGGGTCAGTGAAAATGGTCATGGAAGAATCTGGAGGAGTTTACAGTAATATCCCCAGGGGAAATTCAATTATGCCAGTTTAGAAAAGGTATCTTGGAAAGAGATGGACCCAAATGAAAAGTAAAAAGCCCTGAGCATGATAATTGTATAAATACGTATGTCTATATTGGATTTACACATTTTTTGTTTTGTTTTGTTTTGTTTTTTATCATTTTTAACTTGTATTTGACTACTTGCCATCTAGGAGAAGAGATAGGGAGAAAAAAGGGGGCAAATCTGAATACAAGGTTTTGCAAGGGTCAATGGTGAAAAATTATCCTTGTATATGTTTTGAAAATAAAAATGTTCAATAAAAAATAAAATAAACAACAAAAAAAGGAATTGAACAAAGTATAAATGAGTTTTCTAAGAAAAAATTCCCAGACCAGAGAGATTTGAAAGTTAATTGTACTAATTAATTAATTAATAATAGAATAAAAATAAACATAAATAAAAACTAATTGTATTAAACGTTGATTAAAAAAAAAAAAACCTGGGCTTGGACCAATCCTCTGGCTGATGGCTGTAGTAGTTTCTGAGGATTCCTTCCTGCTGCTACTCAGCTACAATACAATGGAACCTCTTGCATCCAAGCCAGGAAATGTTCATTGTAATGGGCCAGAATTCTGGAGAAAGGTGTTAACTCAGTGGAATTGATAAGACAATGGTTATCTACTTTAGTACTGTGATTAATAGTTTTCTAGTTCAGTACATGTACTACTACTTAATATAGTTCTACAAGATTGACACCTATTCTACAAGATTCATACCTACGACAATGTAATTATAATAGAGTATATAAGCTGGGACAAATTCAGCCAGAGATACTTATTCCATCTTCCACCTTTGTGGTGACTGGAGTCTGGAGCACAAGCCCTCGGACTCAGGGAGACTTCAAGACAGAGACCATGGTGGTAGTCCTCCTGCCTCCCCCATAGAAAGCAAGACACATTCTGCAGGACCTCCAGAAAGCTGGCCCAAAATCCCAGGCAAGGAAACTAGACTGTGAAGGAGATAATAAAGAATTTGTACTTTATCCCTGGCTATCCTGGTGATTACTCTGCTGAAACAAAGGCTGGTCCAAAGACCTCTAGAAAACCAACCAGAACATTGCAGTTCATCTCAGGATAAATACTCATTTAGCTATAAGATCATGAAAATACAAAGACAAAAGCCAAAAAAACTTAATAATAGCCAAGGATTCAGGAACGAGCTCATCTAAAATTTCCACTATACTAGAAGTTCCACGTGAGAGAGGTTACCATGAAGCTAGAATGAAAAAAAGTCCAGTTCTTGCTCACTGCTCCCAGGATTCTCAAAGTTACATAATGCTGCTTGGAAAGTCAAAAGAAAAGAGGCTACATAAGAAGCTATTTTTTTTTGTTCATTTTATTTTTTATATTTTTTTTTATTGACCACTTGGGGTTTGCCACCAAAATGCAAAATTCTTTTACTAATGCATCAATACATGGCCAAGGAAGGTCCAAAAAGCTCTCATGTGGTCCATAAGAATCAGGAAGCACATATGCTTTGGGGTGAATCTTATAAGCCAGTTTATTGTCCTTCACAGAACAGGAAAGACCAGAACACATTTTAGCAAAAGGAAAGGAACTACTGGAAAAGAGATTGGAAAAAATAACAAAAAAGACAAGAGATTATTGTTAGAATAAGTTCCTGATAGAGGAAGGAGTAAATGGAATCAAAGAATATGTGGAAAGGAAGCAATGACAAGGACGAAGGCTGCCTCTTCCTCTGAGATAAGAGAAAATGAGTTGAAGATGGATGAAGATATGTAGAAGTTTTTAGATGTGGAGAAGAGTTGAGTGGATTTATTATGGATGGTCTCAATCTGCTCATTAAAGTAGGAAAAGAGGTATTTTTCTTAGTCAGGTCCATTTATCTGCCTTTTTCATATCAAGAGTGAAAATATTATTTTAAAGAAAAAATTCTGAGGAGAAATATATTGTGTTTTTCCATAGATAGAGAAAAAGCTACATTTAATGACTTCTCTCCTTTATAGGCATATAAAATTATTTATGTTGCCACTGAAATGGGGAAGCTCTGATGATATTACCCTTAAGGGTATTCAAAAGTTAACAAACATGAAATCTGAAAACCCAAATTTACTTAGAATCCAAATTAGTTTGTCTTATTTCAACTCCATTTTTGCCCCATCTCATCCTATCTTTCTTTCTTGTAACATCAACATATTTGTTAAGTACTTATGAGTAAGTTACTATGTGTCCTTTTTTAATATTCAGACCTTTAAACAAGCAATTATGAAGAAATAATACTGCCATTTAATTTCTTTGGGTTTTAATTATTTAATCCATAAAATGATGGAATTAGATTTCAGATGGCCTTTGAGGTTGAAGTTAAAAGAGACTATTTGTTGCATGCACTTCCTTACTACTAACTGATTCAACTCTTGCAACCCACCATCCAGAGGAAGAACAGTCACAATGCCAACAGAAAGAACATAGGACTTGGAGACAATGGAATGGGATTCCAATCCAGCTCCAGTATTCAAGATCACACTACCAATGTTTGACCTCAAGCGATCACTTTTCTTGGTACTGGTTTTCTTGTCTATAATATGATGGGGTTAGAGTTTAAAGTTTCTAAGATCCCTTCTAACCTTAGAACCCAATGAATGATGAATATTGATATTGTTTTATAGCTATAAAATTCTTAATATTCTTCATCTATAAAATGGAGGTCTTGAGTTACATATTCTCTATGTTCCCTTTCATTTATATTAAGAGATCAGTCAAGTGAGAGAGATTGATGATTCATTCCATGATTCTTAAAATGGTCTTATGGGTTTAACATATGTCAGAATCTGAGCCATAGCTCTTTACGGGCAGAAATACAATATCTTCTACCCACTGAAAAGTGATAGGGTCTGGGGATCTAATTCATACTAATCACTGGGGGAAAATTGAATAATAATTTGCAGGGGGGTGACTTATCTGGCAAGCTAATCTGCCTGGAGGGCCACACAATGGCCAAATCATAATATGCATAATGGGAGCTACACATGGTGTGAAGACTGGTATTAAATGTCTATGTGGGTTTCCTTTGGTCAAGAAACCAAACAGAAGTTTGCATGGTGAGCATAGGGTTAGAGCAAATGTATGTTCTTGGACATAATATTCTTAAAATTATTACAGTTTCTTCACTCCTTCTTCACTCCTGGAATATGCAGGAAGAGTTCAAGTTCTCTGTCTTTTTAATATTGCCCATGTAGAAGTGATTTTCAATCTGAAAGAGGTATAGTTCTGAGGCTTCCATCTAGCTTTCTTCTCTTTGATCTCCTCCCCTTATCAGAATATATAACATGAAGCTTGAGTGGACCCAATCTGCAATGGTGCAACTTCAAACATTCAAAACCTGAGAAACTGTCAAAACTAATTAAGAGATGACCTAAATTTTAAAGAATGAAAGTATGTGAATGGGATAAGGTAAGAATGCAAGTGAGTGAGTCAAGGGCAAAGAACAAGGGAAAGCTGAACTGGTTAATTGTAATCAAGACTGTTAAGGAAGGAATAGGAAAGAATAAGGATAATGTACTGGGAATACTAGGAGAGATGGAATTGTAGAGAGGATAAAGAGCAAATAGGTTTTAAAGGAATAAAGAAGAAGAAGCTAGAAAATTATGATTAGAGAGGGTCATTTCAAATTTCAAAACCAAGGAAGTGTCATAGTTATGGGTGATGAAGAAATCAAATATGATGTCTTATTCAACCTATTCAATCTATTATTTAGCCCATCTCTGTGGGTTGAATAAAGCTGGAGATCACTGGAGTTGATGAAATTGATGTACTGGAAGTCCAGGATGCTTAAGAGAACATCCACATGTAGAATGAAGCCCCCAACTCTGAGGACATCAGTTGAATTACAGAAAAGGAAAAAGGTCTTCTTGAAAGAGGAGAATGACCTCAAAGATAGGAAATGTCAGTGACAGGGTCCCCAACCAGACCATAGTTGTTGCCTACATGTGGTTTGTTCTTTAGTGAGATTATCCAATATATGGAGTCTAGGACTTCTAAGTTCACACTTACTAGCTGTGTGACCCTGAGCAAGTCACTTCACCATTATCTGCCTCAATCTTTTTGTCTATAAAATGGGCATAGTAATAGCAACTACCTCCAGAGCTGTTGTGAGAATAAAATATTAAAATATAAAGCACTTTGCAAATCACGAAGCATTATATAAATCTATTATTATTATTTTACTTTTTCACAATGCATATTCTGTCATTTTTCATTAGACTTGCCTCATTTTTTTTATCTTTCAAATGAGATAAAAAAGTCACCACAGCTGGTATAGCTGTCAAAAGCAGTTTCATAATCATACTGCTGATGAAGTGACGAACTAGTTCAATCTCTTTGAAAAGTACTTTGCTCTCTTAAGAAACTATATAAATGTTAGTTATTATTCATGGTTATCACTGAATATTGAAGAATAATATTCAATTACATTTAGACACCAAGAGGCAGCATGGAATAATGGACCGAGCACTGGCTTAGAGTCAGGTACATTTTGGTTCCAGTCCTACACTCACTGGCTGTATGACTGGGCAAATCACTTAACCTTTTGTGCCTTACTATTGTCATCAGTAAAAGGGGGAGAAGGGAATTAGATTTAGTGACTTCTATGGTCCCTTTCAGTTCTACATCTATGATCTATAATTTGTTTAGCCATTACACAATCATTAGACAGGTAATTTGTTTCTAGTCATTTGTTATGATAAGTAGCTTTATCAGGATGTTTTTGCATGGATTTTTAAAATCTAGTCAACAGTTTCTTCTGAGTGTAGTCCTGGTAGCAATCTTTGGGTTAAACCCTGAAGTAAACCCTGGATTAAAAGGTCTGAAGAATGTCACAACATATAGGATCATTTTGCTTTCTGAAAAGACTGAACCAATCTACAACTTCACCAGCAATATAATTGTGAAGCCATAGTCATATTCCTGCTTAGGGCATTTTATCATTATTTTTACTTATCATTATCGTCTTTGCCAAAATGACAGGTATAAGGTCATATCTAACTTATTTTTTGGGGAAAGCCCTAACTTTAGAGTTGTTAATCTATTTTAACATAGTTCTTGATAATTTTGTTTCTTCTTAGAAGAATTCATATTCACTAACCACTTGGCTTTTGGTAAATGACTCTTACTTTTATAAAGTTGTATTATCTTATAATGATATTGATTGGCATTGTATTAAATTGCTATATTAATGTGAATAATGTTATCTTTTCTGCATAAATGATCTATTTGCTTATTAAATTTTCTTCAATTGATTAATTCCTCCATTATCTCTGACAATTATCTTATAGTTGTCTTTATATAGATTCTTTGCCAGTCTTATTAAGTTAATTCACAAATAATTAATTTATCTTTCTGTATGTTTTCTGTTGTTGGTAATATTGTTGATGTTTCCTTGAAGGGAAGATAGATGATCTTATGTCCCATGATTTCTGAAACTTTTTTAAATCCAAAACTATAATTTTATTAGTATAAGTTATTCCCAATAAGAAAACTCCATTTATTGTGAACGAATCCAACCATTCTGGAGAGCAATCTGGAATTATGTCCAAAAAGTTATCAAACTGTGCATACCCTTTGACCCAGCAGTGTTTCCACTGGGCTTGTACCCCAAAGAGATACTAAAGAAGGGAAAGGGATCTGTATATGCCAAAATGTTTGTGGCAGCCCTGTTTGTAGTGGCTAGAAACTGGAAATTGAATGGATGCCCATCAATTAGAGAATTGCTGGGTAAATTGTGGTATATGAATGTTATGGAATATTATTGTTCTGTAAGGAATGACCAGCAGGATGAATACAGAGAGGACTGGCGAGACTTACATGAACTGATGCTAAATGAAATGAGCAGAACCAGGAGATCATTATACACTTCAACAACGATATTGTATGAGGATGTATTCTGATGGAAGTGGATTTCTTTGATAAAGAGATCTAACTCAGTTTCAATTGATAAATGATGGACAGAAGCAGCTATACCCAAAGAAAGAACACTGGGAAACAAATATGAACTATTTGCATTTTTGTTTTTCTTCCCGGGTTATTTTTACCTTCTGAATCCAATTCTCCCTGTACAATAAGAGAACTGTTCGGTCCTGCAAACATTTATTGTATCTAGGATATACTGAAACATATCTAACATATATAGGACTGCTTGCCATCTAGGGGAGGGGGTGGAGGGAGGGAGGGGAAAAATCGGAACAGAAACGAGTGCAAGGAATAATGTTGTAAAAAAAAATTACCCTGGCATGGATTCTGTCACTATAAAGTTATTATTAAATAAAATAAAAGATTAAAAAAAAAGAAAACTCCATCTACTAATAAAGATCAGAAAACGTTCTTCAACTTATAGTCTTAGATACAGGTGTCTTGGGCACGGAGAGATTGAGATTTGTTCAGAATGTCATAATACATATTAAAGATAATACTTGAACTCACATTCCTGAATAAAGTCAATTCTTTAGTCATTATGTTGCTCCACCTGTTTCTGAAGCTATTGCCTTAAAAAAATTTCTAATTAATTTTTAAAATTCATTAAAAAATTGAGGTCCAAATTCTCTCTTCTAATTTATCCCTTCCCTACCCATTGAGATGGCAAGTAATATGATATCCATTGTACCTGTGAAGTCATGTAAAACATATTAATATATCCATATTAAAAAGAAAAAAAAAGAAAGTTAAAAAAATCATGTGAAGCTATTACTTTAATGGGTTTTTGAGTGTTTTGAATTTTTGGGGTTTTGCATATAAAATTACTTCATCCATAAATAGAAATATTTAGCTTCCTCTTTAATGATGTTAATTCTTTACTTTCATCTTCTTGCCTTATTCCTATATCTAACATTTCTAGAATTATATCAAATAGTAACTGTAAACCAGGTGATCCGGGCCAGTTCCAAAGGTCTTGTGATGGAGAGAGCCATCTGCACCCAAAGAGAGGACTATGGGGACTCAATGCTGATCACAACAAAGCATTTTCACTCTTTTTATTGTTGTTTGTTTGCGTTTTGTTTTCTTTCTCAGTTTTCCCCCTTTTGATCTGATTTTTCTTGTGCAGCATGATAATTGTAGAAATCTGTATAGAAGAATGGCACATGTTTAAAATATATTGGATTACTTGCTACTAGGGGAGAGAGTGGAGGGAAGGGAGGGGAAAAATTAGAACTCAAGGTTTTGCAAAGATGCATATGTTTTGAAAAAAAAAACTTTATTAAAAAAAATAGTAACCATGAGAGTGAACAGCCTTGTTTTTATTAAGAAAGTTTCTAATGTTTCTTTGTTTCATAGAACGCTGCCTCTTAGACTCAAATAAATACTTTTTGACTTTTGCATGTAACAAATTCAGAGTAAGAGGCCGGGATGTAATATATTGATGGGGAAATAGAGTTGGAATAGAGTTTCAGAATCCCCTAATTAACACAAATGTTGCTATTTTGCATAGAACAGAGTAGCTGCTTGGGGAAGTTAAAGATAGTTTCTTTACCACAATAGCTCAAAATCCCCTTTCCATTTGAAGAAATTGAGCACTGGGGAGATTTACCTCAGCTAAGGGTTGTGATAAGACCTGGAACTAAAATGAGCCTTGTTTTGTTTTGTTCTGTTTTATCTCAAGTTGGCTGACAGTTAAATTGAGAAACCCAGGAGTGAAAGCAGAAGACAAAGCATTTAAAGGATAATTTTAAAAAATACTTCACCAAAACACTTAATAAAAGAACCCCTAAGGAGTATCGAAAGGGCAAACCTGAACTCAGTTTCAGACTCTATAATTTCTAATGCATCCTGGATGAAAAGAAGGGAGCTTCTAATAATCATTTAGTCTAAAGCTAAACTGATCCCAGAAGCTAAGCTGGCTAAAGAGAATAGAGCTTTAAAACCAATGGCTGAAAATTCTGACAGAGGAGAGCAACAGTCCTATCTGCCTATGACAGATCTGTCAAATGTAGCCCTTCCAAAGGGAGGACTGCAGGTAGCTTTGTAGATTGCATCTTAGCTGAGGGGCAAGTTGATGGGGCTGAGGTCTCTCCTCTGCTTACAAACCAAAGGATCTTTAACTGGGTGGGAGAGGTAACTAAGACAACTGGTAAAAAGAACTGTCCCCACTGCATCAATGACGAATGTTGTAGAAAGTATTAGGTGACACTGACTAAAATTGGAGCTGATGGATGACCAGCAATAGCAGAGAACAGTGTCGAGCAAAGAGCAGCTGAGAGCAATTCCTGGCATAGAAGAGTGGACAGTCAAACTTTGCAGGGAATAGGGCTGGCAGAGAATAGCTTGGTGACATCAGCAGAAGACTTTAGCAGCTCTGCATTACTGGAGGCATGACTTATCACTAGGCTTACCTGACTGCTGACAGTTGATCAGTAGATAGTGAATTTATAATCCTCTCAGATGGATAGTCCTAACTTCAATGACTGACCTCATTGTATTGACTTCAGCACCATTTAGAGGCCTGAAATCTGAAGCCCCATTTCATGGCTTGTTGTCAAATGATCCTTAGGATAACCTGGTTTTGATTTGTGGTACCAACTGCTCTTTACCCTCTAGTTTAGTTGGTTGACCTCTCTGTGTGATATTAGTTCTCCCCATTGATCTCAAAAACAAAACCAAATTGGTTGATGTCTCTAGCAAATACTTTTATCTAGATCCTTGATAAAAACATGGAAAAGAACAGGACCAAGAACAGAACAGAACTAAAGTTAACCCTCAAAGTTTATATCAGTCCATTTTTCAGGATTCTTTTAGGTCCAATCAGTAAATCAGTTCTAAATCACTATACCGTTCTACCATTTTTGTTGTCGTTCAGTCATTTCATACATTTCCTTGTAACCCCATTTGGGTTTTTCTTGGTGAAAATACTGAAATTGTTTGTCATGTCCATCTCCAACTCTTACAAATTAGGAACTGAGGCTAACAGTTTAAGGAAATTATCCAGTCACATGGCTAGTAAGTGCCTCCTGACAATGACTTCCTGACTCCAGGACAGGCTCTGTCCATTGAGTCACCTAGCTGCCACATCATCTACATTAATCTGTATTGTCCACAAAAATATCTTGGGTGAATTTGTTAAATACCTTGCATATCCATAAAATTAATTTGTTCTACCAGTTTAGTCATTCGTCTTTCAGCTGAGTACAGTCAAACCTGAACATTGAACTGTTAAAAGATCAAAATTAAAATAAAGATGGAAGAACAAGGGTGAGGAAAAGAGATAATATATGATAGAAATAGCTCCAACTTGAACTTTTTAAAATAAGTTATTAATAATGAAAAATAAGTAATGGGTGGTAGGATATTATCAGTAATTACAACAATTATATAAGATTGGTGAAGTGTATATGTATGTGTATGTGTAACAGATATAATTATGTGGGAAGTAGTTCTCTTTTTTTTAAAGGAAGGAGAGTGCTGGAGGAAGCCGGGATGATGTCCTTCGCCCCACTCTGGCAATATGGCAGCTGCAGAAAGGTGAGCTTCTCCTGATCTTTAGTTGCCTTTTCTATTTTCTGTGTCTTACTTGAGAATAGGTAACTGAATGGGTAACCTGATATGACCATTTCTCAGCCTTGGAAGCAAAGTGGTGAGTTCAAGAGGTTGGAGTTTCTGGGATTTTCCAGGCACAGCTGATTGGCAGAAGGAAGTTTCCATATGAAAGAGGTGACCACCAACAGGAGTCAGAGCCCAACTTGTACCCTAACTTATTGGAAGCTCCGGATGTGGTAGGAATTATCTAGATAGTGAAATTTGAATGCTAATTTAGCAATGCTTTAAACTATATAGTGGTATGCTCAAATAGAGTGTATATATTTTTTTCTGTCAATGTGTAGTTTTGAGTCCTTTGAATTAGAATTTATTTTTGTGTGTGAAGGAAATAAATAATTATCCTATACCTCATTTATATTTTACATTTAGTACTTTCTATTCAGGTTAGTCAAAGGGCATTTAAGCACTGGGTTTACAAAGAAAGTTAAAATCAGTTTCTGCCCTCAAAGAGCTCACATTTTAATGGGGCATAGAAACAAGAAAAAGAATGCGGTACATAAAAGACATAAACAGAGCAAGATGAAAGGTAATCTCAGGTGAACACACTAGCAGTTTGAGGAACCAGGAAAGGTGTTCTGTAGAAGGTCAGATCTGGAAGGAAGCCAGGAAATTTAGAAACAGGTAAAGCATTCTAAATGTGGAGGAAAGTCCATACAAAGAAAGAAAGAAGGGAATTGGAGTGACACGTGTAAGGATGGGCAAGTAGGCAACTATGGCTGAATTGTAGAGTCCTTTTTAAGAAGAACCTAGACATGAGCCAAACCTACTCTTTAAAGTAAATCTTGGATGGAATTCTGGGTGTAAAATCCCAGGAGTGTAAAAAACCAGCAAGTTCAAAGAGCATAACCCCTTGAATTAGAGGCCAGGATGTTCCCAACTGAGGTTGGTGTGCATGGGTCTAGATTTAGAGGAAAACTAAGAGAAGAGTCCTGGTCCCAGGAGCAGAGTTCTTATTGCTACACACAAGTATCACTCAAAGAGGAAGGGAAAGACAAATGGTGGGTGTGAGCAGACTGCAATATAAAATAACTGGGGATTTTTTTAACAATAGGAGTAAAGGATATGATCAAGTAAATGTATACTAGGAGAACAAAATTTGTTAGACCTGTTATGTGGGTGAGGGATGACAGATGAGAGCCTGGATGTTCCAATGATATCTCTGCAATGTCGAGAGAAAATAAGGAAGACCTCAAACATATTGGGTCAGTCCCTTTTGGAAAACTCATGGGAACACAGGACAAGTATCACATAATTTAGGCAGACATGAATGGGTTTCAATCTGCATTGTTGTAGGGATTATATAGACTGACAACATTCCTAATCTGTTTGAGCATTTGAGAATACCATTCTAGTGAATATCTCCAAAAAAAGTAGATTATTATGACTTTTCTTAATGAACCCATGTCTGTAAAAGTAGACTTTAAAATGACAATTTCTGGTGATCATCGCTTCCCTTTCCTCATAAACCATCTGTCTAATAACCCATTCTAGAGCTTTGCCTGGAATTGACATCAAGCTAATGGTGGTAGTATGGAGATACTCGATCTCCCTCTTCTCTTTCCCAACCCTTGCCCTTGCTCCAGCTGCTGTCGGGCTCAGAGGACATCTTCCAACACACTTCAGACATGAGTCTCTAGACTAAACTAAAGCCAATCTCATCTGTGGCTGCCAACCAATCTGACTAACAGGATATGCGTCTGGATCCATCTACACTTGCTCAATATACATGTAAAAACAAAACACTGAAAAGGAATTCTACTTTCATAGAATTACAGAATATTAGAGCTCAAAGGGCCTTGAAATTTAAATGAATTCCTTTCTTTTGCCGATGAGGAAATTGAGGCCCCATGATATAAAATAACTTCCACAGGATTACTAGAGCCTGGAATTGAGCCAGCCCTAGAAATCAAGTCTTCAGACTCAAAAGTTTTGGCCTTTATTCCTCTACCTCTTAAAATCATAGATTTAGAACTGAAAGGGTCTTTATAAATCATTTGTACATATCTTTACAAGTCACAAACACCATCCCATCAGCAAGTGTTACTCCATTTGAAGCCCTCCAGTATTAGGAACTCACTGCCTCTGGGAACAGATTACATTATTTGGCAGCAGCTGGACTTGGTTTTTTCCTTAGGTCAAATCAACATCTGCCTCCTAATAATTTCTACTCAGTGACCCAGTGCTCCTCTCCAGAATCTAGAAGAACTAACCTAATTCCTCATTCACATGGTGAAAACCCTACAAATACTTTGAGTAAAACATCATATTTCTAGGAAGTTTTCTCCAAGCTAAACATCTCCAGTTCCTTCAACTGATCCCCAGATGTTGTAGTTTTTAATTCCCTTTATCTTCTTAGTGATAACCTTCTGAATGAATTTCATTCTATTAATGTACTTTTTTAAATGTGGCATCCCAGACTATATACAATATTCTGGATATGTCCTGAGCAGGGCAGAGCATAGAGAGGCTACTATCTCTTTCATTTTAGACAACACACTTTTATTAATAATACAGTCTAAGATCACATCAGCTTTCTTGACTTCTACCTCATATATTAAGGTTTTGTTATACCACAGTGACTCTGAAAACATTTTAGCCACATGTTCCACCATACATGCTCAGAAAATTGTGGGTTTTTTTTTTTTAACACAAAGGGAAAGTTTTAAATTTCCTCCCTCATTACATTTTATTTTGTTCTCTTACATTCATCCTTACAACCTGTCAAGATGTTTTTAGTGTCTGATATTTTCTACATTAAGATAAGTAATCATTCTCATTTTTGTATCATAGACAAATTTGACAAATAAACCATCTGTACCTTTCAAAAATATTTTTTATTGATAACTTCTGTTTTTCATACTGCCAGTTTTTGTTGCTGGATCTCCTTTTCTCTCTTGGAGAGTCAATCCCTATAACAAAGTGGTTTTTTTTTTTTTTAATGGAAAAAAGAATCAGAAGAGGGAAGAACACACACAGCAAACCAACCAATATATCCCCCTCTAAAAAAATCTGAAATTCTATGGAATGTTCCATGTCTGTAAATTGTTCCACATCTGTGAATCTTCCCCATTCTGCAAAGGAAGAGCAAGAAAGGTACATAGCCTATCTTTGGGGGCAAGCTTGTTCCTTAAATCTGCTGGTTTTGAACCTGTTCTTTCTGTCTGCTGATAAATCATGATGCTCAGAAGAAAGAATAGGACTGAGTGTATAGATCTGCATAGAGTTCATAATTGAGCCCATGGGAACTGATTAGATCACCAAGAAAGAGAATAAAGAGAAAGTATAGGACAGAGTCTGGCAGTACACTAGGGGTTAAGACAGCTCTAACTCACCATCATATGGTTTGTAAAATTTATATTTTTTTTTTTTTTTTTAAAACTAGGATAAGCCTTGTTCCCACTCTCCAAGACAGTTTTAATGCCCCAGGGTACACTATTCCCCACCTCACACTCCCCTTTCTATCAGCAAGTCCATACTCTGGACTTCACTTATCTCCTTCAGATCTAGAATTGCTGTCTCTCATCAGTTTCTCAAGTTTCTCTAACTTAGCTGGCCATGGATGTGAATGGCCCCAGTGTGACTAGCTTCAATACCTAGTCCCCCTTCCAAGATCAGGCTTATATTTTTAAAAGATTGGCTCTGATGTCAAATTCACATGACATGAATGGTGCAAGTGTATTTTGGAGAATTTCCTAACTTCTCTAGCTCCAAGGCCCCAAACAGGAAAAGTGGTGAAATGTACAAATAGTACTCTTCAGGATTCATAGACTGACTTAACTTGGATCCATACTTCTTGCTATTTTAGAATGTTGTTACTATAACATAGGGGCCCTGAAATGAACTATTAAAATCACAGATGTATAAAAATCCTCACTCATTTATATTCCTGTATTTGAAGGCTCCTCTGGCAGGTCCCTCTCTTACCCTGACAGCATGCTTCAGTTCTAGCCTTGTCTATTGCTTTGTAGTGGGTGGAGGGACAAAAGGCAATCTTATTTTTTTTTCTGTTTCCTACCAATTGTCATATCTTTCTTCTTTTCTCTGGGTTCATGCTCCTGGCTCTACTACTTAAAAAAAAAAAAAAATCCACTCTCCACCTGTTATCATCTCTGCTCTCTTTCATGTAAACTATAGGATAGATGACGTTTATTTTCCAGTCACTCAAAAGAGGGAGAGAAAAGATCCCATCATAATGCTACATTTTTATGTACTATAAACTGAGATTATCAATAAAAATTTGAAAAGTAAACAGGTATTTTTTGCACAGATGCTTTTATAAGAGATCACATGTTGAAGGTCATACAATTGACTGACAGATGTAGACTATAAGATGTTGCCATGTTTATTATTAAATGATTTTTTAAAAATTAGCTCAGTAGCAGCTAGGTGGTATAGTGAAGTCAGCAGACCTGAATTCAAATTTGACCTCAGTCACTTAATACTTCCTAATTGTGTAACCTTGGGCAAGTCCCTTAACCCCCATGGCCTCAGCAATAAACTAACAAATCAAACAAACAAATGAATGGATGAATGAATGAATAGATAGATAGGTAAATAAGCAAATGAATAAACAAACAAACAAGTGGGTGAATGAATGAATAAATGAATAAATAAATAAATAACTCAGACAAAATGCATCTAGGTTCTTTTTAGATAAGACAAAGTATCATACATATGTAGTATTTAAATTATACAATATTTTATGATGCATCAACAGAGATAAATCTATTTACAGATCTCCTCAGTACTGATAATCAAATGAGGTAAAACCAAAACAACAAAACAAGCCCAGAAAGGCATGCTCATTTGAATCACTGAAATGATCATGAAAGCTTTTAATTAAGATTTAAGTTGTAGCTAGGTGGCTCGGTGGATAGGGTGCTGGGCCAGGAGTCAGGAAGAGTCTTCCTGAGTTCAAAGCTGGCCTCAAATACTTACTAGCAGCTATAGCTCACTAGCAACAAGACACTTAATTCTGTTTGCCTCAGTTTCCTCATCTGTTAAATGAGCTGGAGAAAGAAACAGCAAACCACTTCAGTCTCTTTTCCAAGAATACCCCAAATGAGGTCAGGAAGACTCACATGTCACTGAAACAACTAAGCAACAACAAGAAGTTGTAGTCTACCAAGGTAGATATTGAACACATACTATGGCTAGAATATGTTAGATTCAACTCCAAATACCCTCTAATCCCATTTACTCCTTTAGCTAGGAGAACAGTAATCAAATAAAGGTTACTACTCATCATCACCCAACCAAAGCACACTTTCCTGCTCATCACTCCCCTATATCACTGACCTTGAGGGCAGGGACTATCAAGCTTTTTGTCTTTGATCCCCAGCTCTTAACTCAATGCTGCACAGATCAGATTGCAGATCACAGCTGGAAGAGAAATCAGAGGGTATTTAATCCAACCCCTCCTTTATAGATGGGGAAATGTCAGATCTAAAGAGATTAAGGATGGTGCCCAAAGTCACATAGGTTATAAGTAGCAGATCCAGTTTTCAAACTTGGGGCTTCTGATTCCAAATGCAGAACCTTGGGTGTTGTGCCATGCTGCTGTCCCACCGAGCAAATATTTAATCTAAAGTTAGATTGTAAAAAAAGATAAAGACCTCGAGGAAGCACAAGCAGGATCCAGTATGTTATCTACTAGCATATCATATGTTATCATAGTATAGTGGGAAAAATATTCGATTTAGAGTCAGAGTAAGTGGGGTTCAAATGCCCACTCAAGCTACTTACTACCTGTGTGTTCCTGGACAAGGTTATACAATGGAAACAGCATCTGGAAATCAGCAAGACCTGAGTTCAAATCCAGCCTCAAACACTTACTAACTGCCACTTAACTTGTTTGCCTCATTTTCCTCATCCATAAAATAGGGTTAGTAATAGCATCTTCCTGCCAGGACTGTTGTGAAAGTCAAATAAGATAATAATTATAAAGCACTTAGCCTGCCCTGCCACCTGGCTCCTTGCCACCTGGCTCCTAATAAGTGCTATATATGTTAGCATTATTATTCTTATTTCAACTCTTTGGATTTCAGTTTCTTCATCTCTTAGATGACGGATTAAATAATTGCCAAGATCCAGCTATAAATTCAAGTATAGGCTGTATCCAGAAGTTGTGAGCCCCTTGTCCTAAACTAGAAAGACAATAGAAGCACCATCCATATATTATGTGATGATATCCAAGTGACTATAAAGTCAGAGGAGGCCTCCAGCAGGATGGGATTTTGGGGAAAAGATACAGACAAGACTTGCTCAGGATATGAATTCATGAAAAGTTTGAGATCCATCTAAGTGGGAGTGAAGGCCCCTGTGACACAATCATGGATGCTCCCAAATACCAAAATACTATGCTTTACAGAAGTATAGCCCAGGAAAATGAAATCAACTGCTGTACTTTCATGGACTAATCATGTGATCTCATCAGCATGATTAGTCCTTCCAACATGCAGTACAACCTGGCCAGCCTTCTCTTCTGCTGACACTCTTACTCATGTCCTTCTATATCTCTTGACATTTTGTGGATACCAGGGTGGCTATCTCTGCCTCTTGCTATATGAATTGTTCATTCTCTTTTCCAATCATACATCAAGACTGTTTCTCTTGAACCTCTTCACTGGTTGTAAGTTGGTAATTGGTTGTAGGCTAGGTGAAGTGCATGGTGACATGTACTTCTTTATCGTCCTTTGGGGGACCCTCGACTTTAATTCTTTAGCAACCTTGCTATTTCACGAATTGCAGCCATAAAGGAACACTGGAAGAACAATTGTGCTAAAAGATGTGTTTATATTTCAGGCAAGGCACTCAGGGGCCATTGAAAGCAGTTTCCCAAATGTGATCAGCTCTGCCCTCTTTCTCCCTGCTCCCATTCAGTTCTGGGTCCAGTTCATCCTCCATCCATATAACGTCTGTCCAAGATATATGTACTGATAACATAGCTCTACGGTTATCCACACAACTGCTTGCCAGAACCTAGATAATAAGCGTTCTCCAGCCACTTGATTTTTCCTATATGGAGACTTAGGCTAAACTTCTTGATTCTGGATCTTCCATAAGCAACTCAGCAAAATGCTGGGCCTTGATGTTATCAAGAAAATACAGGGGACTATTAATCATTCATAAGAAATTCCTCTATCCATTTACTCTATGCACGTGTATATACCCTGCCAGTGGCAAACACATTTGCTAAGTACATGCCTCCTTATTTTATGTCTTTCTGGATATTAATAATCAAATAGTTTAGAAACAAAGTTATCTCTTTTGTTACATTTTTCAATGAATCCTATGTACTTTTGACAGATGCAGAGGATACAAATCCTGTCAGAGGAAAGCCTTTAAGACAACATTTTATCCTCTAGAATCATGTTATTTTCTTTTTTAAACAGTCAACAAACAATAAATCCAGTAGGATCTTAACTGAAAGGAGGATCTTTCCATCGGTTGTGAAAAAATAGTCTGTTTCCTCACTGCTCACAATCTCAACAAGGATTCCCTGGAGGTATGTGCAGAATATGCTTGGGAAGAATTGTAGTGGTGGAAAAGTAGGCCTCTAGGTCAGCAGTCATAGATATTTTTCTTAGTTATGTATTCTTGGTAATAATTTTCCCTCCCCATTTGACACTTTCCCCTTTTTCAGTCAGTCCCTCAATGCTCTCAACATTATGTTCCTTCTTATTTGAACCTCTTCCATGGATTTTTGGACTATCAGGTTCCATTCTTCTTCCCAACTCTGTTTTTCTTCATGCTATCTGCACCTGCCATCTAACTCTAGTAATTAATGGAAATCAAAGGAAGTTTGGTCAAGAAGTCACAGAATCTCAGAGTGGGCAGGAACCTCGCAAGTGCCTTGGGCAGCATACCTAATAGGTGGTCATCCAGCCTTTGCTTCTAGGAGAGATTAATAGGAATGATCAAATCATACATGTAGAAGGAACTGACAATACTTAGACTCACTCAGCAGCATAGAAACAACTGAGTTTAACACTGATCTAGCAAGAATAAACTTAAAATAGGAAATCACCAAATGACCGGTTGCTGCTTTTCACTGCCACCCTCATCTCCAAACCAAACTCCAAGGTGGCACTTTCAGTGATCCAGGGTATCAACCAGCACAGAGACTTTTGTCCTGGAGTCTTTCTCTTGGCTCCAATAGACAGTAATTTTTAAAAAGCTAATTTGAGGGCCCATTTTGTGAAGCTTGCTTTAAGTCCCCAAATTGATAGTGTAAGGGCTTGGCCTGGTCATACTCAGATTGCCCATCATGGAAGCATCCTGTTTTCACATAGTAATGTGAATAGATTTAGCCTCCTTTTATTGGCTATGTAGCCAGAAAAGGCTGAATCTGATTTACACAGGGCAAGCACTCACAAGATGGTCAGAAGTGATATAAGGACTCTCAAGATATCTCTTAGGAACTTTAGAATGCAAAGCAGAACGGAATTAAATCAGAAGAAATGCGAGATGCACGAGTTAGAGAAGCATCCCAAATGGTTTGTGTCCAACCTGTGACAGAGCATTCCTAACTTATATTGCTCTGATCAGCCACAATCAGACACACTGTAACTTGACTCTAACATAGTGATATCATTTTGGTCCTCTTCAACTACAAAGGACGATAGCCAACAACTCATTTTTTTCCTGCTGTGTCCAGTTGACTAAAGATTTAGACACAATGAACTTACCTAGAAAGGGGATATATTTTCCTTTTATTCTAGTTCTAAGAAATAGGCCTAAGATGTCTGCTCTGTCATTTGTTCTTCTTCTTCTTCTTTTTTTTTTTTTGGCTGGGACAACTGGGGTGAAGTGACTTGCCCAGGTTCACACAGCTAGACAGTGAGTGTTAAATATCTGTCATTTGGTCTTCTTGGTTGATTGTTGTCCTTCCTTCTCAAAGAGAACCAAAATGACATTATTATGTTTGTCAAATTAGTGCATCAGATTGTGGCTGATAAGACTAATATGAACTCTGAATGCTCTGCTGCAGGTTGGCCACAAATAGTTCCTGTGGACATTTAGAGTGAATTGTCTAACTTTTCACATTGCACATTGCTTCTGAGCCAGTGGTAAACCCTATTAGTGTGAGTGTTCAAGCCATAGTTACCCTGGAGCCAGGAGTCCAGGAGAGCGATTGCAGCCAGTAAGCCTGTAGGGAAAATCTGAGAAGCCAGGGCTGGGACTTGAGACTGAAGCAGGTTTGGACTCGAAATTGGACTGTGCTTTACAGGAACTGAGCTAAGTTATGACTCTAATCTCCTTTTCTACCCACCTCTATGAGGTGGTGAAAAGTGGGGTGGAGAATTATTTCCTATTTGTGGGAAAGCATATCTGTAGATTTGTTGTTATACTTTTGAAGTAAATGTTTCCTTATACTAGAAGACAAATCCGACTGATATGTAGGTAAATGGAATTGGGATATAGAGGATCACCCACTATACTTGAGGAAACTTCATTAGTTGAGGTTGGAGTCATTAGCCAAGAGCTTAAATACCCTATACCTTTTTTTTTTTTTTAAATTATTTTATTTTATTTTATAATAACTTTATATTGACAGAATCCATGCCAGGATCCTATACCTTTTTTGGGTATTGTATAATTGATTTTGATGTAACATACTTGGCCTTCAGGCCGGGATAGACAGTGTCACCTTAGTAATAGTCTTTCTAAAATACTTTAAAGTAAAAAAGAGTGGGAGAAAACAGCCAGAGTAGATCTACTGTGCTATATAACATTGATAATAGCTATAATGTGGGAATAGGAGTAGATACACCTAGTAATTCATTTGAGATAGAATCCAAGAGAAAAGAAGCAGCAGCATGACTTCATCAAGAACAGGTCATGCCAGACTAACTTCATTTTCTTTTTGGACAGGATTACTAGACTGGCAGATCAGGAAAACACTTAGAGAATTTAAATTTCTGTAAAGCATTTCACAGAGTCTCTCCTACAATTCTTATGGATGAGATAGAGGAAAGTGCTCTTTTCCATTTTATTTAGATGTTCTTTATATTAATGTACTTTTAGGTTTTAGGAATAACTTTTGATTTTGCACCTCATTTACAGCTCTAATATACCTCTCTCAGAACTATCCCCTTTAAAAAATTACTTTTTAAAAATTATCTTTTATTTTTAGATCATCTTCATTTTCAAACATATCTCTTTTTCCTCCCCTACTCACCAAATTATTCTTTGTTACAAAAAAAAAAAAAAACCCTGAAAAAAAAAAAACACTCCAACCCAGTTTTCCAAAACTAACACATTAAATGAATCTGACAGGATATGGAACCTATTTGGAATTTAAGCTCCTTGAGATAAAGGCTGTTTTTTGTTTTTTTTGCTTTTTCTTTGCATCCCTGGAACTTATCACAGTGTTTTGAACAGATTAAGCACTTAATAAAGGCTTGATAGATTGAGTAATGAATATTCTATCCCTATAATCTATTAATTCTCCAGTGAAGGGAGAATCTGGGAAGTCAAGCTTGATCCTTATACTTAGCATTCATTTTCTTTTTTCCTCTTCCATTTATATTGCTATAACAATAATAAAAGATACAAACATATAACTCTTTAAAGTTTTTGCAAATATTTTTACATCTATTACCTCTTTTGACTTACAGTTAGGAGAGAGAGTTGAAACTGAGAGAGATTAAGGTGACACAGCTAAGGTCTAAGACAGGTCTGCATTTGTTTTTTCCCTGACTTTCCATCCTGTAGACCATCTAGTTCTTTAACTTTCTGCAAGGTATTTTCTAGCTTCCGCTTCCTTCTTTTTCCATCGGGTTATTTAAAAGCTTCCAATGTTTCTCTGTATTCTTCCTTTCCATTGCTTCTGGCAAAGCAATTTTCCATTGTATGTATTCAGCAGACACCTACTTTGTTTCTAATTGTGTTTTCTGTAGATCAGAATGCTGACACAAACCTTTTTACTGGCCGGGAGACCTTTTGTCTTGGAGCCCTCGGGCTCAGTCCCAGGTTCTGCGGCCACTTAAGCTAGCGCCAGATCCCCAGCCCTTTTGCAGTGGCCGGACGTCTGCGGCTGCACCCATTAGGTAAAGATGTGCCTATTTTCCCGCGGTAGTAGCCCCCACGGTAACTATTTCCATCCGATGTCCACGTTTAAAGGTCGGCTGGGTGTAACGGTGACCCATTTATCACGAGTGATTTTGGGAACATCTGTTCGTGCTTATTTGCGACTTTATTATTTTAGTTTTCTTTTGAGAGTGATTGTTCACATTCTTTGAGTCAAGGAAGGCCCTTCTCCTCACTTCTAGGAGTAAGACCCCCGGGGGGGGGGTGTATGACTTCTTGTTCAGCAATTAGTTGGCCATCTCCCAGCACACAGCAGGCGGCTAATAATTGCTCGTTGATTTATTAGCTGGTACGTGAGGTTCTTTCCAATCGGGTGGTTTTAATGGGGGGCACTGAAGCACCTAGGGGAGAGACCCATCTCTCCGCTCCTACTCCCGGCAGCAATGGGGCAGGTGAGCCTGGGAAGGCCGTTCTTTCAGACCCACTCTGCACACCACGTGGGGCTCCCCCTCCCGCCACTTCTCCAAGGTTTCCCCGCTCTCCGGAGCGGGGGAAGGGCAGCGGAGTAATCTTCCCAGCAGCCCTTTCGCGTGACGTGCACCATCACGCCGAGCCCAGAGGGCGGGTGACTTCTCGCCCCTCCCCCTCCTCGCCTTTCCCCAGCTAAAGGCGGGAGGGGCGTAGAGCGGGAGGACGGACGAATGAGCGAGGGAGAAACGGCGGGGAGCGGCGCGGCGCGCGCGCGCCCAGGCACGCACGTACGCAGCGGGGGCGCGCGCGCAGGCCCGGTCCTCGCCGCCGCCGCCATTTTACCTTCTGGTCCTGGCCGCACGGCGGAGGCTGTTGTAGGTGGGGGGGGCGCCCCGAGCCGAGGATCGCCCTTGTCCCGTCGCCGCCGGCCGCGCCTCGCCGCCTTCCCTCCCTCACTGCCCACATCCGTTCCTCCGTCGCCGCGGCCTCAGCGCGACCATGTCCAAGCGGCACCGGCTGGACCTCGGGGAGGATTACCCCTCCGGCAAGAAGCGTGCGGGGACCGATGGGTGAGCGCGGTCGGGGCGGGCGGAGGGTCGGGCCAGGGGAGGCCCAGGAGGCGTCGGGGCCCCGGGCGGGGAGGCCGCGGGGCCTGCCGGGGATGGCGGCCTCGTGGCTGGGACAGCGGTGCTCGCGGAAGCGGGGAGGCCGCGTCCGGGAGGCTGAGGGCGGCGCGTGGGCCCGGGGAGGCCGCCGTGGGGGAGGGGCGCGCGCGTGGGCCCGCCGTGGGGGAGGGCCGGGTCCAAGCCTTCCGAGGTTCCCCGTGGGGATGGATGCTGGAGTAGGCGACTGGGGCTCCCGCGGGGCCGTAACCTTGGGCATCCCAGAGCCCCACGGGAGGCGCCCCGCGTGGAGGTCATGCCGGCCCTGGCCGCTGGCTTCTCTTCTGTAGCAAAGGGGAGCGGACTTGCCCTGGAACCCATTCCGACGTTGTTATACTTTGAGACTAGGGACTCAAAGGCCCTTGCGCTATTCGGGTACTCATGTGCTCCTCCTTAGAGACTCAAGTGTGCTTTTCACTTCCCGGGTACTCATGTGCTCCTTGCACTTCCTTGGGACCCAGGTGTGCCTCGCAGTTCCTAGTGATCCAAGTGTGCCTTGCACTTCCTGGGGACCAAGTGTGCTTTGCAGTTCCCATTAACCCAAGCGTGCCTTGCATTTCCCAAGTACTTAGGTATTTCTTGCACTTCCTAGGCACTTCTCAGCTTCTCTAGTGCTTCTTGCACATCTTAGTTATCCATGCTCTTTGTACTTAAGTGTTCCTTGAATATAATAGGTGGAAATGCTTGTGGGATGAATAATAGTCTACATCCCAAGCTAAGGTTATTAACACAGTTAATCCTTAGAGTTATTCATCTGCTGGTTTTTGGGCCTACCTGTCTTCCCTCCCAAGTCTGCTGCTCTTTTCTCTGACTTCGGACAAGTTACTCGAGTCATTTCTTCGGCTTTAAAATAAAGGGTTCTCTCAGGTTCTTCCAACTTTTAATCTTGTAAACGCCAAGGTTAATTACCTCCAATTAACTATTTCGCTGAATTTAATTGCAGTTTAAGGTAAATTACACTTTTCCCTCTTCCTTTTAAACATTTGATTTTGAGCTCATTGCAGCTTAATAGTAAGTAGATCTCGTTTTTCTGGAATCAAGTGTAGAATGAAGTAGAGGAGGATTTCTTGCTCAAAAGTTTTTGCTTTTTTGAATATTAAAAACAGACTGTCACAGTTAAATATTTTTCAGAAGTCTCACAACTCTAGACTAAATTTGCATGTATTCCTGGTTTTTTTAAAAAATTATTTCTGAAAACTTTGTTTTTTAGAGGTCTATGTCCTGTAGTTTTGAAATCATAATTTAGCTAGAACTACAGTAGTGAAGGAGAGAACAGGAGGTTCTTAAATTCTTTAAAGCAGAACAAACTGCTTTTGTCATCTTTAGGGATGGCACTTTGTAAGGAGAAAGCCAATATTGTTAAAGTATTTTAAGAAACTGAAACTAACATTAGTTACAGCTGAGTTTAGGGAATATTAAATTCGCTTCCTCTTTATCTTTTAATTTTTTTTAGAGTGGTGATAAGCGCATCTGCAGTTATGTCTCATGTCCATGTAGCTAAATTATGTCTGATTAAGGTAGTACTTGGACAGTAAAATTTCAGAATTCAGCCTTAACATTGTTATACTTCTCAGTTTGACTTATTTAGAGTTAAGTTGTATATGTGTAAAATTTTGTTTTCAACTCTTGGGACCACCTACATGGTAAATCTTTTGATCTATGCAAACAGGATCTTTATAAAATGGTCTTATAACCCACATGTATATGTGATATAAATGAAAGTGCTATCCAGTCTTATATTCACTTTGAAGAATTATGTAATAGTTCATTGTATTTGAAATCAGAAGGCGTGCCTTTGAATCCTGCACCTACTCATAATTTTAACCTGAGTGATACTGGACCATGAGGAAGTTAGAAAGCACCTATTATGTAATATGCACAATAGATACAAGTAGAAACCCAAAATTGCTCCTTCCCTCAAGGAGCTTCTGTTCTATCGGTGGAAATATCGTGTACGTATAAGTAAATATGCAATTGAGATAGTAAACACTGATTTTGGGAGTGAGGAATGTCAGAAAACTTGTCTTGTAGGAGCCGACACTTGAGATTTGAAGAAAACTAGGAATGATCAGAGGTGGAACTGAAAGGAAAGTGCATTCCACGCATGGGACAAGGCCTAGAGAGGGGAGATTTAACCTCAAAGGCTCTGAAATAGGAGATGGGATTAAGGCTAATAGTGAGAAGAGTTCTGGCTCTGATGTCACAAGCCCTGGGTTCAGATTTAGCTTCTAGTCTAAAGCTATAATCCAACTTTATGCACAAGGGACAACAAGGAACCTGGTTGGACTGGAAAGTAAAGTGCATATAGAGGAGTTATACAAAATATGCTTATTAGGTAGGATAAAATCAGATTTTGGAAGGTTGCAAGTAGGAGCTCCTCTAGAGGTATATGAACAGGAATGGGGTGTAGTGAAAGCTGTGCTTATCTAATAGCATGTTGGCTCCATGAACAGTGTTGATTAGAGTTTAAACGGGAAGAGGCAGCAAGAATTGTGTCATAAGCTAGGTGATGGCTATGGAAATTGGGAGGAAGAGATTCTAGAGGTTTTAGATAGGCAGAGTTGACTAGTGCCCAGTTAGATGTGGGGAGTAAAGGAGAATGGAAAGTTTGAGGATGATTCCAGGATTACTAAGCTGGTGTCAGGAAGGATGGTGTCCTAGATGGAAAGAGACGTTTGAAAAGAGCAATGGTTAGGGGGAAAGAAAGATATGTTTTGAACATGCTGCGATGGATAGCATACTTACTAAGGTTGTCCTGTGGGAAATGTCCAGTGTGCAGCAGGTGATATGGGACTGAAACTGAGAGAAGACTTTAGAGCTGAGTACTTAGATTTGAGCATCAGCTGTGTAGAGATTATAATTGAGCCCCAGAGAATTGAAGAGATCACTGGGAAGAGGGTATATAGAAAGAAAGGACTTTGTATATCGCTGTGGACTGCTCCCACATTTAAGAGGCTGAACTTGGGGGAAGAGAGCAGTGATCTAGTAAAGGAGACTTAAGGAGTCACCTACTAGGTGTAATATATAGTGTAATACACTGAAGAACATAAAATATTAATATTCTCTCCTCCCCCTTGCCCAAGGATGCACTTTTATTATTCTTCCCTGGACAAATGATGAAAGCAGTTGAATTATTTTTCTATTGTGGCTGTCCAAAGTATTCTAATTGGATTCTGTAATTTAAGGTGTCATTTCTGAAGCATCATATAGGAATTTTCTGAGGCAGCCATTTAACCTCTTTTAAACTCCATTTATATTCATAGTTAAAATGTGGAGTTGACCTTAGATGATTTTAAGGCCCCTAAGTTCCATCTGCTTTCTTGGATCTTTCCAGGGGAGTGGCAGCTTTTGTACATTGTCTGCTTACAGCTCTGTGATAGTGCTCAGGAATTTTTCATACTTGCTAATTGACTTAAATGCAAATCTGCATGTTTGTTTTTAAATTCCTGTCTGTTGGTGAGTGAATTTTCTTTTTAATGGTTCATACTTGGCAGTCTTGTGAATACCACTTCCAAAAGTTTCTGTCAAAATAGATACAGGTACTATATTTTTCTGTTTCTATGCCTGGCATCATAAGTTACTAATAGTAGATAATATATGTTACATCCCCTTCTCTACCTTCACCTCCATCTGTTAGGAACCCTAGGAACATAGAATTACAAAGAAAGATTAAATATTTGCAATAATGTGCTATTACAAACCAAAGAAACATTCTTGAAATTAGAGCTTATTAAGGAAATGCTTGTCTCTAGTGCCTTCAGTATTAAGTTTAGATTTAAGACATAAAATGAGATGTAGCATTTACCTTTTAAAAAAACAAATTTAAAAGTAAATTATTTTGAGAAAACTTTAAATAGCCTTGATTCTACTTGAGTAAATTCATAGAACACGTGAATTACCTACTCTATTTTCAAGTCAACAGTACTCATCACAATGCATAAAAGTAGAAACTTATAATTTCCACTATAAAAGATAAAAAAAATCTAAAAAGTTTTACCGTATTTTATGCTTGAATTGCATAATAATATGGGACAAAAAACTGCCCTGCCAGTTTGTATTAATTACAAATTAATTACATATGCATTGTGTTGCATATATGTTAGATGCTTAATGTTTGAAATTTCCTCTTTGCATAACTTGACTAAGACCTAAATACTTCTAACTTTATATGTTAGGTAGTCATTGATATCTTCTGACCCCATTTACCATGCATTTTAGCATAAACCTTCAGACAATTAAGCCATTTCCTTACTCCAACCCTGAGACTTACCTAGACTGATCAATAAATACCCTGAAAATCCTGCTTCTTCCTCTCTTCCAATTTTTTTTTTTTTTAAGGAAAGAGAAATTTTTATTAGCCAAAAGGTTCAATGTGTTAGGAATACTGGATATTCAATATCTGAAATGAAGCTTTATTTTTGACAGTATCCAAATAAATTAGCCAATGTGCTGCTATGAGCAGGTCACAACTTCTTTTAACTGCTTATTCTCCACCAAATGTGTGTGATGATGTGTATAGTACCTATCTCACAATATTGTTGCGAATTGGCATGTGAAATAATATGTATAAATAATTTTGTGAATTTTAAAAACACCATATAAAATATTAGTTATTAACACTCTAACTTTTGAGATGTTAATGATTCTTCTAATTTTCTCTCATCTTTAAAGGTAATACAGACTTAATTCACAGTTGTTAACTTAGTTGTAGTTAAAGTCCCCTTAGGTACCCTTAATTTATTTACAAATTTTCTTGCACTCCAGAGCTAAAATTATTTGTAAAAAATTAAGCAGCCAAAATAACCTACTACTGCAGTGTTATACTAGTCTGGTTGTTTCAGATTAGCTGTGGTTTTTTTTTTTTTTTTTTTGGTTTGTTTTTTGTTTTGTTTCTCTTTCTGAAATTTGCTATTGGGGAACCTTAGACAAATATTTAGCTTTTCTGGGCCTTAGTTTCCTCATCTATAAAATGAAGGGATTGGACTAGATAATCCCTAAGGCCCTTCCAGCTATAAATCCTATTATGTCACATTTAGATGCTTACTTGTACTTTTATAGAGAAATGATAATAAGGGAGTGAAAACTCTCACTAACTAGAGCCCCTAGCTTGAATCCTTGCTCTCTTACTTGCTGCTCATTTGATGTAGGATGCAACTTTAGTTTTCTTTCTTCATCTCTAAAATGAAAGGATAACAAAGATTTAAAAGCGGGTGAGTTGATTTGTACAGAAATATTTATAGCAGCTCTTTGTGATAATTGTGGTGGAATATTATTGTGCTATAAGATGATGAGCAGGATGGTTTCAAGAAAACTTGAAAAGACTTAGATGAACTGATGCAAAGTAAAGTGAGCAGAACCAGGAGAACATTGTATATAGTAATAGCAATATAGTAGGATGAAGAATTGTGAATGACTTCCAATTCTCTGCAATACAGTAATCCAAAATAATCCCAAAGGATTCATTATGTTGATACATGCTATCTACTAGTAGAGAAAGAACTGTACAAACTGAAGCATACTAATTTTCCCTTCTTTACAATACGATGGAAATATTATACATGTGAACCCATATCAAATTGTTTACTTTTCCAGGGAGGGATAGAATTAGGAACTCAAAATTTTAAAAACCATATTAAAAAAGCTGTTTTAACATGTAATTGAGGGAAAATTTTATTTTAAAAAAATGAAAGCCATTATTTTAAAAATAAAATATGAGTATAGTTGATCTTGGTAACTTGCCATAATTCTTATCTTATGAATTGATTCCTTTTAGATTTGGTTTAAAATAGGTTGATTTGAAATGTAGTGCTTTAAGATTTGCAAAACACTTTACCTGTATTTTTTCATTAATTTGTGCTTGAAGTTACTAATGAGTAGTAGGGATGTTTCTGAAGAAAAGGAAATGTTGTTTCTTAAATTTCTAAAACACTTTCTAATTTGTATAAATTATTTTTGGGTTTAAATACTGTCATGCTTCAATTAACTTCTGAGAACAAAGCTCCTTTATAATGAAATTATTTGTTTTGTTTGAAGTACAAAAATCTTTATTCTAGGGAGAAGACTTGCAGCTGAACAAAAATGTTGGCCCTCTTTGTCCCTGCCTTTTCAAAAAGAGATAGGGGAGGGTTTAGGTAAAATTGTTGGGAAATACAAATTTGTCTTTGCTTCTACTACTTTCTGGGTACTGTTTCTTCAGTGCTTTTATCTATCACAGTAGGAAAGGATCCCATATCATTTATATTGATTGATTTTTATATCCTGAAAGAAAAAGTACAGGTAAAGTGTTTTGCAAACTTTAAAGAACTACATTCTTATTAGTTATTTTTATTCTGTCCAGTGTCATGCAAACCAGAAAATCTTTATATAACTGCCAAATTTAAGATCATAAATCTAGAATTGGAGGGGGATCCCAGAGCCCATTTAATGCAAGCGCTTCATTTTCTAGATGAGAAAACTGAGACCCAAAACGCAGAATTTCATTCTACCAAGGCTTCTGAATTCTTCAGAGCCGTTCTTTCCATAGAAGGATATTGCTTTCAACCTTGTGATGATTTCTGATTGTGCTACTTTTGTGAAATTGAACTCAAGCAAATCTCTTAACCTCTCCTAAGTTTATTCCGAGTATAAAATGAAGCAGTATGGGTTGGACAATATCAGAGTTGCTAACCCAAGGAATTGTTGCAAGAGGTTCTCATTGAGTGATTTGGGGTAATAAAAAAGCAAGCCCTTGTTCTGTGGACAAAGTGATACTGATATCTTCTACCTCTATTAATTAACAAATAATTATAGATGCTTTATGGTTAAATTTATTCATTTGAAAGCATTAGGGCTCATAGGAATTTTTTGCCATTCTGTAGTTTACTTTGGCATTGTCTAGAAGCAGAAACAGCCATTAGTATCATGTTGAGGTCTTAAAAAGAGGTTGTTTACTCCTTTTAAAGATTTAGTTTTTAGGGTTGTACAACTATGTACAAACGAGGTATATAGCAAATGGGACTTAAGCAGAGACTTAAAGCTAGGAAGCAGAGGTGAAGAAGGAAGAAGTTCCAGGCAAAGGGGACAATTAAGTGAGAAAATACTTAGCTAGCATCCGGAAATGGCTTGTGCTGGGAGGAATAGTGCAGCCAAGGACTGCACTATTACAGTCTTGTTACAAACTTGGATTGCAGAATACTTGGAAAGTAGAAAAGTAGAACCAAACTAGAAAGTTTGGAAGAGGCCAAGCTAGGAAGAGGTGAACCAAGGATATATTTGATCTTTGAATAGAGAGCTGGGGGGGGGGGGAGAGAAAGAAAAGGAGGGGAAGATCAATTGAGACTCTAGGTGAAGACCCCCAAAAGCAGGCTGTCACAGTCTGCATGTGAGGTGATAAAAGGTCCTGAATAAGGAAGTGACAGTGTCAGAGGAGGAGGCGTATATGAGAAATGCTATGGAATGTAAATGCACAACAGACTTGACTGCTCATTAGATGGAAATGGTATAGAGAAGAAAAGAGGGCCCAAGACAGAGGTGCCAGGTAAAGAGCCAATAAAGATAAAGAAGTGGGTGATCAGCAATGTCAAAGTCTAATTCTCAGGCTGCCAGAGTTTAAGAAGGGTAAGGATTGAAAAACAAGCCATTAGATTTGGCAATTAAGAGTTAATTCCATACTTTGGAAAGAACTTTCAATTGAAACATGAAGTTGTTGGAAGGATCAAGGAAAATAAAAGACACAGAGCATTGGAGAACAAGTCACTTAGCTTGTTCTTTAGAGAAATATGGCTCATGAAACTGAACCATGAGCTCTTTGAGAAAAGGGATTTTTTGCCTTTTTTTCCCCAGCATTTAGTACAGTGGTTGGTAGATAGTAGGTGATTAATAAATGCTCACTGGCTTACTGATTTCTTCATTCATGCTTTCTGTCTAGAAGATGGTTGTCAGCTTTGTTGGAATTAGGAAAAAATATCCCGAATTAAGTGATACCATAAGATCAGATAGATTTAACCATACTTTTAGATATTAGGCCTTTTTGCCTTTATTTGCAGGATGAAATGTTGCATCTCCTAAAAACAGAATCCCAAGCATGGCACATGTCTCGTGCAGCATCCTACATTCCTTCCTTAAATTTCTTTCAGTACTCTGTCCTAGAACAGGTTGGATTTTTACCAATTTTCTCCAGTCATTTTAGTTTTTGATTTATTAGTTTCTCTACGGAAACTCCTCTCAGTGTTTTGAAATTTAGTCCTATGCCATCTATATGATTTTCTTGCTCACTTGATGAACTTTGATATAAAACATGCTGCTAGATTTCTTTGTAGAACTGTGAATGTCTTCTTTCCCAGGTGGAAAATAGGGACTTTTATCATTTAATTTCTGTTTTGTGAGAGAATAACCTTAAACTATGCATGCACAGGAAGAACTTCATAAGTACTTTGTCAATGTGTAATGAGCACTGGACTATGAATTTGAAGATCAGAGCTCTAATGACTTCTCATTAACTTGCTATGTAACTTTAGGGGAATTTGCCTTCTGTTTCTTCTCTAAAATGGATGAGTCAGATGCAAAGATATTTAAGATTAACCCTTTCTGCTATTTGATAGACTGTTGGATACATTTGTAAACATTAAATTGCTATGTACATGTGACTTGTTATTTAGTTTTACAATCTGCTGGAATTCAAAAGTCTACTTTTGGAAATATGGGAGACTTCAAATTTGTAACAATGGTAAAAACTTCCTATCACTGAATTTACTACTGAAATTGTTTTAAAATATTTCTCTTATACATCTTAAGATAGCTCACAAAAACACCTTCCTCTTGTCAGTCTGCTTGGTGGGTGTCAGGGCTGGCCAGGGACACTTGAAAATGTCAGGATGGAGACTGTGCTGGAGTGTGGCCTAGATGACCAAAGGTCTTCCTTTGACAATCTGATGTAAATTATATGATATGTGATTTTTAGATTTACTTTAGTTACTCTGGTGTGTCTCCTTTTATTTATTTTTTTGTGGATTTTAAGATGTCTAGATGTATTGAAGATAATAGCTCTTAATGCTTATGGCCTCAACTTGTTCTGTCATTGACTGTGAGTACTGAGGGTAGATACTCACTTTGCTTTTGAAAATGACTCATTCATTTTTTTCTTTTTTTCTTTAACAATATTTTATTTTCCCAATTACATGTAAAAACAATTTTTAACATTCACTTTAAAAAAAAAATTGAGTTTGAAATTCCTTCTCCCCCCCTCACTGAGATAAGCAGTTTGACATAGGTTATAGATGCATAATCATGCAAAAACATTTCTATATTAGTTATGTTGTGAAAGAAGACACAAATCTCATTGACCTCATTTCCTTATCTATGTTCACTTTGTCATTCCTTGTATTTTGGCTTCTAACTCACTAGTCAACTGAAACTTCATTTTCAGAGGTTACCAATGTTCTCTTAATTGCCAAGAGTTTTTGTTTCTGTTTTTTCCCCCCTACTGTCCAGTCTTTGTGATCTTTCTGTAGCTGTAGGTCACCCCTTTGTCCTGCATATTTTCCACCTCCCTTTATTTTCTTTCTTCATTGTTTAGTATTTTATTTTTCTCCATTTACATGTAAGACAATTTTAAACATTCATTTTTACAATTCTGAGTTTCCAGATTCTTTTCCTTCTTCTAGAAGATGCATATGAAGTCATGCAAAATATTTCCATAAAAGTCATGTTGTAAAGGAAAACATAGGAACCCCTCTCCCCTCAAAAAAGAAACAAAAAACCTCAAGTATAATAAAGTAATAAAAGTAGACTTCAAAATGAATTTAGAAACAATCAGTTCTTTCTCTGGTTATAAGTAGCATTTTTCATTTTAAGTCCTTCAAAGTTGTCTTGGATCATTGTATTGCTGAGATAGCCACATCATTCACAGCTGATCAACTTACAATATTGCTGTTACTTTGTACATGATATGTTTCCTTTTGCATCAGCTCATGGAAGTCTTTGCAGGTTTTTCTGAGAACATCCTGCTCATTATTTTTTAAAACACAGTAGCATTTCATCATCATCACATATCACAATTTGTTCAGCCATTTCCCTCTTGCTGGGCATCCCTACACTTTCCAATTCTTTGCCCTGAAAAAAGAGTTGCTATGCATATGTTTGTACATACAGGTTTTTTCCCCTCTTTTGAGATACCTATCTAGTCGTGGTATTTTTAGATCAGAGCATATGCATGGTTTTATAGACTTTTGGGCTTAGTTCTAAATTGTTCTACAGAGTGGTTGAATCAGTTCTACCAGCAATGCACTAATGTCTCTTTTTTCTTACATTCTTTCCAATATTTGTCATTTTTCCTTTCTGTCCTCTTCGCCAATATAATAGATATGAGATAGTACTTCAGAATTGTTTTAATTTGCAGAAAAAGGATTTCTTTTAGTGCTGTATCAAGAGGGGGATAGCTTCTTTCCCTCCCCCTCCAGTCCACTCCTCATATTCTTCTCTCCCCCACTCCCCATACTCTTCTCTCCCCCACTCCCCACTAAAATTTTGAGCACTTAGCTATGATGGTAGGAGAAAGAAAACATTCTTTCTACTTATATCTACATCCAAACTCATCTCAGCCCCATATTCTCATACTTCAGCAGAAGAAAATGTAATCTCATCCCTAGTCCAGGTAGCAATGCATAAGGAGGGGAAATTCAGTCCAGCTGTGTGATGAACTGTTTCCTCATTTAATTGACCTTCTAGGGCTCTTCTACCCTCAAGCTGCCATGTAGTTCAAGAAATTCGGGCCAGAAACTCCCATATCTTATTATAGGTTTGTCAAACGTAAGAAAATAGAGTTGAAGTCTCATTTGTATGGATTAGATTTTGATTATCTTTACTAGTAATTCACCTTCATTCATGTGAATGAAAATTGAGTAAAAAAAGGTTTTTTTTATTAGACCCTGTTTAATTTTATAGTTGACTACTATATATAGGTTTTTTTTAGTAGTTCAAATTTACTCTGTTAGAAAAATAGAAAAAAAGTATCTCTTTTTTACAGATGAGGAAAGAGGTTGGCTGATTTGACTAAATTCACACCTAGTAATGGTCAATATAGAGCAAGCTTTACACTAACTCTTCTAAGCCCCTTGCTGACCACTCTATCACATGACCTTTGTCAGATTTTACTCCTGGCCTATTACAAAGCTTGCCATTAAAACTAATTTAAGTATACCTCAAAGTTGTTTGACCAATATCATTTTGAAATAACATAATCTAACTCTTTAACTCATTGATCCCTATAACATTTTTGGGCATATCATCCTTGCTTTCCTGGAACTAATTAATTAAAATGGTATCAAATACATAATCAAGGGACATTTATGATTGGAAGAGAAGATTGTGGAAATGTGTAGAATCCCTATCATTAGATTCATGTGTAGTCCATCCTAAAATGGAGTCTACAGAATGAGTAGTGAAAAGGTTAAAGTAACTTCATTAGAATGATAGTGGAAGACTAGTGAGATGATGGTAAAAATGCTACTTTTTTTTTTTTTTTTTTTTTTTTGCTGCCAGAGGATTGGCCAAAGTTAACCACTGGTTTCTCAGAAACAGACATGAAGGCAGTGTTAACTCACCATACAGAGCCAAAGGCTTTTATAAACATAGCAGAACATTTCTTAATGATAATTGATGCTTATATCATGCTTTAAAGTTTGCAAGCATTTTCTGTATATTATCTCATTTGAACCTTCACAACTACAGCTATCTCCATTTTACAAATGAGAAAAAATGTACTATGTGCAGGATTTGAGCCCAGAACTACCTGGGCTCTACACCTTAGATTTTGTAACTCTTTATTTTTATATCATGGAATTAAATTCAGTGCTCTATACCTTGGATTTTGTAACTCTTATTTTTATATCATGGAATTAAAGATTCTCACTTCCATTAAAGTAATTTCACAAATTTCATGGTAGCAGGAAGATCTGGTGGTAGAACTGAGGCAGGACACCCAATAATGTTCTTGTATATTGGTTGTTGTAAATAAAAATCCAGAAGGATAGTTCTGGATAGTTCAATGTACCTCAAGTCATCTCTCTCCCAATGAGGACTTTTGGAGAGCTATTTCTGATGGAAAAAGAAGCATTTTAAATGTAAGAAACCATTTGATTGTATTATTAATAATAGCACACACTTAATTAGAGTACCACTTAGTGAAGTATATCTAATGCTCATTATCTTCATCCTTCCCCCCCCAAAAAAAGAAAATATTTGTGGATTTTAAGGTGCCCAAAGTTACATATGGGCAAGTAGGGGGTATAATGAATGGAGTTTAGAGTTAGAAAGACCTGGATTCAAATCCAGCCCCGTATACTTCCTAGCTGTGTGACCCTGGACTATTCACTTACCCCTATTTGCCTCAGTTCCTTATCTATAAATTGAACTGGAGAAGAAAATGGAGAACCATTGTAGTATTGGATTGGGATTTCTTCTCAAAATTAGTGGAGTGGTTTGCCATTTCCTTCTGTACCTCATTTTACGGGTAAGGAACTGAGGTAGACAGACAGTTATGGTAAATGACTTGACCACAATCACCTGGCTAGTAAGTGGTCAGATTTAAACTTCAAAAAATGAGTCCTCATGACTTCAGAATCAGCACTCTCTACTGAGCCACTTATCTTTGAGTCACACACACACACATACATACACACACACACACACTGGTGTGAGTAAAAATTTATAACATGTTGGATAATCTTTGTCACAAATGTTACAAAATCTTTGAGCAGGAAGGGATTTTGTGAAATCATTTTCTCTGTCATACAATGCTCCATTTCTTTATCTCTTTCCTTTTGCACCAGCTGTTCACCCTATTCCCTTGAATGTGCTCACCTTTGCCTTTTGGAATCTCTTTCTCCAAGATGCAGCTCAGACCATTTTCTATCTGAAATCTTTGCAGATATTCTTTGTCTCTGGTACCTCCCTCTCAAATAACTTTGTATATTTAACTACTTTGTATTTATTTGTATTCTCTTTATCTTTATTCTGTATCTTCCTATATGTGTCAGTCTTTGACCTACTATAAGTAGAAACTGTTTCATGTATTTGTATCCTCAGTGCCTAGTATAGAATATAGGCTCTACACAAGTAGGCAATGTTTTATTCATTGGATTTGTAGCCTAGTGTTTCGCATATATTGGGCAACTTAATTCTGATTGATAGTCATAGCAGCCCAGTCATATGCAACTTTGAGTGGTATAGTGGTAAGTGGTAAGAGTGGTAAGCAAAAGACCAATTTTTAGAATTTGTAAGGACCTTGTCAGCCATTTACTCACTTCCATACCCTGAAAAACAATGCTCACTATAGTATGCTCTACAAGTAGCTTAGTTATCCTAGGCTTTTCTTAAAGATTTCCACTGACAGGAAACTCCTTATACCTATAAGCTGGTATAGATTCCATAGCATTTGAGAACATAGTTCCATTGTTCTGAAGTATCATTCTTAATCAGCTGAAATTTCTTAACCTATTTTCATGACTTAGACTGCATTTTGGGGGTGTTCATAGAACTCACTTTGGAAAAGGACTGTGTTGAAGGCTTAATTTTTTTTTTTTTAGATTTGCTGAATGTAAATGTCTAAATATATTACCTTTTTTTTTAAGCAAATAAATATCTGATTTTTAAAATTTTATTTTTAGGAAGGATCGAGATCGGGACCGGGACCGTGAAGATCGTTCCAAAGATCGTGACAGAGAACGTGACAGGGGAGATAGAGAGAGAGAAAGAGAGAAAGAGAAGGAAAAGGAATTGCGTGCCTCTACTAATGCTATGCTCATTAGTGCTGGATTACCACCTTTAAAAGCATCGCATTCAGCACATTCAACACACTCAACACACTCAACACATTCAACACATTCTGCTCATTCAACACACACAGGACATGCAGGACACACATCACTTCCACAGTGTATTAATCCATTCACTAATCTACCCCACACCCCTCGTTACTATGACATTCTAAAGAAGCGGCTTCAGCTCCCTGTTTGGGAATATAAGGATAGGTTTACAGATATTCTTGTTAGGCATCAGTCCTTTGTACTAGTTGGTGAGACCGGCTCTGGTAAAACAACCCAGGTGAGTTTTTTCATTGTGGTGTTAGATGCTGTGTGTGTGTGTGTGTGTGTGTGTGTGTGTGTGTGTGTGTGTGTGTGTAAGAAAGACACAAAAGACAGATATTCATGTTCAAATATTCCAAGGAGAATTGTAAGTCTTTTCATGTTCCTCTGATATCTTATTTATCATTTCTTATGACATAGTAACATTCCATCATGTCCTTATACCTTGTTTTGTTTAATCATTTCCCCACTTAATGTGTATTTAAGGTGCATACAATTTTTTGATAATCACAAACTGATGCTATGCATGCTTTCATTTATACAGAATCTTTTTATCTTTGATGTCCATGGAGCTGTCTGTTTCATATTTCATCCATAAATGTTTAAAATACTTAAATACCCTAATTGCTCCTTCTGGTCATTTACTTCAGAATTTCTAGGGTAGTGTTTATAAAACCATTTGGGGAGATGGGCTGGCTCTGCCACCACTTGTGGCGGGAAAGCAACCGCAGTTCTGTTGACATGGAGTTAGGGAGTCCTCAGGGAGGATCAGAGGTACACTTCATGTCTGGGAGTCTGGAGGGAAGATGAAGCTTTGTTGGGAAGAGCCTTAGTGAGATGTAGGAGAATGAAGGAGAGAAAGCATTGGCTTGGAAGCACATGACCTGGCACACTAGTAACCTGTGACCTTTAACAAATTATTAACTTCTCTTGGTTTCAGTTTTCTCTTCTGTATAATGTCACTTAAATGACCAAATTGGAATAGATTGTCTGGGTGCTGATTTTTGAGGGATACATTTGCAGATAGTTTGCAAAATAATTGGAGATTTGCAACCTTTGGAAAGTTGATTAAAAGTTAGGAAGTGCTTCTGGTTTATAGTGTTGTGTTAGTATGCCAGAATTTTAAGATCTTTTGTACAATTATCAGCTTTAATAATTAATCACATATTTGGGAATGTGTCTGCATACTGACTAGTCTATCTTTTCTATCCCTCTTGTTGATTATTATCCTTATTCAGAAATTTGTTAGAATAATTATTAAGTGCTCTGGGAAAAGAAAGGAAAAAAGTAAAATAGAGACTTGGATTTAGATTTGTATTTTCTCTGTGTAATTTTGCAGTTTTCATTAAGGATATAAGAGAGAAGCTCAAATTAGAAGTTGTACAGTCAAAGGTCTGTAGTCAAAAGTGACTCAACTAATGGGTCTGTTTTTGGCAGTCTTTCAAACTTGCTTTTTCTTTATGTACTTTGTCAGTCAGCCATCTTTAACCTTTTCATCTCAAATGTTCTGTGCCTTCCACCCACATACTACCATCTGCCTCCAGTACCCCAAAATGAATTCCAAAGGGGTTCCTTGCAATCACAAGGCTAAACGTGAGAAAAATCTTATAATAGCTTTAAAATAGGCATAAACTAATTTACTCTCACCCCTTTTAAAATAGCACTGATTATTCTGTATTCTAGATAAAGGATTTAAGTGAGCATTATGTAATTCACCTTTTTTTGGTAGTGTTCTACATTATTTCTTAATCTTTTCTCATTGACAGTTTATCCCTTTGTTTTTTCCTAGGGAATCTCCCCCAATCCCCAAACACCTATCACTTTTTTAATAGGAAAGGGTACATGCACACCTAGATTGATGGTACAGTTGCTTCTCCCACTAGCTCTTAATTGAGTTAATTGAAATGCATTGTTATTCTGGATCTTTTCTGCTTTTTAAAAACAAGTTCTTGCCACTAAGCCCTTCCTCTTGGCCTACTACAGTTTTTGTTTGGTTTTGGCTGCACCACAATATTGAGTTTGCCTTCCATATTTTACCTTTCACCAAAATGATGCACATTAGATAGACTCAGCATATATTTGGGGAAAGGGAAGCAGGAGAGGAAGGATATTTTGATGTAAAGATCATTGAACCAGAAGTTTAAATCCTAACTTGATACTAACTAGCAAGTAACTTGGAAACTTGTTTATTAGTTGTCTTTCGATTGAAAGAATTAAACCACTTGATTTTAAGGTTCCTTCTTGGAGTCAGACTAAAGGAAGACTAGAATTGTGGCAAGCCACAAGTGTTGGCAAGACAAGCTTGATTAGGATGTAAAAGAGGATTTAGTCTGAGCTAGTGAGTCTGGATAGACAGTGAACTAGTTTGAAGAACAAAACATTGATCTACAAAACAACTAGGAGATTTAAGGAATTGTACACAAGGAAATATGGCCTATCTGCTTTATCTTCTCTTACCCTTTCCCTTTATGGGTTTTGTTTCTAAACATTTTTGGCATTGTAGAATGCATAGAAGGATTGGAAGACCATCTAAAAAGATCTGGTTGAGAAGGCCTTTTAAGGGGTGAATGATAGCTGATTCACCAAAGGATTGCTTTGAAAGTGTTAAGCTTTTTGAATAGTTTCTAAATATGGTCCTTAGTAATTCTGGATTGTCTATGTCAATTTGTGATATACAGAATTCTATAAACTTGGGGTGTCAGGGAGTGTAGAGTTAACAACCTTTCATGAAGACTTAGCTACTGGCTCCCTATGGCTCTCCATCATTGTGTTAATTTTCTGATCAACTCTCTTCATGGTTCTTTGAAAGGGAAGAAATGCACTGTCATTCTCTTGTATTTTTAATACCCTTAATTGTGTTCTTCTGTAGCTGTATAGCTCCAACTCTAGACCTTACCTGAAGCAGGTGCAACACTTAAAGCTCTCTTAGCCAGATGGGGAGTGCCAGTCCTCTACCCTGCCGACAACAGCAGGGTTATTCTGGTTATTCTCAGAGAAAGAGCGATGTTGTCTGACTGGAAGGATGGCTGGCTGCATAACTTTGGTTGAAGTCTTCTGAGACAAAATTTCTATTATGTTGTAACTGAATCTGAATAACAAGAAGTTCTAGGACAGTTGTACAATTTATAACTTTTGTGCTGTTCACAGAATGGAAACAAAATATTTTAATGTTCATTGAGTTAAATTATTAATTGAAAGAGGAATTTTTAACCCCATGTTATCCTTTCACTTAATTTAAAATAATGCTCTTGGAACATGATTAAATGAAGCTGTTTAAAATGTTAAATCAAAGAACTTGTGTGAAATTTCATTTACTGTGTATGCAGAGTGAATCAGTATTGTGGTGTGAACCTGAAAATGTTTTTGATAGATCCCTCAGTGGTGTGTTGAGTACATGCGCTCCTTACCGGGCCCCAAGAGAGGAGTGGCCTGCACACAGCCCAGGAGAGTTGCTGCAATGAGTGTGGCTCAGAGAGTTGCTGATGAAATGGATGTGATGTTGGGCCAGGAAGTCGGGTACTCCATTCGATTTGAAGACTGCAGTAGTGCAAAAACTATTCTCAAGTAAGTGCTGTCACTCTCCTTTGAACTGTGAACTTTGATTACAGGGATCTTCTGCCACTTAGAAGTCTATTTCTACAAAATAAAATGTAAAATGGATGGCTAGTGGAGGTTTCCAGTTTCTTGAATGGAACTTGATCTGGTGATAATGCTAATTATTCTCTTTGACAGTTATAGATTTCATCAGCCTAAAATTTATTAATGTGCTATGTCCTAGGCTCTGTGTTTGCTATGGAAACTTCCAGTGTGATGTATAGTTTGCTGCTTTTAAGAGTTGTTGATACACTGATACACCTACTTAAAAACTACAGGTGAATTTTTAGTATATATTCTAGTCATTAGTGGATAGTGCAGTGAATGTAGATTGCAGTATCATGACAGTCCCTTGCCATGTTCCAATATTTAATTTAATCTGCTAAATGCTGGAATAAAAAACTAAAATGTATGTGGAAGTTAGATGAGTAACATGCTTTGTTGCAAATGTATAATTGGAAGAAGTTGTGTAATTATCCTAATGGATACAATCACTTATTCTTTGTTCAAGATGATCTCTAGAATCCTTCTAAACTTTAATGATTTACTTCTTAAAGCTTAATTTTTCTGCTATTAAAATAAATTGTTTTTCATTTTTAATAGTATTTGTCACATTTGCTTCAGCAATTTTAGTTGAGAACTGTCCACGATAACTAAGACAGGAATTAGCAGTGTTAGTATTTCTATCTCCTTGCTCTTTCCCATTCCCTACAATTTTTGAACATATGATCTCTTCTGGTTTTTTATATATATAAAACTATAAAATGTCAGGAGGTCTCAAGTCGAACAGAAATCTAGATATAAAATTTTAATGTTTTTTGGTTGTCTTACAGACAAAATAGTGTTGTTAATGGTATGTCTATTTATCTTACAAAACAGAGAAAATATAAAGCCTTACTTGTTTAGGGGGGAAAATGAGCTGCCAAGTGATGCTGACTTGATTTCTTTGATCTGTACATGTTGAGGGAAAGGGAGGTTTTGATTTGTTATTTTACATTTGTCATTCTGTACTTGAAGACCAGCCACTCACACAGACTAACTCTGTGGACAAACCACTTACCTCCTGCGAACCTTTTTCTTTGCCTGCTAAATGGGGATAATGATTACTTAACTCTCATATGAGAATGATTAAGTGAGAAGTGCTTTGTAAATCTTGAAAGTGCTACATTAGTGTTATTTATTAATGATGATTTGATGAGGGAGAAGATGACCTTTTTTTCTTTTACTTATATGTAATTTTTTCATGTTCCTTATTTCTCTTTACTGAAGCAAGAAGCACATTTATTTACAAATTTGCTATATCTTTGCTTCTTTAAAACAAGGTTCTCAATCATCTGCTCCATTTAGTATTGCCACTTTTACTAATGCCATATATAATGGTCATCAGCAAAACCTAGCAGTCTCTTTGTAGCTCTTGCCCATATCATTTCTTTGGTGCATTGTGATAAATGTCTTGCTAAAGATTTTCAAAGACAATTTTATAACATTGCCTCAGTTAATATATCTACCATAGTCTCAAATATTAGAGTAGATATTTGTGATGCCCATTGATAACCAATGTTGAAATGAGAAGTTTTTAATTTTTATTTCATTCGTCATTTTAAAAATGTTAATGTTATATGTTTATTTCACAATATACTTGATGTCATGTTAAAAGCAATTGGAATCACTGCATATTTTAATCTCACAGTGTAATAATTTAGTCTGAAATACAATCTAGGTTTGATAATTCAACAGTTCTTTAGTTCTGTGATGTTACTTAAATTTATCACATTATAATTATAATGTACTCTAGAAAATAACACTGCTAATAGGGTTTATTATTTAATTTAATTAATAATTTAATATCAGGGATTTGGAGACAGTATAGAAAGAACATTTAACCCTGGTCAGGACTCGGGCAATTTTGAAGAAATAGACCCATCTACACATGTTGGCAGCTCTAAACTAGGTCTCAGCTTTTACACATTTTTCTTACTGGGCTCATGATTTTGTGAAATGTAATCCTCAACAAAATTTGGATGTTGGAATGGTTTGTAAATAATTTTTAAAAGGATAAACTTCACATCAAGATTTTTTTGTGTGTGAAAAGTGAAATATTCTCTTGAGTTTGATTATCCAGGTCCCTACTTTTTGACAAATGTGTGTCTGATTTACCCCACTCCTCAAGGTATCAGTCTTGTTGCAGAATGCTTTCTGATCTGTGGGATGCTGGTCATTCATTGATGGCTCAAGAGCAACCTTTGTGGATCTACATATAGTACTAGCTCAAAGTTAGGAGAGTGTAGACTGGCTCTTTAAATGTTTTGAAGGATATTATTTTTGAGTTTCTAAACGTTCATTTCTCAGTACTAAAGCTTTAATAGGTCTGAAGTGAATGTTAAATTTTGGACCCTGAGGAAAACCTTTTCTTTTTTGTTAACTGTAAGATGAAAAAATATTGATATTAGCCAACCAGTTGGGGTGATGAGGCACAGTGGAAAGAGTGCTTGAATACCAAAGACCAGAGTTGAAATGTCACGTTAAACATTTAAGTAACTCTGTTATGTTGGGCAAGACTTTTAATCTCTCTCTGCATAAAAAATATTTTATTGAAATCTTACCCTATCACAAAATTCTTCCTTGTATCCCTTCTGTTATCCCCTTCCAGATAGCCATCCTGTATAACAAATATTTTTAAAGAAGGAAAATGATTGTTTTCTCATAATCTTTGGAACTGTGCTTCTTTGTAGTTTTTCAACTTTCATTTGTCCTTTTCTTCCCTCCCTTCCTTCCTCCCTCCCCCTTTTTTCCTTTCTTTCTGCAAGGCAGGTGGGGTTAAATGACTTGCTTACAATCATAAAGCCAGTGAGTGTTAAATGTTAAGTGTCAAGGCAGGTGGGGTTAAATGACTTGCTTACAATCATAAAGCCAGTGAGTGTTAAGTGTTAAATGTCAGAGGTCACATTTGAACTCAGATCCTTCTAACTTCAGGGCCATTGTTCTGCTACTCCATCTAACCGCTCCTTAATTGTCTTTCTATTTATATGTCGGAATCACTGTATATATTGTTTTCTTGATTTTACTTATTTGACCATGTAAAGTCTTTCTATAAATCTTTACCTATTTCTCTTTATTCTTCTGCATCCTTATAGAACTTTAATATCTCATTATATTCATGTACCGTAGTTTAATTAACCATTTCCCAGTTGATGGTTTTCTATTCTATTCTTTGCTGTCACAAAACTGCTGCTTTTGTTATTTTGATACATATAAGAACTTTATTATTAATAACCTCCTTTGGGACAAAAACCTCAAAATCAGTCCCCTCAGAGTCAAAGAGTATGGACTTTTTGGTAACTTTTATTTGGATGATACCAAATTGCTTTTCAAATCATTGTACTGATTCATAAGTCTATCCACAATATATAATGAGCTTATTTTCTTGTGCCTCCTCTAACACTATCTTCCCATCTTTTGTCCGCTTTAGTATAAGTTTAAAACCTTAGGCTTATTTTAAATAGTGTTTTTGTAATCATCTACAGAAATATATGTTCATGTTCTTTAACCACTTACCAATTAGTCAATTGCTTTTGGTCTTTTTATTTTTATATGAATAAATAACATTCTCTCTCTTTCTCTCCACAAAACCCTAGTGCTTTTCTTAATTTTGCAAAAGCTTTTTGGTTTCGTATAATAAAAGTTCACAGTTTTATTTCTTTGTCTTTGCCTCTGTCCTTTGTTTGATTAAGTATACCCTATATCTGTGCCTTAGGAAAGGTATAATGTTTCTCCTCTTCTTTTTAATTTTTTTCTCAATTACATTTACCATTTTTTTAAAACATTAAAATAAATGAGTACCAAATTTGCTTATTCCTTCCTGTCCTTCTCTCATTCTTTGATAAGAAAAGCAATATAATATTGATTATACATTTGAAATTATGCAAAATATATCTACCATGCTCAAAAAGAAAAGTGAAAAAACTACTTCAGTCAGTAGAGTGAATCTCTTCTCTCTGGAGGTAGATTACATCTCTCATCATGGTGCCTTTGGAATTATCTTGGATCATTTTTTTGATCACAGTATTTCAGGGATTCATGATTGATCATCCTTAGACTATTGCTATTATTTGGACAATGTTCCCTTGAGTTGGACTCACTTCATTTTGTCAGTTTCAACAAATCTTCCCGGATTTTTCTGAAACTATCATGCGCTTAATTTTTATAGTACAGTAGTATCTCATCCTAATTACACACTAAAGTTTGTTTAGCCATTTCCCAAATGATGGGCATCCCCTTAATTTCCAGTTCTTTGTCATTACACACAAAAATAGCTTCAGTAAATACTTTTGCTTTTATTTTTTGATCCCTTTATTATGAAGACCTTGTTGTGGTATTGCTGGGTATACAGTTTTACAGCCTTTTGGGCATAGTTCCAAATTGATTTTTGTTTTGGTTGGACCAGTTCACAACTCTACCAATACTTCATTAGTATACTTATTTTTTCACATCTTCTCCACCATTTATCATTTTTCTTTTCTGTCATATTAGTCGAACTGATAAATGTGAGTTGGTATTTGAGTTGTGTTAATTTTCATTTCTCTCAGTAATAATTTAGAGCATTTTAAAAAATGTGATTGTTGATAGCTTTGATAACTTCTGAAAATTGCCTGGTTGTATCCCTTGAACATTTCTCAATTGGGTAATGGCTCTTAAGAAATCTGACTTAATTTCATTTTACCCCAGTTTCCTGCTGTCTCCCTAATTTTGTCTGCATTGATTTTGTTTATGTAAAAAACTTTTTAAAATTTCATGTAATCAAAACCCATTTTACTTCCTGTTATCTTTAGCTCTCGTTTTGTATATAAGTTCTTCCTTTATCCATAAATCTGATGGGAAAATTTTTCATATTTTTCCAATTTACTTAAATTTCACTCTTTACTCAAATTTCATTTTTTAGGATTTAATCGAAGTGGGTATTCTATGTAAGTTCATTCCTCTCCCTTTTCTGTTGTGCTATGGGAGCCACCTGACAGTGGCTGTTGGAGGTCTAACTCAGATCTGTAGAATGGATCTCTTCATGTGAGAGGATGATGATGATGGTAATACAAGGAGACTGAGAGGCAATTGCTGTTCTCTGACCTCTCTCCTTTTCCCGCCAATTTATTTCATTCCCAATCCACAAGAAATATCTTCAAGGCTGCTTTATAACTCCTTCAAGTGTTATGATTCACAGCTATGGAGGCTCTCAGAGAATTGACCTACTCCTTCACATAGGCATGGTCCTTAACACTTCTCCTCCCCTCCTCCCTCCCTCCCTCACTCTATAGGGAGTATCTTTCACTAAGAGCTTTTTCTAAACATGTTAATCCCCTTTATATTTTTTAATTAGTTGCTATCTTTTATTTTATTATCACCTATGTTTTCCACTATATCCTACCCCTCTGCCAGAGACCCCACCTAACTTTTGATTTACCAGGAAGTTAGAAAAGCTACCATACATCTCTCTTATGGCTCATTTTGTAAATGCTCCTTGGATGCTCCATTTTTTGCCAGCATTCTAGAGATGTGAGACATCTTAAAATTGGTAAAGGGCAAAGAGGTCCATTTTTAAAAATTTCTGTATTGAGAACCAGAGGTTAACGCCATTTGTCTAATTCTTGCATTTTATGAATACTTAATATGTTAAATATAATTTTTTTTGGTAAGCTTAAGCTTAAATATTTTTAATCACTTTTAAGGTTGGGCTTGTAGAAGGCCACCCTTACCAAAATAATTTCTTGGTGAAATGCATTCTAGGCTGTCCTGGTGAGATCAACATGTTTGAACACTTTGATTAGGAAACACAAACAGAAAAGAAGAGTCAGGCATCATTAATGAAGTAGTAGAATCAATCAAAGCAGTGTAACACATTGGATGCGTCTGAAATATGGGCTTTACTCTGCAAATAGAATTTCCCATTTCTCTAGCTGTGAGAAGTGAAAAGAATGCTTTACTTTTAGTCCTTTGAAGTCACAGCTTATAATTGCAGCTATTGGGTTTCTATATTAGATATTGCATTGTGCTATTTGATATTAAATTGTGCTGTTATTTATGTTACAAGACAGTCTGGGTTATGTGAGACTAGTATAGTCAGCCACCATATCTGGAAATGTTATTAATATTGTTGTGTTATATTAAAATTATTAAGTTAATAAAGCTTCCATTTGCTATTTGTTTATATTGGTTTTTTTCCAAAGTGTGTCTCATAGAGTTGGCAAAGCTTGGATATTTTAGAGCTGAGATGATGAAAGTACTTTACACTCTGGGTTTGAAAAAAATATAAAAATGGTGGGGAAATAGAAAATTGACAAAAAGAACAGTTCATTGTCATCATTGCCTATGTGATTTTTAACTTCTGAAGGAAGCTGTTAAGGATAGTAAAATTGTTTTCAAAGTTTTTCAAAGGGGGTTGATTAACTTTGTTGTCACTTAGGGAGTCTGGTGCCTTTGTACTTTCTGCTTTTATGCCCCTGTACCTTCAACTTAGTGTCCTAGTCTTTCTTCTGAAGGAATGTTGTTGTCCTGGGCTGTATGATCTTTTTTCCACTCTCTGGCTGCCTTTTCCTTACAAGTAACTTTCCATCTTTTCTTTCATTTTCTCTATCTCTGCCTCTGCCTCTGACTCTCTGTTTCTCTGTCTCTGTGTGTATGTATGTATACATATGTGTGCCAATTCCTGGCACATAAGTACTAAATAAATTCTTGCTTGCTTCTTAGTCTTGCTTCTTATCTGAATGCTTTAAACCAGGTTTACTCCCCTCAAATTCTTAGCCTTTCTCAAATTTGTAGATCTTAATAGGCAGTGCTGTTCTAAACACTGTCCTCCCTGTTTTTTTTTTTTTTTTTTAATAAAGGCATACTTCTAGTCTTGAGCCATATTTAACAAGTCTCAGTAATATTTATATAGCTAAATTGACCTCTATTTTAAGACTGTTGGCTCATTCAGTTACTGTTTTATATCTGCCACTCTAATAATACTAAACTTGATGGATCTAAGGAACAATTTTCTCTTTCCACTCACCTTTTTTTAGTTTAAATCTGTCATGATCAAATTCAGAAAACTATGTACAGATATTTTTTAGTGGTTCTCTTCAGGTGTACTTCATTTCTTGACAACAGTAGAATCATTAAATCTTGCATTGGATGAACAAAGTAAGGCCTGTGATGTGAAAAGGCATATTTGAGTTAATAGAATTTAAACAGATTTTAGATAGATAGATCACTAAGGTGGGAGTAGCAAGAGCAAATGACATAAAGTGTAAACAAGTAATTTAGTCTTAGGTTCTTTTAGTAGAGCTAGAAACAATGAATTTATGTAGTAGAGTAACTAACTACAAAGATAGAAGAGTTTTGTCAGATTGTGTGGAATTCAACATCATAGACAAGAGGCCTTTTAACCAATAATTTCTAGGAACAGGATGAAAGATTCCATGTAAGGAACGCAATAGCTTTTATTTATTTATGACTTATATTCATTTAAGTGCGTTAAAATGTACATTCATTCTTCACTGTAAGTAGAGAATCATTTGGCATGTTGAAAGAACAATTTGTTTAATATTTAATGTGCCTCCTAAAGTACCTTATTAACCACCAAAAAATAGCTTGCTCACCTCATGGGACTTGCTTCTCTACATAGTATTTGAATTTATAAACAATCCAAAGTTGAGGTGTTTCTTAGCTTCCATTTTATAAGATTTTATTTTTTTAAAATTAATAATAGCTTTTTAATTTTCTAAATACATGCAAAGATAGTTTTCAGCATTCAACCCTGCAAAACTTTAGTTTTTTTCTTTCCCTTCCCCCTCCTCTCCTCCCCCAGATAGCAAGCAATCCAGTATAGATTAAATACATACAATTCTTCCAAACATATTTCCTCATCATGCTGCACAAAAAAAATCAGATCAAAAAGGGGAAAAAAAGCATGCAAACTAGAAAAAAAGTGAAAATACTATGTTGTGATCCACATTTAGTCCCCAGAGTCCTTTTCTTTCTCCATCACAAGTCTATTGGCCTGAATCATCTCATTGTTGAAGAGCCATGTCCGGCACAGTTGATCTTGAAATAACCTCATTGTTGTTCACAATTGTATGCAGTATTCTCTCAATTCTACTCATTTTACTCAGCATTGGTTCATATAAGTCTCTCCAGGACTCTTGTAAAATCATCCTGCTGATCATTTCTTATAGAACAATAATATTCCATAACATTCATTTGCCATAACTTATTCAGCCATTCTCCAGTTCCTTGCCACCACTAAAAGGGCATTTTTGCACATGTGAGTCCTTTTTCCTTTTGGTGATAAGATCTTATTTTTGAGTGAAAAGATGAACTTCAGACGCTAGGCATAAAAAGACAAAAGTAAAACAATCCCTCTACTCAAAAAACTACTACCATGTTGTATGTTTATTTTTGCTTCCTTGGGAGCATGTTATATGTGTAGGTACCGTCTAGCAGAAGAACAGTTGCCCTTTTGAAGTTTTGAGTTCCTGTTGTCAAGAAATACAGGAAAAATTTGCAGTATCTTTTTCCCTCATGAACAATATAATATTTGTATCTGGGTAAATTTACCTATTAAGTGAACATTTCTCTGTTCTTTTGTCTAATTTTATTAGGTACTGGTGAATATTTTGTTTATATTTAAAAAGATTAGCATAAGGAAAGAATTGAAATCGTGTCAGCATCTTTTTAACATAACTTTTTCAAAAGTTTTAAGATAGGTTAAAGTTGTTAAACCTTAAAAGGACTTTACTCACTCTGTAATTGCCACCTAATTGTTTTAGCTTTCAATTTAATTACTTCTTAGCCTACTTTTGGTTGTCCATTTCATACTAACATTTTAATACATAAGTCAGATATGTTATATTAGGTTTAAGGAAATAGAATTAAGATCTCATTTCAGGGAGCATTTTTTCAAAGTATTCAATGGCTATGTTTTGTTTGTACTTAGACCAAGTAGCACTTTGTTAATGTGATTGTCATTTATCACATTTTCCCCTATTCTTTGGTACTGACTCTTTATACCAAAAATATTTTAGTTGGTCTGAGGCCAAAAAGAACTAAGCTTAAAACTGCATTAAGAATTTTGGAGCAATGTAGATGATGTAGTAATTGTAGCAATGTAGGTAAAACAACAAAACCATATATTACTAATCCAGTTACTTAGAATATAGATGTATTTTCTTACTGCCTCAGGTGTAGAGGTTTTTGGTTTTGTCTCATGGCAAATAAGCAAGAACTTCAAGAAATATAATTAAAATGACTGGTAGAGTCGAGGAGAAAGAGTATCAAAATAGATTTTAAATGATTTGCATCGTTGACTCATATAGCATTAAAGTGCTTGTTGGGGACTAGCCTAATGGAGATCGTTGAAGTTATTGCAGCCAATGAAACAAAAACAAAATGGCTTCAGTATTCTGCCTCCCTCACAATTGTGTAGTAATGGTGGCAGAAAGGAAAGTAAAGGTTTAAAGAATTTTTATAAAGCCTATGGATATTAATCCAGATTTTGATGCTCTTTTAAGTGTGAAATCTATAACCAGTGACCACTAAAGTAACACGCTTCCAGAGGAATAGAATCATATCGGTTTTAACATTTGCTGCAAAACAAATAAAGCCAAATAGATGATTCAGAAGTTTTCCTTGGGAGTAGTTGATAACACTGTTGGCAAATAAGGGTCCAAGGACATTAAGCAGTGCATAATATCATTGGACAATGTATTATCTTATGATAGTTTACATGAAGTGTAAGAAGATTACATGAAAGTAAAGTTTGCATATCAGGATATTGAGGATGAAGTAGATAATTCTAGGAATTCAATTAATTCAATACAAAGGTATGTTTAGCCTTTCTCCCCATTCTCCCCCCCCCCCCCCAAAAAAAAAGTATTGGAAAGCATAGTTCAGAAACAAGAAATGAGATGCCAAAATATTATATCCTACAGGTAAGAGAAAACATTCCTATAAATAGCAAAAACTTTCAAGGATAAAATCAGCATTGGAGTTGTGAACTAGTCCAGCCATCTTGGAGAACAATTTGGAATTATGTCTGAAGGCTGTACACATTTTCATTCTCTTTTCACCCAGCAATACTACTACTAGGTCTATGTCCATAGCAATAGAGTTCAAAAAAGAAGGAAATGGACTTATTTGTACAAAAATATTTATAACAGTTGTTAATGTTGTTTTGTGTGTGGTGGCGCTGAAAACAATGGAACAACAACATTATTAATGGAATATTGTGTTGTAAGATGTTGAAAGAGGTATTTTTGAGGAAACCTGGAAGAAGTTGTATGAACCGATGCAAAGTGAATTGAATAGAACAAATGATACAATAATAACATTATAAAGAGATAACAAGTTAGAAAGATTAAAGAATTCTGATCAGTGGTATGACTAAGCATAATTCCAGAAGATTTGTAACAAAATATGCTACTCATCCCCAGCCTGACAGAGGAGATTAAGACAGATAGGTAGTTTTGGAACATGGCCAGTGTGGGAATTTGTTTTTCCGGACTCTCTGGTTGATACAAGGTTTAGTTTTATTTCCTATTTGGGAGGGAGATGTGAGGAAAAGGAGGGCTGGGAAATAAAGTATCCAGGAACAAAAGAAGGTCATGGACAAAAAAGAATAGTAGAAAGACAGTTTTGAATTCATTTACTCATTTATTTGTGCATGTACACTCTTTCAAGTATTGTGTTTATGATACTTTCAAGTGTGGTATCTAGGTGGAAGTGACTGTCATGCAATTGGAGATATCAAATTGACCCTTAGGAAAAAGATGAGGGCTATTTATGTATTATAACTGAATCTCATCTGCATAGAAATGCTATTTGAAAACACAGACACTGATGAAATCATCTAGAAAGAACAGTCCTAATTTTTGAATTTTTTTTTTTTCTTTTTGCGAGGCAATTGGGGTTAAACCACTTGCCCAGGGTCACACAGCTAGGAAGTGTTAATTAAGTGTCTGAGATCAGATTTGAACTCAGATCCTCCTGACTTAAGGGCTAGTGCTCTATCCACTGCACCTCCTACCTGCCCCCAGTCCTAATTTTTATATATGGTTAAGGGACAAGATGGGAAAGATCACCTAACAAAAGAGATGGAGAAAGAACAATTATACAGGAAAATCAGAAAAAACAATGCCATTAAAATCCAGAAGGGAGAAAGTGGTGTCAGATGTCACATAGAGATCTTGAAAGACAAAGACTTAGAAAAAAGACATTAACTTTTTCAGTTGCAAGAGAGAAGTTCTAAGTAGGAGGAATAGAAAAATCTAGGTTCTTGTTGTTGGGAGATGAATGGGTAGTAAAGAAATGGAGATAGTTTTGCAATGAAGTGGTCATTCTTGTATTATTTTAGCTCCTCATCTGTTTGATGGAATCCTTCATTTTATGTTGCAGCTCCATCACTTCCTTTCTTGATCCCCTGGAGTTCTTAATCTATGGGAATCCTCAGAGTACCATTTTAAAATTCTAAAATAAAGCCAATTAATGTGAAATAAAGTTTGCAAGCTATCTCTTAAAAAGCAACTTGACAGATCTTAAGTTAAGAAACTGCTTTATCTGCTAATGCATTTCCTTTCAACCTGCCTTATATTTATTCCTCAGACCTCTACATTAAGAATAATGCAAATTTTCCTTGACTCTCAGGGAAGGGAGGGATAAAGTCTGAAAAGGGAACTTGTGGAGCCCTAGGAGGTAGGGGCAGCACGCAGTTCAAGATACATTGGGGCTGGGACAAAGAAGAAAAAACAGGAGGATGAACAAGGGTTGAGGATGGGGAAAGCCATGTAGTATCTGAGTGAGGACAGAAGCCATATAGGACCCATTTGATGAGTGGGCAGGGTAGGGCAGGGCAAGCATCTCCTTTTCCAGTGCCAGCGGTCTCAAGCAAAATCCTGATCTAATGGTGGTGATGGTGGTCTTTGTGGACATCTTTGCTTCTTTCATTTGGAGAAGTGTTTTTCTTTTTCTGTTGTTGGGATGTTGAGAGGCTATGGAGCAAGCACCAGACCAGAGGTTTGGAGCAGAGACATTTTGGGCATAGTACTATATGATAAAAGCCTAGGTGTTTTTTTTGAAATGTGGATTTTTTTCAGAAATCTTTAACGTCAAATTCATTTAATCTGAATTTAGATAGCCATCTTATTTGTTGTTTTTCTTTCATGTTAATATGTAATTTCCTCACAGGAAATTACAGAACTGATATCCCCCATAACCTTACACAGTGCTTGATATATAGGTATTTGATGGAACACGTTCTTGTTTAGGTGTATTGGGTTCCCTATGAGATTCCTTTCAACTTGGAGCTTCTGTTTTTGTTTTTTAAAAATGACCTTTCTGTTTTTAAAATTTTATATCAAATGACATTTAAGTGCACAATGACTTGATTAGTCGCTACTTCTTTTCAAATTCAGATATATGACAGATGGAATGTTACTTCGAGAAGCTATGAATGATCCCCTTCTAGAGCGCTATGGTGTTATAATCCTTGATGAAGCTCATGAAAGGACCTTGGCCACAGACATTCTCATGGGAGTTCTGAAGGAAGTTGTGAGGCAGAGATCAGATTTAAAGGTAAGGTCCATAAGCGTTTACAAAACCTCCTTGCATTTCAAAAACATTCTGAATGCCTCGATTGATTCTAGACATTTAAAGGAAATCTTAGCAGTTCATTATAAGCATAAAGTTTTTTTCTCTTACTATACTTCTTTATTGACTTCTGAAATATAGATAAAAAGAAATCCCAGAGCTCTCCAAATAAAATTTCCAAATAAAAATTGCTATTCTTTGCTTTCATCCATTTGGAATTTTGGTTTTGAGTTTCTGTGGTGGTGTACTCCCTACCATTTAAAAAAAATAAAAACTTTTTTTTAAATGATCTTTGTAATTTTTTTTAACTCTAGGCTCATATTTTTTTTTTTTTCCCCTTTAAGGGTGCTATAGGGTCAGAATATTGCTGTGTTTTAGATCACGTTTTATCTTAATAAGTAGGGGTGAATGTTTCTTGCTATTCTTTCAACCTCAGATACTCAAAAATATTGTTATGCTTTTTAAAAATAAGATGAGTAACATGCTTGCTAAGCTTCCCATTTTCCTTTTGTGCAATCCCTCTTTTCTGCCTGCAGTAACTCATTGTTACCTGTAGTATTTTGGGTATTTTAGGCATTGATATTGCTATTGTCTTAGAAAATGTTGACATGGTACAGTTCCCTTTTGATACAAATGAGGTGAGTTTCTTTATTTTTGAAGGTAAAATTAGCCTCCATGGCATAAATATCTCTTGTATTAGATGAATGACCCTGGCAAATTCAATGATGTCTCTAGTGAACTCTCTTAAGACGAAAATTTACAACAGTATCTTTAATGATAGTTTTTTAATGGAATTTGCCAGCACTAGTGAAATCACAAGGTCCAATTCTTTACCCCTATATTATACCTGGTGTGTTTTTAAACCTAGCAATACCAAGGAGAAGGATGAATGTATGTGCTTCCCAACTTTAAGGATAATCCATTTAAGATATACTAAAGATAATGTGTAATAGTAGGAATACTTTTTGTACTTTAATATTTAGCATTGTTTCTCAGTCTTGGAGAATGTAAAACAAGCAGATAGAACCACTTTCTTCAAGGAGTATATAGTAACAATAGGGAGGAAACATGACTTATTTATGAAATGACTCAATAGCTGCATATATTGGAGTGATGAGAGAGGGAGAACTTGCATGTTGAACTTGCCTTGGAAGGGCATGTAGAGGTTGAAGGGCAGAAGCATTTTTTGCAATGCCACCATTACAAGCCTCATCTTTTTGAGAAGGTTCTAACACAGCTCAATTGTGGTGGCAAAAAAAAAAAATTGGTTCTAGAGATTGAGGGGGAAATGATCAATAGTAGTTGATATTTCTGCTAAAAAAAACTTCAAAAATAACAGCATTCTAAGTTAAAAGTACATTATTAAGGTAAGAGATTGTAGTATTGAGAGAAAGTTTAAGAAATAAAATGTTGATAGGTAACATTTTAATTCCTTAAGAGATCAAATCCTGAAGCTGCAGGAAATCCCATCTAATTAACATTGGCAACTAGGATAGAAAATAAGCTCAAGCTTTATATAATAGAACTTTTCCATTTTTAGCTACTCTACAACTTTTGGGAGAGTGACATTGCCATGATTGTCTAGCTTTATATTCTCACCTCCCTTCTATGGTTTTAGTCCCAGATCTGGCATCTTTAAAATAGAAAAGAGGCAACGATTAGACTTCTGCAAAGGACAGAAGTAGAGCCAGGGGAGCAAGAGTGAGAAGTTAGCTGAGCTCTAGGCCACAACTCCCAAATGATTTAGAAAAAGCCCTAGATTGAATCCTTACTGAGAAATTGGAGAAACTGCACCAGAGCAAGACGAGGTCCTTGGAACATACCAACCTGAGCTTGGAAGAACAGATGCCAATTGAAATTTTTTGGCTCACTATCCAATCTTTAGGTACAGATGCAGAGTAGACTGAGCCCTACATCTAGTGTTGTGATTTTAGGGTGAGGAGTTCTTGGTGGTGTAGCAAGCAAGGCTCAAATTCTGTAGCTTTATAGCTGATTTTAGGAGCAAAGCCAGGTCTCAGTTTCTAGCCCATTTTGGAGTCTTCAGCAGAGTAAAAAGAATAAGGATCCCAGGCCAAATCAAACCCGATAGCGTTGCCACTCTGAGCAAAGCTTTCTACCTGGCTGTTAGTGGAAGATCATTGGTCCACTCGGTCTTCTAAAGAAGGGTAGGCCTGAACCCAGATCAGGAGGTTCTAGATCTCAGCCAGGGAGGCAACAATCAAACTTGGCCCTATATCATGCAATTTTGGGGAACAGGTTTCTAGTTTGAGCTGATCCTGCAATCCTAAAATAATATAACATTCAGTACCTTAAGAAAACAATAATATGTTCCCTCTATGTTCCCACCAGAAGTGTGCAGAGTCTAGCTGTTAAACCAGCAAATAAACTGGAAGAAATAACAATTTAAAAGGATTTCCCTTCACACAAAACAACAACCCCCCCCCAAAAAAAAAAAAAAAAAAAAAACCAAAAAGGCTATTACGGTGACAGGGATGCTCAAGACACAAATTCACAAGAAAAAAAAGGATGTCTAATATCTAAAAGAAAAGCCTGCCTCAAAGAGAAAAAGCATGTTTTGTGCAAGACCTATTAGAATTTTGGAAGAGATTAAGTAATTTTTTTGAAAAGTTTTAAAATGTTGCGAATGAAATAAGAATGCTAAAGAAAATTGACTAGAATAATAGAAGAAAGAATTGACAAGGGAATTTAACAGCTTGATACAAGAGATACAACATCTTGATTAAAAAACAAAATGATTTCATGAAACAAATATTAAAGGCAAAAATAACTGACCTGGGAATCATTTAACTCCCTATGTAAGCCATGACCCCCCAAAAAACCTAACTGTCAAATTTCAGGAAATCATGAGGGAAAACTTCAGATCCCCTAGAACCAGAGGGTGATTAGATTTACAAGGAAGGGATTAGTCTAAGCCAAACAGATTCTAAGCATATACAAAAATATTTCTAGTCATTCTTTTTGTGATATCAAAGAATTAGCAATGCAAGGAGTCCTCAGCAATTGGAGAACCACTGAACAAATTACAATATATATTGTTCGTTTAAAAATGATGCAGGAAATGATTTCAGAAAAGCCCCTTGATGTAAAGGCGATAGGCAAACCTGAGAAAACAGTTTACACAGTGAAAACAATATTGTTAAGATTGGAAAGCTTAGAAATTCTCATCAATATGATCATCCAGATTTCCAGAGTACTCATAATAGAGCAAGCTCCTTACCTTCTAATAGAAAGTACTTAATACGGAATGGGTTATTTTATTGGACATTGCCAAGGCACAATTCTCTTTTACTTGTTCATATAGGTGTTTAATTTTTCTTGTTTGGTGAAGGGGTGGGGAGGGGGAGAAAAGGAAAGAGAATTTTTCCTGATTGAAAAAAATTTAAATCACTAAACATAAATGGACTATTTAAAAAGAGGAAGCCAGAGTCAATATTGGGAAGATTTTTTTGGTTTAAGAAGCACATTATAGGAGATTATAGGTAAAGTAGGGCTGAGCCAAAATTTATGAATGTTTAACTAAGATGAATAATATTACTTAAGCAACCTGCAGAAAAAGTAACATAAATTGTCTTTTGTTTAAGTATATTGAGAAGTACCATTGAAGAAGAATAGATATACAGGAAACTTAATTCAAAAATTTCCATTTGAATTCATTCAACTATTTCTTATTTAGTCAGTATTATTATGAACTTTCACAACCAAAATAAAAGGCAATATTTAGAGTTATATTTTAAAAATAGTAAAATTGCTTCATATATATAACACCTCAATATATTTAAAATTTTTTTTTTCCTTTCAGGTTATTGTTATGAGTGCTACTTTAGATGCGGGGAAATTTCAGATTTACTTTGATAATTGTCCCCTTTTAACTATCCCTGGCCGTACACATCCTGTCGAGATTTTTTATACTCCAGAACCAGAGAGAGATTATCTTGAAGCAGCAATCCGAACTGTGATACAGATTCATATGTGTGAAGAGGAGGAAGGGGATCTTCTTCTTTTTCTTACTGGACAAGAGGTATTTTTATTCTCTTTATTTTATGAAACTAGTAATTTGTTATTAGAATATTTTGGGGGGCATGTTTTTTATCATTTTACAACAGTTGCCATTCATAATGGGGTGTGTGTGTGTGTGTGTGTATACATACATATATATGGTTTTTTTTCTTTTCTTTTAGCCCAAAGTCACATAGAAAGGTAGGAAATGTCCAAAACCGGAGGAGAATGTGAGTGCTCTGACTTGGAAGGACTGGATTCACATTCTTGTTTCACGGGACTATTGCTTGGTCTTATTCTTTTGAATTTGGAGAAAAGACATAATATTACAAGTGTAGAACTCCCAATTCATCCATCTCCAGAATGCGCCTTTGCATTCTCTGCTTAATTAGAATTTGAGTTTACAAGTTCTTTTCTTAAAATGAAAGCATTTCCTAAAGGGGACATTTCTGATTTTTAGTGCTCTGGGCTCTAAACATCTTTTTTCTTATCCATCCCATCTAATCTCAAAGTTTCCTATTTCTTTTGAAGAGATAATAACCATATTCTATTTATGAGTTTCATTCCCTTATGGCTCAATAATACCTCACACTAAAACCTGTTTCCTTTCAATTATTGCTTAATGGATGGACATTTGATTAAAGATATCTTAATGAGTTTTATCACTGGGTTTTTCCTTTTTTTGTTCTGAATTTCTGGATATCTTAATCTTTCTTCACAATAACTGTCCTCTATAGTTTGCTTGTATATAAAGTGTATATTCTCTTCCTGCATGCATCCTTTTTGGTTTAGAGTTCTTTTATCTAGTTAGACTAGAAACCAAACAAATACTTTTTTTTTTAATTCAAAGAAATAATATTCTTGATAGGAAACTATCTTAAATTTTCAGCTAATTCACAGAAATATAAATTTCATTGTAACACTAACTTCTCTGTCTTCAATTAGCCTATAATTGACTTTTTCCTTCTTCATCACTTGCAAAAAGGGTTGAATTTAGGGAAATTCCTTCTCTGCCCTGTGGATCCTCTTTTTCTTTTGCCAAGATTGTGACTTTTGCCAATATTTTCTGAATTTATTCTGGCAATATCACTGTTGTTCATGTGAATCATTAAAAATGGGTAGTGGTCTTACATTTTGACAGGTCTTGAAAAATCCCTTGGTATTTATTGAAATGGTGTCCAAGGAAGACTAACATCTTCCAGATAATTATGTCAACAAATAATTATCTTAGTTGTTATCTTCTTAACCTCTCTCCTGATAGTTTTCTTGGCTCTGCTTGATAATTCCTTGGAGTGCAAGAAGTTACTTCCTCCTCAGAGCATCTAGTTTTTTTCAGAAAGAACTTCAATTGGTGTTTTGTTTTGTTTTTTAACTCCCAAGTATATAATTGTTCTTTTTCTTCAAGAAATGCTTCATTTTCCCCTAGTAAATCTGATGCCCCTTCTTAAAACCCTTTGCCTTCTCTCCTTGGAGTATGGCAATAACTGGATTGGTGATTTATGTTTTGTTTTTTTTTAATTTTCCAAAAGAATACATCAGCTACTTGGAATACCACTGTAATTTGGTCTTAATTTTAGAACCTGTTGTTGAAAGGGACCTGAAAAATGTATGATAGTCCTGCCTATACAAATTGACTGCTACAGTATCCCAGCGATCTAAATTGTATTTGATTATTATCAGTGATGGGAAAAGAATTATGTCATGGAGAAATTGACCTATGCTGATCTGTTCTAATTTTTCTTTGAGGACTTTTGGTCCTGGACATTCCTTATTCCTTCAGAGATCATAGCTCTCCTTTGCCTTTGTGAATGAACTTATCAAACTTAGTTTTCAAATGGCAAATATGTAGCTTATTTCTGTGCCCATGCTCAAAACCTTCAAGGATACATGGATAGGACCATATTGTAAAACATTAGAATGGAGAATCTGTTGTGATATTTTAAGATTTGCCTCCCTGAAACTTTTATGCAATGGTGCCAATTAATACTTTTGATACAATGTATCCTAGCTCTTTAAATATTTAAAAATATTTCTTTAGATATAATAAACTTTCCTAGTCCCTATAAGCGTTTTTCATCTTATTCTATATTCACCATTGTTTTTATGTGTTTTGAGTATTATATTTCAATTCGTATCCTTTATAATCCTATTCATTTTATTTGATTCATTAAAGAACATTTGGAAAGGAAGTCCTTCGGTTTCACTATATTGCCAAAGAGGGTCATGATATAAAAATTATGAACCCCTGACCTAGCTTTTTAGATCTAGAATTTAAAACAGGATTTATTTTGAACTCAAAGGGACTTTGGGGATGATCTTATTAGAGGAGTTCTTACTGAGGTTCTGTACATTTGATTTTTTAAAAATGTTTTTATGATCGCATTTCCATATAATTTGTTTCTTTTGTAATACTCAATTTTTTATCTCATATATCTGTATATAAACATTCTGAAAAGGAATCCATAGGCTTTACCATACTACTAAAGGGATTTATGAATATTTAGGATCCATAAGTGATAGATGTTCTTTAAGAAATGGAATGCTTAAAAGCACAATCATACTTAATATATGCTGCTGTGTTCAACATTGTCCACCCTCCTCCCATATTTGTTGCTTAATCTTTTTAATAGCCCTCTCACAATCTTGTGGACAAAAACTCTTTGATTGGTATTTTACTTGTAAGGAGAAAGTACTTCAAATTAGGCGCTTCTTAAAAGCTATACAAAATAGTTTATCAGTCTATAGACCATAGACAAGTAATTTATGTGGGTTGGATTTGTTGCTGTCTTAGTTAAACCTAAAATTCTGATTATAAGCAGTTTTTTTCCCCCTCCATAAATACTGTTTTCCAATTACTTGTAAAGATAGTTTTCAACATTTGGTTTTTAATAAGATTTTGAGCTCCAAATTTTTCTGCTTCCCTTTCTCCCTAAGATGGCAAGCAGTCTGATGTAGGTTATACATGTGCAGTCTTTTTAAACAGTTTCATATTAATCATGTTGTGAAAGAAGAAATGGAATAAAAGGCAAAAAAAATCACAAAAAAAGTTATGTGCCCTGCATTCAGTCTTCTCCATAGTTCTTTCTCTGAATGCAGATGGCATTTTTCATCCCAAGTTTATAAAAATTTTCATGGATCCCTGTGTTGATGAAGACAGCTTTAAAATTTATCATGGTTAATCATTGCATAGTATGTACAATGTTCTTATGGTTCTGCTTACTTCACTCAGCATCACTTCATATATATCTTTCCAAGTTTTTCTGAAATCATCTTGCTCATCTGCAGCTCTCTACACTACCCAGAACCAGAACTTCAGGGAATGAGGGAATTTTGGTTGGTTAGGGGTTTTGTCCCTTTTAGACTCTCAAACTGCCTGATTCTTTTTTCTCTCTTTTTCCCCCCATGTCTTTCCAAACCAGCTTTCTTTTCTTTTTGAATTGGACATATCAATTGTAATTTCACCTTGATAGCTTTTATTTCTCTATTGGGTGTTAGGTTGAAATAAGTGCCATCTGAGATTCTTGCTGCAAGTGATTATCTGACTTGGTATTACATGTTATTAACAATCATTTATTTCAGTAACTGCTGTGTATCAGGAACTATTCTAGGAGTTGGGTGATTTTGGAGGACAAAATTCTAGTTTGTAGTGAGCTAGGGAGTTAGGTATTTAAACTGGTTTAAATTGTATGTAAAAAATATTTAACAGATTCTTCGTGAGTATATCAGGTAAGCTTTTGGTCATTGACTATTGTAATAACTCTTCCTGCAAAGATGTCTTTTTGTATCCTAGTTCTCACTTGTGTTTTTGGAAGAGTAAGATTGCTTGGGGAGAAGCTTAATTAGAAACCTGAGATTTTAACTTTTTATTAGCAGTACTTTATACCTTCAATGTGTGTGTGTTTCCACTAAGTTTTAGCCTTGAATTTTAATAAAATCTTATGTATTAGACAAATCATTGAATTTTTTTTTGTTAGAAAATTCAAATCCTGTCAGTTATAAAATAAATGTTAAATGTTTCCCCCAAAAGTACCTGTGGTAGAACTAGTTTGAAGTTTTGCTTATTATAGGCCCTTTGGAGAGCTGCTTTAGTTAAGAATAATTATCATAATGCTGTTAGTGCATTTGTAAAGTTCTTGGGGAGATTTGAGCACTTCTCATCTTGGATGGCATTTTACTTGGATAGAAAATCATTGAATTTCTTATCTAGTGTTCTTCCCATATGTGGTGGTGGTGGTATTCATTTGTTTTCAGTTATGTCCAATTCATGATCTCTTTTCTTAACAGAGATATTGGAGTGTTTTGCCATTTCCTTCTCTAGCTCAATTGGCAGATAAGAAAATTGAGGTAAACAGAGTTAAGTGAGTTGCCCAGGGTCATCTACCTAGTGAGTGTTGAACAGAGTTGAACTCAGGCAGATGAAACTTCCTGATTCCAAGCCCAGGACTCTGTCCACTAAGTCATCTGGCTTCTTGAAAGACTTTATCAACCACATTAGAAGATGAATATATTGATATTTGTGGCAGGAGCGATGGAATATTTGCATACTACTAAACCAGTAGGGGGCACTCAACTCAAGATTTTTGAAGATGCTTTTTTTTTTTTTTTTTAAAGTTTACTATTGAGAAGTAGCCACATTTTAGCAGAAATAATTGACCTAGTTTATTTAATTCTATTGTAGGTGTAATTAGTGTGCCATTGGAGAATTTTCTTAAAATTCATTGATAAAATTTTGAGGGGAGTGCTAGCATTTCCCCAAACTCTCCCATCTATTTAGGAAAAAAGCAGCAACAAAATCCACAAAACCACTTTTCCATTGTAGCTAAGACATGTAAGGAAGCAAAGCAACAATATTGATTTGATGATGACTAATATTATATGCTTCATTCTGAACCCATAATCTGTCATGCATCCTCTTTAATGTGAGGGGAGATGTATATTTTTATCCTGGAGTCAGGATTAATCATTGTATTTACATAAATTCTGGTGTCCTTCAGTGTTGTTTTCCTTTAGATTATCATGGTTTTATTCTTGGTTCTGCTGAATTGGTTCTTCCTCAATTCAAATGTTTTCCTAAAATTTCTCGATGTATATTTTTATCCTGGAGTCAGGATTAATCATTGTATTTACATAAATTCTGGTGTCCTTCAGTGTTGTTTTCCTTTATATTATCATGGTTTTATTCTCAGTTCTCCTGAATTGGTTCTTCCTCAATTCAAATGTTTTCGTAAAATTTCTCTCAATAATTCATATTATTCCTTGCCCACACCACATTCTTTTCATAGATTAAGATCTGAATTCAGTTTAGTAAACAGTTTCTACTACGATACAGATAAAAGAAAGTCTGCCCTTAAGGTGGATGATTACACAAACAGTAGGGATGGCAGTGGGGTAAAGCTTGGTGGGATGGCTCAAGTTTTCTGTTCTTCTAGTTCCATGGAGCAAGATTTAAGATAGATAATTCTATTTTTTGTTTTTGTTATGAGACATTTTTTCTTTTACCTCCTTAAGATATATTCTCAGGAATTGTGTCACTTGAGTCAGAGAGTATAAATAAGTGGTTGGAGCTATTAAAAGTTCCATCCCTGGTGTAGTAGTTTGTCCTGTTTTCTAATAACTCATATTCGAACCTTGTGAAAGCCATGATCCATGATTATTACAAATACTGTTCATGTGTATAAATCTTCTGTTTTTATTCATCAGCTACTTTTACTAGATCTTTATAATTTGCATTAGAATTCTTTGTTTTCCCCACAGGAAAACTTTTAAGATTATTTTCTGTTAAATAGAATCAAATAATTCTTTGTAATCATTATTCTTCACTATAACTTTTTCAGTTGCATGATGATTAAAAAGATATGATGTGCTTTTAAAAATTTTCAGAAATCATGCCTTATTTGCTCTTATTTTCATTAAGCATTTTCTTCATATGTATGTCATTGTTGTAAAGATTCTCTAAATATAACAAAGGCACGAAAGTTAGTAATTATTGATGATACCTTACAATTTGTTGATACTTTTAAGATTATATTGCCTACAACACTATAAACTTTAGTGATTTTGGTCTGATGTAGTTCTTCCTATAATCTTGAAATTGTTCAATAAGAATTTGGAAGAAAGTAGATGTAGGCATGTTATGTGGGAATTGACTTCAGTTACTTTTTAAAACTGCTAAATTGTGGATTGCTTGTTTTAATAAAAATTAAATTGACATTTCTCATTTTTTAAAAATTGACATTTTTAAAATGCTTGAGAAAAAAAAGGACATTTTCATTACCATTTTAGCAAATCACAATATTAACTTTAACTGCACATCTGATAATTTGTTTATCTTCCACTTTGGTATTTGAAGAATCTTTCAATATATTTTCAAAAAAACTATAATATTAAAATTTATGTTCTAATTGAATCTGTACACATACCATTTCAAGTATATCAATTTATAATAGTTTATTGTGGTAAAATTTTAGCAAAAATTTTAACAATATTTTTAGACTCGGTACTTAGTTTCATTCTTGACTATCCATGTTGATACTAAAAAGGTGTTTATTCTCATTATATACAATAAAGCAAATCTTCCATATAATTGCATTAGTGATACGTGACATTAAAGCTTAATTGGTTTATTTAAAATATCTTGCCCATCAATTTCTTTTAGATTGTGAAAATTGAAAAGGTCATGAGTACAGTTTAATATTCCTGGGTGAGAGATTTCAATTTTAGCACAATTTGTTGAGAATTAATTAGGAAATCCAACTTGAAGGAATAGGGGTGTTGAATACAAATAAGGCCATTTAGGTGTTCATTAGACTATAGAAGCTTCAGCTTCTTGGTACTGTTGTAAAAAACAATGGGTGTTCACTAGATTAGTTTAAGTTACTAAATTGAGAATATCCATGAAGATAAAATGTGCTGGCATACACAAAATAAACTGCATAGAACTTGATTATGATAAATACTTGAAAAATATTTAAATTAATGTTGGTTTTGTTTACTTGAAACTTTTTTGGTAGGAAATTGATGAAGCCTGTAAGAGAATAAAGCGTGAAGTTGATGATTTAGGTCCAGAAGTTGGTGACATTAAAATCATTCCTTTGTATTCCACACTTCCACCTCAACAACAACAGAGAATTTTTGAACCTCCTCCTCCAAAAAAACAAAATGGAGCAATAGGACGAAAGGTAACAATTAAAAGATTTATGTTTCATATTCTGTAGCAGTTAGACAAATGTGACGTGACATGACAATCATAATTACACTTGTTTTTACATTTAAAGATTCACAAAAATATTTTCTTCACAACAACTCTGGGAAGTAGGAAGCTCAAATGTTGTTATCTCCACAATCAAGATGCAGAGAAGTCAAAGAGCAGCTACTAAGTGTCAGGGCTGGAATAGAGATAAAGTTGCAGATTATTAGAACAAGCATTTAGATATTATATTACTAAGATATTACTTAGATATTAGATAAATCACATAAGAAGTGCTGTTAGTATAGTATTAAGCTTGTTGAATGAATTTCTGAATTCTTTGGGGAATATTAAACCAGGTAATTTGGGGATAAATTTGATTTCATTTAGAAATGTCAAATTCTTTGTCTTACAGAAAAAATTAATCAGCATTTTTATTTGTATTCTTCAAGTTTACAACTTGTAAATACATGTTTTCCAATAAAAATTGGTTGTAATAGGAATTTGCTTTCTAATTTGGAGAAGCCTTATAATTAGAAGAACAAAGGTTCTAGAGGAATATACAGTATTTATGACGAATCGAAAAAAAAAATTGGTGGTATTGTGTGTTTTGTCTCAGTTTCTGAATATTACTTTTGGCTATAATTAAAAGTTGAATCATTTTTAGAACAGTTAACATGAATGAGAACACTACTACAACTCTTTGCTTTTGTGACATATACTTTATTCTCCCTTTTACCCCCAACTTTGTTTTGATTTAAAACTGACTTAGTCATCATCATTCATCCTAGAGGATTGCTAATTGACTCAGCTAGCATTGCATACTGTTCAACAAGAAGGGGAAATGGGCCCTTGTGGAAATGCTTCTGGGGTTTTAAAGAGAGATTTAGAAGGAACTTAGTGCCTTCTTGGAAGATGAGAAAGCCAACAAGTAATATCCTTCCTGAATTGTTGAATTTAACATTTTTGCAACTGGTGTCATCCTTATTCAGAAAGGAGATCCAATCAGTGAATCTTTAAAGAAATTAATTCAGACTGTTAACTGGAAGGTCAGTTACTAAAACTGAAGCTTAAATATTTGGGCACATAATAAGACGGGACTCATTGGGAAAGATTGAAGAATGGAGAAAGGACAGCAGAGGGTGAGATGTATAGAGAGTATCATGGAAACGATGAACATAAACTTGGACAAGACTTCAAGATAATGAAGGAGAGAAGGGCCCAATGTGCTATGGATAGCTATAGGATGACAGAGTTGACATGAGTGAACAACAGCACAAAGCAGAGTCTTGAGGACTTATAAAATAAGCTAGTTTAACCTAAGTGCATTATGATTTTGAGACAGTTAAAAGATGAATCAACTGAAACATGACTGGGCTAATCCTGCTACTTAAAAGTGGAATAACTGAACGCTGTCCCGAGTGGATTATTCTTTGATCTCAGCATTCCACTTCTCTTCCTTTCTGGAGGATGATCTCTGTACATTATATGCATTTTTCTTCTCAACTTTCCTTCAAGAATCTCAGAATCAGAGCTAAAAGGCACTTGAGAGCATTTAGTCCAAGCCCTTCATTTGGCAGCTTGCCAAGGCTTGTGTTGGTATTTGATGGTAAAGGCTCCAGATATATTCCAAGCAAAGGTACCTTGACTGTCTTTCTATTCTTTGTCCTTTCCCCTTCACCCTTCACTTAGATCATGGTCCAGCTGGTTGCCTTTGAGGGAGGCAGGAGTTTTCCATGTTTTTCCCTACTCATTTATCTTTACGTGCATATTTCCAGTAAAATGTAAACTTCTTGAGGGCAGGCAACATTTTTCATTTTGTCTTTGTATTTTTCAGTACCTTGTACAGTGCTTTCTTTGTACATAGTAGGTACCTAATAAGTGCTTACATCAAGCTATCCCTGATATTCATGTTAACTAGTCCCTGAATTATTTAATCTGAGCTAAGGTCATCTCTCTCTCATTCCCTATTTATTACCATCTCCCTAGCTTTGGCTCAGTTATTCAGCTCTTAAACTGTTGTGAAATGGGTTTACACAGTTATTATTCACCTCTGAACCCCAGTGTTGAGGACTTGGAAAAAATCCGGACTCTGTAGGAGGTGATCTTAGTAGGATCACCTTCATAGATTTATTGAAAGGAAAGCAATTTTTTGGATACAGATTGCCTTATAAATATTATTGATCATTAAATCAGAAATGATTTTTCTTCCCCATGTTCACATTGCAAAGCTGTGGCAGAACAAGGCCTAGTAGCTTACACTTTCTGATCATGTAAGTCTCTATTTTTCCACACCAATTTCCATTGGTTCATAATTGTATTGCTCCTGAAACAGAAGTGGAGGTCCACTATTGGGTGCATTCAATTATGTAAAGCCAACACTAAGTGGGGCTACTATTGTTGATATCACCTATTGGGTGATTCTGCTGTATCACAAACAAAGTTACTGTCATCATCTGTAATTCGTCTCTCTTCTCCAGCTTCTTATAATACTTCTAATGGAGCAGGGAAATGGTGTTATTCTCTCTAACGTTGGTGTGTCCATTAGGCTTATTCAAGCTTTGACCTCATAATAAAGATTCATTGTCATCAAATTTCTTGTTTTGATTTCCAAGTCTGAAAACAGTAGTTTTGTGTCATAGCCAGGCAACCATGTATGATCCACTCGCAAGGCAATGTGAATTACACCAATAGATAGAAATTGAAAAAAACTCCCCAAACACCTATCCCCCTAAAAACGGAAATGAGCCTTTCTTCCTTATTCCTTTTCCCCAAATGAATTGCACCTCCATTCACAATAAGATTGAAACTAATTTTCTAGCACTAGCAGTAGAAACTGTGTTTTTCTATTATTTATTAGGTAAGCAGCTCCATTATGGGTAGGAGATTGATATACTTACTCTGGGCCATTGGCCATAGCTGCTGTCTCACTGTGACTCAACTTTACTGCCTTCCCTCTTGTTGTAACAGGAACAACCATCCTTTTCAAGGAATTCAGGTCCAATACAAGTTCATTGTATTGTGAACCATCTACTTTGTCTCTTGTCTGTGACTTTCTAACTCCTTTCATCATGGTTCCAGAGCTGGGAATAACTTGAGAGGAATTCTGAATTACTAAGAGCCAGAAACTTCTGGGCAGCAGTCAACACGAAACAGATTTGCAACAACCATCATAGCTAATAAATCTCCCCTTCCTGGGAGTTGATATTTTCTATGCCTCACATGACTCACAAGTGTCCCTCTTTATCTCTTTCCAAGTGACACTCAGTTAAGGTCCAAGATACCCAACTAAGATTTGTATAGGAAAATCCTCTGTTGTGGTCTCATTGTGCTTACATAGTAAATGCCTCATCCCTGTGAGATGATAGGTCCTTTTATTTTTGATAGGATTCTTCAGGGAAATATCAAAGGGGTATTTCTCTGCTGATGTCCATTAAATTTTGCATCTCTATGCTAAGAATTCTTGTTTATCTGTAGTGATATTTTTTGAGACAAAAAATTAAGATGACCAGATATTTTTAGAACTTTTGATACTTTTCAACTTCCCGAGTTAAATTCTGAAATGTTGGCTGCTCTCCAAACCACATCCTTTCTCTTTTCCTCACTTCTAGCTTAATCCCTGTGTAACCTTAGTATTATAGAAGGAGAGGCAGGGATGGTATGTGGCTAGTGAGCTGTCTGTGAAATCTGGAAGGAATGAGTTCCTCTCTTCTCTTTGACATAAACTGGCTGTGTGACTCAGAACAAGTTGCTTAGGAGCTTTGTGCTCTGAGCATCTAAGACTCGTTTGCAGAGAAACTTTCTACATGTTCTGGTAGAAAGTTCCATGTTGGTAGAAGTTGTCCCGTGCTAGTAGAAGAAATTCTGCACGGATAGAAGCTGTTTTGTGCTGGTAGAAGTTGTTCAGTGTTGGTGGAAGACATTCTGCACTGGTAGAAGTTGTTCTGTGCTCGTAGAAGAAATTCTGCACTGATGGAAGCTCTTATGTGCTGATAAAAGTTGTTATATGCTGGTAGAAGAAATTCCAAGCTGTAGAAGTCGTTCCGTGCTGGTGGAAGACATTCCATAGAAGAAATTCTGCACTGATGGAAGCTCTTATGTGCTGATAGAAGTTGTTCTATGCTGGTAGAAGAAATTCCAAGCTGTAGAAGTTGTTCCGTGCTGATGGAAGACATTCCATAGAAGAAATTCTTCACTAGTAGAAGTTGTTTCATGTTGGTAGAAGAAATTCTATGTTGCAAAAGTTGTTCCGTGCTGGTGGAAGAAATTCTGCACTAGTAGTTTCGCTCTGCTGGAAATTCCATCAAGCTCTTGATATTTACTAAATGCAGAGCTCTGTGGTAGGTATTGGGAAAATTGCATTGTTTAGTTCTCTTTTGTAAGAAAAAAATCATTTATTTTCTGAAAAATAATTCTCAATTACATGTAAAAAAAATTTAAGTTCCAAATTCTGTCTCTCCCTTCTACTCTCTCACCTCCTTTGAGAAGACAAGCAATTTGATATTAAATATACGTAATATAGCCCTTTTTAATGGAATTACTATGTAATAAAATACATTTAAAATGTCAATGTATTATTTAAATGAGTTTTTTAAAGACAAAGTTGTAAAAATACAGCTAATTATTTTCTTTGGATTATTAATGTTTTGAATTATTAGTGCTCTGATGGGCTAGTGCAAGTGAGAGTAATTTATTCTCAAAGTGTAAATTATTTATTTATTAATACTTTCTATTTGTGAGGTTAAGTACAGTAAAAAAATCTCATTAGGATCATGCAGTTGTTCATAACTACTCTGAAGAAGCTATGTAGTACAGTGAAAAAGATTGCTTTGGCCCTATTATCTCCCATCTGTATGACTTTTAGTGAAGTCACTTATTTTCTGGAAGCTCTTCATTCCTTTGCAATTCTTATTCTATAATCTTAGGAAAACAGGTAGTGGAGGACAAGTTGTCATTTTTAGTAAATATTAAATATTTGTTTAAAGAATGAATTGCTCTGAGGATTTTATGAATTTAAAAAAAATTGTTATTACTTGCTTATCCTCAACATAGGCCCAGAACTTGAATATGTTTTTAAGCACTTGAATTTTTTAGGAAAAACCTACAATTTAGTACAATTTTAAGTAGATCGGGTTGTATTATTCAATTTGATTAAGAAGAATGTTGGATTAAATAAGCAAAGAGAAAGAACTACTTAAACCTGTGTATTTGCTAGAAAATACATTTACTGGAATTTATTGTGCTTTATAACTGATTTGTTTCAGTCATACTACATAGTTATTTAATTTTGTATTACATATGGTATTTATCTTATAGGTAGTAGTGTCAACCAATATTGCAGAGACATCACTAACAATAGATGGTGTTGTGTTTGTCATCGACCCTGGATTTGCAAAACAAAAGGTAACTTGGTTTCACAACTTACTCTAAAATGATTTAGGTTTTCTGCAAATCATCTTTTTACATATTCATTTAACACGCTAGTAAGATTGTCATGTTTGAACAGTAGGAACTAAAATGGACAGAAGGAACTGTCTTTCAAATTAGTGAACATCAGTAACTGTTTTCTTGAATTGAGAGGACTATCCCGAGACCTTTGCAACTGGATTGTCTCTTCCTTTTTTCTTTAAGAGAGTTGGATAGTAGTAATGGTTGAAAATAGCACAGCTTTATTCCAAAGACCAAAATCTGTCCCTCTTTGACTAGCTTCCTCCCACGAAATCCCTCATAATTATTCTTCCAACTGGAAAATTATTTTGATTATCTAAAATTTTCATCACTAGAATGGCTGCTTTAGTATACAATACCTGTATACTTTATTTTACTAATCCTAATATTTAGTTGATCTTTTTGTAATGTTCTAATAATCTTTAAAAGAACCTTTAGGTTATTAGTCTATCTAGATTAACTTTAGGGATAGATAGATTTTAATATGCAGTGTATATGTGTGTGTTGTTGTTTGTTTTGTTTTGTTTTTTGTGCTGAGCAATTGGGATTAAGTGATAGGCCCAGGGTCACACCGCTAGGAAGTGTCTGAGGCCACATTTGAACTCAGGTTCTCCTGACTTCAAGGTTGGTGCTCTATCCATTGGGCCACTTAGCTGCCCCTAATATATATTTTTGAAGGAAGCCTTGCTCCCTAAAGTGGACATTATGAAAATTAACAGTTACATTTACTGGAATTTTTTTCATACTGGGGACCAAATTTTTTTTATTTGGAAATTCATTTTTGAAACCACAATAGAATTCACTGGGAAGAAATAAAGTGTGACTATTGAATGATTCAAGAATTTTTCTAATGAATAAAGTGTGCTCATATGGTGGTAGATGTAAAATTTGAGTCCTTAGTTTCCATGGAGTTAAGATTATTTAAGATAAATAGGATAATGAGATGAACCAATTACCATTTGCTCAGTAATGAATAGAACCAGCTATACCCACAAAAGAACTCTGGAAAATGAGTGTGAACCACTACATAACATTTCCAATTCCTCTGTTTTTGTCTGCTTGCATTTTTGATTTCCTTCACAGGTTAGTTGTACATTATTTCAAAGTCCAATTCCCAAAATAACTATGAATATATATACATATATTGTTTTTAACATATATTTTAACATTTAACATGTATTGGGCTACCTGGCATCTGGGGAAGGAGGGGGTGGAGAGGAAAAATTGGAACAAAAGTTTTTGCAATTGTCAGTGCTGAAAAATTACCCATGCGTATATCTTGTAAATAAAAAGCTATAATAAAAAAATAAAGATAAATAGGATAAGCTGAAAGTTCTTGAGGTTAGTTAGCCTTAGGTTTTAAGAATTTAGAGAGCTAAATTGGCAACTTCCATAAACAAGTTGAGGCATAAGCATATATACTCCAGTTCTTCCTTTGTTGCCATATCTTTCACTACTGGTCAGGTATCATGAATGTCCCAAGGATTGCAATGTTTATGTTTTGTGGGATAGTGTGAGTCATCAGGAGTCTTTATCAGAGTATATATGTTTAAGTGGAAGAAGTAACTTTGGTTTAATTTGATATTTCCATTAGGTATATAATCCTCGTATCAGAGTGGAGTCTCTTTTGGTGACAGCAATCAGCAAAGCTTCTGCCCAGCAAAGAGCTGGTCGAGCTGGCCGTACAAGGCCTGGAAAATGTTTTAGACTTTATACAGAGAAAGCCTATAAAACTGAAATGCAGGTAAGAGCTTCATTTCATTTAATATATGACCTTTCTGGGTACCATAAACTGATGATTTGCTTACATTAAGTTTTTAAGCTATCAGAAGGCAACATTAGCAATTTAAAGATTCCTTTCCATAAAGGTCTATGGTGTAGATCTTAAATAAAACATATATAGCAGATGAAAGATGCTTTTCATACAAGATGAAATCAGATTTTCTCCTTCTTTAGTCCATAGTTGGCTTATTTGATTTTGTGTTGTTCTGATAGGATAGGCAGGGATAAGAATATGCCATTTCCTGGAGAAATGGGGTGAGAGTGAATGTAAAATAAGCAAAGCTAATATCTTAACATCCAGCACTGTGATTTTTTTCTTCTAGGACAATACTTACCCTGAAATTTTGAGGTCTAATTTGGGTTCAGTGGTGTTACAGTTGAAGAAACTTGGTATAGATGACTTGGTACACTTTGATTTTATGGATCCACCAGGTAAGGTTTTTTAAAATAATATTGTTCTTATCTTAGTGAAATTTCCCATGTTAATTTCCTTCTTTATGTGATGAAACTCAATTAAGGTTATGTTAATTTTTCTCTCTAAATGAGTTTTGTGAATGAGTTTTATATTTTTTTTATCAATGACTTTCTATATTTCTCATATATATATATATATCCCATTTGGGGAATATAGACCTTTTTAAAAATGTGGCCATTAGCATGTAAATGTCTACTTAAATTTGTAGTAAATAAATATAAACATGTTAAGCATTTAAAAAAACTTTTTACTTTGTCTCTTTCACAGTCAACACAGATGACAACTCTAACCTAATTAGGCTTATGTTTTCTATTAGTCAGATTTATGATGGTTCATTAAGTCTTAGAACTTCATAGGATGTAGATGGAGTTGTAACCATACATACATAAAATTATTATAGCTTTTATTGACAACTCCTTTTTTTCTAACTTGAATCTCAAAAGTTGATAAGTCTGTCACATGTAATTTAGAATATATTTATACATCTTCCCAAAGGGAGGAAATGTTGCAAATATTGGTAAGATTCAGTGATCAGTTACTTTATTGGATAGGTCACATAGACTGAGTGCTGGAAGTTGAAGTATTAGAACAAATACCCAAGTCATGTAGGAAATAGAAAGGAGGTAAATGAAGATGTTTTCTGAGCTTTCTTTTGTGCAACATTGACCCTCTCCAAAATTTTTAAATGGCTAAAGTTTGTATTTCTTATTTATCCCATCTTCCAACTTCTGTTCTTAGTCATTTATTTGGAGTTTCCATCTTTCTTTATGTCTCCAGCACTTAGCATAATATAGTGCCTGGCATTTAATAAGTGCTTGTTAATTTATTGAGGTCACTCACAGATTAAACTAACTTGGCCTTTTCTCCCACATACTTGATAATTATAATAGGAAAATTTAGAGCTGGAAAGGACTTCAGAAAGCCATCAAGTCCAAACCACTTATTTTACAAATAGGCCCAGAAAGGTTTAGAAGGTCCCGCTTGTAACTGAGATAGGATCTGATGCCATAGAACCATCTTCATCTTCATTTTTTCTGTGATCAGTCTTTGAATAGCTCTATTATCCATTATTCCAAATGAAAACATCTATTCTTGATAGATGATTTTAGAATTAGATGATTTGATTGAATTAATCACATAATGACTAAGGATTAAAAACCTTGAACCTTTAAAAGAGATGTTTGTATTTTTAAAAAGGATGATTATTAGCCCAAAACAACTAACACTTAGAAAATTATTATTACAGGTGTAACAATGAAATAAAAATATTCCAAGTTTGCTTGAGAGTTTGTCATGTGATCATTCTTCCCCTTTTCCCAATGCCTGGTTTTATGAGCTTTTTGTATAGGTCGAACTCACAGAACTTTTATTTTCTCCTGGTTGATATTAACATGCTAGCTGCTGAAAATTTCCAGTTATTTGCCAGCACACAAGCCACTTTGTCCAAAAATTTCATATGTAAATCCCTTGTTAGTTGGACTGCATTTTCCCAGTTCTCTGTGGAGATCACTGCTTAAGAAACCAGGCTTCTAGTCTGAATTCTAGGGCAAAATAGCTGTGTAACTAAGGGACAGAGTTTGCCTCTTTTGGCCTCAGTTTTCACAGCTGTAAAAGAGGTAGTCAAACTAGATGTTTTCTAAGGTCTCTATTAGCTTCTAAGTTCTATAATAGCCTAAACCTATGAACTGTGGTCTCTAAGACTGGGAATAAGTTTGTGTGTGTACATGTGTTTGTATGGCTAAATGTAACTTCCATTGGTATTTTTAAGAAGAAAGACCCTTATCTTTCTTTGCGAAATATGTTTAGTGTAAAATATGTAATATGGTACTCATTCGTTAGCAAATTATCTGATCCTTTTGGAAGAAAAACTCTTGACTTTTAAACTCTTTAGCAAACTTTGAGATTTTGGGTGATTCATTGGTTGCAGGATTCCTATAATTGAATTTGATGACAGCTTGAATTCTGAATTTGGCCCACTGTAGAATGAAAAATGAGTTTGCTTATAATAGTTTGTACTTTGTCACATTTTTGCTTACTAAAGGCAGCTTGACTAATAGAGTATTTTTTCTTCCAGCTCCTGAAACTCTGATGAGAGCCCTAGAGCTTTTGAATTACCTAGCTGCTTTAAATGACGATGGAGACTTGACTGAATTGGGATCCATGATGGCAGAATTTCCATTGGATCCACAGCTCGCTAAAATGGTTATTGCAAGTTGTGACTACAACTGTTCTAATGAGGTCCTATCTATTACTGCTATGTTGTCAGGTAATGGAGGGAAAAAGCCACCCTCATCCTTCCCCCTTCTCCCTTGGCCCCCTCCATTTCTTGCCTCCCCTCCTCAAAAAGCCCAGTTTGGGTGGACATCACTTAGTTTTTTTCTAACATATGATAGTTTGATGTATACTCTTTAAAAAGAACAAATGCTGTATATATGAAAAAATGACTGAAATTGAAGAATAAAATCTTCACAAAATTTATAAAAAGCAAAATTTGTTGTATCAAATATTAAAAACAATCAACTCAGAAATACTGCTAAAACTTAAATTGCCAAATTGTAAAGAAAAGAATACTGGTACCTCACTATAACAGTAAATGTTATCCCATAATTCAGAATTTTGAACAAGGTGGGTCATTATCTCCCTAGGTTTGTCATTAGTCCCAGAAGGACCTTGTTTTGAACACTGTTATAGTGATCCTCTTGACTGTGTACAAATATGCCAGTGAAAAGAACATCAATTAAAAACTGTCACTGAAAGAATAAAAATAGTAACCAAAAGTCTCCAATCTAACTCAGTCTGTTTAAATGGCTATAACTCATGATGGTAGAAACATTTATAAGGCATATCTAGTATATAAAAGTCTAAATTTCAAAGTCGGACATTGATTCAAGAAGAGAAACATCCATTTGAGTAAAGCTTAATCTTTGAAATGATATCAGCTTGGATATAAATATTCCAAAAGCAAGAAAGGAAATACCAGTAAAGAAATTCAAATTGAGCTTTACAGCTACAAATTGCTGATGTGGTAGTTGAGTAAAATTTCCAGTAGAAAAATAACTCAATGGGATGAGATTTTGTACAGAATATAACTGACCTATAATTAAGGTGCTCGTGCATTTATAGATTGAGATATTGAGGAGAATGGACTTTATGTCTAAAAACACCTGCTCACTGTTGTAATCAGGATGTTTATTTATGATGGTTTTAAATATTTAAAGGCCTTATGCAATGTAAACCCTCTCCTGATTACTTCTAAATTTGTTAAAAAAGAGAAACTGAAAAATGTTTTATAAAGTTATGGCCTAGTTCAGTCTTGTGGCATATATTAATGGTGTGAATTTTTTTTTATTTATGAACTAGCTAAAATGTTTTTTTTTGCAGAGTTATAATTGATCAGACTCAGAGCAGATGGGCAGGGCAGAATCTAATCATTTAACTAAATTGTAGTCTTAATTGCGGAGGTGGTGGTAGGTTGTTGTCTGCCTTTCTTACATGTTGTTTTTATTAGTTTCTTCAGTGAGTTTCATCTTCCCCCAGATTTAAGAGAATTTGTGGTTGCAAACATCAACAGGTTATTTTTATGCTTCACCTGCCTTTCCCCTGTAATTTTCAACCTTTGCTGCCTGTTTGTTTTCTCAGGTTTTCCCCTTTTTGGAAACTAGTTTAAGAGTTGATAAGAAAGTTTTAGTTCTTTAAGGAAATTACTATTTGGATTCAGTCAGTCTTCCAGCTTGTTTTAAATTCCCTTCTTTTCATGGTCTTGGTCAGTAATAGATATTCTGCATGAAATGATGGTTTAGTGATGCTACATACTTCACCATAGAAATCACAAAGTTTGAGCTTATTTGCAGCAATACACGGACAGGCCATTTGGGAAGAAATGAGTAAACTAACACAGAGGGCCCATTGAACACGAACAACTTGCCAAGCTTCTCATGCTTTATTTTCCATCTTAAGTTTTAAGTTACAGAATTTTGAGGTCCTGACATAAACTGTGCAAAAAACAAGGGCCTTCTTTTTATACAATCCTGTTTCTTCACTATTCCTTAGTTATTATGTTGATCAGTTTTCCACACTAACTTTCTGATACATAGTCACAGCAAAGTGAACTTTTTTATGCTTCAATGACTTGACTTGCTCCTAATATTTTAAGTCAGACCTCTAATATTTACCATGAATGTGTCTTTATTTTCTGTTGGCTATTTGACATCCTTTTAAGGGGAAAAGGTTATGGGAAAGAGTAATTCATTTGACTGTGTATTCGGTCTACAAGTCTGCTAGTTTCACTTCCATCTGAATTGATGATCACTTTTGATATTTCCATTGATAATCAAGAGTTGAAAAGCTTTGCTTTTAAAATGTGTTGAAAAAGGTCCCAATTTGTTAAATATTTAATTTTTTATCTTCTCATGAATATGGAATTGCTAAAGTGGTTTAAGGAAAGTTGTATTTTTTTTTAATGCAGTGTACAAAACACCTTGTATTGATTATAGCCTTATTTGAATTAAGATTGGGGCTTCATATAAATACATGCTGGGCTTACCTTACTGGCGATCTTGATGACCCTTGAAATAACGAATGTCATGGGCTCACAGTGTCCACTTTTCTATTATCGAGTGTTGGTTTTTATTTGGGGATATTGATTCAAATACCATTTAAAAAAATCTTCATTTAGGACTCTCAATTTATTGGTCCTTTGAGATTTTGAAAGAATAGGCTGAATTCCCCCAGCCTTTTAATTGAATTTCCTTAATTTAAATAATAGTAAAGGGCGGTTTAACCTTCCACCACTACTGCTACTATCAAAACCCAAGTTTCCCTAATACTTTCTTGTTCACATATGCTTCTGCACACCGGTGCTTATAGTAATGCCTACCAGTGGTGACAGCCACAACATTTTTAGATCTTTCTTATTTAATTGTGGTAAATAGGACTAGTTGTAAAAATTGATTATAACCACAGCAGTGGTGAAGTATAGTTTTTTAAATTACTTGTGTTATTCAGTGGACTTCTTACTTGAAGAGATAATATTTAGCTAAAAGGCTGTTGTCACCATAATTCTGGTTATTGGTAGAGCTATCAGCACTGGTTTTTGAAATAAGTTCTATTGAGCCCTCCTTTGTATACTTTTAGCAATCTTGATGGCCTTCAGAATAGCCGTTTTGATGCCTACTTTTAGTTCTAGTCAAAATAATCAGGTACTCTGTAGCTTTGAAACCCTCTTGTCTTACAGATGTGGTTAGGTGTTGATGTACCAAATCAAGGTAGTAAACAGTCCAAGATGCAGTTGGAGGCCATCCTGCCCTGCCCTATGCTCTGTGAACTGACCTAGCTAGGCCTTGTTCCTCTGTCTGTGAATGCGTGACTCATCGATATGGGCGTTTGTGTTGGGCCCATACCAACCTTGTTTAGTCCCACAGTGTTTTGTTCGCCCCACGGAGGCCAAGAAAGCAGCAGATGAAGCCAAGATGAGGTTTGCCCACATAGATGGAGATCATCTGACACTGCTGAACGTTTACCACGCTTTTAAACAAAGTAAGTTTTAATTAAGTTAAATTTCCACTTTTATGGAAATATCAAGTAACAATATTGATTTCTATTTCTCATTTGACTTTTATTTATTTTTATGTTTATGTATTTGTTATTAATGAGACCTTTGTATTAAAAGCACATCCATAATTATTTTAAATTCTGATTGGGATAAAAAATGGAGATCTTACTCTGGCTAACTATTTTATTCTAAAAATAAAGCTACATCTTAAATATTTATTGAATAGGAATATTTTATTCTGATTATTTTTTAAATTGCTGAGTTTTTGTGACAGATATTTGTAAGAAAATGATTTTATATTTTTGCCTTTATAAAACACTTCATAAGAGATAAACATTTAAATTCAGAGATATACTATAAGGCTAGAATAGTGAATATATCAAAATCATAAAATCATCTAAAAATAAAGCATGAGTTTTGTAGAACCTGTGTAATACCAGATTGTGATCATGTTGATTATTGATCAGTAGACTGAAAACTGAATTTTTCCTAAGATGATATTAATGCAGAATTGTTGCTGTACAGATTTCTGAATATATAAAAGGTAGTTCATTCAGAAGTCTTTAAAACTTTTTTTGCTTTTGGTTCTAATTGTTTTGAAAACTATAACAGTAGCTTTCTTAGACCATTTTGTTCCAGTGATATAGCTATATAATTTGTCCATTGCTGCTCAGTAAGGAAATTGGATCGATAATTCAATTTTTTTGACTACTTTTTACCTACATACTCTGAATCGGGCATTCAAATTTTCAATTTCTCACCTCGGTGAGGGGCTGCAATTAATTTGACAAAGAACACTGCTACTTTTCTCTTTTTCTTCTCATCATTTCAATTGCATGGGTGTTTGTTTTTGTTTTTTTCTTATGTCAAGGCCTTTATACATGTTTGTAGACTTAATAACAGTTTAATATTTTCTGATCTTTTGGCAGAGAACGGGGCTGGCCCTGTAATTTCAGGCTTAGGAAACTTCTGTAGCTACAGGTCAGCAGCTGCCCTGCAATTTAGTCTCTTAAAAAGTTGCCTGGGAGATTAATGACTTGCCCTTGGTCTCACAGAAACCACAGAAACTTGTGTCAGAAACAGGACTTGAACCTGGTTCTGCCTGACTGGTATATTTTGCCATTTTTCATAGTAAGGAATATTGCAATGAAAATAGTTTGAGGTACAGTGAAGCAGTTAAGGTATCTAGCCTTTCTAATTTATCAGTTGTTTCCTCAGAATAAATAAGCCAATATGAGGACTTGTGGAATTAGTCGCTGTTTTAGTTGTTACTTGTTTTTCACAGGGACATAATCATTTGTAAAGTGCTACCTTAGGCAGAGTTTCTTTGTTAAAGTTAGTTTGTAATCTGCTTTACCTCTTGAGTAGGCTTTTGGGAGTTTAAATGAGATTTTTGTTTTTAAAGGGAATCTTAAACTTATAATTTAAGGGATTATTTTGTTTGTTTTTGGCTAATGTTAATGTCAACAAATTAATTACCTAAGCAGAAGTAATGTTGCACAGAAAAAAAAATGCTGCAGACAAGCTCTTAAGGGAATAATAAAAATTTGATTCCATTTTAGTTTTTAAGCTGTATTCTCTCTAACTTCAGCATAGTCAGTTTTCTTACACGGTATGAACACATACCAGTTTGAAGATAGAACCTCAAGTATATAACTTGATGTATATGTGTAGGAGAAATAAGATGTAGCTTTATATTCCTTTAGTATGCCAGAGGAAATTTGCTTCTATCACATTTTGCAAGGAATAGTCTTATCAAATGGGAGTTTAAACACACAAATAGTATTTTCGATACTAAGTCCTTATAACTAAAAAGTAACACAAGAAGTTACTGTTAAATATGCTTTAGAGTAAAGGCTGTTTGGGAATTATTTGTGGGGCTTCCAAATGCCATGTGAAACAATGTCTGCTTGTGACTAAAGACTAAAAAAACTTTCTGTCTTGATCCACGTTGGTCACTATGAAAATTTATTTTTTTTTCCCCAGTGACATCTAAATATAAGGGGGAGAGAGAATAAGGTATCAAGTACTATGTTACATCAACGCACAGGCATTGTCTAGATAGGGGGAACACAGCATGGTCTATAGAATGATCTATAAGACAAGGAGGTCTTAGAAATCAGCGTGGGTTAGGAGAAAGTCCTGGAAATCAGGAAAAGCCTGGGATTGACTCCTGCCATCATTAGCTGCTTTAACATGAGTCAGTCACTCTCCCCCCAAGTCTTTAGTTTCCTTAATTATAATAGGAGAAGACTAGATGGTTTCCCAGTTTCCTTCCTGTGATAAATCTATGATTTTTTGATCCTTTGAAGTAAATTATTAGAACATTTCTAATTTAAAATCTAAAGTTAGATAAAGGTTTATGTGGATTGAATTCCATTACAGCTAACTAAATCACAGTTTAAAAATAAAAACAAATTTCTTGGTCTTAGATTTTATTCCATTGAATTTAAGCCCCCCCAAAAAAATTATTAAGGGAATCATTCAAAATGTCAGCTTGGAGATTTATAAATGGAAGCTGGAGGGCACATTAGAAGTCTTTTCAGTTAATCCCCTTCATTTTATGGGTGGGAAAGTGAGTCTTGAAGACATCAGGTTCCTGAGGTCACATTGGTAGAGGCAAAGACTGAATCTGAGTTTAGATCTTCTGTGCCCTTGGTCATTTTGATTAGTATGGAAATTACTCCCTGTAAAGTGGGGGGGGGGGGGGGGGGCGGCGAAGAATCCAATCAATTGTTTTTAAAATTATATCTCATCTCTATTTTGACTCACTAAGGATTTAGAAAGAGTTTCATGGTGACATCTAATTTAAATGACATGACAGTCTAGAATTCTAAAGTGCATAAAATAGCTTTATTTTTCTGGTTTGACCACTTAGTTATATATTTTTTTAAATTAGGTAAATTGTTTGGATGATATATATCCTTTTTCTTTTTTCTTTCTTTTTTTATTTTTTAAACATTGCAGATCATGAGTCGGTTCAGTGGTGTTATGACAACTTCATTAACTACAGGTCCCTGATGTCTGCAGACAATGTACGCCAGCAGCTGTCGCGAATCATGGACAGATTTAATTTGCCTCGTAGAAGTACAGATTTCACAAGCAGAGACTATTACATTAATATAAGAAAAGCTTTGGTTACTGGGTATTTTATGCAGGTATGTGAAGAAAATAGGGTAAAAGTCCACTGTTCACATTGGTATTCTTTGCTTTTCTCTAATTGGCCTTTAATTCTTCAAATGTAAAATGAATTTAAGAAACCTAGTGAAAATTGCTCTTAAAAGGTTGTTTAGTCAGGATGTCTCAGAGGAGCTTTTATTAAGAAATTTAATATGTCTGAGAATGTGTAACCAATTAACCCAGTAAATGGCAAAGTTGGCATCGCAAATCATGCATACTTAAATTTTAGTTTTATTAATGTAATCTCACTTGTATCAAATGGCCAATCTGGTCATTATGAAGCTATATAACTGACATTTATTACTTTAAAAGTATAAAAAGAAAGCTTTAATTCCTCATAAATGATTTTTTTTCAATTAAGTTTTCTTAATCTAAACAACCAGAAAAATCACATAACCAGAATATTGGCTATACAACTATGGAATGATTATCAATAGTCATATGATGATGACCCTGATATACCGAAGTACACTTTGAATTATTCTTTCTTGGCCTTAACTAGTTAAATTTTATAACTAGAAGCCAACTTTGAGCTTTTCAGCAACTGTTGAACACAGAAAGTCTAAAGGTTTAATGAGAGATTCTATCCATTCCAGTGCTTTATGTGCCTTTTCAAGAGCCACATAATTCCTGCAACTGGCTCCCTGAGCAGCATTGTTTATAATTAAACTAGTGGAGATTTACAAGCTGATCTTCATTCTGTTTTTGCTTTAGGAAGAGTTGCTTGTACCCATGTAGAAAATAGCAGTATTCTGCAAGGTCAAACAAGGAATGACTTTTAAAAAAACTTCCTCATGTTAGCTTTTAAATTCTTTCTCCATTCTTTGGAGGTCTTATGAATCCAGTGATCTCAGCTATTATTCTCCCTCACAGCCAGTTAATTGTCAAGTTCAATTGATTCTCCCTCCAAAGTATTTTTGCATTAATGCTCTCAACTTCATAGTAGCATGTTGATTTAAATTTGTTGACTTCATACATAAATTGTTAGCTAGCATGGGCTAGCTCTCTTTTTCAAATGGCCCTAATCTCCAGATTTCTATAACTGCTTCTCTTTCACTTTTCCAAACTTCCCACCATGTGCTTTTCCCTCTTAGAAATTATAGTTATTATATATTGCTTCTATGAATATTGCTAGTTACATGATGTTTCCCCCACTAGTATGTCTTTGAAAACAGGGCTTATGTCTGTCTTGGTATTCTCTGTTCTAGGGACAATGCCCATAGTAAGAGCTAAATAAAAGTTTGTTTACCCACTATTTCCCTGACTTTAATCTATCCTTCTGAAATATGGCCATGCCTTTCCCATGCTTGAAATTTTGAGTTATTGCCTGGATAAATAAAAATCCTTTACCTGGCATTAAAAGTTTTCTCCTTTAAACACTGCTCATTTACATATTCCATTTTGGCTAAACTTTGGCTAATAGCTGTTCCTCAATCTCATTATGCCCTCTCCTGGCCATCCCCCATGACTAGAATGTACTTCCTCCACATCTCTACCTATCAACATACATTCCCTCTGAGTCCTGGCCACTTTTCTAGCTACTTTTCCTGATCTTCTGCTTCCGTAAGTATCCTTCAGAGTATTTGGGGCATCTCCCTGTATCATAGTACCCCCTGTGTCATACTCACTTCCACACGTGCCTTACTCTTTCTGTGGCATTCAGATAAACTTTTCTGTGTGTCTGTCAATCGATAAATATTCACAATGGTGTTTCTCTGTGTATTTATATAATCTATATTGCCAAATCATTGCATAAGACAAATTAATAGCAGAGATATTAAGGAAGACAAATCCTTTGCTTTGTGAGAATGAACTAAATAGAGAAAAAGGTGACATTTTTGTCATAGTAGAATTATAGAAAATAGTTGATTGCATAAAGTTTTTGTATTTTTGTCACTAGAGTTATCTGGAACTATACACGTACTTTTATTCTCCTTGTTTTCTCTTTGTTCTTTGATTTTACTGATTATACTAAGTATGAATAATAAGACTAATTGAACATTGTATATCTAGTCTGTTTTAGAATGATCTACTCTACTCCGAACACATTGCAATACAAAGGCAAGAACCATCTTGGAAGAGTTGATTTTCCTTGTATTTTCATGAAATAAGCCCCACAAGTGCTCATATTTTCCCATTCTTTTATTTCACTAACTCTTAGGAGAATTTTTTTTAAGTTATTATATTCTACGAAAGTTCTGTATTTGATGATTTTATTTGTATCTCTTTCCTTACTCTTTCTTTTCTCCAGGCTAAAAATACTCCTTTAAAAATATTAAATAGGCTCTGTTAACTATAGGAGAGTAGTTATATAGAAGAATTCCAAAGTAAATAAAAAGTTGTACAAGGTTATTTTATCTTTTTTGCTCCATTTCTAATAATACTCGATGAAAAAGGAAATGGCTGCAGACGGAGCTCGTCCATTTGCTTTTATATCCGGTTGAATCTGTTTCAACACAGCCTATCCAAAGGTGGAGCTGGGGAATAAAGATAAATTCCCTTCATCCTCACCCCACTGATTTTTTAAAAGTAGCATTTTCAGGAAATGAGAAGAGAAATTATGAGAAAATTTCTTATTTTAAAGTATTTTTTTCCATAAAGATTTTATATTCTTTAGCTTGCTTTTCTCCAAAGTATTATAAATTAATATTAACATAACACTGCAGCTTTAAAACTATGTTTAAAATTTTGAGTGGTATGGTTGTGAGATGAGCTGACTTTGTCTCATATGCTGGCTTAATTCTCCCCCCATTATGCGACCTGGGTCAACTCATTCAATTTCTGTGATTTTTTTTTTTTTTTAATGAAGCACTTGATTTGATATATAGTGTTTTATTTAGCCATTCTTGTATTTCAGAACCTAGTCTGAAGTTGGGAGAGTTAGTTCTCCATCTTTAAGTTGTGTAATCACTACTGTACGTTATCATTTTGTCAGTGAGAACTAGAAAATTCACTTTGTAGGGGATAGAGACATTTTTAGATCTTCACTAAACATTCTGAATTGGATTGAAAAGACAATATTATCTCATGGGCAAAGCACAAGGTTTGGATTCCCAAGACCTGAGAAGAAAATTAGATGTCATGTCACTGACTAGCTTTGTGGCAGTGACCCTTAGTTATATCATCTGTGAAATGGGGAAGCTGCTAGCTTTCTCACAGGATTGTTTTGGACAAACTACTTTATAAACTGCAAGGTCTTATGATTAATATTGTAGAGATCTATATGCTTGATGAGAACAGCAATGTTAATGCTGTGGGAAGTTATTGATGCTGTGAATGTGACATTATATGCAATGATCTTCATGAAGAGAGGTGTCTAATCATCTTTTTGTTGAAATCCAAGGATACTCATTTTGTAGCATATGGTTTTTATTTTGGAGGGCAGGGTTGCTTCTCTATTTATATTTTTTAAATCATTTTATATTTTTCTGGTTCTGCCTACTTGTTTTGCATCATGTCATGCTTTTTTTGTATTTATGATACTCATAATTTCTTATAGTACTATAGTATTCGATTCTATTTATTAACTACGTTTTGTTTAGCCAGTCCTCAATCAACGGACATTTATTTGCCTCTGGTTTTTTTCTACTGCAAAAAGTGCTGATGTAACATGTATGCATGGGGGCTGTTTTTACAGACTCCATCTTAAATGATTTTATTTCTGAGATAATTGAATCTAATAACCAGAATCTACCAATAGCACCTCACTTATAGGGAGGAGAGATCTTCAATTTTTGTGGTCTTTTGCAGAATTGAAGCTTTATCCTTGTGATCACTGATTTTTTTTTTAAATTAATCATTTTGTTAGAAAGTATTTCTTAAATATATATTTCCCTGAACATAAGGAAAAGTAAAATCTTTTCTCCTCATTCTTCTTGACTTCTCTGTTGAATGGCTCTCTTCTAAGAACCTCTTCTCTGAGTCGCCCTAAGATTATTGTCTGCTCATTTTTCCTCCTCCTGCCCTTCTCACTGTCTCCTTTGCTAGATCCCTATCTGGATTTCATCTCCATTTGAGGGTATATTGCATAGCTGTCCTGTACGCTTTTCCTCCTCCCCTGCCCCCTTGAACATTTTCTTGGTCTTTGAATTCAGATATTTCTGTCAGTGACACACAGATTTACATATCCAAGTCTCAACTTCCTCTTGAGGCCCCAGTCTTGCTTCTCACTGCTTGGTAAATATTTCCTCCTGGGTGTCCTGTAGACATTGACTTACTTTAGACATCATTTGTTAACTGCTTTGGCCCCAGATGCTATCTTCAGTCTGGCAGTGAGCTGGAAAGCCAAGTTTCTTACATTTGGATCAATTCAGTAATTTGAATGAGCATCTATCATGTGCTGGTCCTCTCTCTTCTTTGGTGAGAATTGGTCATAAAATAACATCACTGCTGCTTTTTATGAGCTCCAAAATTCGAGGTTCTAGAAGTATAAGATTTCATGCAAGAAGGAACCCTTAGAGAGGTTATTTTACAAACTAGAAAACCAAAGCTCAGGGGAGTGATGTCAAAATCACCCAGAGAGTACTGGGTTTAGTATCCACTGGCTCCATATTCATTGATCTGTGAGTTGTATTCTAGGAAACTGCCTGTAAAGGGGCATCACATAGAGCCAAATTTTGTATGTTCTAATACTGTTCAAAGCCAAAAGGAAAGCATAAAATTTAGCCTTCGGCAGGTACGTGGGAGGAGTGAAATCCAAAGCCACAGAAATGGGAGGCCATAGTTATGCTTGATTAAATAAGTATCTCTTAAAACACTTTAACTTCCCAATTGTTGCATCACAGTATTAATTTAGTTTGGTTTTAATTTTAGGTGGCACATTTGGAACGGACAGGGCATTACTTAACTGTAAAGGATAACCAAGTAGTGCAGCTACATCCTTCAACTGTTCTGGATCACAAGCCAGAATGGGTGCTTTACAATGAATTTGTCCTGACAACAAAGAATTATATCCGGACATGTACAGATATTAAACCGGAATGGTAAGCAGATGGTTTTCTTTGAAATGTTCCATTTTTCCTTAAGAAATCATGTGGTAGAAAAGTAATTGATACTGTATGGATATGCTGAGTGAGTGTGCTGATTGAAGATAGTTAACCATTAATCAGTTCATGAATTATCAAAATGAATGAAGGATTTGTGTTTGTAATATTTTGTGTATGGGATTTTCTTGTAGTTGTTGTTTATTCTGAATTGTACATTTGATATTTGACTTAACATACCCGAAAAATTGACTCAGACTCTGCTTTGTCTTATTACCTGTACGTGAAAAGTTTGCCACACAGTGACGGAAGAGTTCACATTTGCAGTCACCACAATTAAGTTCTTTTGCTGTTGGCTCACCAACCAAGGGACTTCACCCGCAATGTTTTTCACTCAGATGGAAATAGAAACATGCTTGTCTCAAGGCTGCTATATTTGGCCATCCAATAAGAATCCTCAATCACATTGGTAGGAGGCAAGTGGTGTTCGCCTGCTAGGGCCAAGGAGCTGCTCAATCCTGCATCTTATTTAGGGCTTGTGATTCCTGGGCACTTTCTGCAATACCTTAGGTGCTAACCTAATGTGGACTGCCACAGAGCCTTTCACAGGATACATGGTTGTTCTTTGACTTGGAAAAGCTTGATGGTGGCTGTTTTTAGTTAAACAGATAGAAGGTCTTTAGCTCCATATCTTAGCTTGCATTTTTCTCAAAACCTTCATGGTTTGGTTACCTTGCTTAAAGGCTTCAGTGTGGGTGACTTGTTTTCACTCTGTCCACTCAGATATCAGGGACTCCTAAAGGGAGGAGCAGTTGAAGAGATGAGGGGAGAGTGGAAGCTGAAAGCCAAAAAGTGAAGAAAGATGGTCTGAGTAGTGGGCATAGTATATTGTATGTCTAGAGTAACCCCAACAGATTACTGTACTAATTGTACTGGCCACCAACTAAAGCCTACCTTATCTCCTGTCTTATCTGTGCCCAAATCTTCCAAGCTCAGTGACAAGTTGATGTCTCTTCTTCCTTTCCTTTTGCTTTCATGATTACATTTATCTAGGTCTAAGAGGGGGTACTTTGAAGTCTCCCGCTAATGTATTTTTGCTATCCTTTTCCTCTTTTAACTAACTCATTTCCCGTTTTCCTTAAGAATTTGGGTGCACTGCCATTTGGTATACTCCTTTTATTTCCCACTAGACCTGTGATTTCATTGCTATAGGGTACTCCCAGTGCAGATTGGCATCTAGTTAAAAAACATAGAATTCTTTCTTGCTGAAATAAATATTTGAAACAATTTATTATGTCCCATATTTCTTTTCTCCATTCCATCTTAGTAATAGAAATTTATGTTTTGTGGAGCTGTATTTAAGTTGATTTCTATGAGAATTCAAACAGAAACCTGATTAACATCATAATTGATAACAGTGTTGGCAAAAATCTGCTGTACAAATGCAACCAGTGCTGGTTGTTTCAATGTAGAGTTTCTCAACTCCCTCATTATCTATTACCAGAATCCACTCTGGGGTGATGCCCAACATGGTTAGTTGAGGAATTTGGTATTTGTTTGCTTCTTGTGTGGAATTTTTTTTCCTTCATGATAAAGGGTGTTTGAAACCTGAAAATGTGAAACATTGCTGTCTTAGCACAAGGAATTGACTAAATAAATTGCCAATAAATCGTCCCTAATACTTAAAAGTAATAATTAGTTTCCTAAGATCTAGTATGATTTGTTCAATTACTTAAAAGTAGAATTGAAGTTGAGTAGAATAATCTGAATAGTCAGTAGTGTATATTCTCAAGATACTAAGAAATGTGATGTGCCTCAGGTCCCCTTACTCAATTTAGTAATGTGAAGAGAGCTTTTTTTCATTAAAGTCATGTGGAAATATCTTTTAGAACTATATTTGAGATGGTGAGAAATTTAAACTTGCTACTGGTTTTAAGATTAACATTGGAATACTTAGAATATTTTGCATGTGTTTTTATTCATGAATTGGATTTGCAGATTTTATCGTGTTCGTTAGTATCATAATTGGTAACCGTTGTTCAGCCAGCCAACAAGTATTGCTTAATAGTATTTTAATCAAATAGAAATATTGTAATGTTTAAATTTTTGTTGACAGGTTGGTGAAAATTGCCCCTCAATATTATGATATGAGCAATTTCCCACAGTGTGAAGCGAAGAGACAGTTGGACCGCATCATTGCCAAACTCCAGTCCAAGGAGTACTCACAGTACTGAAGCAAGCGCGTGGAGCTGAGACGAATGAACTCAAAGCTCAAGTTGTGCTCTTCACGTTGGTTCAATAATGGCCTTTATTTGAAAGCTTTTTAATTTTTCTTTACAGTAAATATTCCATTCTGATTTCATAAATTAAACATTTATGCCTCCTTTTTGTGTTGACACTGTAGCTCATACTGGAAAAGTCGATCAATGTTTTGCAGTTTATTGAAAGTAGTTCTATATATATAACAATGTTATAAGCATTTCTTTAGAAATGGTTGAAAATGCTTCTAAAATGTGATTATCGACCATGGTATGCATGATCGTTGTAATTGTTGACATTCCTTTTAGAAGTTGTGAAATGTTACAACTTGTGCTTATGTAGACACAATCTTCGGTCTCAGTACAGAGGCAATGACTTCAATAAAGTCTATTTATACTAATTTTGGCCAGAGTACTTCAGTATCTTTGTTCTGGTCTCAGAATGGATAGATTTCTTTTCCTTTCCCCCTCAGTGTAAGTGCTAAAGTAATGATAAATGTAACATTTGTGATATGAGAAAAAAGGTTTACATGTTATATATCATATAAACTCAGGTCTATACACTTTTCTCTACAATAACTTCTTCATAGAAATGAATCAAATTTATCATTCAAAAAGCCTATCCTGGAGTCTTGGTATGTTAAATAAGATGTAATGTAATTGGAGAAAATGAGTGCTAGGACATGGTTTTCATCCAAAATAAAAATTCGAGAAGAAAGGCTATATAGTAATAATCTTTCCTCTTCCCCTCCCCCCATACATAGAATACATTTCTCTTCTCTTCCCCCCCTTTTGCAGGCCACTTATCCTGTCTCATGTTACAGGCAATTTAATGAGACCATTAAGTTGCAAAAGTGTTGCTAACTTACATCAGTAGATGGAATGTTCACACAGAATTTCCTTCACTGATGAAGGCACAGGCTTTAATCCCCGTCCCATCACATACTATACTGACCCACCTCCAAAAAGGAAGCAAAAGTCGTATTACTAAATATTTTTTAAAGCTCATCCTTTTCCTGGGTAGTTTAAAAGAAAGTAGCTTCTTGTTGGTTACTGAAACTGATCAAATGTAAAAGTGTCACAATAGATCCTGAGCGTTGAATGTCCCGGGCTAGGCAGCGTCATACATTTGAAAGGTAAAACATTTTCAGATCAGGAATTGAAGTTTTGGCTTGGCAGTTAGACTAATAAAACTATTTAGCACCACAAGTCAAAAATATAGGCCATTTTTGTCTCGAGGGGTGTGTGTGGGGGGGAGTTTCTATTCTGAATCTCACATAAATGGACTTTTTCTCAACTGTAGGTTTAAGGTATTAAAATGAATGTGCTATTAAATAATGCTTCATTTGATCAATTTCTAAAATTAAATTTGTAGGTATATCTTGTGTTTCAAAGGTACATTTAGTAGTTGATTTTTAGGATTTGGTCCTACTTTGTAACATTAACTCTTTGAAGCCACTAAGGCCTTACATAATGGTAATTGTCATTTACTAAATTGTTGCCCTGGTGACCTTGAAGGGACTAATATACATGATTTGTTTCCAAAGAAATTTCTACACTAGGAGAATATGCCTGATTACCTTTGGAATACATTTATAGATCAATTTTAAAACTCACTGCACTTGAGTCCTTTGGCTACATTACCTGCTAGGGGTCAATGTGGTTCTTTTTCTTTTTATGTTTTTTTTCCCTTTTTAAAGGCTAGGCTTAATAAAAGTGACCTTCTGGCACTTGACTCAAACTGTGTTTTCATGGGAAAGTATTGTCAAAGGAATACACTTTATAAAAATGACCTGTTTAAGATCTATGCTACAAATGTACAATTTCTGGGTCGTTGTAAATGTCAATTGGAGCCTTTATAGATTTCAGTGTGGCTTACTTTAAATGGAGTAATCTTGAACTTTAAATTTGATGCTTCAAAGCTATGCATTTCAGTTGATGTTGAACAAAGATTTTTAGAGCAAAGTTTAGCAAAGTTTCTAGGAAAAGTAACAGCAGTCTAATAATAGATATACTTCTTGTTAATAGGAGTTACTATCAGGAGACAGTAGGTCTAGGCAACTTCACTGCCTTCATCATGTTTGATGTTATTTTCACTAGAAGGCACCTGACCAAAGCTTAGGCATTCTAAGGATTGAAAAACATTTGTATGTGACATTATGTGCCATGTCTGTTATAAAGATTGCCAATTCCTACTTTAGAATTAAATTCTGCTTAATATGTTAAATTGTTTTGCATTTTACTTTTCCCAATAAGGAATTTGAGGGTAATTTTTCAGTGAAAAAGACAACCGTTCATTAAATGTTCATTGTATCCTTTAAATGACTTGATTTGGTGGGATTAAGCAATGTCATAGAATTTTGGATGAGGAGACTTGAGGTCCAGAAGGCTGAGCCCATAATCATATGGCCAGTTAGTTACAGTTATATTAAAAATAAACCAGATTTTTATTTCAAAAGGGAGGGAAGGATTGGTTTTCTTGAGGTAGGGAATTTTTAAACCTTTTTTTTTTTTTTTTTAATTTGGCTCTCTCATTTCTTAAAGTATTAGCAGCTGCCATGAGGATAATATGAGGAAAATAGGAATTTAAGAGAAATAACTAAAAGGTTGATGTCTAGGGTGCAACAACAGAATTTTATAATAATCTTAGAAAATTTAGAATTTGGATGGCACTTCAGACTTCCTAACAATCTATATCATTCAATGAAAAATACTCCCCAAATCATCATAATTGCTTAAATACCTCTAATGAAGAGGAGCTAGGAGCTCTTTTGATGAGCTAGGATCTCTTACTCTGTTTTTTAAAGTTTTTCTTTATTTGAAACATTGATTATTTGTAATGTCCATTTCCTAATTATTGTCTGACCTTCAGCAGTGGGAGAGAACATTTTTGTTCCCTTTTTTTGCACTGTGTGAAGAAAATTCACGGCTCCCTTTACATTATTTTCAGACATTTCACCCTGCTTGTGTTTTCTTGGCTTGATCGGGTTTGTCAGGATTTCACGATTGTACACACAACTGACCCCTGTATGGGGTTCTAGATGTGATCTTAGGAATACTTGAGAGAGGTCTTGATAGGCTCAGCTGGATTGCTATTCAAGTTTCTTCCATCTTGTGGATTCTGTGCTTTTTCAGTTCATTTGTCTAAAGTATGGATTAGACTTGCACATGATTCCATCTCTGAAATTCTCTGATTCTAATGTAGACAAAGATGAAAACATTTTGAGTTATTGTGAGTTGTTTTGGTAACTGCAGTGATTTTTATCACCTTTAACAAGATCAGTTCATTAAATTTTTTTTCACATTGACTGCTGTCAAGCCAGCCCTTCTCTATACTGTAGTTGACTTTGAATTTCATTTTAAGATTGTAAAGTTGCTTAGTAGCAAAAAAATGTTTTCTGGAAACCTTAACGTAGTTAATTTTTTGAGTCCTTCACGGTATTATAAGGGTGCTTTAAAAAAAAAAAACTATCTTGGTTTATAGTTTGTATAACAAAGTGCTCTTTCTAGTGTAGTGTTAATGCTGCTAGAACTAAGCTGAGAATTCAGTTAGTCATGTTAATCTTGTACCATTATAATCAGGAGAGGTTTATTCGATATGTAAGTGTAAAAATAAGGTTTGTATATTTGATTGTTTTTTAAATTGTCCCATGGAACAGTTAGATTAGATTGTGTTCCTAAAAATGTGCAAATAACAAATGTGGCCAAATTTAGTCATTCAGTATATATTGTTTTGAGTGCCCCTGTGTTCATAGTAATGTCCTACAATTGAAGTAGTTATTAAAATACAAGGTGCCTCTTCAGCCCCCTCCTTTCAGGGACTTAAACTCTAAATAAGAGAGATCTGATGGACATTACTTCACACTGGTATATGATCAGTACAATAAGAAAAGATAGAAAGTGTTGTGGAAAGCTCACATCCAGGTGGAAAAGCTTCATTGAGGAAGAGATGGGATGTTTTATCTGCTACCTGGAAGAGAGTTAGGATTTTAGCCTGCAGGTGTTCTTGGGAGATAACAGCATGCCAGGCTTGTAGGAAAGAGTTCAGGCACAGGAAGTTTGGCCAGAGAGGTGTTCAGTGTCCTAGAAATCAAGAGATACAAGTTTCTAGAAGTGGAAGATGAATATGAAGAAGAGCTCATAGAGATGTGATGAATTTAAAACTAAGAGGAGTACTTTTACTGATTTTAGGGAATTCTTTAATAATATGAACTTTTAGGTTGTTTGAATAGAATAATGGTAAAGTGTAATACTCGGAGAAATTTGGTAGAAGGAAAGTTTTCTTGTTTTTTAATAGAGAACTTGAATGTGTTTTTAGGCAGAGAGGGAAAATGTGAAGATCAAGAGGGAGATGGAATTAAACACAGATAAAAAGGCCAGCCTTTGAGGATAAGGAGGAATGAATCGTAATGCAGAGATTTTGGAAGTTTTAGAGAATTCATTCGCTTAGAATAGAATTGAGCTAGTTTAGGAACATTAGAAAATGTGGAAAAAACTTAAGGCAGCTGTATGTCATAAAATAAATATAAAGGGCAAAAGGTTTGCTGAGCAGCTTGCCAGCCAAGGTTCGATTCTGTCAGTTTTAGTAGAAAATGGTTGAGGGTTGGAAAAGCCAGCCCTTTGTTATTTAGGATTGGGGAGTGATGTGGGTTGGTGTTCGGGATTGAAAAAGCCTTATAATTTGAGGATCTTTTTAGAAATCATAAAATGCTTTTATTTTTTTAAATTGACCTTACATCTTTCACTATGTTTTAAACATATATATATGAGAGACAAACAATAGTGACAGTTCTCTCTCTTAGTTTATGCAAAGTGAACTATCTTTATTTCAGACCATAAATTCTTTACAAGATTGAATAGGTGTTCACAAGTTATTTGAAATAGGGAATTTTAGCTCACTTCTATATATTAGACATGCCTGATACTGAGGAATGATCAGAAGAAAATTAAGGTGGCTGCTCTTACTGAAAGCAATTTGTTGCATGGAAGTTGTATAAAACAGTGATGTGGGGAGAGCTATTTCTTAATGGTTATAAGAGTATTTTGTTAATAGTGTTGTGAATTGTACAGTGGAATAACAACACTAAATACACTCAAACTTTATGGCGCTAGTGCATACTTAATACCTCATCAAAGAGCCCAGAGGCTTTATGCAGGTAACCTCTACCAGTGCTATTCCTGTTCTTAATTAAATAAGGGAAGATTTTAATTTTAAAAGATCACGGAAAGTAATGTGAGCTATTAGTAGACAGCATGAATAAGATTTCATCTGTGTATTATGATGGTGGGTTTTTGAGATTGATTTTAGTATATTTGCTTTATGTGTTTGTATGCAATCATAGTTATGCTTATCAGCAGTAAAAGATATAAAACAAGTTACTGGAAAGATTATATATTGTAAAAAAGTTACTGAAAAATTTTTAAAGCTTTATTTTGACAATTTTGTCTGATGTGTACTTACTAAGATTAAATACATTACCAGAATGTATTTGTTTCTTAGATTATCTGACATATGGTTTATATTACACCTGCATTACTGTATTTTATATTTTCTTGCATTTTTTTTTAACTAAACCTTCCAATCTCATGTGTTCTGATGTACTAAATTTTCCTAAAGTATATTATTCATTTTTTCCTTATAGATGCAAAATAAATGTGTATTGTTGATGAACTTTCAATAAAGTGCTGCTCTGGTGCCTCATGGAGGTAACCCTGGATTCTCAAAGGCTATGCCAATAAATTATAAACTTGGAAAGGTCCCACAAAGAGAAAACTAGGATAGACCTAAAAGTAGTGGATAGGATATGCCAAAGAGGCTGGTTTTATTTAAGGGAAAAAAAAAAAAAACCAAAACTTCCTTGTAATTAGAGCTATCCCAAAGTTGAACATAATGCTTTTGGAAATAGTCTGTTCATACTCTGTAGAAGTCCTTAGGCCAAGGCTGCTGGAAAACGATTTGTAATTTATTTTAGAAGATTTTTTGTTTATGGACAATTTGTACTGAGGTCCTTTACTACTTTTGAGTTCTGTGAAGTTGCAGAAATTCACATTTTAGCTCAGTGTAAGGGAAAGCTTCAGTTACCTTGATTTATTCATAAGAGACTTCTCACTGCAACACGTTGGCCCGTAGTCTTTTTGGCCACAACATCTTAAAAATTGCCTGTAAATTTTTGGAACAATTGGAGTTTGTTAGTGTTAGGAATTCTCACACTGAATGAAATGTATCCTCAGTGTTGAAGTTGATACTGAAACTAATCTTGATAAGGGGAACAGGTTCTGCAAATGAATTCTTTGCACCTTTTTTAGAGGTGAGTACTTGTACTTCCTCTAGAGATGTCTTCACTGTGGGGGTATACAACAATTCCTGCACAAGATTTTGGAGTATGTGATGTGTACCCTATCCTCTAAGGCATTGAAACACTCTTTTACATGTGACCAGCAATATCCTGTTTAATTTGTTAATTTCCCCAACATTATGTTTTGATTGCCAAAAATGTTGAAGGGCAATTTTACTATAATGATTTTTCCCATAAAAGACTTCCAGTTTTATAGAAATTCAACATTGGAAATCTCATATTTGATTTTGTACTGAACATTTGAGTATCCACCAATTAACTGATTTGATTTTCATTTCCCTGTAAAGACGGGCAAATACCATTCTGGCTTTTGTACAAAGAACAAAACTGGACTAGAGACCGATTTGCCCAGGAAGGACTCATACAGGTTTTCTGACTCTCAACTCAGCTACTTCCACTGCAAGATGCTATCTCCCTTTTTAAATTATGAGTGCTGGAAGGAATAAAGCATGTAGAACTAGTCGTGTAGGCCGTATTTCTGGAATCTCCCACCCAGCCATTCTGTGCTCTTTAGAACATTTATTCCCTCGCCATTTAGGAGACTTCAAGCTGATTGCAGCCTTTCCCAGGTTTATTGTGAGAAAGTACTGAGATGAATTTTCAGTGGAGTGCCTTTCCTCAGAAACACTCTACTGGCACTTCCTAAGAGGGACTGCTTACTTGGTGATTGGCCAATCCTGAGGCTGCTTCTTTCTGCTTGTAGTCACATCACAATTCAGTTGATCATTCCATGAGAATTTCCTTTGTGTTCAGCTCTTGATCTATACTAATAGAGTAAAGCAATGATGTGGATAATGTGGAATAGATGATCATGTTTTGAAATTTATATTTGGTTTTATAATAATAGCACCTCTTCCACAAAAGTGAATTTTCCAGATTATTGATGCTTACCCTTATGAGTACCAGATTTTTTTTTTATTATTGTTTTTTAACTGTTTTAGATGGAAATCTTTTTTAAATGCCCACAATTATCTTTTATTAAGCAGGGGATATGGAATATAATTTAACCTTTTCTTGATGACAGCTTCATTATGAACACTAATTCTAGTACTCCATAATAATCCAGTGCTGGCCTCATGAGCTGTTGCAGAATGGGACAAGCCCTGGGTGCTCTTAATTGAATGGCCCCAGATGACTCTGCTTTTATAGTTCTTGCATCTGCCTTGCATGATTTTTGTCTTCTTTTTTGCTTTTCTCAGTGTTTCTATCTCCAGGGTTCCAACGTAGCTGATCTCTGATACTTCCATTGAGATGGTTTAGAAATAGTTAATTGAATCAATGGAATAATTTAGATCTAAGGAATCTTAAGCCCCAAGTACATGACTTTTTATATTATGCTTTTTTTTTTTCAGCTCTTGTTTTGTCTGTTCAGAGTTCCTTTGTCCTTAGCACCTCGTTCTTATCAATATTCCTTAAGGTCATCAGATTACACGGTCTTTAGCTTAGTGAGGAATGTATATGGATTGTACCCCTATTTCTTAGTTACTTTGTTTTATTTAACAATGGGGGAGTTGGGGTGGCATAGAGTTTTAATAAAGATGTGACCTTGGAGTTCTGAAGTCCTGGGTAAATTTCTGCTGGGCAAACTATTAAACTTCTCCTTGCAACTCAAAGACTACATAAGTTGTATAAATGAGTTAAGGCAATTCCTTCCCTAGAAGTTCTCTAAACTATGTAATCACAAGTCAATACTAAAAGTAAATAAAGGCAAGATTCGGTATCAAACTAATGACTGAACACTGTTGGTTCACCAGAATTGTGTTGAATGTGTTCATCCTGCATTTTAAATTAGCTACCCCATTCGTAATTTTTAAAGGATATATTGTACTCTAAACATGCTTTTTTGTCTCTTAATTATATATTTTCACAAAAATATCACTTAAGAGACCATGTAAAAGCTTTCCTTGAATTCCCATGACATCTTGATATCAAAATAGCATGTAGGCTGACCATTGGTTATTTCTTGCCATGTAACTTAACATTTCTTTCATTTTTTTTTAAATACATTTCTTTGACATCCCTTAATACTATTTTTCTTACATAATTCCTCATTTGGAATATATTGTATCCTCCTCACACACACACTTTTGTCCTTAATTCTACATTCCTTAGGGAATTTGGGAACAATAACATAAAATCTATTTAATGTTAAGGTGAATTGATTACAAAGTGAGTTATGACATTATTTTTGGGTCAAGTATATTTGAATGAGGCAAGACCAAAATGAGACCCTTTTTTGGCCTTACCAAACTATTTCAGCCTACCTCAGGTCTGCAGCAAGAAGGACAGCAAGCACGGACCTTGGATAACTCCCAAGTGCCAACAAACTATGGCTGATTGTTTCTCCCCTTGTGTGTCTGAATAAGTATTTGGGCCTCACTTTATTCATTACATTTTTCTTTCATATATGTAGTTATAAAATTAGTTTCATTGTTCTTATATTAAATTTTCAAAAAGATTATAGTGGAATAGTTTCACATGAGGATCTTTCTTATATTTATTTCTGCCACATTTTAACCTTGTTTCTCAAAATTTGTAAACAACGTTCAAGTTTGACAAGGTTCATCATCACTTTATTGCAATGTCTAGTTTGTGCTTATGTATGTACATGTTAGATACAAGTTTATTTTTTGTAGAAACAAACTAGTCAGACACGGTTACAAAGTACAATATTTAAATTCTCTAAAGAAATTTAAAATATTGGGAATCATTGACCATCCTGTTTCATATCAGAATCTCCAGAACTGCGAGATTTATTTTTCTACCATTTGTATAATATTTTAAAGTCTAATGGGCTTTTAAAAACTCTTTTATTGAAAATTGGAAACTATTAAGAACATATATGTGTCAGTTTATCACTTTCTCCCCCTTTATTTCCAAATCATCTTTCCATTTCTGTATATGGCAATAGCAGTCCAGATTTTCGACTCTTCGGCACTAATGCATTTGAGATAAGTCCATAGTATTGAGGAAATCCTGACTCCTAGTGCCAGCAGGTTAAAAGAAATGCAGTGACAGGCAGAGAAATAGTGTTGTCATAACTTATCAGTGGCCTGTAAATAGGTAGTTTCATCCTGACACCATTTTGAGTGAAGGTGGTTTAATTGTGTTGCCTGCGTCTAGATAAGCCTCTGGGACCCACAGTAAGAGCATGTGAATGCTATGGTTAAAGTGTTTCCAGTCTGTAAAATTAGATTTTTGAAAAGATTTTTTTAAATGTTCCACTTTACATCAAAAGTTCTACAGAAAAGTCACTGTATATATGTAACACATACAAACATCTGTTACCAAGGCACATGTGTGCATAGTGAGTAAAACCCAAATTGGTGTCCCATAATTGTTGATCATTTTAAACCTTATTAAACTATCGTGTGACTCGTTTGTCATTTTTAGTTGTCTCATTTCTTAATGAAAAGCATTTCTTACACATTTGATTTTCTAGGCATAATACTTCAAAAGTCTTTGACATTACTCTGCCACCAGCAGCATAAACATTGAACACGTAAATCAGGCACCAGTTTAGATGGGTACACATAGTGAAAGGTTATATATTGAGAAACTACTTTTTGACATGCTTTTGTCGATTCAAATTTTCTACTGAATTGAAAAATCCGCTTTGGGTTGTAATGGCAGTGGGTTTCATCCTCCAGTGAGTCAACCATTTTCCATTTTTGAAGGTATTGTTTTAACCTCTGAAGTCATGTACCATTTCAGAATGCAAAACAAAAATGTGATTTCTTGGTTCCTTAGATGATAGTGTGTGTAGTGAATGTGGAATGAGTGGGGCTGAATTCACGAGCCATGTGGAAATGCAGTCGTGGACTGTTAGGAACTGAGTTCCTTAGAGATGGTCTGGTCCAAAGGGTGCCGAGTTTGGAGGTGGAAACCCGAGTGTGAACGCTACGAGCAGACCTAAGGATGACTTGTCTGCCACCGGCCCTTGAGAAATGGGAATAGTGGCAAGTCGCTTAGCCTCAGTCAAGGTATGTAAAACACACAGGTTGTAAGTCCCCAGTGAAGGAACCTTTGCAGACTTTACAAGTAGTGTAAATGTCATTGAAGAACCACAATGGCTTCCCTAGGTCTTTCATCTCTCTTGTCAGAGATATTAGGGCCTTGGCTCTTCTCAATTTTAGTGCAGGCTCTTTCTAAATAAGCTTGTGTCATTTGCAGGTTTTAAAAAAAAGTCCAAATGCTGTTTTTAAGTCATTTTTCTGAACTGATTTTTCCAAATATGATAAGAATTTAGGGCAAGAATTTTCAAAGCGGGTAATAATGGCTAAGTGATCCATTAAATGGTCAGAGAAGAAATTCTAAATCATTGCCAATGATCATTTCATTTATTACATGAAATTATTTGATTATAAGGATAATGATCAAATATGTGACTTTTAAAGTGACTCCTTAATTATTCAAAGAAAGTTGAGATTTCTTGTCACTTTTCATTAAACATGGATAGAGTTTATTCTTGGTAAAGTTTGTAAGAAAACTTTTTGCTCTCTCTATATAGAGGAAAATGGAAAATGCTCATTTTTAATCTTGATTTTACCCTTTACATCTTAATCCCTAAAACCACAGCATTGTACACAAAGGATAACAATTCATGTTTATACAGCACTTTCTAGTTTTCCAGAGTTCTTTCACATTACCCCTGTGAGGTCAGCCGTGGAAGTAATTGGCTGAGTCTCAGATGTCTAAGCTCCATGCCAGGTACGCTGGCTCCATTGCCCTTTCCCTCTACACCAGGAGGCTCAAAGTCGGATCTTTTACTTGTGATGCATTATCTTAATACAGAGAGAGTTAAGTATTTATTGATGCAGCCAGATGATCACAGTCTTAAGGTAGGCTCTCCTTGACATTACAATCAGCTCTGATTCCCAGTTCCCTAGCAAACCTTGCTTTCCAAGTTATATTGACATAATTAAGCAGTTGACACAATTAACTATGTCTTGTTTATTTTATTTCCCCATGGAGCCTGGCACCCAGCAGGAGGTCTTTTAAACCAAAGCACTCAATTACCTCCTCTAACCAAGGGAAGGTGTGAAAAACAAAAGACAGCCTGAGCATATCCACTGGTTGCAACCCAATCCTTTGTGACAGCCATAGCCGGAACCCTTCTTCCCACCGGGTCACCAGAGCAGCACCTTGGAGTCCCTGCTCTGAGAAGGCCCCTTTCTCCACCCCCTTTAACAGTCTCTCTTGTCAGCTGGTCCAGCTCTAAGGAGACTCCCTTTATTCTCCTCGGTCTTCTCCCCCAAACTCCCTCCTTCTGGTGGGAAGATTACTGGACTGTTTCACCTTCTGAACTTCCCTCAAAAATAATGCAAAAGTGCTGCTTTAACATTGGGGAATTCCTTAGCATTTTCTCCTTTGAACCTCATGATCCTCTGAAAAAGCTATCCCCATTTTGCAGATGAGCACTTTTGTCAGCTAAAGATCATACAGTGTGTCTTGAGACCGAGTGCAGCATCTTGGGTATGAATCTCACAATAACTCCCTCTTCTAGGCCCAGATATAAACTTATGATTGGCATGTGGAGCTTTTTTCACAGTATATCTGTATCCTACCTTTTCAGTCTTTGTTATAACAATATCCCCCTATGTAAACTCTGGTCCAGACATATTGTTTTTCTTGTTTCTCACCCATAACATTGCATCTCCTAACGCAATTTTTTTTTTGTCCTGATCATCTTATTACAAAATTCTCCCTCAATTTACCTCCATCTCTTAGAATAACTGATAGCCTTCAAGACAGCTCAGACACCATTTTCTATATAAAGTCTTTCCTGCCTCCTTCCCTTCCCTGCCTTATTAATGCCTTCCCTGCTAATGTTGACTTGTATGTGTTTTGTATCAATCTACATATATATGCATTTTCTCCATTAAAATGTAAATTGTTTGAAGGAAGACACTAAATTCTTAGTTTTTTGATTGGTGAAAATCTAGACAATAAGCTATTTTTTTCCTCATGTGGATTTTTGGATCACTCTCTCTTGAGTAGACATAGATGTCTTGTAGTAGTCTGTAGTTTGATGCTATCAACACTTCTCACAATCCCAGTAAGGAGCATCTGGAGTTCCCAACATCTCACTTTAAAGTGAATGACTGAAATAATAACTGAAGAATAATGCACCAGAAGCTCATTATCTTTTATAAACTTGATAGGTTCAAAATCTCTATGTTACAAATCCAACCTTCAGAAATTTCTCAAGAACACAACCAAAAAACTGTACCGAAGCCCGGTCATTATTACTGACAAAAACTAACACAAAATCAAGTACAAAAACCTAGTTAAAAATCAAATTCATGAGAAGGAGATAAGGATCATGTTGTCCTTGTTATCCTGTCTGCCACTCTAGTAACTAGGACGCTTCCAGAAAGCTTCAGAAGGGGAATTTAACCTCCTATCCTTACTTCAGTACAAATCTAATGTAGTCTTGGAACCTGCCACCTAATACAGAAGTATCACTAAGGGGACTTGCCTGGGCTTACCTTGATCACTTTACATGGAAGCACTCTGCAGTCCCTTCCATCCTCCTATGATTGACTGCAAAAAGGCTACTCTTTTAAAAGGGTATATTTATTTCTCCTCTTTCCTAAATGTTCTTTCCTACTCTGTCTGGATTCCTGCCTCAGCAACTTAATGTATTTTGGATTCTTCATGTCACATCCCTGATCAAAAAGTTCTCAATGATTCCCTGTTACCTCTAACAGCTATTCTCAAGGGTAGTTTGAAGGTCCCTGAAACTCGTGGTCTGAGAAGTTAAAAACTATTTCACCATAAATTATCCCTTCATCATTGAGAATGTTAGATGCAGGGTACCCCTGGTGATGTGGAAAACCCATGTAAAATTTTTTGGCCCTCCACTTGTCCCAATTTTTGTTTCCTTTTTCTTCTATGGGATGTTTATGGTATCTTAGTGGAAAATTTAAGTATTTGGCCATAGGCTGCCTTACACAACACTATATATATATATCTATATATCTATATATCTATATATATATCTATATATCTATATATCTATATATATATATATATATATATATATATGATGCATTTCTTAGTTTCTAAACTTTTTCTGTGTCATCTGCTGGCCTTTGCATGTCATTGCAGCTTCCACAAAACTTCCCCCAAATTCCTATTTATCTTTGCCAACCTATATCAAAACCTTAATAGAGAAAATTTCAATGTGAAAGGAGTAAACTTCAGTACTAAGACAGCATTTGGGTTTTGTCTTTTTTTTCCACTCATTCTCCCAAGTGTAGAGTTTTCCAGAAGCACATGATTTGTGAATTAAAGATTTAGCTACAAACGGGAAGACTGAGTGTACATCTGCAGAATTGTCCTCTTGTCTTACAAATGGGTGAATCTTTTATCTGCACAAACTGATCATTGAAGAAGATTCTGCATTTGCCTAAGTACTTGGCAACAAATCCAAGTGGCCCTGAAATATTCAAAACATGAAATGAAATTTTTGAATCTCATGATTTACCCAGGAGCAAGTGTGTTGACGTTTGCGCCAAAGTTTGGTAAAATTGGTGATGACTTAGCAGGAATCAAGGCCGTGGAATCAAACTGTAGCTGTGGTCATTCTTCTTCACTGCCACAGAAAAATAAAATGCCAGTTTCACTTGAGAATATCCTTGATGAAGCAATAAAAGTAATTAATTTTGTTAAATCTTGACCTTTCAGTACACTTTTTTATATCTATTTGATTAAATGGGAAGTATGCATAAAGCGTGCCCGCTGCATACCAAAGTGCCATGATTGTCTTGAGGGAAAGCACTTGTGTGATTGAGTTATGAGCTGAACTAGCTGCTTTTTTTCATGGAACACCATTGTTAACTTGAAAGAGCAACTGAGAGATAAACTATGCTTCAGATTTGGGCATTTGGCAGACAGTTCTTGAAAATGAATGAAGTCAGCCTGTCACTTAAGGGAAAACAATTGACAGTGTTCATTGGCAATGATAAAATTTGAGCTTTCAGTGAAAATAAGAATTTTGGAAAACTTGTATCTGTCACCGTGAACTTGACAGCTTCCCAATACTTCATGGCTTTTCTGATGAGATGGATAGGGGAAAAGCAGTTGATACTAACAAATGTGATTTTTGGATATTGCATAATGATAGCACTATTTGGAAGATCTGGGTAACTCAAAGAACTATTATTTTCCAAATGACCAGTACATGATGTTACGATATCATATATGGATAGACGATACATTCAAATTACAAGGCAGAAGAATGGTGGATTTTAAAGCAACTGAGTTAAAAAAGTTCATACATTCATATTGTTTCAGATTCCATGTTACAACTAATCTTTAAGAAGGTGCCATTTTTCAGCTTAGTTTTAGTATCAAAGAATAATATTCACAATTATCTGAAAAGACTATTAAAATACTCTTCCTTTTTCCAGCTATATATGCGTACAAGGCCAGATTTTCTTTCATATACTTCAACTAAAACAACATCCCAACAGATTGAATACAGAATCAGAAATGATCATCCAGATGTCTTCTATTGAACCAAACATTAGAGACTTGAAAAAAAAAAGTATAACAATGCCACTCTTGTCAATAAATGTTTTTTGTTGTTGTTTTAGAATTTTTTTTTCATAAAATATGTGACTGGTTTATTATTAAGATGCATTAATTTTTTTCCCATTATGATGTGATGATATGCATGATCTTCATGAACAAAAGTTCTTTGGGGTCCTCAATGATTTTTACTTGATAATATAAAGGGGTCCTGAGACTAAAAAGTTTGAGAACTATTGGATTAAACAGAAAATCTTTAGTCAGAATTTAAAGCCCTCCACAATGGGATTTAAACCTACCTTTTCAGATTTATTTACTTCCTTTCATCTATTCTACGTTACAGGCAAACTGAATTACTAAATTGAAGTTCAATGTATTCAAAATTCATTATTTTCTCCCCTAAAACTATCTCTCCTCCAGAGTTCTATGTATTTTTTAGAACACCACCATTCCAAGAGCAAGTTGGAAACATCAGTCATCCTCAACTCTTTCTAATTCAATCTGAATATTGAATCATTTGCCAAATCTTGATTCTGTCTACTGACCTAGCTATACCCCAGCTCAGTCCTTCATTCCCTCTTCCCTAGACTATTGCAATTATAACCTAATTGTTCCCGGCTTCTTTTTCTTTCTCTAAAGTCACTACTCAGCATTCAAAATAACACTCTTAAGGCAAAGGTCTGACCATGTCATTCCTCATCTTAATTGTTCTTTATTGTCTCTTGGATAAAGTATAAACATTTCCACCTGGCATTTAAAGTAAACCACAATCTGGCTTCTAACTTTCCAGTCCAGTATTATTTCTTATTATTCCCTTTTCTACACTCTATCTAGGTTTGAGCCCAAATGAATTTTCTCTTTCCCTAAATTCAGCATTCTGTCTCTTATACATTGTTTTTGCATGGGGCTGGAATATATTTGCCAGTGCTTCTTATGCTTAGCTTCCTTCAACACTTGGCTCAAATAATGCCTCCCAAGAGCTTCTCTTGATTTTTGCCAGTTGTAAATCTTCTTTTCCTCCTCAGATTATTTTATATTAATCTTTTTGTTTGTCTGTCTGTCTGTCTAACTAATCTGTCCATCTAATAGCAGACAGGTATGTATGTGTATATATACTAATATGTTTATAGTGTGTATATGCTACATATGAATTGAATTAAATTATTAAGTCTCTCCTTGTTGAATATAAAGTTGCAGTAAGCACATAAAACTTTGCTGAAGATCAGCTTATTCAACAGATTAGACAAACTTTTATGAAGCATTTCTGTGTGGTACTTACTATATCCATTGGACAGTATAGGGAAAATGCACAAAATGATAAAGAGTAAACCAAAAGAAATAGCTTTACCAGAAGCCTTGTTTTTTTCAGTAACATCATTGTCTGTCATCTTTATTTTGCTAGATATCCATGAATTATTATTTTTTTTTTTGCAGATAACAAACTGCAAGAAATTTCTTTAAAAAATACAACAAAACTGTATATTGGTGTCTTTTAAAATAACTTTTTTATTGATGTCTTGTTTCTTTTTACTTTACCATTATTTCCCCCAGCATTCCTTCTCCTCCCCCTCCAGAAAGCCATTTCACATAATAAACAGTATTTTTAAAGATGGAAAAAGAAATTAGCATGACTAATCAGTACATCAAGAAAGTCTAAAAATATTTGTAACACTTGTAGACATCAGTTGATGCTTTTGTTCAATTGTTTCAGTCATGACTGACTCTTTGTGATCCCATTTTCTTGGCAAATAGAGTGTTTTCCATATTCTCCTCAGTTCATTTTACAGATGGGGAAACTGAGGCAAAGTTATGTGAACAAGTAAGCCAGAAAGTGTCTGAGCCTGGATTTGAATGCAAGAGATTGAGTCTCCCTGACTCCAGGCAGGGCAGTGTGTACTATGCTGTCCTCTCAGATACCCCACCTCTCCAAGGGAAGACTCTCAGAGCTCTCTATAATTCCACAATCTTCACTTTGGATTTTTTTCCCCATGTGGTGTTGTGCTTTCTATTTACATCGTTGTAGCATTTTCCCTTGACTGTTTACTTCACTCTGCATTGGTTCGTGTGGATCCTTCCGAGCCGCTCTGTATTAGTCACATGGTTCATCTCATACAGTATGGTAATAGTCCGTTACATTTATGTACCACAATTTGTTCAGCCATTCCCCAATCAATGATTTACTTTCCCCCCAATTTTTTGCTATTAGGAAAAGCGGCGAATAAATATTTTGGTATATATTAATTCCTTTGCTTTTATTAGCAACCTCCTTGAGGGTCCCATAATAGGACATCTGGGTCAAAAGGGATTTTAATAATTTTATTTACATAAATATCAAATTGTTTTACAAAATGTTTTTCACAGCTCCATCAAAAATGCACCTGCAAACCTGTCTTCCCACAACTTTTTTCAGCAATGATTGTTTTTGATATCTTTGTCAGTTGGCTGGGTGGGAAGTGAAAGCTCAAGCTTTTTTTGATTTACATCCCTTGTATTATTAGTGATTTGGAGAACTTTTTCATAGGGTTGTTAATAGTTTTTACTTCTTTTGAGAGTAGATAATGCTTGTTGACTACTTGTCCTTTGAGAATTTTTTTTATTATACACATACACACTCTTGTATGTGTATAGATAGAAGTTAATTTTTTCATATATCATGAATACCAAACCCTTTTTTTTTCAGAAGTTTGGTTTAATGAATTTATCTTTTAAAACTACTACTATCCTTTGGCTAAGAACAGATCTCCTACCTATAGGAGTGAGAAGTATATGATCTGTTTCTCTTTCAATTTTTTTATAGTACAATCTGTAATTATTAGGTCATTTATGTATGTATAATTCTTTGTGGAATATAGTATTGATCACCGGTATTAAACAGGAGCACCAAGTGCTGCATAAGGATTCCTGCAGCTGACATATTAACTTAGTTTTTAAATGTAATATTATCTATGTTTCACTGTATTTTTATTTGTTTCATTTATATTTCCCAATTACAGTTAAATCTGGTTTAGAAAACAATTAGTATTGTTGTGGGGCATATGCAGGCTGAATAGTTACACTTTGTCTAGTGCAGAGAATTGGTCTAAGCCTAATTTCCGCTTTACTGCTCTCCAGCTTTCCCAGTAGTTCTTGTCAGAGAGTTCTTTCTTAAATAATTTATATTTTCTGGTTTATCCAATGCTAACTTATTAAGTTCTATTGTCTCTAATTCTCTTTTGTCTAGTCTGTTCCCTTGACTTACCTTTCTATTTTTTAACCAATACCAGATAGTTTTGATGACTATCGCCTTCCTATCTTTTATTCTCATCATTTTCCTTGATATTAAAGATCTTTTGTTTTTCCAAATTTATTATTACTTTACCAAAATTGCCATTACTTTCCAAAACTTATTACTTTACCAAATTCTACAAATTTTCTGATTTGATTTATAGAAGTATAAAAATGTAAATAAATTTCATCATGTTGTTTTTCTTATATTGGCATGACCCAGCCATGAGCACTGAATATTTCTCTAGCTGCATAAGTTGTTCTTTATTTCTTTAAGGAGCCAGACTGTGTAATCAAATCTATACAAGTCTTTTGTGTATTTTGGTAGGCAAGGAGTTTCTTTAAAACAAAACAAAAAATTGACTAGGTCACCAAATTAAAAGTGAATCCACGGTTTAGAAGAAATAGAAATTCTGTGAGGATCAATTATACTTTCAGTCACACTCAGGTTTAAAAAAAAATGAAAAATTCCAAACTTATTTTTTAAATGAGTGCTATTTATCCTTCATAGTTCCTACTTTTAAAGTTGAATTTGTAAAGATAGACAGTTATATTCGAAGTTGGCAATATTGATTGCTTAGGAATTTATCACTTGTAAAGCCTTCTTTTCATTTTTTTTTCCTTTTTTTCTTTTTTTGTTTTTAAAGTATAATATAGCACTGTAGCAGGAGGGCAAGAAATGGAGACAAAGGTTGGAGAATTGAATTCAAAGTCATTTACAAAGTAAAAGTCATTGTGTTAATGTCCTAGATTGCAAACTAGATTCTGTCACCTCCGATGCTCCTGGTTCTGTGACTGGGCAGTCCCTGAGCCTCTCAGTGCCTTAGGCAATGCTCTGATACCATCAGCTGTAGCAGTGGTGATAAGCTCCTCGTCATATACTGGTGACATCACTGATCCGATCTCTATCTGTGACTTAATAGCAAGGTCATCTTGGCCAAGTGATATTTCTATTCTGGGCCTTAGTTTCTTTATCTGTGAGAATATTCAAGTAGGTGAGCTACAGGCTCATTATAACTCTGAATCTTATGAATTCAGCTAATTCTTGTACATTGAGATGTTAGAGAAGGGAAAAAAATTAGCTTTTATATTGTCTTTATCTGATTTATTCGGGGAATCCTGCATAGTTGGAAATGTTCACCTGTTTTCCTAAATGTCAACTTCTTTGTGCTATCCACCCCAGAGAAATAACTGATATAACCTGAATACAGACTGAAGCATGCTATTTTCACTTTCCCTTCCTTCCTCTTCTTTCCTTCCTTTCCTTCCCTTTCCTTCCTTTTCCTTCCCTTTCCTTCCTTTTCCTTTCCTTTCCTTTCCTTTTCCTTTCCTTTCCTTCCTTTCTTCTCCTTTCCTTTCCTTTCTTTTCCTTTCCTTTCTTTTCTTTTTCCCTTTCCCTTTTCCTTTCCCCTCCCTTTCCCTTTTCCTTTCCTTTTCCTTTCCCTTTCCCTTTTCCTTTCCTTTTTTCTTTTTTTGTTTTTAAAGTATAATATAGCACTGTAGCAGGAGGGCAAGAAATGGAGACAAAGGTTGGAGAATTGAATTCAAAGTCATTTACAAAGTAAAAGTCATTGTGTTAATGTCCTAGATTGCAAACTAGATTCTGTCACCTCCGATGCTCCTGGTTCTGTGACTGGGCAGTCCCTGAGCCTCTCAGTGCCTTAGGCAATGCTCTGATACCATCAGCTGTAGCAGTGGTGATAAGCTCCTCGTCATATACTGGTGACATCACTGATCCGATCTCTATCTGTGACTTAATAGCAAGGTCATCTTGGCCAAGTGATATTTCTATTCTGGGCCTTAGTTTCTTTATCTGTGAGAATATTCAAGTAGGTGAGCTACAGGCTCATTATAACTCTGAATCTTATGAATTCAGCTAATTCTTGTACATTGAGATGTTAGAGAAGGGAAAAAAATTAGCTTTTATATTGTCTTTATCTGATTTATTCGGGGAATCCTGCATAGTTAGAAATGTTCACCTGTTTTCCTAAATGTCAACTTCTTTGTGCTATCCACCCCAGAGAAATAACTGATATAACCTGAATACAGACTGAAGCATGCTATTTTCACTTTCCCTTCCTTCCTCTTCTTTCCTTCCTTTCCTTCCCTTTTCCTTCCCTTTTCCTTTCCTTCCCTTTTCCTTTCCTTCCCTTTTCCTTCCTTTCCTTCCTTTTCCTTTCCTTTCTTTTCCTTTCCTTTCTTTTCTTTTTCCCTTTCCCTTTTCCTTTCCCCTCCCTTTCCCTTTCCCTTTCCCTTTCCCTTTCCCTTTCCCTTTCCTTTCCTTTTTTCTTTTCCTTTCCTTCCTTCCTTCATTCCTTCCTTTCTTCTTTCTCATCATTGCACGTGTATAATCTATATCTGATTGCCTACTATCTCAGGGAAAGGAGAGAAAGGGATAGAATTTGGACCTCAAAACTTAGAAAACAGTTTTTAAAAATATTTTTAACATTTAATTGAGGGAGGGGGTGAGATAAAATACCAGTAAAAATAAATGTCAACTTATTTATATTTGATAACATCTCCTTAAATTAGCAGATAGACTTCAGATGGTCACCTTCAAAAACATAATATAAAACATCATAAACTCATGTACCCTGGGGTTATTATTTTCAAAGCTCCAGCAGTAAGGTTTGCATTCAGGCAACATTGCTTCTCAGAGCAAGGGCTCTTGGTTCTGTGATTGCCTGTTTCTAAGCCATAATTTAGGTGGCCTGATGTTCTATTAGACTGGAATCTACAGGGTTCACAGTGGACATATACTTCTAATGGTGATTGCAAAGATGGCTCAATTCATCAACAAACTGGTTGAAAATCCCATTCTCACTGACTTAGGGGAATGGATATGAGATTTCCCCCATACCCTGCTCCTCTTAAAAAGATATTTTTGCTTTGTGTTATAGAGTGAAAAATGAGTTGGGCATATAGTCCCTTAAACAATTATTCAATACATGTGTATCTTGTGCCGAGGGCACCACCATCTGCCCTTACTGTCTGCCCTGATATTTTTTCTGGGCCAGATGATTTTGTTTGTGAATCCTGGGGACACATTATTGGTCTTCTCTTTGTCACCCTACCTTTTTGGCTTTTTCACTACTCATTAGCATCTCCACTAGAGGGTAGACAAGAGAAATAAAAAATTAAATTCAATCAGTTTGATTATTTTTTAGAAAAAGGTTTGGGCAAAGGCAATCAATGTATCATCAGTGATATAAATTATTAGAATTTTTCTTTTCCCACACCCATCTTCATGAAATTAGTTAGTATAGAAGTAATTGGCCATATGAAGGCAAATGTGGCTTTCAGACGATAGGTGGGTTCATAGATGTTGAATTCTTGTATTTCATCAAGGGAATTTGCTATTTAAAGACTTTTTTTTTTCTTTTTTGTGAGAACCCTCCCCTCCCCACTCACCCAAGCTCCTTATAAATCAAGATTTTAGGGGTGGAAAATCCTCAGGGTGCTTCTAGTCCAACTCATGCCTAAAAAAGAATCCCTTTACACCTTCTCCAATCCAACCTTTGCTTGAAGAATCTGATTAATGAAGACCCATTTCCAATGTTAAATAGCTCTAATTGTTGAAACATTTTCCATCTCCAATTCTTAGACTGTGGATTTTTCAGTCTTTGGCCCCTACTTAGCAATCCCATATTCTAGAATTTTTGTGGGTCCGGATCCTCTCCAAACCATTGCAATGAGCCTCCCCCCACCCAGTTTCTTTTATCATTCTTATTATTGTTTTGTTTCAGATCCTGGTTTGTGGTTTCATTTTAAAAAATATTTTATACTAAAACAATTTTTAACATTTAAAAAAAAGTTTTGATTCCCAAATTCTGTATTTCCCTTCCTTACCCCTCCCTAAGATGGTCATTTTTACCAATTATTCCCATGAAACACTCAATTCATTGCAAAGACATTTTAAATAGGAATATAAAGTAACAGAACATTTTGCTCATGAATCTTTAACTTTTCTTCTACAAGTAGCATTTGAAAGACAGCCCCATGAATGGGGAACATTTGTGGTCTGGACGCTACTTACATCCAGAATTTGTGTAACCAGGGCACATGCACAGAGAGAGGGACAACTTCCATGTCCAGTGATTCAAACTTGCTACTATATACTACCGCTGTCACTGCATCTCTTTGCTGGGTGCTGCTCTATCAAATATCACCTCCAATGCATCTTCACCTCTGGCTATTATCAGGGTCCCTGGGGGTGCTATGGTCACAGCACCAAGCAACTCTTCTCATGATTTTTTATCATGAGTCCTTTGGAATTGCCATGGATCACTATATTGATCAACATCGCTTAGTCTTTATCAGATGATTATTGTTACTATATTACTATTAATGTGTACCTTGTTCTCCTGGTCCTGCTCACTTCACTTTATATCCGTTCATTTAAGTCTTCCCAACTTTTTCTGAAACCATCCCCTTCATGAATTCTTTTTAGCACAATATTCTTTTATCATCTCTTTAAAAACAATAATATTCCATCATATTCATATATTCTAATTTATCAATTCATTTTCCAATCCATAGAAACTTAGGGTGCAGTTTCTTTGCCACAATAAAAAGAGTTGCTATGAGTACTTTTCTACATTTGGGTCCTTTTCCTCTTTCTTTGATCACATGGGTATATAGACAGTATATATATATATATATATTATATATATATATATATATATATATATATACACACACACACACACACACACACACACACACATATATATATATATATATATATGATATAGTCTCTTTTATATATATAGATATATAGTATAGATAATTTTAACTTAACCTGAGCTGCTCTCTTCCCATCTTTCTGTTTGACTGTTTCCCAACTTATGTTTGAAAACCATTTTTAGAGTCTATCCCCTGGGTAAGGCAAATCTTCCCAGGACTTTGCTGCCCTGGACAAAAAAGGGAGTGAAATAAAGCATAACTTTTTAAACTCCAGTAGTCCCTCTGTTCTATGCAAAACAGCAAATTTGGCTATACAGTTCTAAAAAGCTGTTCTGTACAAATAGTGACTTCTGATCTTTCTCTCACTTCTCCTGTATTCCAGCCTGGTCCATCTCTCACATTTATGCACTTAATTTAAGCTTAATGACATCTCTTCAACTTCCATCCATTCCTCCTAATTTTGTCCTCAGGAACCAAGTGGAATGAATTCAGTCCTTCCATGTTGGCAAATGTTCAAATGTTCAAAGAAAGATTTCACATTCCCCTCCCCCAAGTCTTCTCCAAACCAACTTTTCCCAATTTCTTTAACTAGATTTCATATGGCTCTTCATATGAATGGCAAAATTTTGAGGACTTTTACTCTCTAGTTTTCTACATTCAGGATTCTCCATCTTATTAATGTCCATTTCAAAATGTAATGGACTGAAGTGATGGCATATTTCAGCTGTGAACTGACAAGATAGAGTACACTTTCTTAGTCCCAGACATCACACTGCTTTTCTTGTAGCCTAAGATTGCATGTTATGGTGTCTTGAATTTTTTTTTTCCAATTGCATATAAAAATATATTTTAACATTCATTTTCAAAATTCTGATTCCAAATTCTCTCTCTCCCTGTGGAGTCATTAGCTTCCAGTTGTCCATTTCTAATTTTTAAAAATTTATTTTCTTCAATGAGCTTTTATGCCTCTTTTTCCATTTGGCCAGTTCTATCTCTTAAGGAGTTCTTTTTTTCAGTGAATTTTTGTAACTCTTTTTTTTATTTGGCTAATTCTGCTTCTTAAGAGGTTATTTCTTTCAATGTTTTTTGTGCTTCCTTTACCAAATTGACTCTTAAATTTTTTTTCTTTCATTACTCTCATTTGTTTTACCATTTATTCCTCCACCTATCTTCTTTGATTTTTAAAATCCTTTCTGAGCTTTTCCAGAAATTCTTTCTGAGTCTGAGAGCAATTCTCATTTTTCTTTGAGATTTTGCAGGTGGCTCTTTTGATGTTGTCTGGCTTTGTGTTTTGATCTTCCCTATCACTATAGCACTTTCTGTGATTTGGTTCTGTTGTTATTGGTGCTTTTGCTGATGACCCTGGCTTACTTTTCCAGCCAGTTGATTTTTAACTTTATGTTGAGCTCTGCTCCTGAGACAGAGGGAGCCCTGTCCCAAGATTCAAATTTTTCATGCCGTTATTTATGAATTAGTTCTTAGAGGCCTGTAAATATTCAGTTCTTCTAAGGTGGTAGGATCTAAGGAGAGGTATGGTCACTCTTTCCTGGCCTGACTTTTTGTCTCATAGACCTCATAGTCTGTGGGCTGGAAGCTCTGAAAGCCAAGAAGCCACATTGTCCCAGAGTCAGTTGCTCCCCAAGGCCTGTTGCCTGCTTGCCCTGGGTGGTCTGCACGGCACTGCGTTTCATTCTCACTCCAGTGAGACAGCCCTTTACCCACAACCTTCTAAGTTGTTTTGGGCTGGAGAATTGTTTTGTCCCATCCTTCTTTGGCTCTGCCGCTGCAGAATTCATTTTGAGGACTTATTTTAATGTTTTTGGGAGGAGAATTTGAGAGAGCTCAGGTGAGTTGCTGCCTTTATTCCACATCTTGGCTCCACCTCCACCCCACAGACCCCATCCTATGGCCTGCCTGCCTTACTGATTGCACATTCAGATTGTTGAATTTATGGTCTGCTTGTACCTCAATCCAACTCTGTCCACGATTTCACTGACATCCCTTTGCTCAGAACATCAGTTGAATGGGAATGAGAGCTAAATCACAGTAAAAGCTGCTTTTTCTAAAGTACTTTGTAGTTTCCAAATCGCCTTTTCTCTCCACAGCACTGAGAGGTATTTGGAAGCACAGAACCCTTCAAATGTATTCGTAGCTGACATAAATTCAGAACTTAATTCAATGTTGCAAATGAGAAAAAAAAAATATAGTACCAAACCAGGAACATTTCAAAACAGTAATTATTGTGATTTGAACTGTTGTGCTATGTAGAGGGCAAATGTAAAAACTATTATCTTGATAAAACTGCTCTCAGCTATACATGGGGAATGCTAACAGACTCGAAGGGGAGTCAGATTGTGTGTGTGAATGTGAGTGTGTGAGTGTATGTGTACTTGTGCCCACCTCACTAAGCTGATTTTAGCATAAAGCTTAATCTGAATCGAGAATCAAAGAATAATAGATCCAGAGGGAAAGATCATCTGAGCCAGTAAATATCTAAAGCCTGTTTTTACTGTTTCTATCATGTCACTCCCAGCTCAAAAATCCCATCCCTCCATAGTAATTGCAATTACATTTAAATGATGTGATTATAGGATGTGATAATGTCCAAACTCCTTAATTCTGGACCTGGAATCCCGGAGATCTGAATTTATCTTGCCTTAGATACATACTGATTGTGTGACCGTAAGCAATCTTACTCTCTGGAACCCTCCGTTATAACATGGAGATATTATTAGCCAATGCGTGGCACAGAGTAGGCACATTAATGCATAGGTCCTTGCTTCCTTACTTAAAGGCCCTTTACAATCTGACTCCTCCCTAGATTTTCAATCTTACCTTTCACAATTCCCCCACAGAGATGGATGACGTTTCACATGAGGACTTTTTCCTCTATTTGTTTGACCCACGATTAGATTAGTGAGTTATATAATTTCTCTGAAGCTGATTCTTTCTCTGTACCATTATCAATTCATTCATCCAATGTTTCCCAATCTTCTGGAGTCTGAAAAATCTTTTTAAACAACAAAAATGATTCAGATTTTGACATAATAATAATCCCATGAAGATTCTGGGAAGATGGCAGAGTAGGTTGGTAAATTTCAGGCTCTCCCAGTTTCCCCCAGAAATAAAATAAATTTGTGCCTTAGGGGGGATATAGACTGGTGAAAAATTAAAAAGATTTAGGGCAGAAGAAGGATCCTCCTGGTACAACTGGAAAAGAGCACGGTGTGAAATGCAAACAGCTCTGGCTAGCTGGGTGGGCTGGAGCCTGAGCAGGAACAACAGAGATTTTCACCTCCTGGACATCTGGTGGAGTCTGGTCTGTGTCCAGGCAGAGTGAGGGGACTTTGGCTGATTAGGAACAACAGGCCTAGCTGTGGTGCAGAGCCTTGGCCCTGGGTGAGAGGGGACAAGCATACCGGAGAGGCAGGGGAGCAGGGAGACTGTTGGCTGCAGGCACTTGCAAGAGTGGGGAGCTCTTGGTTTGGGGTTCCTGGTCATGAGACAGCTGAAGTGATGCCAGAGACATCATTCCCCCCCAACTCCACTATTCTAAGTGCTTATACTAATACCTCTTATTAAAAAAAAAAAAAGAATCAGCAAAGAAGGAAGAACCCCACCATTAAAACATTATGGGAACAGGGAAGATCAAGTTTCACCTTCAGAGGAGGACACCAAAGTAAAAAAAAAAAGCTTCTCCACCAAAGAGTAACATGAAATGGCTCTGTGCCCAGAGAGAATTCATGGAACTTTTAAAAGAATTTAAAAATCAAATGAGAGACATTGAGGAAAAACTAAAAACTAAAAATAAAAACCAAGAAAACCAAGATTATGAAAAAAAAATCAAATAGAAAAGAGGTACAGAGTCTCAAAGATGAAAATAAATCTTTGAAAATTAGAATTGAGCAAGAGGAAGCCAATGAAACTATGAAGGACCAAGAAATAACAAAACAGGATTATAAAGAATGAAAAAATAGAAGAGAAACATAAGAAAAACTATAGATCTGGACAACAGATCAAGAAGAGAAAATATGAGAATAATTGGACTGCCTGAAAAAAACTTTGATTCAATAATGCAAAAAATAATCCAAGAAAATTGTCCTGGAGTGATAAAACAGAAGGGGAAAGTAAAAATAGAAAAAATCCACCCATTACCACCTCAATGAAATGCTTTGTGCAAAATACAGAGGGATATTATTGTCAAATTCTGAAATCCCTAGATCAAAGAGAAAAGTTTGCAAGAACAATAAAACAATTCAAGTACACTGGAGTTACAATTAGAATTGTACAGGACTTAGTAGCAGCCACAATAAAAGACAACAGGTCCTGGAATCATATCTATTGGCAATCAAAAGAACTAGGCTGTTGCCAACAATATCATATCCAGTAAAATTATCTATAATACTGAATGAGAAAAAATGGACATTCAACAAACTTGCAGATTTTGAGGACTTTCTATCAACCAATACTAAATTTATTTAAAAATGTAACATATAAGGACCAAAATCAAAGATCAATTTCAAGGAACTCAACACAGACAAATTCTTTATGTTTTTTTTTTTTACATAGGAAATGTATGCCATAGCTTTAAGATTGACATCAATAAGAGGGCAGTTCAAAAGAAAGATTGGGGCAAAGTATGATTATGTCATACAAATGAGGTGCAGAAGAATAGACAGAGGCATTTATGGGGCAAGAAGGCTGGTAGTTCTGAAAACCTACTCACATCGGGAATGGGTTCAATCTACTACATAGATATCATGAAGGGTGTAACAAATGTAGGAAGAAATAAGAGGGGAGTGATGGATGAAGATGGAAGCAAAAGGTGAGGGAAGAAAATGAGAGAAGGATCTATGGATGGGGGAAGATTAAGTAATAGCAAAGCAACTTGGGAGCAGAATTAAAGCAAAGAGCAGGGATAGAAAATGTGTATGTAGTTCTGTGTGTGTGTGTGTGTGTGTGTGTGTGTGTGTGTGTGTGTGTGTATACTTGGGGGTGATGGGGGAGATAAAAGGGGAAAAAAAGAATAAAGTAAAAAAGATGCCCAGGAGAGAAAAAAAGATGGACACATGAATATAATTTCTTCTATTAATATATGTACTTTCTTGATCTGGTAATTTGTTATATATTTTGAATCCTCCCTAAACTTCTGCTGGGGACATGACAATGTTATTTTTTGATTTGCTTTATTTTGTTTTGTATTGCTTTTCTGTCTTTCTTTTTTTTTTCTTATTCTGTTTTTTTAAAAATAAAATAAATTAAAAAATAATAATCTCAGTAGTAATATTCTTTGATTAAGACAATACATGACAAAATGCTGAGTTCAAGAACAATTCTTTTGAATTTATATTTTATTAATTACAAGAACATCTTCATGTATCTGAAAATTATAACATGTCTGTGAAACATTCAGTCTGTAGGAGGGATGTGCTTATTTACTTGTAAGTTAGCAAGTAACAATGATGCTGCTGCTAATGATATGCTGTGGCTGCTGCTGATAAAATGATAATGGTGATAATGATAATTCATATTTATATTGTGCTTTAAGGATTGCAAAGCACCTTTTCTTACAATAGCCCTGAAATTAGATAGTGAAGTATTATTGTCTCCATTTTACTGATAAAGAAACTGAGATTGCAGGAGATGAATGGCTTAGCCATGGTCTTGTGTATGGTTTCTAAGTCAAGACTCAAACCCAGACCTCCTGACTCCAAATTTGATCATAATGTTTATGGAATTGTGTCCTCACCCTGCCCCAGGGAAATAACCGCATGTACTTCCCTTTAGTCACCTGCCCAGAGCTCTGGGGTCCACATATTGAATATCATTTTCCTCTACTCTTTCTACCAAAGAAGATAGTTAATATGTCATAAGTATGATGACATTTGCAGCTAGTGTACAGTTTACTAAAACTGTACCAAAGCCTTCTTTGGATGCTATTTGTAGATGCCTTGCAATGGAGCCACTTAATAATGTCATATTTGAGATGTGTCAGGAGCTAAATCCCCATGGAGAGTCTTAAAAATGGGAGCAAATCCACGGGTCAGAAAAACAGATTCTAGCCAGGAGTCAGTATTAGTATAGGATTTTGTAATATGTCCATTTCGGTTATTGGAATAATGAATGAAAATGTTCTCTTCTCCCCAGGGATTGCTTTCTTCGATGATGGCTGTGAGGGTCAGGCTGGAAGAAGAGCTGGTCATCTGGAGATCACTATTATTCCCAAAGGTCTTGAGTTCAGGGTTCTGATGTGGCTCTTTTAAGGTCTAAAGGGAGTTGGTGATTGACGTTCTATCCCCTGTCTCTCCCTCAGGGTGGGTGCCTTGCCTGAGAAGAAGAACCCTTTAAGAAAATTAAACATGATTCAGTTCATCGATTCCTATTTCCTCAGGTGAATAAGAGAAACAGTGCTAGAAAGAAAGGAAATAAGCATAGATTGAAAGCTAGAAGATACCTTAGAGATCTTCTAAATAGAAAACTCTTTTTTTTTAAGGAACTTGTTATGAAATGCACAGGAGGGTCAGAACTTAGCTTAGGACAGCCAGCTGGTGAGCCGTGCCTACTATTGGTCCATTTGGGCTCATTCCTGCACTAAAGACAGCCATGTGTACGCCAGCTGGCTGCTTCCCTGGCTTCTGCCAAATATGGTACTGATCTCATGAATCTGGGCTGTGGCGCCAGACATTTTTCATAACACTCCAATTCATGACAACTGAGCAATATCAAAGCCCTCTTGGCTAAAGCCAGCAAACACTACAACTGTATAAATAAGTTTGTGTTCCCCTTGTTCGAGATAAAACGACATCAGGGACAGTCTGGATAACTCTATGCATTTAAGCACTTGGTTTCCCCGGAATTTTGAGCCAAGGTACCAAATGGCTCATTCCTTGACTTCGAAATGATTTTTTTTTTGGACACGTACCCAAAGTCTTGGTATTCCTTAATTCATTGGTCTGAAAACCTTGTATTATGTGTTTTCTATGTGTATCCATATTTGTGTGCTATTTTCCCAGCCCCTCAGCCTGGTACAAAGGTGATAAGGGACTCCATTAAGGTCTGCCAGCAAAGTGTTGGCTTTTGTGGGTCCTGCCAAGCCTAGAAGTTTGAGTCCAGATCTGATTAGAGTGAGGGAATTCATATTTCCAGAAGATCATATCAAAATGTGCACATTACCTGAGAGTGAAAGTGTCCAGTGGACCGGGAAAGGATTCCAGGACTTTCCTATGTATGTCTGTCACTTAAGAACCAGTATGAAATAGAAGGCACTCATCAAACAGATTAGCCATAGGGCAAAGGATCTTTTGACCACAACAACTTTAGATAATGTAAGTTGTAGAGGGATTTTGATTTTCATCATTGAAGAAAACACCTACATTGAAGAAATCATGGATTCTTAAAGTATGGAAGTGGGAGGTAAGTTCAGATAAGACACAGAGGGGCTCCTTTAGCATCCCAACTTTGGATAGCATGACCAAGTAGACCAATCATTTTTTATATTCTACTGGGGGATTCACACGATTATGGATGAAGAATGGGTAGAAATGCTATCAATTCTAGCACTTTTGTTGAGATGGAATGGTTTGCTCGGTCACACAGGAAACAGGTCAGGATTTGAAATCAGGCCATTGGACTATAATTTTAGAGAAGGAAAGAGCCATTTGGTTTAATGTTCTCATTTTAGAGATGAGAAAACTGAGGCTAAGTCTTTCATCCAACTTCACCCAGGGAGAACCTCAAATTCAATACCTATTCTAATGTACACAACTGCCTCCAATTAGTCCCCCCATAAATCTGAAGTCCAAGTAATACTAAATCAAGTCACAATGGAGTTTTGTCACTGGGATGAGTGTCTCACACATAGTAGGTACTCAAGAAATATTTATTAATCGAGCCAGCAAATTATTTGTTGAATGGCTATTATGTGTCTACCACTGCAGTAAACTCTGTGGGCTATATCAAAGAAGTAAGCCTCTGTTTGCTGACAATAGTTGTTGCACAATTAGTTTTAACTACTTCATAAAGGGTAAAATCCTTAAGGAGTAACATTAATGATGAAATTTAAAAGGGCAAAAAATTTAAAATATGAAAAAATCAGTTAATAGCATACTGAAGGGCAAAAGATTTAAAAAAAGCAAACCATGGAAAATCAACCTGAATCTATAAGACCAAAAGCCATTCCCTAGCAGATGAGTGGACAAAGCGTATGTAAAAACATTTTTCAAAAGGAATCACAAATTATTCACAGCAATATGAAAGAATGAACCAGATCATTAATAATCAAATCAAAATAACCCTGAGGTTTCACTTCCTATTCAGAAAAGATCACAAAAGCTGAAAATAATCTATGTTTCAGGGGTTATACAAAGATGGCACAATAATATTGGAACTTTGAATTGGTACAATAATTCTGGAAAGCAATTTGGAATTATGCAAAGAAAATGATTAAAATATCCATACTCTTTAACCAAGAGATTTCAAGAGTTCACTGCTAGGTCTATACCCCAAAGAGATTGCTGAAAGAAGAAGGAGGAGGAGAAGGAAAAGGCAGATGAAGAAGAAGAAACCAAAATATTTAAAGTAACACTATTTTTGGGGTAGCAAAAAACTGGAAACAGATAGATGTCTATCAATTAGGGAATGTTTTGTTTCATATTTCATATTTCCTTTCTTTATTCCTCATTTCACAGCGTAGCTTTCTAGGAAGGGTTAGGAGTAGAAAAACAGTGGGAAATGTAGATGATATTTTAAAAAGCCATAAAAGATATGAATGAAAAAAAATTAAAAATGTTTCAAAAAAGAAAATCAACCTAAATACCAGTTAATAGAATTCTTATATCTTGTATATCTAGGAGCAGGAAAATAAAAGGGGTGACAAGAAGTCTTCTTGAGTAAATTAAATCTAGAAGTTCATTAAGGTTATTTAAAAGTGTTAAAAACAGAAATCTTGCCTTAACAGCACCAGTGGATGGTAACAAAAACTATGTCAGGTAAGTGAAAATCGGAAAGAAAAAAAACACAAAAGCATGATCTGAAGGATAAAGTTCTAAAAAATCAGATAAATAATAAATTATTAAATATGTTAAAAGCTGAAAGTATTTTTTTGTGGGTAAGGCTCTTAATTCAAGTGAAAAATGTGTAAGACTGAGTTGGTGTAGGAGGGCAACAGACAGAAAGAGTTAGAGACAGAGTCAGAGAGCAGTGGAGACTGCAAGAGCCTGCCTAAAAAAGAGAGGGGTAAATTGTTTCCAGATTGCTATCAAAATGCAGGCTACTTGTAGTAAGTTCAAGGGAGAAAGGATGTCTCCTTTAGCCCTCTCATATTAACATATTATAATCAGATTAGAGTTATGATATTTTATAGCTCAAACAGAACCCCAGAAATTATTTAGTTAGCATAACCCTTAAATTTTAGCCATGAGGAAATAAGTCTCATAATTTTGGCCATTTAGTATGTGTAAAATATTTCACTTTAAGAGAAACAAAAGACAAGTAAACATAGCAAATCTTTCATAGATTTGTAGATGAATGTACATCTACATATACGTGCATGATTATTGATATCTATATGTGTGTATATTTAAATATATCTGCACTTAACTGTAGCCTACTTGGGGGAGGTGGAAGGGAAGAAAGGGAAAAAAAGAAAAAAAACATTTAAAATTGCAAAGCAGAAGAACAAAAGAAAACCTACAAGGAAGCAAAGAAGATATGGACAGTTCTGAATACAATAAATAGCATTTATTATATGCGTTTTCTTGAAATGGACATTTATTGTTTTGTATTTTGAATTCTCTCAACTTCTGCTTGAGCATGACGGTTGTTTTCTGTTTTTTTCTAAAGTTTTAAGTAGATACATTTTTAAAAATATGTAAAATATCATTTTATTAATATTTTGGATTGTTAAGTGAGTTTAAAATCATGTGTGTGCATAGATGCCCCTCCAAAGTTTTACTTTTATTTAATTCCCAGGAATTCCCTCACTCTAAAATTAAGACCCTAAAGAAAAGGAATATTTACATGTATGTGGAGCACACACGTCTGATGTTTGTTTTTTTAAAGCTGGTAAGATGTCAGTATATAATGCTTACTTATCTGTTGAATATCTCACATTGTCCAATACTAATTTTTTTATTCACCCAGGATTGACTATCACATTCCCCACAGTTACTCTAAATTTTCTCAGACTTTCCATACCCCTCACCCCAATTTCTCTCCACAGAGCAGCACTGTTCTTCCTATGTTACTATCAAAACATTGAAACCTGAAAGGTCATAAATCCTATGTTTCCATATATGAAAATTCTTCTTCATCAGAGGATTATTTCAAGGAAACCCGGGAAGCCATGTAAGAATTGATACATAGCAAAGTGATCAGAATCAGGAGAACCATTTTTACCTTAATGTCATAAAGACAAAAAGCTCTTAAAAACTTAGGAACTCTGAACAATACAAAAGTCAACCACAGGTCCAGAAAACTCATAATATCCAATCTACCTCCTGAAAGAAAGGTTAGACTCAGTACAGAAAGAGCTTTTTTTCCCTCATTGTCAATGAGATTAAATAAATTGATTAAACAAATGTTTAACAGGGTTTCCTTTTTTCTTTTTCTTACTCTGTTAGGTGAAAAGTAGGAGTAGGAGTTGGATTTTTGCTGATTAAAAAAAATTTTCTACCACCTTTCCATTTTCTCCTCCACTGCCTTAGTTTGTGCTGAAAAGGAGGTCCTTATTCATTTTTATTGAATTGTTGATGCCGTCCCCTTCTGCCTCCTCTGAAAGCTTAGCCTTTCCAATATTCCTCTCATCTTCAAAATATCCATATCTATTTGTTCCTTTTTTGTCATCAAAGCAGTCAACCTTTAAAAAACCCTTCACTTGATCCTGCCATTCCTCAGTTACCATTCTACATCTTTTCTTCCTTTCTCAGCCCAAAGACTCCTTGCCTTCTTCATTTCCTACTCACTTGTAGTCCAAAGAAATTATTCTCTCCAAGACGACCAAACTCTAAATCCAAAGGCCTTCCTACTTCTTCATTTTTCCTCCTCTCTGTGTAGCTGATGACTACTCTGTCCTCTTGGATATTTTCTTCTACTTTAGTTTCTGTGATGTTGCTCTCATTTTGTCTTGGTTGAATCACTCCTTTCATCTCTTTTGCTTGATCACCATGTCAAGCAATCTAACTGTGGATATACCTGAATGGTTCTATTCTGGGATCTATTATTTTTTTCTTTGTTATCTCTTCTTTGGTAAACTCATCGATTCCTGAGGATTCAATCACTATCTTTAAGAAGATGGTTCCCAAGCCAATATACCCAGCCCTAATCTTTCTTCTGAACTACAGTTCAGAGTGTGACATTGTAGCCATTATAGATTTCATGGATAATATGCAGCCTATATTATCAAATGTTTACTCATTGAATGTACCTGAATATCCCACAAACATTTCAAGATGGATGTGTCCAAAATGGCACTCATATTCTCCTTCCCCGCCCCTATTCCTTATTCAATTTTCCCATTTTTTGTTTGATGACATCATCCTTCTAATCACTCAAGTTTCATTTCAGAATCATTTTTGACACTTTCCCCCATCCAATTAGCTCCAAGTCTAATCTTACCTCCAGGCACCCAGGCTCTTTAGTTTAGTTTAGGTCCTTATAACTTTATTCGAGGATGGTTGCAGTGACCTCCTAATTAGTTTTCCTGCAAGTCTCTCCCATTTTCAATCTATCCTTCACAAAGCTGTCAAACTGACCATATCACTCCACTTCCCCATACACTTCCACAATTTACCTTGTATGATAGTAGTTTATGAAAGCAGCAGGGGAATTACAAACATCTCACCTCAAGATTTGCCATTAACACATAGGACTATAGCATCAGAAATTTAGGGCTGAAAAAGACATTAGAGGTCATAGTAGCTGAGTGATTATAGTCGTCATTTAACCTCTCAGTTCCTCAAGCACCTCTCTAAAGTGGTAAGTTTAAAATTAGCTGCATTGATAGAGGCCTTTCTTAATTATTCCAATTATCACTTCATATTTTTTGTAATAGTTTTGTATTTACTTGCCCACGTATATGCTGTTTCTTAAGAGAAGTTAAGCAACTCGAGGGCACGTTCTCTTTCATTTTTGTCTCTGTATCCCAAGTGCTTAAGCAGAGTACTTAACACATGGTAGGGATTTATAATGCTTGAATTGAATGTGGAGAAGTTTCCCCACAGGGATGTCCCCACATTAATAAAATCTCTGGTCCAGATCGAAAGAAAGAAGAAAGAAGGAAGAAAGAAGAAGGAAGAAGGAGGAGAAGGAGATGAAAAAGAAGAGAAAGAAGAATAAGAAGAAAGAAGAAAAAAGAAGAAGAAAAAAGAAGGAAGAAGAAAAAAGAAAAAGAAGAATAAGAAAGAAACAAAAGGAGAAAAAGAAGAAGAAAAAAGAGAAGAAAGAAGAAAAGAAAAAAGAATAAGAAAGAAGCAAAAGAAGGAGAAAAGGAAGAAAGAAGAAAAAGGAGAAGAAAGAAGAACAAAAACAAGAACAAGAAGAGGAGGAGGAGAAAAAGAGGAGAAATTATTGATTTAAATAACATTTTAATTTAAGTTTATTTGTTTAAATAACTTTAAACAAATTACTTTCTCCCCTTCCTTTCTTTTCCTTCCCATTTTCTTCCCTGATGCTAGACTGTAAATACTATGGGGGCAGGAGCTGTGTCTTACTTATCCTTACACCTCCCACAGTTCAGGGAACAGCACTTTCAATCAATCAAGCTTTTTATTAAATACTCACAATATGCTAGGGACAGACAGGTGGAGGACAGGCAGGAAAGGCTTCCTGCAGAAGGCAAGGCGTGAGCTGAACTTTGAAGGAAGTTAGGATTTCTAAGAGATAAAAATGAGAAGGATTGACATCCTAAGCATAAGGAGCCAGAAGTATAAAGGCACGGGGGCTGTGCCATTTATGAGGAACATGCAGAAGGCCAGTTCCAAAAGCAGCAGTTCTTCAATGAAATGGGATTGTTTTAATGTAGGAGGATGTTGGCACGATTGCTTAGCTCCAGGAGGCTTGGGAGTGCTTACCTGTGGATTTAAAATACTGTGATATCTGTGTCCAAAAGTTCTTCAACAGAGTATTTCTGTGATGTAAAGAGGAAAACGGTAGCCTGTGTCCCACTGCTACGCTTTAATGTGCTCTGGGTACCCTATTTTCAAGATCCTACCAGGGAGCGGTGAAGGGAAATTAACATGGTGGCGTCTGGGTTTCCATGTGATAAGGATTGTTTGGCTCAGAAAGGACAGCCAGGGAGAACTTCATCAAGGTGTTTAATCACGCAGGGTACGGTGGAAACCCTCTTTCCTTTCCTCCCTGTCCCATTACAAGAGGCTCATAGGTCACTCTAAATCAAAGAGCATTAAAATTTATAAGAGGGAACTGGAACATAATATTTAGCAAGAAGTTTTCTGCATTTCTATTCTTGCTCCTTGCTGCTAAGGCTATTTGCATTGTGTAATTCACAGCTGCAAGAGCTTATGGAGTTGAATAACACGGCTAGCTTTTTTAAAAGACTGGCATATTGTATAGCCTTTTAAAGGGTGTATGTGAGAAAATAAAATGATCAAATATTATGCTTCAGAGTTTAGCTCTTTTGGTTAGAGGAGACAGGGCCAGAAAATAACTTTTTCCTCCTGTGCCCGTGCATTTCATAGCTGATGAAAATAGAGGCACTAAGGCATGGGATTTCCTTCGCCCGTGTCTTGTGAAATAACTAGGTCTTTTTAGCCAGGGTTAGACCCCAGGCAGAGAATGAGAGAGGGACAGTATTGAACTCAAGAGGTCAAGTTCTTCTGACAAATAATCAAAGACACCCATTGTGACTAAGGCTGTGTGCCGGATGCCAAAGGAGATCAGTTAGACAGCTCCTGACCTCAGGAAGCTTAGAGTTCGGCTAATTTCAGGTTTAATCAAGTAAACAACAAGGACTCATTAAATATTTAAGCAGGTGGCTCAGTGGATAGGGTCTAGGTCTGCAGTCAGGGAATCTTCTTGAGTTCAAATCTGGCTTCAGACATTAGCTGCGTGACTCTGGGCAAGCCACTTAACTCTGTTTGCCTCAGTTTCCTCATCTGTAAAATGAGCTGGAGAAGGAAATGGTAAATCACTCCGGCATCTATTCCAAGAAAACTCCAAAGTGCTGGGGATACATAGAAAAAAGCACAAATGGCCCTTCCTTCAAGGAGCTTACATTCTAATGGGGAAGATAACATGAAAATAAATAGGTATATAAAGATACCTACAGAATAGATGAAAGGTAATTCAGAGGGGAAAGTACCATCAGCTGGCCCCAAGAAAGGTCTCTTGCAGAAGTGCTGGGTCTTAAAGGAAGCCAGAAATTGTGATTCTGATAAGCAGAGATGGAGAGAAAGCATTCTAAGTCTGAGGTAAAAACAGGATGATGAGAAGTGGAATATCATGGGAGAGGAACAAAAAAGAGGTGAGTAGACTCCATGGAAGGGAGGAATGTGTAAGAGGAATGGGAAAAAATGGGAAAGGGGCAGGTTGTGAAGAGGTTTAAATGATCCCAAAGAGTTTAAATTTCATCCTAAAGGTCAGAGGGAATTACTGAAGTTTATTGAATAGGTTCAGGATCTGTTTTGGACAGGTCAGCTAAATTCTATTATGAAAAAGGATCTTTTTTTGGACAAGGCTAAAATATATATATGACTATATACATTACAAGATTTTTCTTTCTTCTTTTACAGTAGACATGGGAGAGAAGGAAGGGAAAGAAATTAAATGTTTATAAATTAAAAATTAAGTTTAATATTTAAAAAATAATTTGAGTATCATGGTAATAGGTGAATAGAAATTTCTCTATTATCTTTTTAAAAAATTTCAAAAATTTTTCTTTTCTATTAAGAGCTTTACAATTATCTACAAACATAAAAATTTCATCGTGAGGAAGATCAAAAAAAAAAAGGATTGTATATAAATCTGTACAGTTTGTAAAGTATATTTTAAATTGAATAATATAGTATTTTTTTAAAGTTGATAGATGACTTGGTATTTCCCAGCCCCCAAATACACGCACCTTAAGCAAAATGTCTAAATTCTTTATATAAGATTGCTGCCATTACATAGATATAAAATGCGTATGCATATACAAGTATTTACTAAAGTATTTAGTAAAAAGAACAAAAAATAATTTAAAAAAATGTTTATCATGGAAATAATCTTGAAATAAATCCACAGTAAGAAATTATTTTTAAAGAATGTGATCTGAGATAAGCTTGAAAAACTTTTAAAAGGTTAAAGGATGAGGCTTTTGTTTGGAACTTTGTCACTGACAAGGAGGGATTTTCTTCTGGATATCTTAATGGTGGCTTGGTCTGGGTACCCATTCAATGCCTTTTGAATGACCAGGGCTTTTGTAGATCTGAGGTTTATCTTAGGCTTTAGGCCAATAAAAGGGGAAAATAGAAGGAGACAAAGAAATAAAGGGAAGGAGAAGGGAAGAAATATTTATAAAGCACCTCCCAGTTCCAGTCATTGTGCTGAATGAATCACAAAAATTTCATTTAATCCTCATAGGCTGAGCCCAACTGCCTAAAAGGGAGCAAAGAGATCCAGAGTATGGAGAGAGTGTTGAGCGTTACCATGGACAGAGAATGGGTTTCTAAGGGTGGAGAAGCTGCTTCTTCCCATTGCCCTGCTCAAGGAACTCCTTAGCCCTTCAGACAGGACCTGTGAGGAGAGGAAGAGACTTCCTACAAATCCTCCCAGGTATCCCCTGAGAAGAGAAAGCACTTGGCTCAAGGAGAGAAAGGAACCATATAGTTAGAGAGATAGTAGCAGGCAGAGGCAATGGTAGAGCAGTGAGAGATCCTTCACCCCAACCCTTAGATTGGAAATATGCATAATAACAATTGAAGCTAATCTATGATTATTGTTCTTTCTCACCCACTAATTTTTCTATCCATGTAGTTAAAGATCTAAATTATTTCTTTGCTTTGCTTTTATTATTGTCAAAATAGTTTCGTTCTGACAGTAATTAACACACACGCACACACACAAATAAATATGAAGTCTTTGCAAGAGGTTTCTCAACTAATGAACACTTTTAAAAGAATTCCTCTATGATTTTATTTCAAGAGATTTTTGTTTGAAAATGATTGATTGCTTGGTTTGTTTTGTTTTCTAAGCTCTGAATGAGAAAGCTTTAGCTTCTAGCTCTCACGCAACAAAACAGCTCCACAAATAGTATCTTATGATTTTGTGAGTTCTTCTTTAATCTAGGACAAGTAATGAATCCAATTTTAAAATAATCTACTCTATGCCTCTGAATGAAACTTAATCTTTTCTTTCTGTGTGGGTAACTGAATTCTGTTTTGTTTTAATGGTCATATAGGCAAATCTGAAAGATCTGATTCGTGATTACTTTTTGAAATCAAGCAAAGCAAGTTTGCTACACGTTAAAAATTTGATTGATGTCTCTTGTTTTTTACATCCCCTTCACTTCCAGATATATCCATCTCTTTCACATGCCCGGCTTAATAAGTTATCTCTTTTAACAAAGAAGAAACAGGGGGAAAATATGAGGAAAACAACCAACACATCAACTGTGTTTGACTGAAGATCCTTCACCTCTGCAAAGAGGGTAAGACGTTTACTTTCTCAGCTTTTCTCTAGGGCCATGTTTAATCACTATGATACTGCTGTTGGGTTTCTTTGGCCTTGTAGTGTCTTCCTTCCCCAGGAAATTCATCTTTGGGAAATCTCATTATCTGAAAAATTGTATCTGCTTGGTCCTCGCATCTCATCAATACTCTGCCATTCTTGTTGGAGCCTTTGATTGGAGTGCAGGGATTCTGTTTAAGAAAGAGGCTCAGAACAGCCTTCTTCCCATTTCCAGCCAGCTACGTTGCTTTTGAATGTCCCCATATCTCTGGATATACTCCCCCAGAACCAAATCCTTTTCAGCGTCTTTTATGTGTGTGTGTGTGTGTGTGTGTGTGTGTGTGTGTGTGTTGCCTTTCCCCAAAAGATTGTAAGCTCCTTAAGGGCAGGGAAGTATCTTTTTAAAAAATCTTGTATTTGTATTTCTAGTGCTTAGCCCAATGCTTGGCATATAGTAAGTGCTTTAAAAATGTTTATTTACTGAGTAATAATTATACACTATTGTTTCTTTCTTTTTTACCTCTTCCCTTCCCTCCCCTTCCCTTCTTTTCCCTCCCTCCCTCCTTTCCTTTTCTTCCCTTTATCTCCCTCCCTCCTTCCTTCCTTCCCTTACTTCCTTCCTTTTCTTCCTTTCCTTCTTTCCTTCCTTCTTCCTTCTTTCCTTCTTTCTTCCTTCCTTCCTTCCTTCCTTCCTTTCCTTTGTTTCCTTCCTTCCTTCTTTCCTTCCTTCGTTCCTTTCCTTCCTTTCTTTCTTTCCTTCCTTCCTTCCTTCCTCCCTCCCTCCCTCCATTCCTTCCTTTCTTCCTTCTTTCTTTCTTTTTTCCTTTCTTCCTTCCTTTCTTTTTTCCTTCCTTCCTTCCTTCCTTCCTTCCTTCCTTCTTTCCTTCCTTCCTTCCTTCCTTCCTTCCTTCCTTCCTTCCTTCCTTCCTTCCTTCCTTCCTTCCTTCCTTCCTTCCTTCCTCCCTTTCTTTCCATTTACATGGTTAATCATTGTCTATACTGTTTTCTTGGTTCTGTTTATTTCACTCTGCATTGGTTCATGTCTCCCTATGTTTCTCTAATCTCCACCATTCTTATGAAACAGCTTATGTGAATTAAAATCACCCTGATATGATTTTTTTCTTTGTGGTATTCTATTTTCTGTCTTTATGCTTTTGCAAGGACTGTTTCCCTTGCTTGCAATTTACTTGCACCTCATGTCTGCCTCTTGGAATTCTTAGTTGGTGAAAACTAAGGACTCAGCTCAGGTACCCCCTCTTACCAGAAGTAATTTCTTATTCTTTATTTGTTAGGACTCTCTCTTTCTCCATCTCATTTGCTATTTACTTATCTGTTTACTTTTTGCATACCTTAAGCAGAATTAAACCTCCCAAGGATGAGGATTGTTTTCCCTTATTTATTTTTTCTCTGTGTCTCCAATGCCTACCGCAACGCTTTGTACCTAGCACGTATTTAATAGTGTTTTTTTAAATTATTGAATAGTATTCATATTGAGCAATAAGGTAGAATGGAAAAACTACTGGATTCTGTGTCAAGAGAATATGATTACAAATCCTAACTCTGCCACCTACTGGTTTTATGACCTTGGACAAGTCACTTATCTAAGTTTCAATATCTTCACTTGTAAAATGAGGGGGCTGGTATCTGCAATCGTTTCTCACTTTAAATCTTTTGACTTTTTTTTTTTTTTTTAACAAATTCCCTGAATAAAATTTTAAACTCAAGGCTATAACAATTCAAAGGACAAAATGACACCTCTAAAAATGAACGTGTCCTACTGCCTGCTGGTGGTCACTGATTGAAAACAGATGTAACAGTCATGGTCTCTGGGCAGGCGTGAGAAGTAACTAACCCCTCCCACACAGATCATTGTGTGATTGGTTACCACAGCCTTCCTCCCAGGAAATGAATGGAAAAAGAGAATCTGTTCAGAGGATCAGCATTGAGTTAGGGTGTAGGTCACCTTTTAGTGCTGACAGATAGTTTCTTAAATTTTTTTTATGTTATAAGAAAAGTTCCCTTTGATAATAAAACCTTTATCAACAGTTTCCCCCGGGGCCATCGCCAGTCAGTGAACTGACCATTAAGAAATATTAGTCTAGTGAGAGATCATTAGATTAAAAATTAGAAAACTTGGTATCAGTCTGTATTATATCACTTGAGAACTGTGGGAATTCAGGTAAGTCACTTCCCCTCTCTGTGCTTCAGTTTTCTCATTTTTTCCCCCAGGATTTGAGAAAACTTTCCATGCCTCTATAATAGGGCTGCTGTAAGGAACTAATGAGACTCAATGAGAAAGCATTCTATACAAAGATACTAGACCTCTGATTTCATTAATATAAGGAGCTGCTGACTGAGGAAACTCCTCAAAGGTCAGCAACATCTCTGCAGTCTACAATTTTAGAGTTTTCTAGAGGAGTGTTAAGGGAAATCTTGTCCCAAGGCACATGATAGATGTGTGTGAGAAGCAGGGGTTGAACCCACATCTTCCAGACTTTACCAAGAGCTCCCTCTCCACTCCACTCCGCCATCTTTGTCATAGTTTTAAAATCAGGGTCTACTACCTCTATACAAACCATCTTAGATTCCTCTCTTTCTTTTATCTACCAGATGCAGACATTAATCCTGCCACTTTTATTTTCAAAATACTGCTCATACTAATATCCTCTTCTCGGTTCTTATAGTCCCCGCCCTTAATTTAATTTAATAGAGCACCTAGGCTCTATTACTGGAGGAATCTGTACCATGAAACCCTGCTCTTCTGATTGTTAGCTCCTTCCCAGGGACTACCATTTTAAGAAAAAATCCCACTATAATTTATCTCACCCATTAACTGGACTCGGTTCCCCCACCAGCCATAGCATGCTTTCCATCTTCACTATATGTGGCTGACTTCTCCCATTAGAATTGTAAGGAGAATTGTTTGGGTATGGCAGGATCACCTAACATGGAGGCACCCTGAACAGACTTGCTTGAGTATATCTGGATTGCCACTTATGGAGGTCTTCTTCATTTTCTATTAAGTACGTGGAGGGAATCTTTCTTGATTGGCTATGTAGCCAGAGAAACTTCCTCTCTAAATCTAATCAAATTAATTTGAGACAATCACTCTCTTTCTGGTTCATATTTTTTAAAAAATAATAATAATAGCTTTTTATTTTTAAAATACACGCATAACTAGTTTTCAACATTCACCCTTGCAACGTCTTGTGTTCCAAATTTTCCCCTCCCTCCTCCTTTTGTCCTCCCTAGATAGCAAGTAATTCAATTTGAGTTAAATATGTGCAATTCTTCTAAACATTTTCACATTTATCATGTTACATAAGAAAAATCAGATCAAAAAAGAAAAAAGAGAGAAAGAAAAAAAAAACAAGCAAAACAACAACAAAAAAAATGAAAATGCTGTGTTGTGGTCCATACTCAGTTCCCAGTCCTCTGTATGGGTGCAGATGGCTCTCTCCATCACATTGAAATTGGTCTAAATCATCTCATTGTTGAAAAGAGTGTGGTTCATATTCTTTCCTGCCTGCTGTAGGCTCACGATCCAAGGTGCCTCTCTGCATCAGTCTCTGCACTCCTTGCCCTGCCATGAGGAGGAACTCAACGGACTCTTCCCCTTTGTAATATATAATATCAAAGGCAACATGGGCAGAGAGATTTACTAAGCTGTTCCCCTTGAATAACCCAGCTAAAATTTGTTTATATTCACATCAGATAACATCTGGCTTTACCTCCATGAGATTATCTCCTGCCACTGCAATTATTCCCTTTAGATTATCTGTCAGTCTCATCCCTTTGCCTGGCTTAGGGGTCTTTCAAAGTCCCATCCAAGCAAACATGTTCTTCTAGGGAATTATGACACGTTCACGTCTGTAGTGTGGGAGTAGGGTCTTATCTTATTCATGGTTGAAATAGAACTCCCGTCTTTAATCATGACATCCAGTCTCTCTGTAGGAATGCTGCCTTTGATCAGAAAGGGTTCTAGCTCTTTAAGCAATTCCTCATTCTCAAGAGGGTGGACAATTCCCAATTATATTTCCATGGTCAAAATTTGCAGGCCTGACTAAAAGAATTTTCCCGAGGCATTTCAGCTGCTTTAACATCAGTGGCCTTAATTATACATCCTTCCAATACTTTTACTTTTTTTGCCTAATATTCTCATCTTAAGATTTGGTTCTACTTCTAATAGTGGGAAATCTCTATCCTTGCAAAAGCAAGATCATACTCCCCCTCCCCTAATTGTCTTAGTTTCCCTCTTTTCTAGACATTGTTCCACACCTGTCCATGTTCATACCTAAATATTAATGTAATTGATAAGTGTACAGTATTACGGTGACAATAGTCTATTGGATTAAAACTATGAATAAGCAATACGATGGCACAATAAAAGATGAATTCAAATCATGAAAATAGTACCATGATTTTTTCCCCTCTATCATGATATAGGAATTCATTATAAATATACATACAGTAAGCATTCATTTTTTAAAAATATGCCATATCAGTAAATTCAGCAATTTAATAACAATATTTTCATGAAGCCAAGGCAAATTGTTTTTTCAGTGGCAAACAAAACAAAACAATCCCCCAAATGCCCAAATCCTTCCAATTAAAGAAATGATATAGTAAAGGAATTTTAGGATCCAAGTAGGGGTCACCAGAGTTAGAACTGAAACAACTACAAAACAACAGAAAAGGATAAAAGTAGAAATAATTATCTGTTACACTAAAAATATCTATTTTCTATGAAGAAAAAAAATTGAAATGCAAGCAAAATGTGCTTTTCAGAATGGAAGGTAGAATCCCCTACTGAGACAGAATTGACAACAAACACACTACACCACATCACACACACACACACACACACACACACCTCTGGAAACTTTCTAAGACAAAAAAGTTCTCCAATTGCTCAGACTGCTTGCAGGAGGCAACACCCATTCAGATGCAAAGGACTATGTAGGCAAAGATGGTGGCCTCAGAATTCCTCAGCTCTCACACAGAAAAATCAGTCTAGAGAAAAGAATCCTGCCTTGAAAGTTATTCACAAAACTGCTAGCATACAAACTGTAAATCAAGCTATTTATAGAAAACAATTGGCTGTATAGAAGTGACGTGAAGACTGAAACATTCAGCGATAGTTTGGGGGTCTAAAAGGTTTATTAAGTAACCGAATCCCTTTCCCTACTCTGGAGACCAAGGTGGTTTGGGGAATTATTCCTCCACTAATTATCAGTTAAGGGGGTAAGTTTGTGTGTATGTATTTTATATATTATAATAATAATAATAATTATTATTATTATTATCACCTTTTGAAGTAAATGTTCCTTTGTAAAACCTAATTTGACTGTTAGTGACATAACTGGGGTTCATGAGACCCCACATTGGGGGGGAGTACCTTCAGTGAAATGTAAATATCCTCAAGTCCCATAAAGGTACTAGATAACCCTGGGGGAATATTAAATTGTAAAATATCTGGCCTTCAGGAAGAGCTGGCCAGGGTCCTTGGTTAGAGAATGTTTCTTGAGGATAGAGACTGTATTTTTTGCAATACATACAATATATTTGTATCTCCAGTATTTAGCACTGTGTCTTGAATTAATATTTGTTTTTCAGTTATTTCTCAGTCATGTAAGACTGACTCTTCTTCTTGATCCTAGTTGGGGTTTCCTTGGCAAAGATACTGGGATGATGTGTCATTTCCTTCTCCAGCTCGTTTTACAGATGAGGAAACTGAGATAAATAAGATTCAGTGATTTGCCCAGGAAGTATCTGAGGCCAGATTTGAATTGAGGAAGATGAGTCATCCTGACTTCAGGATGGTGCTCTATTTACTGTGCTAACTCTCCTTGGTGGTAGGGATCTTCTAAGTTTTCTTTTGGTTTGAGTAAAGTGTGATAAAAGATATTTTCTTGATCATGCAAGTGAGCAGATTTCAATACAATAAGCACTTAATAAAGGCATTGTTTACCAATCAAGCTATTAGGCTCTTCTAGTGCTTAGTACAGTGCTTGGCCCATAGTAGGTGCTTAATAGATGTTTATTGACTGATGGGCCATCATACTTCTCAGCATACTGCTGCCCAACTGATCTTCCTTAAACACCTCTGTTGTAGACCACCATCCCCATCCCCAACTCCAAATGACTTTGTTTCTTCCTATAATAAACCAATACTCCTATTCAACTACCTAGCCTTATTCTAATTCTCTAATCTTATCTTCAGCTACTCCCCAACATACACTCTCTATCCTACTCAAGTCTGTCTACTTATCCATGCCTAAATTAACCTCTTCTTTTCTTGCTTCTAGATGCAAATCCTCCTTCAATTTCAGCTCAAATTCTACCTTTTCTGTAAAGTTTTTCCTAACAAGGACATATGTCTTGAGTGGTAATCCACATAATCTAATCCCTTCATTTTGTAGATAAGGAATATGAAACCCCAGAAGTAAAATGACTTTGTCTAATATCACACTAATTAAATATGGTGAGGCTGGGATTTGAACCATCGTGTTGAATCCAGTGCAATCCAATCCAATCCAATCCAATCTAGTCCAATCCAATCCAATCCAATCCAATCCAATCCAATCCAATGTAGTGTGCTTTCCTTTGGGAAGTAATAGCAGGGCAGAATTTTGCCATTGGAAGAGTCCTGAAAGGTTATCTAATTCAACCTGCCATTAATGCAAAGAACACCATGGCTATCTATCTTTGCTATTCAATCAGTTTCTGCTTGAATACTTCCACAGACTGACAGTTCACTACTCACTAACAAAACAGCCCATTCCATTATTGAGGGATAGGAGGGGATCAGCTTGGCAGAAGGAAATAAAGATTAAAATCCTACTTCAAGTAATTACTTTATGTGACTCAGAGCAAACTAACCTTCTGGGCTAAGTTTCTTCTTCTGAATTAGGGGTAATAATCATTGTTTTAACCATCTCACTGGATGATGAGAAAATAATATGATAAACTTTAAAGTATTATATAAATATGCTACCAATAAATTGCGGACAGATCAAACTGTTATCCGTCTCCTTATAATTTCCATTCAACGGTCCTAATTCTGGCTTCTGGAGAAATACAGAACAAGCTTGCTGTGGCTCCCAGGTGAAAACCTTTGGATGTGCAGATCATCTTCATCCTTTTCCCTTCTTCAGGCTCAAAATCTTCACTTTCTTCAGCATTGACGATGTGACATAGTTTCTGATCCCATTATTCTCCTGGATGTTTTCCTTTGGACGTATTTTATCCAATTTATCAATCTATTTTTTAAACTGTGAAACCGCTATCTCAATATATAGTACTGTAAATATCATCTCACCAGTGAAAAGTATCTGAAGACCATGACTCTTTCTACTAGTTTTATAGTTGAGGCAACAGACTGGGAAGATGCAAGAAGAAGTTCAGACCTCTCTGTGCCTTGGTTTTCCCATCTGTAAAAAGGGGCAGCAAGATGCCACAGTGGCTAGAACCCTGGGCTTGGAATCAGGAAGATTGATCTTCTTGAGTTCAAATCTGGCCTCAGACACTTATTAGCTGTGTGACCCTGGACAAGTCACTTAACCCTGATTCTGTAAAATATATAAAATTCTGCTTTCATTTGTAAAATGAGCTAAAGAAGGAAACGGCAAGCCATACCAGGATCTTGAGATCCCAAAGAATCAGACATTACTGGGTTACACAAAATGGAGATATTCATATCACTTGCTCTACAGGATTGTTCCCTGGATCAAATGAGATAAATTTAAATCACTTTGCAAACCTTAAAACATTATCAGTGTTAGTTAATATTTTTTCTGCAGTCACTAATTTTCCTCTTTGAATTCCTAGAGCACACAATTTAGCACTGAAATGTATATTGCCCCGGAAATTAGAATTCCTGTTGCATTGTTGTTGTTTGTCCTTTGTCCTCAAAGAGAACCGGGACATCAAGGAGGGGATGCTGGGACATATGAGCGAACTGGATTGAATGAGGGAGGGCTGTGCGAAGTCTCCAGCCTCATTTTCTCCTCCAGAGTCATTTGGGTCCAGTGACAAGACAGAGATCAGGATGACTGAAGATGGCCCTGGATGCAGTGGGAGAAGTCTTTGCTTGGATATTTCCAGGCACAGGAAGTTCAGTATTTGACAGAACAGCTCATTTCGTTGAGAAGAGCAAGAAATTTGGGAAAGCGAGATGTCTTTGGAATCTGCCTTGTTTGATATCAGAAAAGTCTCCAAACCTCAGTTTCCTCACCTGCAAAATGGGAATGAGAACCTTTGCTCTACTCACCTCTTGTGAGGAAAATGGTTGTGTAAGATTCAAAATATTGCATTTCTATTACAAAGAAGTTATCTTCATGATCAAAATCTGCTTTCTTTGGGGTCAGGAAACCTCTTGGTTTCCTTTTGCGCTGTTTGAATACAATATTATAAGGGCTGTTTTTATGATCATGCAAGAAAGCAGATCTCAGCAGTATCAAGGAGCAGAGAGGCTGGGCCCAATCCACTTCTGCTTGGTATTAAATTTGCTTCTGATGGGTATTAAATTGCTTCTGATGGACAGGCCTAAGCCAAAGTTGTAATTGTTAAACACAACTGCAACAATTGGACCATTTTGTCTGTACAATGGAGCAGCCATTCACTAAATGGTACCCTGGTGGCTTGACAGGGTTAATGTACCTCATTTATAAACAAGGAAAATGAACTATCATTATCTGGCTTATTAAGTGGTTTAGAATATATGGAACTTACAGAAGGACATTTCTTAGGGGAAGTATTTTTGAACAAGGATGAATTTTCCTACTAATGCAAATAAACAAATTGAAATGAAACATTTTCATCCTTAAAAAGCATCATCTGTTTAGAGAACAGCTTAACCAGTCCCACTTCAGAGAAGTTGACCTTTTTTTTTTCTTAAATGTTTTTATTTTTTGGAGAGTTTTGAAAACAAAACGCTCACTTCTCCCTTCCACCATTAAAAAAAAAAAAATGAACCACATAGCCATGGGTTGGGGAACGTCTGGAGATGATCTTTTCTCAATGAGCGCTCTCTGCTTCCTGGTCTCTCATGGGAGTTACTCCATCTGTGCTGGGCCCCAGAAGGAGGAGGTGGCTTGTTTTTGTGCAGCCTGAAAATGACAAACAATCCTCCATATTACTGTACCCACAATTACTGAATAGTGACAGGTTAGCAAACTTGGCTGGCTTAAGGACAGGGAATCCTTGGGCCCCGGGGGGGCTGACCTGGGAGCAAGAGAAGATAAGAGTCAGGGAGACATGAGTAGAAGTCTCTAGTACTGGGGCTCCCCATCCCTCCCCTCTGCCTCATTGAAAAAAAGAAAGAACTGGGTGAGCCAAATGTTGATTTGAGGCTAAGGCTTCTTTATAGGTGCTCCCAGAATGTGCTTTGATTGATGAACTGAAATTCATTAAACTTAGGGAGAGCTTTCTCTTTCAGCGTTTATGAGGTGAGATCTGGAAGGGAGCCTCTGAGATCTCACTGTCATGATTGAATTCTCTGATTCCATTTGGAAGGACCGGTGGAAGCACAGCCCTGTATACCTATTGTTTACGAGGCCAGCCTTCCCTGTGAAAAGGGCCTGTGGCTGTGACCAAGCACAATTAGATCTGGTTACATCTTCATGGGCCAGCGGCTCAGGAAAACCATTTGAGCTGCAGATTAAAATGAAGCCATGGGCAAAGTGAAAAAGATTGGGTGGTGCAGTGGCTAATTATATACTGGCCGTGTGACCTTGGGCACTTAATTTCTCACTGTCTCCGGCATCTCTCTAAAATCTGTGGGTGGAAGGGATTCTCATACTTGGAAGAGCCTCAGCTGGAGAAGTCCTAAATCTGAGCAAAAACCCCCAAAACAAGAGATTTAGAGAAACCCCATTTGAAGGGGAAAATAAATCAGGGCGCACCTACATTGAAATAAAACAGGGAACTTAAATACAGAAAATTGAACAATGGCCTAAAGTATTTTGGGGCACCTTCCATTCTCTCTTCCTGCTCCCCTTTTTCTGTTTCCCAGGAGATGGATGGGGACGGGGAACATTTGTGGACAGTCCCTCCATTCTTGTAGTCTGCCGATATGGGGGAAGAAAGGAAGAATGGGAAATGAGCTCAGGGCAGGTGGATGTGGATGTGAACCGAATGTAATTTTGGTGAGCCTGTTAATTTGGGAAACTATTTTATCTTCAAAGCTTCCCAAGGCTTGTTCAGCTTTAGGGCGAGGGCATTAGAATGTGCCTCTCCATGTTTTTCTAATGTCAGACCCGGCCACCAATTTCAGGAAATTCTGTTTTCTTAATTGAAATCTACCCCAACCAGTCCCATTAGGGACTAGCAGTTCTAAACACTTTCCTTCGCAATCATCCAAGAGAGTGACAAGCTATTTTCTTAAAGATCACTTGACATATTTTTGAAAAACATGTATTGACAATCTTAGAAAAAGAAAGACATTTAGCCAGATCTCTGCTGCCTTGTCTTCTGTATTTCTATGATTGCTGGTGCCATTGGGGGAAAAAAAAAATAGTGTCTTTCTTCCTTAAGGTACTGTTTAGACTTGTTTTATTTCCCATCTGAAATCACAACACTATATTTGTGACATCACTGGAGTTGCTGTGGAAATGTTTATGTCACAGAGGATTATGACCTCAAGTGGGGAATTTACAAGAACAGTTGAACTCTTGGGAAAATAAATATGTTTGCAGAAAAATGTAGATATATGGACAAATCAGGAAATAGAGGTATTCTATTTCTCTTCTAAATATCTCTCCATGTTTCCTCCTGGAGCTGCAATTGGTTGCAAGGGCTTTTTTTTTTTTTTTTTTTTTTGGCCAAGAATATAATAGTTTCTAGGGTCTGTTTTATTTAGGAGGAGCATCTTTTGGGGAAAGTGGAAGGTCAAGAGATAAGGAAGTTGTCACTGCAGATGTCACTTTCAGCCCTCCACTTATTAGGAGAGAGAGGCAGGGATGGTCCTAGAATTCTGTCTGAGGAAAATGGTCATCTTATTCCTATCTTTCCCCCAAAAACAATGCTAAGAGGGGGCTCTGTTGAGCAAATCTCCTTACATAATACTGACTGGATCTTAGTGGAGAAGCTTAGAACGTTCCAAACAATTATTTCCATGTTATTTTTCCTGTTAAATCAACAGAATGCCAAACTAGAGATGGAAAAGACTCCTGAAAGCCATCTAGCCTTTCTCCCTGCTGGGGCAGCATTGTTCCCTAAATCCACTTTCCAATTCTCTGCCTAGCCCAGTTAGATGGAGCATAGACTTAGCTTAACTACAGCAGCCAGGAGCAGAGGAAGAGGGCTTTCATTTGGGATGGCATGGGCTGGGGCTCCGAGGGGGGCGTCGGCTGCTGCAGGACTGGGCCGCCAAGTGGGGTGGGGGGGGGAGCTAGGAACCCCGAAGTACGAACTGGCTAAAATCACGTTCGCCAGGGAGGGAGGCTCTGCCTTTGCCGTGCAAAGCGAGCACCACAAGAAAGCATCGCCAGAATTAAAAGTCTTTAATGAGAGTCGAATGAAACTCGGATTCCGAGGGAGAGGGAAGGGGGGCAAGGGACTCGGATCCCAGGGGCGGCAGGAAAAGCACCTGTGCGTCCTCCCCTCCCTCCCCCCCCGACTCTTTCCCTTCTCCGTCTCTCCCCCCCTCCCACTGGCTCACCCCCGCCCCCCAAAGCCGGTGCAGCAGCGGGTCCAGCACGCGCCCCACTTGTTCCCTTGCGCAGCCTGCCAGCCTTGGCCCGGAGGGAGGGCGCGAGGAGTGGGGGGGCGCCAGTGGGGGGGGGATGTAAAGGTCGTGCGGCTGTGGGTGATTTAGTAGCAGGGTCTGTAGTACAGGCTGTCCCCAGCAGCGGAGTCAGCGCGCCCCACGTGACGGCTCTGTCTTCAGGCTTTGGCTCTTGGGTGAGCTCCACAAACAGACGCACACACACACACACGCACACACACACATACACACACACACTCTCTCTCTGCTCTCCATCCAGTCTCTCATTTCTCTCCCTTCCTTATCTGTTCTCCTCCTCGCTCTCCCTCTGAATACACACGCACACACACACACAGATACACACACACACACACACACACACACACACACACACACACACACACAGATATCCACCCGTACCGGCAGCAGCGGCGGCGGCGGCGGCGGCGGCGGCAGCCCGGCAGCAGAAAGAAGTCAAGGCAAACCTCTAGGTTCAGTCTTTAGTAACGGCAGCCTCAGTGAAAAGCCCAGCAAGGGAGAAGAGTTGAGAGATTTCCTTTTACGTTTCTTTTCTTTTCTTTTTTTGGAGAGATTTTTTTTTTGTTGTTGTGTTGTTTTTTTTCCTCCCCATTTTGTTTGCATCCAGAGGATGGCAGGCTGCGGGCTATCGGAAGATGCCTTCTTCTCTTTCTTTTACAACTACAGCTCCTCCTGGGAAACCTCCTACAACCAGGTAAGAGCCCCGTGGCTTGATGCTGCTTGTTCTGGCTCCCGCACCCCCCTCCACCTCGGTCCCCTCCTCTCCTCCCTGTCGCGAACCCACTTAGCACTCCACGGGGATGCAAAAGGCTGGAGAGGGAAGTGGGGGGTGGCGGCGGCCAAGTGGGTTGCTCAGTCTGTTGTATGTGTTTCTGCAAAACGGAACGGCGTGGAAAGGGGGCTAGCTAGGAACCATAGCTTTCCAATCGCGACGGGGCTTTCTCGCCCCTCCCTCCCTCGCCCTCCCCCGATCTTTGATCAATTTCACAACCTCTTCCCCCCTCTCGGTACCCCCCTTCTTCCCCCCCCGCGCCCGCCCCAGCGAGATCCAGAGGATGGAGCTGGTGCGTTACCCCGAACAACTCCAGGCACAACAAGGCAACTCAAGCGAAACCTCTTAAGTCTCCTTCGGTGCTTCTTGCCCGTTCTTCCTCGCTTCCCGGCTGCCCGTCAGTCGGGTCCTGGCGGGGACTGGGTGGGATCCAAACCCCCGGCTACTTGCTGGCGGGGGAACCTCTCCCCCCTCCCCGTCCCGTTCCCCCCCTCCCCGCCCCCACCCCGTTTCTTCCCCTAAAATGGCTGCATATGCAAGTAAAGCAGCTCTGACCCCGTCTGGGTGGGAGTAGTTGAGGCTTCTCTCTACGCCCCCGCACCTATCCCCCTCCCACCCCCACTTAACTTTGATGACTGTGCAATGCAGTCTGGCTGCATCCCTTCCCCGGGAGCTGCTCGCAGCCTCTAGGTGTACATGTCAGTCTGGCTGGGGGGGGGGGGTGCGGGGGGAGGGCAGAGTCGTCGAAGTGAGAAGGGGTACCTGAAAAAGGCGGGGGGGGGGAGCAGGCAGACGGGTGTCCACACCGGGTGGGTACCTGGAGGAGAGAGCAGGGAGGATGGATCGTGGGTCCTGGTGGAAAAGCTATTCTGGGAGCCTAGGAGAGAGCCCGAGCGGGGGGAGGCGGAGGGGGGGGAGAGGAAAAAAGCCTTTTAATTAAGTAACTGTTGTAGTCTGCTGCCCCCACTGCTTGTTTGGTGAAAAGTCTCCAGGCATCTGTCATCTGGAAACTACACGGTGAAGTGGAGAGGGAGGGGACGAGGTAGGGACCGGGGGGAGGGAGGGGGAGAGAGCAAGTGTGAGAGGGTGTGTGTGCGTGTGTGTGCGTGCATGTGCGTGTGTGTGTGTGTGTGTGTGGTGGGAGGGGGGAGGGAAAGGAAAAGTTAAAGCCTTAGGAAAAAAATGAAGGCGAGCTGCTGCGTCCAACTTGCTAGGTAGCAACGTGCCGCCCGCCCGAGCGGCCTCCGGCGCGTGGGATTCCCGGGTCAGGTGTCCGCGTGCCTGTCAGGCGGAGCGCGCCCGGCCGAGGCGTGTGCGTGTGTGTGTGTGAGAGTGTGTGTGCGCGCGCGGGTGTGTGGCGGGGGGCGCGCGTGCGTGGGTCCGGCGCGCGTGCGTGCGTGTGGATGTGTGGCCCCGGGGGGTGGGGGCGGGCGCCGGGCCCGGAGGAGGAAGAGGAGGAGGAGGAGGGGGGCTCGCCACCCCTGCCCGCCGGCCCGCGGGGCTGCCTCGGCCCCGGCGCGCTCGCCTCCCCTGTGGGTGGGCAGCGCGCCCTGCCGAGCTCCCGGAAAAACGTGCAGGCTTCTGGCTCCCCGCTCCCCCCGGCTCTGCCGCCAGCCCCGGCACACCAGTGTCCAGGACCCCGAAATCCCCAAACTAGCAGTTGCCAGTGGAGGGCTCCGCAAGCCCCCGCTGCCCCGGGAGTTAATAACCCAGAGAGCGGCCGGGGGAGCCTGGGAGAATTCTGCTTGCAGCAGGAGCCACTAGCAGGCGGAGAGAGCCCCAGACAGGCAGCAGTGCCAGTGCCCGTGCCGATGCCAACGCCGCCAAGGCTGCCGCCCGCCGGGGAGCACGGAGTCTGAGCAGCGGTTCTCTCCGTTCCGGGGGGAGGGACGGGGGAAGTTCCGAAGCCCCGAGCCACGCGGGCCCTCCCCCAGCCCGATCCCTAGTCAACTTTGGGGGCTGGGCTCCGAAGCCTAGCGCCGAGCGGCTGGACAGGGGCAGGGAGGCAGATCCGGGACCAGAAACTTGGAAGGCACTTGATGGCTGGCAGCAGCCTCGAGCTCGGCTTGGCAGACCCTGGAGTTGTGCGGGATGGAGAGGCGGGGAAAGAAAAGAGATGCGTGTGCTCTGGAGGGTGGGGGCGGCTGCTGGCAAAAGCTCCCCGGAGTGCAGCCCCGAAGGGGGCCGGCGCCAGGGAGGCCGCGGGGTCGCTACCTGGTTTTGCTTCCCGGCTGAGTGTCCCCTCTCCCCCCTCCCCGCCTCTTAACTTCCCCTATCCTGTATCAGATAGAAAAACAATTAAAAGATTTGCAAAGCTTGCCTTTCCAAGTGCGTGCAGTGTGTGTCGTGTGTGGAGCTTTCGAGCCGCTTTGCTCTAGACCTAACATGAGTCAGAACTAGCCTTGCACGCCGCCGTTAGGACGTTCTCCTATTGAAATCCACGGACTGTCAAAACCCCAAATCGTGATTCCTTAGCAGCGCCACGCGCCCAACTAGTCAAAGAACCAGATGCATTATGATAAGTTTACGGGGTGTTCGCCCGTGGCCTGCACCTGGTGGCCCCGGCTACTCCTGCCCCGGGAAGAAAAGCAGGGGGTGCAGAAAACATGTCAGTGACACGCGAGATGGCACAGGAGCACAATTATATAATATTCTACATACGTTTGAAAAAATTCAGATGGAAAGAAATGAGCTATTTGAAAGATTTTAGGAAGGGCTGTTGCCTGATTCTGCAAGACTAGCAATCACGTGAAACCTCCTTAGAAACCAAAGGAAGTGGGTAGGATGAAAAGGGGGGGGGGCATAGAAGGGAAATGGAGGAGAAGGGGAAGGAGAAAGAGAAGAAAAGGAGAGATTTTTTTTTTTTTTAAGATTGAAACGGTAAGGAAAAAAAAAAACAGATCTAAACCAGTTCCATTTTTATAAAGTTAGTTTAACAAGATTTAGGGGGGAAAAATCACTCCATAAATTTAAACATTTTTTCTTTTTGGGAAAAATATGCACATCGAAAAGAAAAGCAGATAGAATTAGTGGAAGGCCTGCAGGTGCTGCCTTTTGGGTCTGGTTAGCTCAAGGACTGATATTGGAAGGTATATGTTCTTGCTACTGCAGTTTAATTGTATGGTGGGAAAGGGAAGATTATTTGAAATATTGATTTTTTTTAAAAATGGGATTGGGTGAACTTTTAAGATAAAATACAGAAACAAATGAGATACCTGCATCATTAGGGAAGAGACGTTGACATATTGGAGAATCTCTATACAGTAATTCTAAAAGATAAACCTACTTTTTTGGGGAGGGGAGGATGTAACCCAGCAAATCAGAACGTTCTGAACTAAGAAATAGGTGCTTGTGTGTATGTGTGTATGTGAGTGAGCATATATATGTATATATGTATGTATATATATATATAGGTATAATGATTGATCTCTAGTTTGCATTTTTAGTTTTATTCATCCTCATTAAACAATGAGATACATCATTTTAGCTGCTTGGATGCAGTCAACAATATAAAATGAGGATAGGAAATTCTAGTTTCAAGCTTGAGCTGAGCTATTAAAGGTAGATTTGGCCTAAACTTAAAAGAGCAAGACTTATTCATGATTTTACCTGACTTCCTGCCAAAAAAAAGGCTCACAAATCTTCGGGTTCTTCACTAAAAAAAGCAATGCTCTTCAAATGTAATTTGTTTACTCTACTTCAATTAAAAAACCCCACAACTTTGTAGTGTATTTAAGTGCTATAAAGGGAAGGGTTGACTGTACTAAAAAAAAAAAAAAAAAAAAAAAAAATCAAGCTTTTTATTTTCAGATCAATATGATGCATTCTCCAGATCTAATGCCATGTAAAAGAAGCCTTTTTACAATATCAATAGCATCTCCACTAGAGCTCACGGAGACTATCTCTTCCTGGCATCATAAAGCCTTTTGATTACTTTTATTCTCACAAACACATCCACAACCCCACTCTCCCACCCCCCTGATTACAACCCCTCTCAGTATAAATAAACAAGGGAAAGAGAATAAAAAGACTTCTTTGTACACAGATAACTCAATTTCTTGATCATTTGAAGTAACTGAGACACTTTATTATTACTCCCAAATAAATTGCTTTTAATTTAGCTCTTTTAGTTTTTAATATGAAAATTTAATATTCAGAACTCAGAGTGTAGGTTTTGTCTTGTGGGAAGACTCTAGGATGTGATATAAATAAATTGCATCTATTATAGGAGAAAGGTTAAGCTTGGCATTTTTATTCTATGCCTGGATAGACCACCTGCCAAGTATTTGGAAACCATTTCTCAAAGTATCTGCATGCCATAGTTTTGCAGAATAATCAGAGTAAGAAAAGTAATGGAGTAAGAAAGGGATGGATGAAGCTGATTTAGAATGGATTTCTTGAATTAGAATCATCACCCACCCTCACATACATAAAGAGTCCTAGTAAAAGGTTTCTTATTTTCAGCAATGCAAGAAGATAGATAGAGAGGGAGGGAGGGAGGGAGGGAGAAAAAGAGAGAGAGAGAGAGAGAGAGAGAGAGAGAGAGAGAGAGAGCGAGAGAGAGAGAGAGAGAGAGAGACCAACCTTCCTCTGAATTACAGTTTTAGACCTAAGGATGGCAGTACTGCAAGCTTCTTGTAAAGATGTTTCTCTCAGTCATCTTTTATACTGTACTTTCTAACTGTTCTGCAAGTCTTTCATGCTGTAGCTGTCCAACCTGGAGCTTCTATCAGGAAACTGACCTCCGAACTGTCAGAAGTACACCTTGAGTTCTGGCTGTTCTGACCTGCAAAGTCAACAGATTTTAATGGTTACTGTAGGTTCCCTTGTACCAACCATCTACTATCAGAATTAACTGTAGGCAATCAGCCAATCAAATCAGGTTATTGTGATATCAATACAGCCAGTTACAAAGGGGAAAGAGACCCCCTTTGTTTTGGGCATTCTCCTCCTCCTCCTCCTTTCAGCCATTCCTCCTTGAAGCTCCCTGCCCCCTGCCCTACCCAGGTAACAGATGTTTCATGATTGAATTGTAGAGGGCACTTCCCCTACAGATTCATCTCGGGATCTTTTTTCTCCCTCTCTCCTCTGTCAAATTTCCCAAAATAGAGATATAAAATGGCCTCCTTGTGGGCTGCCCACTATCTAGTCAGAGGAGGCAGTAGCTGTTTTGAATTTGGCTCTGGACTTTTGTGAGCCGGGTACCTGTGCCTCTTTGTACTCACTCTATCTTTTCAAGCAGGGGAGAAGTTTCAATGTAAAACCCTTAATGGATGTGGGTAAGTTGCTGAAAGCTTGTGCTGACTGCCTGTTTTTTTGGCTTGGCACGACTTCCATGAATATGGAATAGCCAAGGCAAAATCCAGCCCGGGGAGGAACATTCTTTTCCACCCAGTCCGACTACTGTAAAGAATTCAATACGTATTTCCCCCCTCCTTTCTGGGCACATCACAATTCATAAAGCTGTGACAATGTTTTGATTCATAGACACGAGCCAGAACTTAGACTGTCCTGTCTTCAAAGTCTCTCTTCGGCACAGGACTCCGCATTAAAATACGCTCTCTTAAAATTCAGAAATATACGTGGATAAACTATACATCTAAACTTTAAAGGCTTTTCTGTCTTGTGACTTTGTAGTTCATTGCGCATAGTAGGTGCTTAAGGAACGCAAGTTATGAACGGAGGAATGCTTGGGACTGGGAAAGTGCTGGAGAAGCTTTTGCATGCTACTGGGCCAAGAAATTCTCCAACCAACACCAAGTTATCAGTGCTATCCTGATGTTGGGCCTGTAGAGCTAGACACATGAAGAGAAAAATAGATTCATAATATTTTAGTGTGTGTGTATGATTTCCCTGATGTAGTTAATTTCCCATTGTGCTTTACAAATGTTCTTTTCCCTTTTAGAGTAAGATCTACCTAGATATTGAGAAGCAAGATACATTGTCGTAATTATCTCTGCTATGTAAGTAGCTTGCTTAGATCAAGTACACATCGCAAAAACCCAACTTTTGATGCTGCCATTTATTTGTAGACATTGTAAAATAGAGAAGATTCCCTGCCTCTTTTTTGTAATCATATCTGCCCATTTTTAATTTTTTAAACAACCACATGGGACTGAATTTGGAGTCAAAGGATCTAGGTTTATATCTCAACTCTACTACTTACTGTGTGTACCACTGGACCTAGGTTTATATCTCAACTCTGCTACTTACTTTGTGTACCATTGGATTTAGGTTTATATCTCAACTCTACTACTTACTGTGTGTACCACTGGACCTAGGTTTATATCTCAACTCTACTACTTACTTTGTGTACCATTGGATCTAGGTTTCTATCTCAACTCTACTACTTACTGTGTGTACCACTGGATCTTTGCTTCTCTGGGACTCAGTTTCTCTGTAAAAGGAGAAGGTCAGATTAGATTCTTCTCAAGATCCCTTTTCGCTCTAAATACACGATTCTGTGATCTTATTTCAGTGAAAGCATAGTTCCGCCATGCCATTCCATTGAGTTCTATCCTCTATTAGGATCTTGTCTTTATAATAAAATTTAAATTCTTTCTTGCATTCATAGCTTTCTCTATTGGGCTCCAGTCCACTGATATAGGTTTGTTGCAAGCTCTTCTTCTTCATTCCCTCTGAGTTCAAAGTCAACTGACTTAAATATGGTTCCCAGCACACAACATCCCATTTCCCATCTCTGTGCCTTTGAATAGGCTGCCTCCTCATTGTGACCCTTTAGAATCCCTAGCTTTCTTCTATAGTAGCTCAGTGGAAAGGGTTCCCCAATCATCCACTCATGCTTTGTACACTTAAAAAATTTACTTAGCTACATACATGTCTTTTTCCCAAACAACTGGTCTGATTTTCAATCTCTCTCTACTCTTCTACCCACCCACTCACCACCTCCTCCACCTTGAAGGTTAGAACAAATTCCTTTAGGTGCTTAAGGAATGAGTGTTGACTGACTTAATGAGTGCCTTCTCTTTAAGATCACTTCTTGGCCACGCTGGTTATATCCTGTATGTTTACAGTTATCTATATATTATTTCCCCCATTAGAATGTGAGTTCCTTGATGTCAGAGGTCATTTTTGCCTTTTTCTGTGTCCTCAGGACTTAGCACATAGTAAGTACTTTAATAAATGCATTTAGATCGATTATGAACAAATTTATGTCTACTGAGTTGATTATTAATCAATCCTTTTCTCATTCCATTTGAACTGGCCAGTTTGTTGACCAGTTCTTTGATGACTTGACTGTTGAGTATAATCAAAGAGAGTTGGTTTGGCACCCCCACCTGGACTTGGCCTCCGAAAACATTCTCGGTTATAGATTTACTCTGACAAATAGGTGTGATTTAAGTGGAGGTACAAATTCTCTATTTAGCCAAAATAACACAGATTATAGGGGAAATGTCATCGATAAATACTCGGGCAATATTTGTTCTGCAAATGAGTGGTTTGACATTGTAGACTCACATCACTGGGATGCTTACATAATTCTGGTATTGAAGAATATTATGGACTAACCATGTAATGTTAGGCATTTTCTATGAGTAGTTACGTTTCAGGGGAGATAATTTGGGCTGCAGTTTATCTATGCAATAATGAGCCACATGGTAATAGTTTCCACTGTATTAAATCACCAGGTAACATTTGTATCCACGAAGAACTAATACCTTTTGGTAGTTCCAACATTATATTGTGATCTTCAGAAATATAGTTGTGTGAAGGCGGAAAAAAACATTAAATGTCAGTAGTTACAGCAAGGCTTTCTGGAAGAAGAGGGCAGAGAGTTCTTAACTGGTTGCCTGTTCATGTGGCCCTAGCGGAAATGTAAAAGTGCAGGGTTTGCATTGGAATGAGAATGGGGTCACCCACCCTTTGTACTCATCATCAAGGAAGCAGGACTTTCTTCCAGAGAGACCATAGGAAATCAATGAGCACACTTTGCCAGTGTGGAGATAAATGTGTACTGCAGAGGGCATTAAATAAAAGGGCAGCAGTAAAATGATTTACTACATAAGGCAGTGTGACTTTTGGGTCACTTCAAAGAATTCCCATTTTTGAGATAATAACTGTATTTAAATATTTCTTTTCTATGCCATCGAGAAATAGGGCGAGGGAATGCTAGTGGATGGCGTTTCCTCTCTTTAACTTCAGGAATATTATTCAAATAAAGCAGACTCTTTCCAAAAGGGGCCAGTAGCATATTTCATGGTATTGAGGCTAGAGTGGCTAATTGACCTAATTTACCCCAAGTTTCTGGCGTTCTTTGACTTAACTTATTTGTTTTAATTTTTCCCAGAAGCAGGATGGAAACTTGCTATCAGGCTAGGCTCCCCATGACCAGAAGGTATCACTGAGGGGTACTAGCACAGGGGAAGCACGGAGGAAAGAAGGCCGCTGATGTAAAGGGAAAATGTAGAGGAAGAAGCCTAATGAAATGTGGAAAAGCAGGTGTGGGGCATTAATGCGCTCCCTTTTTTCAGCTTACTCTTCTGTTTGCTTTGTGAGCAAATATTCCTGTAGATTTGAAATATAGTGCTGCAGATAATAGCTTAGGGGCAAAGGAAAAGTCTGGTTTGTATCTGGAAGAAGGCGAGAGTCATTTAATCACCTGCCTGTAAGAGTGTTGGAAATTGTGCTGGTTGTCTAACAACAAAACAAAAACAAGCAGGGGGAGTAAGGGGGGGGAGCCTCTAAACAAACCCACATTTTGCTGTAGTTTATTATTTCCAGTAGCAGTTTAGTCCCCAGTGTTAACAATGAGTGATTATGATTCTAGAGTTTCGTTTACAGCATAAATTAGCATTTTGTTTTCGGTTACAGCTTTTGAATGAGGAATTATAATGTATAATTTGCTGAAAATAGATGTTATCATCTCTTAGGATGAGGACAACCACATAAACTTGAGCAAATGATAAAAATGAAATCAATTACATTCCGAATGGAAGTAGTTTACAAATCTCCAAATACAAAGTGGCGGTAGTAGCTGGTTATTGTAACAAATAATTAGGTTTTTTTTTTTTTAAACAACATTTATTGAATTCCATTGACAATTCTGTAATTGTTCGCAGTTGGCTGTAGCCCTCCTTCTTCCAAAATGAAATGTGGCGTAGAATGACTGCACTTTATAAATTGCTGTTTGCCTCATTATTCAGTGTAACTTGAACGCCTATTTGTTTGCATATGTAATCCTTTCAGAGCAATATGGAAACACTGTGTAGCTGAATGGTGTCCCAATACCAATCTTGGATGATTGCTTGACTAAATAGCTATTCAAAGACCGAGGATGTCTCTACCAGATTTTTGGACTCCTATGAGAAAAGGTGGAGGGGTAGTGGATGGACCCAGTATATTGGGTGTTGGAGGAGGAAATATTTTCAGTAATATATCATATTATCAAATAGTCAAAGAAAACAAATGGCAGTTACTCTTCTGGGTCATTTGCTGAGAACAATAGTCCCTATATGACATCGTACCTTATTTTTTATTATTATTATTTTTGGTTCCATCTCTTTTGATGATGAGGAAATTCTTGCTGTGCCATTTTTAAAAATAGGAATTTAAAGTGGAAAATGAATGAATCGCAGTTCCATTTTAAAGTCCCCAGGACATAATAAGACTGAATCCTAACAGACTCGCTAAACCTTTAAATTTTTAAAATAAAAAATCATAAAATATGTGCTTAAATTAAATTTTTTAAAAAAGGATAAAGAGAAAGGAAAAAGTGGCAATTCCAGGGTTTTATGGGATTTTTTTGTTTGTTGGGTTTTTTTTTTTTGCAGTTGCTACATAATAAATTTATCATTCATATTTGCTTATTTCTAAAAGATTAATCTATTTCTTTAAAGTTAATATGCAAAGAAATATGTTCAGCATGATTTTATTTTTAGATACCGAGTTTTAAGATGAAACAAATCAGCGGTGCATTAGAAAACATACAAAAGTGTGTACAGTTTCAGAAAGCCAAGTAGAACAGGTGCCAAAACCAAGGGTGATTGATGTACGCTCTAAAGAACCACATGAGGGGAATGGGAAAAGATCTCTAGAAGCACAATGGCTGGTAGACTCTACCCCCTAAATATCCTTTTCTTTTCTGACCAATGCCAACCCTTATTATTTTACAGGATATGTGTTTATATGGCACATTTTTTTTTTTTTTGGCTTGATAGTCTTTTCATTAGTAGCTATGAAAAGTCCAATTTTCCTTCAGATTTTATCTTTTTACTCAATCTTTGTAGACACTGAGACTTAGAATGAGTAAGATATTGATGGTAAAAGAGCATCCTCCTTCCTTCTGCCATGCATTGTTGACTTGGATTAGATACTTACTTGGATAACTGGCTCAGAACTAGTACAGAGTGCTATTTATTTGGACTTCTGGGAGAAGGCATAAACATTGTCAAAAGGTGGTTTAGTGTTGAAGAGGAGAATATTTTCAGCAATAATTTCGATCATGTAAATGTTCTAATATGCCACCCCTCTCTCTCAGCTGTGGCATTTTCTGGTCACCAAGAAACTTTTGGGTTGCATTCAGAGGCGTGGCAACTGATTCTGGTCCCTGGGACAAGCAATACTCAACTTTAGGACCAGTTACTTAAAATATCCCCTATGCAAGTGGTATGAATCATGCCTTTCGATAACTTGTAAATATGAATAAAAAAGGATTTTTAAACTTTTAAATTATGGTCTGTTTCTAATGTTAAAGAATATTCTTAATTATCAAATAAAAATAGAATATTTAAAATTTTATTTTCTTCAATAAATGATTAGATTTTTTCATTATTAAAATTAAGTTTCAAGCTAGAGAGTAAAAATAACACATGTAGTCAAGAACATAAGCCGAATACACATGCTGCAGTACTAATGCAATTGTTTACATTTTTCTTTATGTGATGTCAAGGCTGAAAAAGGTTACATAGCTTTGATAACAGAATCCTCGAAATTGTAAAAAGAAAATGGAATAATCTTTACATATTTATCAAAGGACTTTTATTTTAGGAAGTAGGACATCATTGCTAATTGATTTTTTGACCCTGATAGCAACAGTCACATTAGAAATAATTTACAAAGGAATACTTTTTTCTTTCTAAAGCTGAGCCCTAAATAATAAATTGCTAAAGGAAAAATGGGAAGATTAATGATGTTGAGTGTTTTCATGAATTTACAAAAAAACAGTAGTGAGGTTAATATTTGTTTATTTCTCAAAACCATTATTGGTTACCAGTTATTTAATTATAATGTCATGTTGTGGTTGTGCTTGCTTAAAATGAAATCACTTTAAAAAACTACTTAGTATTACTAGTACTGAGCTGACACTGACTATTTACTAGCTATTGGTACTGAACTAATTTTCTTCTGTTAAGTGAATAACATGTAGCTAGAAAATCTTGTTGTATTGATCTAAATTTGGTTGATACACCATGGAAAGAACAGAATCAGAGTTGGAAAGAACCTCTGAGATCATCTAGTCAAAATCTCTACCTCTCCAGGAATCTCTTCTAAATTATTCCTGACAATTCTTCATCATCCTTCAGTCAGAGGGTCCATTCTGTTTCGGGATAGCTTAAATCGTTTAAAAACATTTTCCTCATGTCAAGTAGAAATTTCTGTTCCTGAAACTTGTACCCATTTTTATCTTGTTCTGTTCTCTGTGGTCAAGCAGAATGATTTTAATCCCTTTTCAATATGAAGTTTAATAGGAAATTTCTTCAAGTTCTTGAAAAGATCTAATGGTTCCCTAGGATATTGCTTTTTTAGGTTCAACAGACCAATTTCTCCATCTGATCCAAGATAACATGACTTGTAATCCCCTCATCATGTTGATAATTTACCTCTGGACACTCTCCAGTATCTTTACGTAGTACTCAAAATACAGTGCCTCAAGCTCAATGAGATAATTCATATGGACTGACCGTGTCAAATTATATGCAACAGAACCATCACTTAAAACTACAGCTGTAGTTTTTATGTTGAGTTTTTTCATTTCATGGTCTCCATGACCCATTTTGGACTTTTCTTGACAAAGATGCTAGAGAGGTATACCATTTCCTTCTTTAGTTCATTTTACAGATGAGGAACTGAGGCAAATGGGATTAAAGCAAGTTTAGCGAGGGTCACACAGCTAGTAAATATTTGAACTCAGGTTCTCTTGACTCCAAGACTGGTGCTCTATCTACTTCACCATTTAGCTGTTTCTATAGATAATGTAACCTGATATTGCACTCATTTTGGCCATTGTGTCTTTCTGTTGACTTACACTAAGCCAAGAGTCCAACAGGGCACATGAGTCCCACTATTTTCTCATGCAGTATCTTTTTTAATTCAGTAATAGAACTTGGGTTATCTTAATAACTCAGGGGCATATATTATATTTCATTTTATTAGATACTTCCCATCATTCTCCCTGTTGATAATATAATGCCTCCTGACAAACTTTTGGTAGGAGGTAAAAGAAAGGCAAAAAGGAGAGAGAGAAAAGAGAAAAGGCTAAAGAAGAGCAGCCATTTAAACACTATTGTTCACCTAAGGCCTTCTTTGTCATTTTTTTCTGCTTTTAAACTCTTTGTTTCATTCATCCATCTTTAGGACAATATGTACTAGAATTGTGTTGTGATTTGGGAGCAGGGAATGATGCATCAAAAGTCATTTTCCTTGTATTTTCACTCCTCTTCCTCTTCTAGCTCTCTCTATATTATATATTAGTGTTGGATGAAAAGTGTGCACTTCAACTTTATTTCCTAAGATACTAAGCTTTTGAATATCATGTGCTGAAAAGGTAAGATGGTGGATAGTTCATTCACTATCTCCTCTGTCATTGAAAATTTGGAAATAAACCCATCTTATTAGGGTCATACCTGGAAAAAGGGGATTTATTGCAATGGTGATCCTCATTCTTTATTATTATTATTTTTATTTAGGGATAGCCTGGATAATATTCATGTAAGGAAATAAAATTCATGTCTAAAATATTTCCATCATTATTACAGGATGGCCCATGCTTCTTGAAACCTTGTAAATAATAACCAGTCTTCCATGGGGATGGATGGAGAGAAAATATTTCTAGTTTCATTTATTATTACTCACCATAATGTAAGCTATTGCTGTCTATTTGCTAGTAGCTGTTTGCAAATCAGAAATAAATATGCATTTCCGAAAATAGCCCAAGGCAAGAACAATGGCAACACAGGATTATCCTCTGTTATACATTAGAAGACTGTAATCTTTCAAATGATCAAATTGACATGTCTCAATGGAATCAAGTAAAACTTCCTCCTCAGAAAATACTTTGAGATTTCAGCGCCACTGTGCTGATATTGAGGCTTCTGCTATTGGTTGAAATTGCCTCACCATCATATAGTATTGTTGTCCGGATCTTCCCATAAATCCTCGATAGAGGGTCTACCCAATGTGATCATTTTTTCCTTTGTCTTTTCATATTCCAGTGCTGAGAATCAGACTTTTGATCTCTTGCCTTAGTAAAATCAAAATCCTCCACCAAAAATGAAGTTGAATTGACAACTGGAAAATTTTATCCTAAATACAGTAACTATGAGATCATAACAGTTAGGATTTATATCTTATTGTGGTTTACAGACATAAGTGGCAGTCTTTTAACTGATCATCAACATCGTAGTAAGGATTTGTTGTTGTTGTTGTTTTACCATGGCATAGGATTTCTAGAACACTGTTGAGTATGGATGGATGTTGAGGTCCACACATGAGTTCAACTGTAAGACTGAGATACACACATTATTTTTGGACATTTAAAGACATCATTTAATGACAAGTATTATTGACTAGTGAAAGGAGAAGAGCTGAGTTAAACAAACAATCGACTTGACATTGGCCGTGGAGGCAGTTATTTTATCATTGATTCTTTCATAATCATTGCTAATAGGTCTTCCCTATGGTGGATGTTAGCCAGCTTTGGTCTTTAGCTATAATGTGGACATGAATAGAAAAGGGGAAAAAAAAAACCTCATAGTTTTTTTTTTTTGTTTTTTGTTTTTTTTTTTTTTAGAAATGAGGGTGATGAACTCTGTCCCCTCTCTAATTTGTGGAGCTCCCTTGTTTCTCATTCATGCCTTGTACCCTCAGATTCCTTGAAAGCTTAGGTACCACCTACTTCATTAAGGCCTTTTACATTTTCCCTCATTATTAACACATTCTCCTTTTTGAAATTGCTCTCTCTCTCAATTTGTACAGATTTTTGCATCAGCTTATTTGTATCTGTTGTATCTTTACGGGAGAATGTAAATTCCTTGAGAATTCTGACTTTATTCTATCTTTATATCTCAGTACCTTGGATAGTGACATATACCTAGTAGGTGTTGAATGAAATGCTTGCTGAATTGAATTGAATCAACTCCAGTTCCCTCGCTCTATATAACACAGCTATAGACCCAATATACATTTTTGACATTAGCTCAGAGTTTTAAATGTAGGCCAGGAAGAGGTATTAAAAATATTTTAAAAGCCAACAAAAATCAAAGAACTATCTGATTAGGAACCAAAGCTGAAGGGCTGATTATCTCGGCTTAGTTATCTTTCTTTAATAATACTCTTAGATCTATTTGTGATACTAATCAAACTCCCTGTAGTTTCTTCTCTTTGAGCAAGCCAGAAGAAGCATAAAAAGAAATAATTGTTTTCTGAGACAGTCTTTGTTTTCTGAGACAGTCTTTCATAAAAGAAGTGACTTTAGTAGCTGGTCATTTGAGAGATACCAATATGCATGAAGCCAAATTTCCATTGAACCTTGAAAATACTTAAGGGTGAGGATTTGGGGAGTTGTTAGTTCTTCTTCAGACTGTCAAATGTACAGTTAATGAAATAATATCTTCAAAGACGTCTGCAGGCATCCAGCCCAGATATAATGTGTGATGTCTGAAACTTAGGGAGAAGAAAGAGCTTATTTATAATAACAAATAAAACACAATGTTTATTAATGCTTTCATAAAATTTTAATGAGGGCCAGCCAAAGATAGTGGATAGCGGGTCAGTCTGGGAGTTAAATTGGACTTACAGTGGACACACATTAGCCAATTGGCAAGTGAGCAAGCCACTTAACTTCTCAGTGAACTGTTTATGACTATAAGTTATGTATCAGTTGCTGATCTGTGTCTATGGCAGGCAGTTTCAATGATAGGAGTTTCTTATATAATGATTTCACAATCTAGCAGTCATCTTCATTGGTCCTCCCCCACCAAAATCCAGTATAAAAAGTTTTTTTTTTAATAGTAAAAACAACATTTCAGCTACCTTTGTTGGAAGTCAGTCAATAAACATTTACATTCTATATTATGTATCAAACACTGTGCTAAGTACTAAGGATGAAAAAAAGAGGCAAAAGACAATTCCTGCTCTTAAGGGGTTTATAATCTGATAAAACACTTTCAAGGAAGAAAATAATCAAAATAAGAGGCCATAAACTACTTGAGGTTTTTTTTTTTCTTGGCAGAATTCTAATAATTTCATAAGGATTCCATTTTGTTTTATAGTTTGAGACTTTTCAAAATTAAATTTTAGCTTTATAAGATTGGATGATCAGGATGAAGAGGAGGAAGACATGGAACATAAAAATAATTAAGTGCTTGCTGTGTGTTAGGGACTGTATTTTGGGCTCAGGATATAAAGAAAAGGCAGGCTCTGCCCCTTCAAGGAGTTTAGAGTTTAATGGAAGGTTTTGGTAGTGAGGCTTTCCACATCTTTCTGGGGTTGGTGTTTTCAGTGCTCCCCCCTCCTAGAATTTGCTCTTGATTTATCCCCCCTCTGTTTTTGTCTTCATGGAGGTTAAAAGAATATTAATGATAAGGCAGAGTTGGAGTCTGACTAGATGTGTCTCATCAATCACAATGAAGTCTTTGGAAAACCTTTCCTAAATATGCAGAACATAGCATCCGTCTGAAGCAAATATTTTGGAGGGAAATTTTGTAGGATTCAGTTAGTTCAATTCCGTGTTTAAAAGCTGCACACCCTTCCTCACCTAGTCATTCTTTCCCAGAATGTTTGTCATTTCATTTGGAATTAGATTGCCTTTTCTGACTTGCAGAGAGCAACGCGGGGGAAATGTCCATTTATTTGGAGGAATAAAAACATGGAGAACAAGAGAAAATTAGAAGGTATACTTCTAAATGATGTGATTCTTTAGAAAATGTAATCCATTAATGGAAGAAGGGTAATAAGCAGTTCTTTTAATGTTGAGTGATAATAAATGCAAATTACTTCGATATTTAATATAGAATAGTATTTCAAAACCCCTTACTGACTCTTATGCTCTTTGAGTGGAAGCTGAGCTCCAGTGGAGAGAATGAGCAGCAATTCTGCTCCAGAAGTCTTAGCTCTTGCACTTTATTAGCTTTCCAAACCAGGGTAAGTTATATTACTTTTCTCAGTCTTTTTTTCTTGGCTTTAAAATGGGTATATCTATATTTTTTTTTACCAGCTACTACAAAGGATATGAGGCAAGTGCTATGTAAACTTTGAAGTGTGATATCCATGTGAACTATAGCATTATTCGTTGGTAAATCCAGGAGTGGCAGCTAGGTGGTACAGCAGATAAAGGCACCTGAATCTGGAGTCAGAAAGACTCATCTTCTTGAATTCAAATCTGGACTCAGACATTACTAGCAGTAATGTCACTTAATCTTGTTTGCCTCAGTTTCCACAGCTGTAAAATGAATCAGAGAAGGAAATGGAAAGCCACTCTAATATCTTTGCTGAGAAAATTCCAAAAGATCTTTAGATATCTCCAGTTTTCTTTAGGCAAAAAAGTGGATGGCCTCTTTTGGCATATTGTCAAGAGGATTCTTATTTCCATGTGGGTTGGACTACATGACCTCTGAGATCCTTCCAGTTTTAAAAATTTTTTATTAAAACTTCAACATATTTAACATATATTGGTCTACCTGCCATCTGTGGGAGGGGTTTGGGGGAAGGAGGGGGAAAATTGGAACAAAAGGTTTTGCAACTGTCAATGCTGAAAAATTACCCATGCGTATATCTTGTAAATAAAAAGCAAAAATTATTAAAGCTTTTTATTTACAAAGCATATGCATGAGTAATTTTTCCAATATTTACCCTTGCATAACCTTTTGTTGCAAATTTTCCTCTCCTTCCCTTACTCCTTCCTCTAACTGGTAGGTAGTCTAATACATGTTAAATATGTTGAAATACATGTTAGGTCCAACATATGTATACATATTTATACAATTATGCACAAGAAAAATCAGATCAAGAAGGAAGAAAAAGGAAAACTGAAAGAAAACAAAATGCAAGCAAACACAGAGAGAGTGAGAATGCTATGTTGTGTTCTACACTCCGTTCCCATGGTCCTCTCTCTCAGTGTAGATGGCTCTCTTTGTCACTGCACAAGTGGAAATGGTTTGAATCATCTCAATGTTGAAGAGAGCCACGTCCATCAGAATTGATCATCATATAGTCTTGTTCTTGCCGTATATAATGGAGATCCTTCCAGTTTTGAAATTCTGTATCAGATCTATATCAGATTTAGAGATCCACTGTTTTATTTTGTTGACCCAGGGCAAAGTATTTTGGGATTACAAACTCACTAGTATTGAAAAAAAGATTTGTCCCCCCCCAGAATGAGTTTAACGATAGACTTAAATATATATATATATATATATATATATATATATATATATATATATATATATATATATATATATATATATATATGTATATATATATATATATGTATGTGATGTAGATTTGGGAATCAGATTATTGTCTATTTTGAATTAGAAGGGACTTAGAGATCATCTAGTCTAAATTATTCTAACAGATAAGGACTCTGAAGTCCTGAGAAGAAAGGGAACTTCTCCAAGCTGATATGAGTGGAAAACATTCAAACTGGGATTTGAGAGACTTATGGTGTCCTATACATCAAAGTCACCTGACATACTTGGGATACTGGTCCCTGTTAAAAAAAGAAAATATGGTTCTTTGTTTTAGGAAAATGTTTGGGCCTGAAAGCACCAGGAGATTTGTAAAATTAAGACTTGGCTCATCTATTTCTCTCATATCATAGTGGTCCCAAGTCATTGTCTTATCTGACATGTCTGTCTAAAAGAATCATATATGTGTATGTGCACCCACATACCTGTATACATACACATACAGCATACAAACCGATACCCTTATGGCACATCACACACACAAGCCATATGTGGACACACATGTATACAGACACATGCTTGCAATCTACTTAGGTGCATGGATGCACATATCAATGAACCAGGTTAGCAGATCGTTGATCTAATTATGTGTTAGAGCCTGAACAATAGACATTCTTCTTCCACTTTCTTGTGGCTGGCCATTTTTTTCCTCTGACCTTTTGAGTGGTTATGAATCTCGTTTAAGAGTGTTTTTTCCCTAGAGCATGATGCAGTTAATCCAGCATCATCCACCCATAAGAACATCTGGAGATAGCAATGTTTCTTTTCTGTTTGGACTCTTCTCGAGGCATCCTTCATCAGAATGTCAAACAGCTTTGGAGAGCATCCCTCCTTTCAGGAGTGCAACTTGTATTGAGACCAATATGATCCTTTCATTTTTATCAATAAACTTTTCTTGAGTTCCTATTCTGTGAAAAGGACTGTGGGAGGCATCTGGGATGCAAATAGGTTTGAAGCCACGGATGGTAAACTATACTGGTACTTCACTCCCGAAGCATCATTTAAGAATATTGTGACATATGGGAATGGATTTTTTAGCTGACTGGAGTTAATCCTTTTAAGCTCCCCAAATTTCTGATGATATCTTTGGAGACAATTAACATCAGGAGGACTCTTTGTCCCTGTACTCGTGTCTCTTTTGCATCACTTTAATATAATTTATAATTTTATAAAATTATATAGTTATAATTTATAAAATTATAAAGTTATAATTTTTGTTTCCTCCATTTCCTTTTATTATCTTTTCTTTACCATCACTGTGCCTGCTTCAATCTGCCTTCTGGGTCACTTGGTCATTCTTTTAATAGGCTATAGTCTAGGAAAACAATTAATGAAATTTTTTAATATTAGGAGTAAGTTAAGAGTAAATAGGTCCTCACAACATAGCATTTCCACTGTTTTTGTTGTTGTTTGCTTGCATTTATATTTTCCTTCTCAGATTTTTTCCTTATATTTAGATCCGATTTTTCTTGTGCAGCAAGATAACTGTATAAATATGTATACATATATTGGATTTATCATATACTTTAACATATTTAACATGCATTGGACTACCTGTCATCTAGGGGAGGGGGAAAGGAGGGGGAAAGTTGGAACAGAAGTTTTTGCAAGAGTCAGTGTTGAAAAATTACCCATGCATATGATTAGTAAATAAAAAGCTATTATAAAAAAAAGAGTAAATAGCTCCTAAGTGAATAGTTTTGAGGACCTTCCAATGAGTAAAATGAATAACTCAAGTTTGAGTTTTGTGGTATCTTCTTTGACTGCTCAGGGCCTTTTTTGGAGATATTTTCTATTTCTCAACAGTTTATTTCACCAAATAAAGGGACCTCTAGAAAAGTGAGGTGCTACTCTACCTGGTTATATTCAGGCTGGGGGGATTTTGTTCTCTTCATGTAGTTCTAAGTCAGTTTGTAATAAGATACCCTTGACTCTTCTTTATCCCACCAATTCTTCTTTAGGTGGTTCTTGTAAGTTGTAAGAGTCTATGTGGGAAAAGGATAAAAGACTAGTTTTGGAGTCAAGAGAACCCAAGTTCAAATTCTGTCTGCTGCATCCTAGCTGTGTGGATGTTACCTATTTATATTGCTTCCCCTCTTAGTATTCTAAACACCTTCTAAGATTATAATTTATAAAAATATTGCTGATTGTCATTGATAAGACTTTCCACATCAGGACTTTCTCATATCAGTGAATTTGCAGAGCTGGTTCCACTTGCCTACCCTTTTCTTTCCACGCTGCTCCTTTGAACCAGTGACTAGCCCACCAGGATGATCAGACTTGACTGATTAGTGGGCGGATTTCTTATAGGACTCAGTCAATCAGGGACCCTCAATTCATACTTTAGTCAAGTATCTCTTTCCTCAAAATCCCTTGGTACCAGAAATGTCTTTGCAAGTTTTCCAGGAGAGGCATTTCTCTACCTTCCAAGAGCCTCCACAGTGCTCTAGGGTTTGCGTTAACAGTAGCGACATTTGTAATCTTGTCTTATTTTTAAGACATTGCTTTAAAACTCATTTGATACCTGAGACCTTCTTGAGATTTTTGGGGTTGAACTCCAGCTATGCAAAATGCTTATCATATTAAAAGAATAAAATCTATTGCAGAGAATTTGAACAGAAATAAGTAGCTCTTGTCAATTTGGTTGTGGTATCAGGGCAGACATACAAGATTAGTTAAGCAACTTGCATCAACACTAGCCCATTGACATACACTAATGAAACACATTTAAAGAAAACATTTTCAGTTAGGAGAAAGAGAATTGTAATAGGTGTGAAATATAGAGGCAAATCAGTTCAGAATCTTACTTAATTTCCATACTTACCAAGTTATAAGGTCTAGATTATTTAGATCATTATTGGAATGGCTTTAACCTTTTTTTTTAATGTTGTTTTGTTCCAAGAGGTTATTTAAAGTTATATCCCTTTATTACTTATAAGAGATTTATTTTGCTTTTACCGGATGATTATTTAAGGACTATATTTCAATGTAATTCTAACAGATTCAGACAATTCCTATTCACACAATTTTTTAAAGGCAGGAATGATACTCTTTCCTTAGGATTCTCCCTCACAACCCCAGATCACTGTTAGTGTTGTCTAATATTCACAGTTAGCTAGAAAAGCACCTTAGAAATATCTTTTCAGTTCAATTAGGTTTTCCCACTATGGAAGCTTCTTCCCCCAACCCCACAGATTTACTAACTCATAGACTCTCAGTGTGGGAAAGAACCTTGGATATAATCCAGTCCAATCGATACCTGAAGAGGAATCTCCTTTAGCACAGAGCTGGTAAGTAGACACAGAGCTTTTGCTGAAAATCCTCCACCCAGGGAGAGCATCTTATTTCTTGTGGCTGGCCATTTGACTTTTAGACAGCTCTTAGAGGGAAATTTCTTCTGACATCAAGACTATAGTTGCCCACTGCTCCTAGTTCTGCCCTTGGGTCAGAGAGTAAATATATTCCCTCTTCTGTTTGACAGTCATTAAAATAATGTCCCCTTAAGTCTTTTCTTCAGGTCCCACCCCTCGGTTCCTTCAGATGATTTTCCTATGGCATGAGCTTGGCGGCTTCTCTCATCAGGGTTATGTTGTTTTGGCATGCCTCTAGTTTATCAATTCCTTCTTCAAAATATGGCACCTAGAATTAAATGCAGCTCTTCAGAATTGCTCTCATCTCACCAAGGTCTTTTGAAAGTGCTGTGTAAGTAATCCCTAGCTCTGGATACTCAACTTTCTTAACAAGGCAGAAAATTGTGCTTTTAAAAAGAATTGTCATAGAACACTCTTGATAATGAGCTTGGAATCCACTAAAGCCCTCAGATCTTTTTCAGATGAACTGCTTTTTAATCATGATTCCCTCCCATATTATCCTTGGGAAATTGATTTTTTGAAGCCAAGAATAAGTGAAGACAGAATGTAACCTACAAGGACTGTTTCTTTAATGTTCCTATATCCCTAACATCAAACACAATGCTTGACACATAGTAGGTGATTAATAACTGCTTAATTGATTTATTCAGATTAAGTTTCACCTTACTGGACTTGGCTCAGTGGTCTGACTTGTTAATATCTCTTTGAATCTCAACTCCTGTCATCCAGTATGTGTTATTTTCAGGCAGCCTTCTGTACTTTTATTAGAGTTATTGATAAGAAGGTTAGACCATCACCCAACCAAGTACAGATTCCTGAAGTATGCTATTAGAGACTTCCCCTATCAATTTAACATCAAACCATTAATGACTTTTCTTTGGGTTTGTCCATTCATCCAATTTGGGGTCAACCAGATTACATTATCAGCTAATCTGTGTCTATCTTTTCTGCAATAATAGCATGAAAAATTTTTTTCAAATGTTTTGTTGAACTCTAAGTATGTTATCAGTATAGCATTTTGTAGATCAACCAGTCTAGTGGTAATCCTTTCATAAAAGAAAATAAGGTTATCCTTGGCTATTCAGTAGGTAGAATTTAGATATATGAAAAGTGTGCAATGTGCTTGAAGAGATTGAATAGGGACCAATTGGGGGGTATTTAAATGCCAAACTAGAGGTTTTGAATATTACTGAGGAGGGAAAAGAAAATTATTTTTCTTAAAGATTTTTTCCAATTAATAAGTTTTTATTTTTCTCCTACTTCACCATCCTTGTTAAAAAAAAGAAAAAATACTACTGTAAACATATATATGTAAATAAACAAATATATGTGTATATATATACAGAGAGAGAGAGGGAGAAAAAGAGGGAGAAAAATACTATTGTAAACATATATATGTAAATAAACAAATATATATGTGTATATATATACAGAGAGAGAGAGAGAGAAAAAGAGAGAGAGAAAGAGAGAGAGAGAGAGAAAGAGAGGGAAAGAGAGGGAAAGAGAGAAAGAGAGAGAGAGAGAGAGAGAGAGAGAGAGAGAGAGAGAGAGAGAGAGAGAGAGGAGAGAGAGAGAGAGAGAGAGAGAGAGAGAGAGAGAGAGAGAGAGAAGAGAAGAAGAGGAGAGAAGGGAGGGAGAGAGAGAGGCAAAACAAAACAAATTCCTATATTGGCCATGCCCAAAATATATGTCTCAGTTAGGATGCTGTTCCATCACTTCTGTCAGGAGGTTGGCAGGTAGAACATAGATTCTCTGAAATCATAATTGGACATTTTATTGAGCAGTATTCTTAAGTCTTTCAAAATTGCTCATTTTTACAATGTTGATGCTATAGTAATAAATTTTTCTCATAGTTTTGCTCACTTCACTCTGTATCAGTTTGTTAGAGTCTTCCCAGGTTTCTCTGAAAACATCCCTTTCATCATTTCTTGTAGTATCTCATTACATTTATGTACTAAGAACTTTATCCTCTAATTGATGTTCCCTAAAATTAGTTCTCTGAAATTAGTTAACTAAAAGAGGAACTAATGAAGATTTTGAAGAGGAGAATGACATGATCCAAGCTCTGAATTAGGAAGATTAATAAGACAGTAGCATAATGGAGAGTTTGTAGGCTTGCAAGACTGGAGGAACACACAGGACTCTTAATAACTTTTGAATGAATTGAAGTAAGAAACTAGATAAAGGCAATTTAAATAATTCAGGTAATGGGAAATAAGGTCTTGAACTAGAGTAGTGGCTGAGGGAATGGATGTGAAAGATACAGCAGAACTAAAACAGCTAGGACTTAGTAACTGGTAGGATGTGGGAATGAGAAGGCAGAGGCAGAGGTGATATTGAGGTTTTGAGCATTGGTCATTTGGAGAATTCAGCATGAGTATAAATAATGGTTTGGGTTTCAAATGGTGTAAGGAGAATTTTACATTGTCTCGATTACCTAAAAGGTGGTAAGGTTTCTTAATAGAGTGTAAGATGTTCTTGTAATTCAATTCAGTGAGCATTTAGTAGTAGCTTACTATGTGCCTCACATGGTGCTAGATGCTAGGAATATGGAGTCAAAAATGAAATAACCCTTTTCTCTTTTTTTTTCTTTTTTTTTAAATTTTTTATTTAATAATTACTTTATATTGACACTCTTTTCTGTTCCGATTTTTTTCCCCCTCCTTCCCTCCACCCCCTCCCCTAGATGGCAAGCAGTCCTTTATATGTTGGATATAATAACCCTTTTCTCAATGAGGTTACATTCTATAAAAGTACATACAATACATACACTAAGTAAATGCAAAGTAATTTGGGGGTTGGGGATAGGAAAGAGTACTTAATATCTAGGGCATCAGAAGGAAAAGGATGGATGTGTAGATGGCAAAAAAAAAATTATGACAGATATTAGGAGGAGAAACTTATTCTGTGAAACTAAAAGTATGACATTAGAAGGGAAAGCAATGAGCCACCGGGTAGAGATGTCATTTTTTTTTTTTTTCAGATTGCAAAAGGATGTCAAGCTACTCAATCTAAAACCTATTTAGGAACTTGATCTTGGGCAGTAAATAAAATTATTATCATGAAAAGACGTAGTGAGACCGAGAGAGATAATTTTTACAAAGGGTACATATTGTTTAAAAGTCATTCGTCTTGTCTTTGGGGCCTTTAGAGTTGAATCAGGAAAATTAAAGCTCTTAGATCATAAAACTAGAAACAGAATGAAATACTGGGTTAATCCATTGCTCAGAAAATGCTTCACCACTACAATTGGAAATATGGACTTGGGGTAACTCTGTAGAGCAGGACATTTCATCATATTCCAGCCATCGTGATGCCGGTGATGGAGTTTAACATACTAGCGCTAACATATTTTGTAACTTGCGCAATTAATTCCACACCTGTACGGCCCTGTATCCAGCTTTATAAAACATGCCTTCCCCATAAAAATAAATGTATGTGGCAAATAGCCTTTTTGTTTGCCAAGAAACAGATTACCATCAGGAAGGCCGAGTTATCACCTGCTGTCAACAAATGGATTGCCCAAGTTAAGGTCATTATATTTCCTCTTGTTACCTTATATATTAAGGTCATTATCTAGGAAAAGAGGGAATGAAATAGATGTTTCGGAATTTTCCCGGATTCTATATTAGACTTTCTTGAACTTCATTGCATGCTTGTTAGAATTTGAATTAAAACTATTCATGTACCTCTCCCTATAGAGAAATTGCCTTCTTTTAAATGAAGGCTTTCTTTTATTCCTAAAAGTATTGGATAAAACCAGTGTCCCATGAACCTTTTAACATCGTCACCCTTTGACATTTTTCTCTCTGGCTTTTTATAGACATGGTATAACATAAAGACACTTTGAGTGAAAAAGTAAAAGATATAGGGAGGGAAAACAATCATCAGGAGTATTGATTTAGGTTACTTTTCTGTTTTCTCCTAATCTTTAAGCCCAGTTTTAATTAACTTCAATTTCTATGATTTTAATTTTTTTCATTAAACTTTTTGAAGTCTTTTCTTAGCTAAATTTAAATAAAACATGACTTAGAATAGAGTGAATATAAACATCTTTGCATAACTGATATGTTGAAAAATGCATGACCACTTAAATGTCACAACTCTGAAAAGCATTTCTTATTCACTATAGCACTATTGAATTTTAAAAGACAAGTTATACCTTCCTTAGTTTTTCCCAATAGCAAGTAGCAATATTCTTCTCCAGGGCCTCGAATTTCCTAACAAATATATCCCTTTGATCTTAAAGGATTTCTCTTCTCAGTTTTTTTTTTTTGGTCTTTGGCAAATAGTCAAGGCTATGGGAATGGCAGATGCAAGGCCAGCCTTGGGGTTAGGCAGCTACCCAGGGCATCCAATTCAGGGCTGCTTTGTCTTCCTCCTACCTCCTGTCCCTTCCAGGCCCATTATTCTGAGAGACTGACCGTCCTGCCAGTTCTGCTAAAGCTCTGCGTGTATTGCTGAATCCATTTGGATCTAACATTGCTTTCGCTTTACTTTTATTCTCTAAGTGACTACTTACCTACCTACTATTCAACAGTCAATCCGGGCACGCTTGGCTGCAGGAATATGGTAAGATCTGATTCAAATGTATTGTCACAATCTCTGGTAGAGAAAATGAAAAAAAAAATCAAAGAGAAGGAAAAAAAAAGAGAGTGAGACACTAATAGTCTAATAAGAGAAACAAGGAAACCAGACTTAAAAAAAATGCATCCCAAATATTTGATAAGAAGAGTGAGAAGGAAATTTGGGTCAGTTGGGAGTTTACTGTCTGCCTACTATGTGCAAGACACTATGGTAATATAAAATGGAAACTATTCCTTTTACCATCTCCTTGGGGATGCAGTACATGAGAATGTGAAAAGGTAAATAATAGTAGAAATTGTAAATAACTGGTAAAGACTAAATGTGAAGAGTTAGGAGAACTAAACGAATTAGCAAGGATGTAAAATGAATTAGCAACGAACTAATAAAAGACAATAGACCCTTGAAGGAATTGGGAAGAAGAAGCCAAGAAGAGCATTGATCCTGGAGTTCAAGTTTGGCTTCAAATCCTTATTAGCTCTGTGACTCTGGGCAAGTCTTTCTGTCTGTCCCAGTTTCACATGAGGATTATAAAAGCACCTAGCTCCCAGAGTGGTTGTGAGTACTGAATGAGGCAGTATTTGTAAATTGCTTAGCATGATCCTAGGAACTTAATAAATGCCTATTTTCTTCCTTCCAGAAAGGACTTAAGAAGAAGTAGATTTGACTTCAGATGTAAATATTGATGGATTACTTCAAAATGATTAGGAAAAGGATAATGTGGAAAGGATTCCTGTCAGGCTAGAGCTGGGGGGAAAAGTTCTGACTGTTTCCCTCTGGTGGATCTGGAGCTGTTTCCCCCCCTCTGAATTTTCAGACATTTTGTCCTCAAAGATAGGCTTTGTTCTATAGTGTAGAACTATATATAGGACAGTTAGTTCAGGACTAGGAGCAATGGTAGAAAACCTCAGAAACAGATTTTGGCTCTATCAGGAAAAAAAAAAAACCAACCACCTTGCAAACAATTAGAGCTCTCTTAAAGTAGAACAGACTGTTTCAGGATGTTCCCCATCATTTAGATTTTCAAGTGGAGGTTGGATGACCCCTTGTTTCATTTTAAATGATTATTTTTTTCAATTAGCAAGCATTTATTCTCTCTATCCCTCCCCCTACTCCCTTCTTCCATGATGGGGAGGAACACAACCTTTGTAACAAATATATATAGTCAAGCAAAACAAATTCTCACATTGGTCATGTCCCCACATACTATGATACCGGCTACCATTTACAGGCACTATTTTAAATGCTTTACAATACTCTTGGGAGGTATTATTTACCCTTATTATTACCCTTATTTTATAGATTAGGAAACAGGTCACAGAGGTTAAAAGATTAGGATCATACAGTTAATTATCTGAATTCAGGATTTGAACTCAGATCTTCCTGAATACAGTCCTGGAGTGCTATCCACCTAGCTCCATTGAGAATCATATGAATAGAAGAGTATCTTTGTTCCTATTTGACAGCACTGCTCTAGAGGATCTCTGGGGTCCCCTCTATTTCTGAGATTGCTCAAGATTGTTTGGCTAGTTTGTGACATAATCAAACTTGGAGCTGAAGTCTCTTCATTCTTTGTTCTTTCCACCACACCAGCATAGCTATGGTTCTAGTAATCCTAGATCATGAGAACTGAAAACAGCCTTATTCCTTTGGCTCCCTTCCAACCCCATCATTTTATAGAGAAGGAAATAAAGGCTTAGAAGTGAAGGGATCTGTATATAGTGACAGAGCTAAGGAGCAGAGTCAGGAGGAGAAGCCAGGTCTCCTAACTCTCCCTCCCCTCCTCCCCATTCCAATGCTTTGTCCATTTTACCATGGCAGCCATTTTACTTCATGCTTCCTTGGTGAACAAAAACGGAGACAGTTATGACTGACTCAGAAGTTCTTAACCTGGGATTTGGGAACTTGGTTTTCTTTTTAAATATTCTGGTAGCTATTTCAATGAATTTCATTTCCTTTGTAATCCTATATACTATATGTTTTTAAAAACATTATTCTCAGAAGGGATCCCTAGGTTTTGCCAGGCTAAGGATCCCCGACCCACAAAAGATCAAGTACTCCGCTCCAGATGGACTCTAGATTCTTTTGGTGTGTGGGTCTAGCCTTGATAGCAAATAAACATAGAAATTCACTAAAGCCATTCTTTGAAGAAAGAGGAATTAAGTAATTCTTCAGTCTGAAGTATTATTACTGAGAAGCCTCAAATCTATTAACTAGTCTTCAAAAAAGCTGATTCCTGTCTCTGGGTATTTCAGCCAAGAAAGGAGAATAATGATGTATTTTTACCCCTTGGGGTTGAATTTTTAGGTTGCCTTAATAAAGTGTATATAACAAATATCTTTTTATAGTTCTATAAACATATTGGCCCTGATAAAATGGAATCTCCTTGAGAATTGGGATTTTGTCATTCCTTGTAATGGTAGCCCCAATACTTAGCACAGAGTCTGGTACATAAATTAAAAAAAAATAAGTTCTTGTTGATGGATTAGTGCACCTATTGTGTGCTTGGCATTGTGACGGTATGTGCTAGGGAAGTATGAAATTTAGTAAGACATCTTCTGTCTCCAGTGTACAACAGAAGATAAAAAATAATGAGAAAAATACAAAGTCATGTACGGAGTAAAATCTTATTAACGAGTTGGACCAAATATATATTTTTTCCATTTTATTGTGGAATCATTTCATTTGTTTTTGACTCTTTATGACCCCATCTGGGGTTTTCGTGGCAAAGATACTGGAGTGGCTTCCCATTTCCTTGTCCAACTCATTTTATAGATAAGGAAACTTGTTTCACCTTAAATGTCAAGATTTAAGTGACTTGCCTATGGTCATACAGTTGAACTCATGTCTTTCTGACTTCAGATCCAGCACTCTACCCATTGAGCCACCTAGTTGCCCCTTGTATATGTACATTTACGTATCATCATGTATTCTGAGTCTCTTTCCTAACAGGAAGTAGCACATTTCATCATTAGTCCTCTGCAATTGAGGGTTATCTTGATGTTCAACATTCTCATTTGTGACATTACTATTTTCGTATAAATCGCTTCCCTGATTATCTTTACTTCAGTTCTTATAAATCTTCTTAGTTTTCTCTGGAACCTAGCCCTTCATCATTTCTTACAGCACAATAATATTCCATCACAATCATATACCATCATTTGTTCATCTCTTCCCCAACTGCTAGGCATCTTCTCAGATTCTAATTAGAGTTATTCATTTTAAGGAGTTGGGATACTCTTTCCTCTATTACTTAAGAAAAGGAGAACAGCATGGTAATGTTCACATTTAATAAGAAGTATTGAGGGGGAAGAGTTGTAAGGAAGATCATTAATCAATCAACAAGAATTTATTAAGCATCTCCTCTGTTCCAGGCTTTCTACTAGATCTTAGGAATAAAAAAAGCACTATAAGAGTGAAATAGTTCATGGCCTTCTAGAACTTAAATGTAGCTGGTTTCTGTCAGATGAATTGAAGCTTTTTGGTGAGGTGGTAGGTTCTATTAATTGCCTGTAATCGTGGGGCAGGAATAAAACTGAGGACTAGAGAAGAGAGGAAAAGGTTTGGAGCAGTCGCTTAAGAATGACAGAGGGAGTCAATAAGAGCAGTGAGGAATCAGCTGTTACACAAAACAAAAAGCTTATAGGGGATTAGATCAGCTCTGCCTTGTGGCAGTCTGAGTGTGGGAACGGAAAAAATGGATGGTGAGCCATCCACACGTGGGATGGGCCATCTTATTTGGTTGCAGGTTCTCTCCTCATGGTTGGAGGTCCTTGAACAGGTCCTTGTCACGGGACGACATTAGATATGCTAGAAGAGGGATTCTGATTTTGTCATATGTTGAACTATCTGGCTTCTGAGCTTCCTTTCCATTTGGAAATTTTGTGATCTAAAGGTGCAGAGGGGATGATACACTCCCGGCCTGCTCTCCATAAGACATGACATCCATATGGAAAACTGTCCTCTTGATAAACAAACATGGTGTGTACAACAGAAACTAGGCAATTAATTTAATAAATAAATACCTGTACTATGATATAATAGGAAAATATAATACAAGACCCTACTTCCATCATGAATTAGATGAGAGTCATTATAAGTTTAAGACCAAAGTTGCTTAAACACTTTCTAAGGCTGCACTTCTGGACAATTGAGGTTCTGATGTAGTTAGGATAATTTGCTGGTTAACTCTGTTTGCCCAAATCTCTGCTGCTCCCTATGGTGATGACCCAGTTTTCTTGGGCTGGAGCATAGGAGCTTTATTAGTCTAGTAGGGATAGTTGTGTAAGGAAGCCCAGTCTCAGTCTGGAATCAGAATTTAAGAAAGTACTACTTTAGATTAAGATACAGGAGATTTTGGAGGTGGTAAAGGATACTCAGAAAGAGCCAAGGGAACGATGATAAACTGGGGGAAAAAACTCTAAATAAAATGAAATCCTGATTCTCCAAATGAACTTTGGAGAGAGAAAGATGATTGTTCTATGTTACTTATCTGCCAGATTTCTTTGGGAAATGGTTTCCAAAGTGCCTTACAGTCTGAGTAAGAGAAGGTCCCGTTCTGTAAGTTAGAGTTGAGCGTTGCTGACAAGAAAAATTCCCTTGTGTGTTAACATTTCTGAAGTCAAATCCCTGAGGCACACAGGGCCTATTTTCTTATTAGGTGGTTGAGTTTTTGAACCTTAATCATTGAAACAGGTAACATCTCTCCAGGGGAATTTCATGAATGGGCAAAAAATTTGGTTATTAGGGAAAAGTGAAAATCCTTGAGATTTCCAGGTAACTTGAGAGAGCCTTTAAGCTGAATTTTTTGGGTAAATGATAGATTGGAGTCTGGTGGCATTAGAGATTCATTTCCTCTGTGTGTGCAAAGAGCAGGTGGGCCAACATGAATGGCTCCTGCAAGGGTACCATGTGCTTCTCCAGCAAGGATGTGAACTCAGATGGTCAGGATTTCCAGACCTGGTCTGTGGACTTGCCTCTAAGACCGGCAATGGTGAGTTGTTCTTTTTCTCTTTTTTCTTTGAAGTGGCAGCTGAGACTGTGCTGTGACACTCATGCAAAGGCCACCAGAAGGGTAATGTCTTTTCCTAGTCTTTTAGATTTGAACTAGTGACCCGGAGGTGAGAAATTCTGTATTCCATTACCAATCCTTTGAGCCCTCCAGTGCACCCTGATATAGCCATGACACTTGTTGTCATGTATGGCATGTCACTTCCCTTCATGAGGAAAGCCTACACCCAAAGGAAAGAGGATCCTCTGTACAAATCCCAGGATAGCAGCTTGGTAATTAACAGCTCCAGCTTTCCTGATTGGGAGATGACTAATATTAAGTCATTGCCAGACTATGTTAATAATCACAAATGGGGGGGGGGTTCCATCTCAGCACCCCCTTAGTGGGCTCTTGTTTTTGTTTCTCATTAACTAAAGTGATTTTTCTTGTTAGAGGGAATAATTTTAATCATTACTATAGAGGAGAGCGGGGGAACTCGAGTGAGGGCTCCATGATATTCCAAGGTGGTTGTAATGTTGTCATTGATGAGAATCAGCAGTCCACAGGTAACAGCTGGCTGTCATCTCCACTGATGATCCTTGGAGGGCAAAAAAAAGTCATTACAAAGACCAGCGAGACTCAGCGTTGTTTTGTTAAGAAAGGCTTTATAAAAACCAATAGTAAGCCATCTGGACCTGGGGCTTTGCCAGGCTAGAGAAACTTAATAGCTTCTTAAGTTTCAGCAGTAAAAATTGGGTTATCTAGAGGATCAGCCATGTGGTCAGGAATGGTGGGGAGTTACAGTTTATTTAAAAAGGTGAGAGGGCTAAAGATAACCCTGGAAATTGGCAGAAAGTGAGGCTCAATTCTTTGGATGAGTCTAATTTCTAGTATCTCTGCAAAAAGAAATAATTTATAGCTTCATCTCAGCCACCCAGGTTACCAGGCTCATCTTCAGAGCTGCAAATAAACACAGGGAGGGAACTTGTTATATAAACAATTGTGAAATAGTCTTTCTTCCAGGCTACCTCATTCATAAAATGAATGCCGGAAGAAAGACAAGTTGTTTGAGGTGAGCGCTGATGTGTCCCTTTGCACTCTTGAGACTTTGCACCCATGGGGTGAGGCTGGGGAGGGAGATGTGAATTTTCTCAGATACTTGTAGGCCAAACTTAGCCCTGGGAGTCTGTATTAAGAAGTAAAGTGCCTGAGAGGTAACTGTCACCCCTGAGAACCATCTTGTCTTTTTCGGAGTCAAGGGAAATCTTATTTATGCCCAGCATTAAAAAATGTAAATGGAGTCATCTAATAGCCACCTCCTGAGAAAGAAATGCAAATATCCAGGGATGCTGGCTGGAAATGTGGCCACAGACTAGAAAGGTGGAGGTAATTAATATCGAGAGAGAGAAAAACGTCTCTACTGAGCGAGATAGAAAGCTAAAATAGTGATAAAAAAGTTTTAGAACCATCAGATTTTACCCAAGTGGACACAGCTACAGGTAATTATAGAGTCTCACTAACAAAAGCAACTTTCTCTTTCTTCTGTCTCTCTAAGGCATCAGAATAGGCAAACTTTCATTTCAGGAAGAAGTCATTGAAAAGGATTTTGAACTTGTTTTTATATAAAGTATTCTTATTCAGTAGGTCAAGGATGTAATTTTCATGTAGTAAGTACAGCAGTGTAATACAGTGCTTGGCTTTGAATAGCAGCTCTGCTCTTTGCTTCTCAGGTTATTTTGGAGACCTCTGGATTTCAGATTCTTCATATATAAAATTAGGGGCTCATATTAGATGACTTCCCAGCTCCCTTCCAGATACATTTAATGAATGAGCTACTCCCATCTTGGCTCAAGGCTCTTTGATAGGATCTGGGAATAGAAAACCAAATAATCCCTGCCCTTGAGCAGTTTACATTTTACTGAAGCTGATAGAGCATGGCCACATAAATAATGGCAAGAGAGAGAGCACCAATAGTTGTTAAGGTCAGAGCAGACATCATGCTTGAGTGGCAGCCCTGTTGAACCTCATGAAAGGAAGGATTCTGAAAGATGGCTATGAGCAGAGATCCCCCACACTGCAGGGATGAGGGATAATTGGGCCGGGGGATGTTATGGGGGAGTGTATGGGCCATAGCTAAGTAGTTCAATTTAATCACAGCATCTCACTAAATGAATTAAGTCTCAAGAGGTAGATGGCGTGTTTTTTGTCCTTCCTTCTTGAAGAGGACCATGGGTGATGCTATGATTGTGGAGAGCCATAAAAGCCAATTTGAGAAATCTATTCTTTGTTTTAGAGTCAGCCCGGAGTCACTGAAGGTTTTTACGGAGAGGAATAACATGGTCAGATCAAAGATTTATTTTGGCAGTTGGGTGAGGATGGATTGGAGGGGGAGAGACTGCAGGAGCAGAGGCCAATCAGGAGACTATTGGAATAGTCTCAGTAATGGGTTATGTGGAGTAGTGGAAAGAATTCTGGATTTGGTGTCAGAAGGCCTCCCAGCTTTATTTCTTAGTTGTGTGATTTTAGGCAAATCACCTAATTTTCCTAGTGTCAGTTTTCTTAACTCCAGAATAATGTGATTTAATGAAAAATACTTTGATGATATGATCCAAAATAAGGTGATTTGAATATGAGACAGTAGTAAAATTTTTATGATGCTTATTTCATGGGAATGTTTGTTGTGAGAGTAAAAAGGATTTATCGAAAATATAACTAAATGTAATGGAAATAAAGCATGGCATGAGTATAAGCTATTATTATAAAATTAAATCTATATACTTTAAAGGATCATCACATTGGTTTTAAAGGAAATAGATCAAGATGCTTAGCTGGTGGTCCAGTGTAACCCTTTGCCTAAAAGCTGTTAAATAAAGCTTTTCATGGTGCTAGTAAAAAGGAACTGAGAAGAACGAGAATGAAGAAAGCCAAGGGAGCCAATGTTTGTGAATGAACTATTTCTTGGAAGCAGGAGAAAAATTTGTGAGTCCAGAAGCAGGGAAGAGGACAAAAGATTCTGGGACTCACTGTATCAAATAGAAAACAAAACTCAGATTTACAAAATTGTTCATTTGCTCATTTTCTTTATCCTTTTTTACTTTTATGTTTTTAAATAGCTTATTTTCTTTTCCTTGCCATTAAATTCATTACTTTTCAGAGCTTTGTTGCTTCAGAAGTGTCTGAAGTCTGGCACTCTTTGCCCATCGTTCTACCTAGAAGTCACCAGCACAATCTTCTGCACAATCAAGCTAGAATTTGCTGATACATACAGCTGTAGAACCCCTTTTCTGCAATCAGGAGAAACAATGACCTTGATACCTTTATCTTGAATGTAGCCCATAAACTTCATTTTTTTTTCACTGTGGATGAGTGAGTTTATTTCAGGAATGGAAATGTTCTTATTTTGAAAACCTTGATCACCAAAGGGATTAGGAAGAAATAAAAGAATCTAATATTTCCTCCATATCTGAATACATTTCTAAATACATGCAAAATGGTGGCAGAAGTGAAAATCCAAGTGAATCGATAATGGGGGCATGACAATTGGATGATGTGTTCATGTTAGAGCTTAGAGCCCAGACAGATCTGTGAAGCAAAACAAACTCAGTTCGTTGTAATTGCAATTCTAATTATGTGTTCTTATCTATGGAACATCTGACTTGTCAGCTGAAGTCTTCCTGATATGTTGTCTCCCTCATTAGAATGGGAGGTTCTTGAGAGGAAGACTCATTTGACTTTTCCTATTTTCATTTTTCTTTTGTCTCTCCAGTGCTTGGCACTGTGCTTTGCACATAGTAGGTTCTGAATGGAAGCTTTATTCATTTGTAGTTCATTCATTTTAGAATGAAGATAGTACATTTTAACAGACCATCTCCCCCCATCCCCTTAACCACTACCATTTTACAAAGATACTAAAGGAATGAATTAAGGTTCCTGGAGTCTTCCTGTCATCAAAGGATATAAAAATATAAAATATTTTATCAGAGTACAACTGTTATAAAAGCCTTTACCTGCATTACCAGAACCTGCTTCTTCTGTATGTTTCTGATTACATCGGTCTGGGTATTTATCTTTTTTTTATATTTTTTTCAGTGCAGCACTGTTACCTAAAGGTACATATTTTTCAGATCATTATAAGATTCCTAGTGTGATAACACTGGAGAAGGAAAAATCCACACATGCAGGCCAGCCTCGGAACAGCGTGAGCACTGATGGTGAGATTGCATGGCTTCTTCTGGAGCTGCACATCTGCAATGAACACCAGGCCCTACTTAAGCTGTAATCTATGGTTTTAAGGTCACTCCCAGTTATTATCTGACCGGTAATGACCACAGAACTATACATTATTGCTATTAGGAGCCATTTTGGTACTATTTTCAGTTTTCCTTTTTATTGAGAAGCTGCTGACACCCTCAGAGTTTCCCAGAGCCGGATTACAGTGGCTGAAACTCAAAGCAATTTCCTTGGTTTGGGTGTTTGGAGAAAGCAGACTCTTCCATGTTGTTTTTTTTTTTTTTTTTTTGTTCACATGCTGTCTAAGAGGTGGAAGCTGGTGCTCAAATTTTCCATTATTTTTTGGGGCCACCTGGGACTTCCAGCTTGCAGAAGCTAGTTTCTCTACCTCCTTCCCTTTTAAAAACAGTTCACAAGGTTAAGAGAGAAATGAAGTTTGTTTGGTTTCTATGCTGATTCTTTCCCCTGCATAATGATTTCCTATTGCTTAGCAGTGATCACCTCTTAACACACTGAAACCCACATTTCAGAAATCTTAAATAGCGTGGATAAAAATGGAAATATTAATAAAACATCAAGACCTTTAAAGCCAACTGTTCTGTTGAATATCCTTAGTAACATCTTGGAACTTGGGGGGGGGGAAGCAGAGAATTCACACCTGGGGTAAATTTGACAATTGTTATGGGGCAACATTTTTGAGCTTTTTTCTTCTGAGGAATTAATTTGAATTTTCATAAACCTCAGAATGTCAATTTTGTAACCTCGGAATTTTGTACATCAAAAATAGTAAAATTATTCAAGGGAGAAGTAAAAAAAATCAAATAAACTTAATCTTATTATTTTGGGTACAAAGTTAAGATGCACATTAAAAAGTTATGACTTTTAGCAAATTTAACATTGCTTTGATTTGTAAGTATGGTTATAATGGCTATAGTTATTTCTCCTGTTGAGGAAAGAGGAATAGTTTGACTTATGTAGATCTTTAGTTTTCAAATACTTAAGTATCGATTTTTGAGATATTCGCTGTGATATTATAAAAGTCTAAGTGGAGCAGCATGACAAAATGGACAGAGGGTTATCCTGGAAGTCATGTCGTACTAGCCGTGTGACCATGGAGAAGCCATTTAAATTCTCGGCACTCCCAAGATGTCTGAGTTTGCTGTATATTACAGACGCATTGCCCATCTGCATCGGTGAAGAGTATTTCCACATGGGGAGTTTCCCAAAGATGGAATTACAAATCTGGTCTATACCTTCTACTCCTTCCAAAGGCATCATCACTGTTAGTTTTATTCAACTATTATTTTCTATGGTGATTCAAAATTGTTCTGAAAGTTAAAAGAAAAATCAAGAATATTATCCCATGTTGTACTCTGATGTTTGCTTCCATCAAACTTTGCAACATGTTTCCTCAGAAATCTGTCAGTTAAGTGGTGGAGTATGATTGTTATTCCCGTTACACGGGTGAGGAAACTGAGGCACACAGCTGTTAAGTGACTCACTAAGTGTAACTTGAATAATAACGTGTATGATTTTAGCATCTTCTCCTCCCCCATTTCATACAATTTTTTGGAGGTGATTCAGTGGAACAGTTATCTACAAAGGTCTCCTTAATGAAGCTCCATTTTATTTCCTCTCCTTTTGGATAGCAAGTTCATTATATTTGCCATTGTAATTTATTATTTTTAACTGCTTTTTTTCCCTCCACAAATGGACATAAATTTCATTGATGTCTATCTTTGTTTTCACCACAGGGCTGCCTTACAAAGGGATGCATTTACATTTTTAATGGATAATCTTATCTAGAAAGAAGGAATGACAAACTTACATTAATTATTGCCCTTGTCCCAAAGTGGAAAAGAATCTCAAACATATATCTTTGTCCATTTGTGTAACTGTCTAATGGCAGATAACTTATACCTTGGTCGCTGCAGTAAATTAAAATAATAATAATCATCATCCCAGCCAGAGAAATAGTTTTATAAATCTTTAGCTTTGTGGAAAGATTTTTTTTTTCCAGGAGACGTCCCTGTTTCTAAAAGCACATTAGTGATGGCCGAGCTGAACCTTCCTAACACGTATCATTGTCGTTCAGCTATCTTGAACCATGATAATACCAGCCCCCTGAATGTATTATTATTGACAATCTGCTCTCATCATGTTTTCTTCCACAAGAGAAATCAGATGTGTATAACATCATGTGCCATGTGATTTTTGCCATCTTTGAGAGATGTTGAGTATTTGAATGATTATCCCTTTTATACCTAAGTACACAATTCCAAGAAGGTTTAAATCAATGTGTTAATTGGTAAGTGATACTGTAATTATATGTATAATCATGGAAATTTTGAATCCAGATTATTTACTTGCTCTCAGGAAATTAATCTACAGAGGTCATATATTAGATTGCTTGTTTATTAAGTGGGACCCCTGGAGTTACACAATCCTGATTGGCTACAACCCGCAAAGAAACATTCTTAGGGCTGGATCCAGCAGGTGTCAACAGTTCAGGGCTCTGAGTGCTTGCTTATTGATCCCGATTCAAACAGTTCATTAATCTAAGCACATATTATATAGATTTTTCAATGTAATTTTGAAAGGGTTGAAAAACTATATTGAATGATGAGAGATGATACTCAAATTAAGCTTTTTATAGCACGTCTCCCTGGGGATTGTGACATTCAAAGAAGGAGAGGTGCTAGAACACAGAGTAGTTAGGATTTAGCTCCATCTCATATTTCTGGTTAGAGAGCTGATAACAAACACTTGACATGCTCTTTCCATTCCACTGTTTCACTCTTAGGGGTGGAAGATAAGACATACTTTGACCAAGAGAGGATGGCCGTAATGGTTCCAAAGACACAAGACAGACCTCAGTGGAGGTAATTATCAAAGGAAAAAAGTTTGGAACTATTGCGGTCCCATCATTGTGGGCACTTTCAACTCTGGTGTTTTTAAAAATTCTGCTAATTTTTAAAAATTATTTTATGAAGAACTCACCCAGGGCAGGTGTTCACAAGGTGGTCAGAAAAAGCAATACAAGGACATTCTCAAGGCTCTCTTAAGAACTTTAGAATGGAATACACTGGCATAGAACTGCCCAGCATGATGTGCCCTCATAAGACAAGGCTCTATACTCGATGAGCAAAGCAGAATTGAATTAGCCCAAAGGAAATGCGAGATGCACAAAATTAGATGCCAAATGTTCACGGGGATTATTTGAGTCAGACCTGTGGCCAAGCATTCTGAGCTCATATTGGTTTGATCATCCACAGTTGGACACACAGTAACTCGACTCTAACATAATGATGTCATTTTGGTCCTCTTTGAGAACAAAGGGCATTAACCAACCAAACAATAACCAACCAACTGAGATCCTGCTATATCGTCCATGTCCCTAGACCCTGATTCCTATTTCAACCTATTAATTACAGTGTCTAGCTAGTTGTCTATCTGAAGTGTCTGTCCAAGATGTATGTTCTAGCACACCAGCAGAGTTGACTGGCTATATAGGACTACAAATATTATAGCACATTAGAGAAATCTGTTTGTAAGAAAATGGAGAAATCTCATCATCTGTACGAAAACCTCTCTTTAACTTCAACTTTGCTCAAGACAGGGTACAGGACCCCATGTCTAAATATACCAGAGGTGATAATTTTAGGAGCAAATCAAATTATCCTAATGCCTTTTTATGTTACTAAACCAACAAAGTGATTTTAGAGCTCTGAAGGCTATTAAAATTATTCCATGTAATTTAATTTTTTCTAAAAGTTCCATTTATTTTTTTCCATTTCTGGAAATTTTGCCTCTCCAGTCAGGTCAAGCTATTATTCAAGTCAGGTTAGGTCTTATCCAAAGGCAGTATAAGTGGCTGCCAATATGATGTGATTAGGAGGGCATTCAAAAATTCCTCCCAATTTTCTCACCCACTTGCTTACATATAAAATTCCTTTAATAGGGGATAAAGGCTTTCATTACTCAGTTAAAGATAGGTCTTAAAATAGCCTTGGGAAAAGTAACAACACATTGGCTTAAATTTACACCAAGTCAAGTGACTAATATCAGATCCATTCAGAGAGAACAGGTTTTGAGAATAGCTAGTAATAACAATAGCTAGCATTTATATAGTACTTGAAGATTTTAAAAACATTTTACATATAAATGTAAAACGTTTTTATATTTGCTCTTCCCCCAAACCCGGTGAAGCAGGGATTGTTATCACCATTTTACAGGTGAGGATACTGAGGCAGGGGAAGTGATTTTCCTAGGGTCACCTAGCCAGTAGGTGTCCGAGGCAGGGTTTGAATTCAGATTTTTCTAAGTCCAGCACTACAACCACTGTACCACTTAGTCATTTAAAAGAGGGAAAACCAGTTAGCCTTCTGAAAGGTAGAGACTTGGGAACAGATTTTTCAAGAATATTCAAGAAAGAGGGGAAATTGAAAGTGATAATGTTGTTGAGGATGGTCTATAATTGATGCTGCTGGAAACTTAATAAAATCTAAATGTTTCATTTTGTTATTGGAGAATGAATTGATTTGAGTTTTATTTGATCAGCTTACCAGGAACCTCTAACAGCATTTCATAGGGGCACTTGTAGCTCATTTAATGTGACAAGAGGCCCTTCATTTAGTAAATTTCTCCATTATTGATGATCAATTAGCATTTTTTTTTTCAGCTAGATGGTGGTCATACAAAGAATGAAGCAATCTCTACTTTCAAGAGCCTTCATTTGATCAGGGAGACATGCAAGCACATATAAGTATAAAAAGGATATATATATATATATGTATGTATGTATGTATATGCAGTAGATGTAAAATAAATACAAGAGAGTTAAGGGAGGAGGGACTGATTGGCAGTTGTGAAGGTGGGTGGGGAGGAGTTTCCTGAAAGGTCTTTTGTAGAAGGTTGAGTTTCAGCTGCTCCTTGAAGGAAGAGAAGGATTCTATGAGGTAAAGGAGAAAATGGTGTGGAAAGGGGTAGCCAGTGTAAAGACCCAAAGATGAGGAACATATAATGTATGAGAGACAGAAGATCTCTTATCATTACACTTAATCATAGTCTATTAGAATTGAATGGACCTCAATGGCCCTCTATCTAGTACATATGTTATAGCACATACCCTGAAGGAAGCCCTGCTTTAACATACCTGACCAGTGGGACCTTTCTTAGGTGACAGATTTCTAAAACTGCAGAAGGAAATTGAGTAGAATGGACCTCAGAGGAAGGACTGGGAGGTCTGGTGCAAGCTTTGCCCCCTCGCTGTGTCGGTTCCAGATTCTCATTTATAAAATGAAGCGGGAGTTTATAAGGTGAGATTTAAAGGTCTCTTCTAATGTGTTTATTTGATCATGACCAAAATAATTTTTAAAATGATCAGTAATAGAAAAATAACATTGGTATCAATATCAATTTCATTCAGTAAGGCTTTTTGCCTTTGGATAAGGTCCTTTACCAGGTACCTGAGGATGCAAAGACAAAATAAATAAAACAACCCAGTCCCCATTGTCAAGAAGCTTACATTTTTCTGAGGGACTATAATATGGGATCATCAATCAAGAAATGGAAGGGAACTTGGATGTCATTTCGTCCAACCTCATTTTGCCGATAGATTAGGAGACCTTCCCAGGGTGACATGAGTAGTAGGCAGAAGAGCTGGCATTGAGAGCAGGAACTTGCTTTTGCATTTCTTTGCATCACCAGTGCTTTGCACAGTATCCTATGCCTAGGAAAGGTTTTTAGAAATGCTTGGTGAATGATTAATGTTATGATAGGAGGAGGGAGGGATAATTAATAACTAGGGGGAATAGGAAAGGATTTCTTGAGGAAACAAAATTAAGGACTGGAAAACAGAGAGGTGAGAAGGGGTATATTCTAGACTTCTCTGGCAGTCTTGATAAAAGCATGGAGGGTAGAGATGGACCACCACGTTTGTAGAATAATGAATAATATACAGTTTGACCTGAATATGGAATACATGAAATTCAGAAAGAAAGATGAGAGCCAGATTGTGAAGGTGTTAAATGTCTAGGTGATGCATAAGTATTTTTCTCTGGCCAACAAGAGGCCATCAAAGATTTCATTCAATGGCTATTCTACAGGTTCTACTGCATAGCACTGGGTACTTATGTTTTCACTACATAGATTTGACCTTGAATAAACAATGTCTCAGTACTGTTGTATGAAGAGTACTGACTGTGGGGCTCAGAGGATGGGAGTTCAATTCTTCTGATGCTTATTACCTGTTCAACTCTGGTCAGGTCACACAATATCCACTGGCATTATTTAGAAAATGAGGAGGTTTGAACTAAATGGCCTTGCAGGTCCCTTCCAGCTCTAGATCTTTGATCCAATAAAATATTTGTAAGTGATGAAAATTTATTTGTAAGTATCCTCCTCACTATTTCAGATGTTCTTCATACAACATTATAGAAGTTTGTTTGTTTGCAAAAGGGCAGAAAATATTGTCTTTAGAATTAGAAGAACTGTGATTTGAATCTCAACACTACCACTTACTACTCATGTGGCCTTGTAAATTATTTTCACTCATTTGAATGCCTTGTTTCATCATCTGAAGAATGAGGAAGTTGGCCAAGATCAAATGGTCTCTAAGGTCTTTTCCAACTCTAAATCATAGGATCAGCCCATGTATTCACTATCAAAATACTGAACTGCCGAGTTAGTAAAAAAGTGACTGTGCATTGTTTAACCACAATTCTTTCCAAAAATCTTATTATTTTTAAGTATATAGGGGTATTGTTATTTTCCAAGTAAGACTCATTTCTTTAGATAGCTTTTTTTTTTTTTTGTTACACAATGTGCATTGATGGGTAGGTCTTAATTTCTCATGGAAGATTTCCTAGAGTAAGTGTTGACTTGGAAAGCTCTAGGAGAAAGTGTAATGTTGGGAGGGAAACACCAAAAAGAAGACAACTTGAAGGCTTTGAAGATGAGGAGGTTGGAGGGCTATGTGAAGAAATTGGGGTGGTCCTTGCATGTGTATAGGCCAATTGGGTGTTTTCAGTTGAGATGAAAAAACAAAACAAAACAAAAAAAACATGCTGCCTAGATGACTTGAAAGTTCATTACTTTAAGTTTGGCCAGAGAAAGTCCCTGTTAAATGCATGTCACCTGGGGTCAGTAACATGCCAACTAATAATATTGTAATTCAAAATTATTTTGCCCTCTTGACAGTGCACTATGGGAAGGACTAGAGAGTCAGGGATGCTATGATAGGGAGAAGGTCGGGGACATCATTCAGAACAGACCTACAGTTGGTACCTTGAGAAGTGGGAGGGGGAAGATTATGACTGACAGTATAGACAAAGCTAATTTTCATTGAATTTTGCTTTGGTGGCCAGTAAATTGGCCAGATTGGGGTAGAAGTTATAGCCAGGATGGAGGAAGAGATGAAGGTACTTGAGTAGAGTGTATAGTTTCAGCCACTGAGTGTCCTGAAGCCCCTGCCAGAAAATTGTCCATGATTCACTGGGCAAGAGGAGCCAATGGAATTAAGTAGGGGTGTGTGGTAGGACACAAAATTAATTTTAAAAGAATCTGACTTCGTTAGCCTACTTATGCAGCTTTTCAATGCCTTCAGTGCTCTGGAAAAAAATAATCAAAGGAGAATTTAGAACTGTTCTCGGATTGTCAGTTTTTCATCTAAAAATGTTAATGTACATTAAACTTTTAATTAAAAAAAGCATATCCCATCACAAACTATTTTTAATATGGAATATTTAGCCATGGTGTACAGATCCCATTCCAAGGTATACTAGCTTATTTAAGAAAAAGAGTTTGGTTTGTAAATGAACTGCATTGCCTTCTCCCCTCTCCCCCATTAACTGTCTGCCAGATCATTCTTTTCAAATTGTAATCCTTGCCGTATGTATACATCATTATGTTGTTCAATGTAAGACAAGGTTGTAATTCAATCATGAGTATCTGCTGACATCATAAATGTCAAGAGCAGATCAAGCAGTTTATGGATGGAATAAAATACCCAAATCTCATTACCAGCCTTTATAGCTTGTTTTTTCTTCTTTTGGTTTGATTTGGGAGACCAGAAGGGCTTGAAGGCAGCTGGATTCTGCCATTAATGTTTGCACCTGAGCATTTGAGAACGCATTTGACCAAGAAATGCTAACATTGTCAGGGATCATCCCTCCCTGTCCCCTCCCCCCCATTTCACCCACTCTTTTGAGTGCTCTGCTTTGGTTGGGACAGTAGAAAAGGTCAGGGGCTTAATAGTTTAGACGGGTGATTAGTCATCTTGCATACTGGCTGGCCACTATGGGCATCTAGTCAGTTCAGCTGCTTCTTGGAGGGGAAGGAGGGCTTTGCAGGTGTAGTAAGTAACCCTTCCTGGAGGTTGAAGGCAAGAGGAGTGCTCTCCGTTAGCTTACCTGACCGCTAGATGGCACTGTTGCCATAGGGAAAGATGGTCGTGGCTACATTGTTTGGCTGTGAACTATAAAGCCTTCTTGAAGGCAGCAGTTGCAATAGGGCTGCCTTTGTGTTCCAGGCTTCTGTGGGCAGCATGGTTGTGGGAATGGTGATCCATGGCTGGCCATCCTTCTGCACCATTGATGAATCAGGGATGCTACTGAGTGGGGAGGGCTTGTCTGGTTAGCTGGCACTGCCCGGGGTTGATGGGAGTTTAGTGGGTGCATTGGAAGGTGAAGGAGGGCTGAGGGCTGATGGGAAGAATGGGAACTATCACATTTCCACAGTTTCTGAGCAGGACAATCTCCTCCAAATGAGCAACAGATGGTGTCTTGATCTGGGGCCTCCGAGGAAGAAGAGATCTATTATTTGGTGTTCAGCAGCTGGAAGAATCTGGAGGGAAGTGGTCTCCAAATTGAAAAGACCAAGCTGCCTGAAGGTGGTACGTTGCACACAGACCTTCTTTGTGTTCATATTCTTCAGGCTTGAAGTTGTTTCTCTGCCCCTGAAAAATACTACAGCATATGTATGATTGTGGAATACACATGGCGCTGTTTGGAAAATAGAGTTTCCCTTTCTTTTTTTAAAAACAGAAGCCCAGTGTGGAAAAACAGAAGCCTCCCCTCTGCCCTCCAAAAAAGGAGAACCAAAAATAATGCCTGAGAGGACAGCAGAGCCCATGTGACAAATTTGAAAACCCCCAACACAATCTTTGTACTGAAATATGAGACTTATAATGACTTCGATGTGAAGTTAAATGATTGTAATGATTAGCTATTGAAAGAAGGGATTGTGATTGAAAGTAAAGCATGATGGGACATCTAAAAAATACCAGCAAATGACCAAAGGGAAGATAGATTTCATTTGTAATTAAAATAACCAGAAGCAGTTGTGAGAAGATGTGGAGTGGGACAGAACTCAAAATATTGCAGGGTAGTTTAATTTGAATATGACAATTTTCTCTTGATATTACAGACTAAGTGGGTCCCTGCAGAGCTCTCGGTAAGATGAAATTTTGCATATTGAACCATTTTTCTAATTGATTTTCCTAAAAGAAAGACAAAATAGGCCAAAGCATGGAGAGCTGGGTAGAAAGAGCAGTGGAAGGCAGAAGACCCAGATTTTAGGTCTGGTTCCATCACTAACTTAGTCGGTGGGTTTGGTCAAGTCACCTGATGATTGTGAACCTATCTGTTTTTCCTTTGTAAGATAATGGAATTGGGCCAGATGATGCTAAAGTCCCTTTCTAGCATTTATTTCATATGATTGAATGGCATGATATAGTGGAAGGATTATTAACCTTGGAGTTAGAACTCCTGGGTTTGAGGCTGACTTTGAATAATTTATTTAACCTCTTCAGACTTCACTAAAATGCTCTTTGTGATTTGACACTGACTCCCTTCCTTCCTATCTCTGTTTTAACCCTAGAGTTACAGTTGGTTTTGTTCTTGATACTGGCTCCCACAGAAAGACCCAGAGTTAATCATTTGAGTCAGATAGAGCCCTTTCTTCCAGAAGGGTTCATTTTCAGTTGGATAAAAATTATTTTTCTTTACCTGTTTCTCTCTTCTCTATGAATCCAGCACTCATCGCTACTACTCTGTGCATGAAGATTAATCCTCTCTCTCCATAAATCTCCCTTCCATCTGGTGGCTTTTCTAAAGTCTTTCCTGATGCAGGCATTTTAAACCTTTTCTGTGTCATGGACCCCTTAGCCATCCTACAGGTAAAGCCTCTAGACCTCTTCCATGTATTTAAAGGCATAAATTTTTCAGTGAAAAAAAAATAAATGGATTAAAAATACAATTATATCGAAATATAGTTATCAAGACATTAAGACAAAAACAAGCTCATGGCCCCTATCTAGGTTAAGAAACCCTCATCCAGGGAAAAGACATTCTCCTTATTCTCTCCTCCTCCAAAAAATAGTCCTTCCCCCTCGACCCCACAATGTAGCACTGAAAAACCCCTTTGGGTCCAAAGTTCTTATCTCCTCTAATTCAGGGATCTTCAGATACTGGAAGTTTCCTGTTGTTACTACCACTAGTGTTTGTGCAGAGGTCTCTCTGAGGAACACAAAACACTTTGCAAACATTCTCATTAATAAGATGATTAGTAACAAGCAGCTTGTTAATGCAGGTATCCTGGTGAAATTTCAACTTGGGTAATTACATCCTGCCACTTGTGAATTCCCTATGCAGTTTTCTTGGGGGAGGGGGAAGTATGGAGAGAGAAGGAGAGAAGGCTTTATTTTCGATCCTAAAATGTGGTACGCTTTTAGACTGTCAATGTTAGGGTGTCATAGAATAATAGAATTTCAGAGTAGGAAAGGGCTGATATAGATCATCCAGGCCAAACTCTGCTGAGAGAGTGAATTCCCATGAGGTTAAATGATTTGTTCAAGGTCACATAGGTTGAAGGCTTAAAAAGAGACAGGCCTATTAAGACACCCAGAATGCCTGTGTTGGCTCCTCAGACAGCCTTCCTGGCATAGAGGTACCTGGAAAACAGAATTAATAATCACCAGGTAGTCTATTAAGCCTAGAACTAGAGAAAGGAAACTAATTGGTCTTGAGGGCTCTGTTGATGGTCATCTTTCTCATGGTAAAAAGGTACTTGAACTGGAACATTTATGTTAATTGGGGGACTTCTCCCAAGAACATTGCATAGAGCAAAGTTTTCTTTCTTCCACTCTTTTCTCCCCCACCCCCCCATGCTGATCTAGATAGCTAATTCCTTATCTCTATTTAAACTCCTGTTCTTTGAGATTTACGATGCTTTAGAAAAGGTAAACAAAATACTGAGGAGGCATTCTGCTCAGCTATACATCCAGACAACATCAATTGGAGGTTGGGGTTGACCATTTTATTGTAAATATAATGTATATAGTTTTAAAAATGAATATGTGATAGCAGGGATGATAGCTTTTCTAAATGTTGGTGTACTATCAATGGTCCAGGATGCTAAAGATCTAATCAGACTATTCTCTCTCTCTTTTTTTTAAAATAATGTTTGTTTTTAATTTTCAAAATATATGCAAAGATAGTTAATAACATTCACTCTTGCAAAACCTTGTGCCCCAAATCTTTTCTCCTTTCCTTTCTCCTATAGATAGCAAGCAATCCAATATCTGTTAAACATGTGCAATTCTGCTATACATACTTCCACATTCATCATGCTACACAAGAAAAATCCGATCAAAAAGGCAAAAAAAAAAAAAGTGAGAAAGGAAACAAAAAGAGAGCAAACAACAACAAAAAGATGAACATGCTATGTTCTGATCCACATTCAATCTCCACAATCCTCTTTCCAGATGCATATGGCTCTCTCCATCACAAGTCTATTGGAATTGGCCTGAGTCATCTCATTGTTGAAAAGAGCCAAGTCCATCAGAGTTGATCATCGCATAATCTTGTTGCCATGTACAATGATCTCTTGGTTCTACTCATTTCACTTAGCATCAGTTCATGCAAGTCTCTTCAGGCCTCTCTGAAGTCATCCTGCTGATCATTTCTTACAGGACAATAATATTCGATAACATTCATATACCATAACTTGTTCAGCCATCCTCCAAGCAATGGGCATTCATTCAATTCCCAATTTCTTGACACTTCAAAAAAGACTGCACAAACATTTTTTGCACATGTAGGTCCTTTCCTCCTTTTTTATGCTCTCTTTGGAATAAAGGCCCAGTAGAGACACTGCAGGACCAAAGGGTATGCAGAGTTTGATAGCTCTTTGGGCATAGTTCCCAATTGCTCTCCAGAATGGTTGGATCAATTCACAACTTCCCTAACAATGTGTACAATAAACTGACTCTTCTCAAGGAAGATGACACTCCAGTAATCCAAACCAACAAACATCCATTCAATACTTGATATGTGCTAGACACTGTACTTAGTGCTGGGGAAATAGTAAAAAAAAAACCAAAAACCAAAAAAAAAAAAAACCCCAGTAAAAAAGACTTTATTTTGGGTCCATTTTTAAGAAATTTAAATTTTACTGGTGATTACAGCTTGTAGAGAGGAAGAAAGGTAAAAGTGATATCCTCTGAGAAGGGAAGATTCAAGGGGAGTAGGAAAAGAGGTTTACTATTGAATCTGAGTATTCACAGTCATAAGCCGTACCAGGATGTTCTGGGAGACCAAGATGAGGAAGAGCTGGTAGGACCCCCTGAGACTGCAACCAGCAATCTAGCTCTATAAGTGCATTATTTTTTATGATTTGATTTATAAATATAGTGATTGTTTCATACACATTTGCAACTGTCCTTCACCTTGGCTATTTGTTAGACTGATCTTCCTTAGGGTCATTCATTTGTGGGGAGGGAATCTGGTAGATAGATATATTTTGCTTTTTTCTGGGTTCTTCAGCCATTTCTACTTCTGGGCTTCATTGCTTTCATCTTCTCACCTTTCTTCCTACTGAGTGTAAACACAGCTTAGGGCCAAACACTAATGAGGCAATAAGTTTTCTAGGAGAGGAGTAGAAATGCAAGGCTTTTTGAGACTTCATCACTCATTCAGTAATGACTCCTGTTTATGTAGCACTTTTAGGTTTACAGAGTTACCTCCTAAATTCTGCTTCTTGGTTTGCAAAGTTGCCTCCTTAAATTCATTTGTAGGTTTACAAAGTTGCCTCTTACATTCTACTTTTAGGCTTACAAAGTTGCTTTCTAAATTCCAATTTTAGATTTACAAAATTGCCACTTTTAAGTTTACAAAGTTGCCTCTTAGATCTGCTTCTAGGTTTATAAAGTCGCCTCCTAATTTCATTTGTAGATTTACAACTCTTGCATTCTACTTTTAGGCTTACAAAATTGCTTTCTAAATTCCACTTTTAGATTTACAGAGTTGCCTCTTAATTCCACTTTTAAGTTTATAAAGTTGCCTCCTAAATTCTGCTTCTCAGTTTGTAAAGTTGCCTCCTAATTTCATTTGTAGGTTTACAAAGTTGCCTCTTACATTCTACTTTTAGGCTTACAAAGTTGCTTTCTAAATTCCAATTTTAGGTTTACAAAGTTGCTTCCTAAATTCCTATGCCATTTGGAGGATTATCTCGTGTTTTCCCCAATAAGATGTTCAGAGATAAGAACAAGTTGTAAAAATTGAAAGGGACCTCAGAGAGATGATCTAGCATCAGGAGTTCTTCACCTGGAGTCTGTCGATTTGTTTTTAAAAGTTATTTTAACAACTGTATTTTGATATAATTGGTTTCCTTGTATCCTATGTATTGTAGGCATTTAAAAACATTATTCCAAGAAGGGGTCCTTGAGTTTCACTAGACTATACATGTTATCCATTTAAAACTTTATTCTGAGAATAGCTCCAACAGGCCATCTAAAGACTTGAAAGTACAAAAAGGGTAAGAACCCAGGTCCAGTTTAACTCCTTCATCTTATAGATTAGCAAAATGATTCCTAAAGAACTTGTGCCTTTTCCATGGTCATACAGCTGATGAGTAGTAGACCTGCGATTTTAACCTAGACCTTCAGATTCCAAAACTTTCTACTATAATATGCAATATTACCCAGAGACATAAAAAGCAACAGTTAATAGCTATTTTTGAATTAGGAAAAAAACCAATGCTTCAAAAAGACCCATGATCTCTGCTCTGTGGGTACTCTTGCTACCACCCGGTGGAAGATGGTTTCAAGGATTTCTGTGGCCAAACAGTTCCTTCCTTCCTGACATAGCTTTTGATGATTAGCTTTTCTGAAAGTTGCTAGGTTGGTATTTAAGATGTTTCCAATAGAGTAGACCCTTCCAGAGCTTGATTTTCCTAACATAGTTTTTGAGAAACCAGTATCACTTCCACAGTGTGATGAGCCATTAAGGAGAAATTTAGTGGCCCCTGAAATCTCTTTACTTTCTTTTCATCATCTTTTTACTCCTCCCCCAAATGCTCTGAATTTTCCCTTAAGCAGATGATACTTTTCCTTCTACCTACATTTTATAGCACCACATTTTCTATTTAACTATGCCTTTAAACTTAATTATTGTTAATGTTTTATTAAGAAGCTATAGTTTTTCATCAAATATATGATATTTAAAAGTTTGTTGCATTCTTAAATAAGACCCAGGCATTCTGTCATGTCTCAGGCCCAAATTATTTCATTTTGGAGTACATCCTAAAGTTAGAGAGCCACCGAATTCTAGAACTGGAAAAATCTCCTTCTTGTTATACTGGTGAGGAAAGGGAAGCTTATACTGGTGACTTGCCCTACACCACACAAGTGAGCTGCTGATGGGTGCAAAACTAGAAAAGATTTCTACTGGCCCCTCATCCTTTCATTGCTCTCTAAATTATAGACTAAGTCAGTAGGAAAACGGGATTCAATTTACAGAAATTTGTCTCTCATATAACCATCATTTGTAAACGGAGGAGCATAACAATAGCTGACATTTATATTGTACTTTTAAGGTTTCCAAAGTACTTTACATACATTATCCCATAAAAACATAGTTCTGGGAAGAATCCGTTCCACTATTTGGGAGTTTTATTTAATGCAGGTGATTTGAGTCACCTTAACACCTTGTCAGGGTGTTAAGGGTAAATGAATCATATTTTCTTCCACTGGACTATAAGTAGATGATTTTATATCTAGTGGCACTTGGAATAACAGAATCATAGATTCAGACCTGGAAGGGATGTGAGAGGTCATCTGGGTCAACTGCCCCATTTTACAGATGGAGAAACTTGAGATCTGCCAAAGTTCGCAGAAGATGTAAGTGCTGCTGCTGCTGGGATTTGTAACTCTGGTATTCTGGTCCCAGATCCAGCATCTTTTTGGATGGCCTCTCTGCCTCTCTCAAATGATTTCTCTCTGAAGCCATTTCCTAGATGGAAATGGCTTGAGAAGTCATAACAGAATTTCTGAGACAGACTTTTAGCAACAAGAAAACAACTTTTCATTCCTTCTTATTTAAAGAAGGAGTTCTAAGAATTCTGGACCACTATCTCATTTGGGTCCCAGAGATAGAGGAAAGATGAAAAAAAGATCCTCTTTTGTCTGGTGCACCATTGTATGGTGCATATACAATGAGATTTTCCCTTTGAGTTACTACTATATCCTGATCAATAGACCAAGCCCCATCTGGTCATTGTTTGGGTCTGATTGACTAAGATTGAATGTAAATACAAATCATTTCTATTTTGGCCAGAAACTCTAAGGGTCTTCCCCTCTCCGATGTATTATTTAGATTTTTTTTGGAATTAGGTGAAAGAGGAGAATCTTTCTTTTTCTTACTACCTAGCTTAATCTGAGTGAGTATGGCCTCTGTCAAACTGAGACCTGTTGAAGACCTTATTTTCAAAAGGCCAAGGTCTCCCATTGTTCTGGGGCTATCCCTAGTTGTCTTGATCTAGATCTTTCTTCTGGACCCAGATGATTCTGGAAAGTGAGACAAGTGATCTTGCCCAGCCCTCCCTCACTTAAATCCAACTCACTTGCATGTCATGGTGTCACTTCCCTGATGTCACGTTCTCTTTGAGAACAAGGACAAACAACAACAACAAATGGTTAGACATTAAATGATCATTATAGTAACAGAATCTTAGTGTGGGAAGGGACTCAGAGGGCATCTGGCCCAATTTGTATCTCAACAGGACACCTCTATTTCTCCTAAGATAGCCCCTTCTGTTTTTCCTCCTATTAATGACTATTATTTTTGTTAGCTCTGTTAGCTGGGGCTAAAGTCAGGAAGATCTGAATTCAAATCTGGCTTTAGATACTTCCTAGCTCTGTGACCCTGGGCAAAAAAACTTAACCTTTGTCTGCCTCAGTTTCCTTATCTCAAGAGTGGGGATAATAATCACCCGCCACCTCCCAGGGTTGTCATGAGATTCAAATGAAATATTTATAAGGCTCTAGTAAATGTTAGAATAATTACTATGTCCTATTTTTTCATATCAAATATTTGCCTTCTACCATTGGCTCCTTCATTGTGACAAAGAAAATAAAACTGAGCAAAATCCTACCAAGTGACTTGTTTCTCCAAGCAGATGCATCATCATACACCCAAGTCCCCCTACTTCTGTTTAGAAGAATAAGGTAAGTTTCCTCTTTTTTTCTAGCTAAAAAGTAAAAAAAGTGGTTCCATAGAACAGACTAGATAAGCCAGAAACTTTCCACTTTTGAACAACAGTCATTGTTAGGAAATTTATTCTTGCACTGAGCTTAAATCTGCCTCTCAGCAGCTTCCACCCACTTTTCATGATTCTGCCATCTGGGTCCAAGCAGAACAAGTTTAATCTCTTTCAAATCACAAGCACCGGATTTATTGTCAGAGTACTTGCATTGGACCCTGCAGCTCTATCATTTTCTTGCCCACGTGACCTTCGACAAATAATCAAAAGCCCTGTGCCTCAATTTCCACATATGGAGAGGAAGCTTGGCATGGTGGGCAGAGAGCTAGCCTGGCTTCAAGTTCTGCTATTGGCACATAGGGATACTGGGCAAGTCACTGAGGCTCTCAGCTAGTAATGTACATTACAGAGAATGGGCACATCTTGCTGGTATGTAGAGCTGGGAGGAAGTTCTCCTCAGGGAGTTCCCTACAATGAAACCTCAGGTCCAGACAGCCCGCACTCCCCTACCCTCCATCCCCCAAATGAGACCATTGGACAAGATAGCTTCTGTAGTTTCCCTTTTACTAGAACTCCATTATCCTGTGATCTAAGACAATTATTGTATACCTTTCAGTCTTCTCCAAGCTACAGATGCCCCCAAAAGCTTATTTCAGAAAGGACTTTTTTCATCTCAAAAGATTTTGTTGGATAAGTTTTGAAGTTTTTCCTCAAGGTTCTTATTCCAGCACCGACATGGGGTGGGGCCCAGGTAGTGATCTCTGTAAAAGGAGGCACAGGCTCCCCGTATTCTAAATAGTGGTCCTTGTTCTAACCAGATGATAGGTAGCGGCTTCCTGAAGGAAGTTCCAAAGTGACAGTTTGATTTTAAAGAAAATATTTTCCTGTGTAACTTGCAGTTTATACATAGAGAGTAATGAGCAAAATGGATGCAGCTGTCTTTTAAATTAACCCCCGATGCCTTCAGGTTTAGCCTTCCCACTGAAGTGATAATGCACTCAGCTTCTACTCTCTGCACCGGCATGTTTCTGATCTTTCCAGGATCAAAGGAAGCTGCATTTGGGAGGAAGAAGATGTACGCTCACCCTATTGTCCTTTGGTGCCTATGGCTGACATAGCTTAAAGAGAAAAAACAATTCAAAAATAGGACACTCAAGGAAAATATTGCCATTGTTCTTGTCACCGGTCAGATAGAAAGAACCAACTGTTGGAACCCTGAAATGGAACCAAAAAGGTCCCCACTCCCTGGGGAACATTTTTAAAGGAACAACAGTATTTCCTTCAGCTCTAAATAGCATGACTAGGAGTTGGATTAATGTTCCCACTGGGACTTAAACAGTTATTGTTACACTGTCATATTTGTGAAGGCTGCTCTTGGCGCCTCTGAAGCTGGTAGCCGATTATTCAGGTAGTTCTGTCTGCATCCAGGTTCCTTTTTTTTTTTTTTTTTTTTTTGTGGGGGAGAGGGACATATGGAACAAACTGCAGAGAGAATTTCTTCTGAGACCAGAGATCCCTGAATCAGTCCCATGTTTACACACACATGTACATATGTTTTTATTCTTGGCATAAAAATCTGTTTTGCTAAGTAATTAAGAAAGAGATGAGACTAATCCCAAATTAATAGATGGATGTTTCAGTTTTCGGCTATGGAGTACATAAGAGTTATTTTAAAAATCACGCCAGATGATTTTTTTTTTTAAACAGTGAGCCCCCTAGGTTGTTTAATTCTGAAACCCATCACTCAATCAGCGACAGTTCACCAATGTGGGTGACACTGGGGGAGAAGGAATACCAGTCACGTGAAGTATGAGGTCGGAGATTAGTAAGGAAGTAGCAGTCACTTGGTACAGAGATGGCCCGGCTGGGTTTATTTACAGCCCAACATTTCTGCTATGACGACAGCATTTGGGGGGAGGGGGCAGCACAGTGTGTACAAATTCACGAGTTAACCGGAACACATCACCCGCTCGGTAGCGATGCATTTTTTCCTCCCCATGCAGCTGCATCATTAAAAACTTGATGACATTTTATGTGCGGAACTGCAGTGGTTGCTGCCTTCTTAAAATACTTTTCCAAAGCACGTGCCTCTCTAATGCACAAAGAGAGCTCATGTAACATTTCCTTGGCCTAGTGTCTTGTGACCTGGGAACCGAGTCTTTAGAGTATCCAAACAGCAGGAAAAAGAAGAAAGCTCTTGGGAGGAAGTCTTAGAGCAAACTTGGAGACTAGGCAGTTTGTTTTCAAGTTGAGGTTCAATAAACCATTGTGGAAAGAGATTTTTTTCCCTCCCACATAGGTTTTCTTCCCCAAGTTAAGTCAGGAGGCCGGATGAGCCAGTGCCACGGAGCTGGGGAAAGCCTGCCCGAACCCCTGTTTGTCCATGTGTGTGACTGAGTTCAGCAGAAGCACAGTCAGTGATGTAATGGGAATTTCTACATCATGCTTGTATGTCATTCACACAAACAGAGCATCATGGGAGCTGGGTTAGATTGATGTCCTCTCTAAGAATAGCACTGATTATGGCAGAGATTTTCCCATATACAGAGCCATTTTTAATTCACTGCCTACTGCAGCTGCCAGCCTGTGGAGATAATTCCTTCTAGCAGAATAGCTCTAGATTATTATAGGGAAATCAAATTTGCATAAAAGCATTTTATCTCTTTTTTTCCCCCTTGTCAAAGTTACCAAACAGATACTGTCAGTTACTTTTGGGGGAAGAACTTTTTTTTTTTTGACTGGAAGAGAAAAAGTAACTTTTTGACCAAATGGCTACTTAAAGCAAACAAACAAACAAACAAATCCAACTTCTAATGCAAGTTCTTGTTTACTTTTAAATAAAAACTTGTCAAATAGTATTTAACAACAGTATCTTATATTGTTGTAGTGTTTTCAGAGCACTTTCTTCTACTCACCTTTAATTCTTTTGATTTGTAACCTTCTAACCTTATAAATTAGGCAGATATTGAAACTGGACTAGGGATTTTGAGTGATACAACTGGGATTTCATAGCTAGTAGGTAGGATTAAGACTGGGATAAAAACAGGTCTTTGTGTGCCTAGGCTGAGTTTTAAATTTTTGTTTTGCTAGAGTTGTTTTTCAGTATGGATATTATTAGATTAAAGACTATTTGGTTTTTTCCCCATTTTAATGAACAATTATTTTATAATTGTTACATAATTATATATACATAAATATAAATAATATACAAATCACATATTATATATAATTAGATATATATAATTAACAAGTAATTATTTTCTCTCCATCACCCCCTATTTAAATACCCTCCTCCCAGGCTCTTTGTAACAATGTGTGTAAGCAAGCAAAACAAATTTCCATACCATCCATGTCTAAAAATGTATGTTTAGCTCTGCCTTCTGCGTTTATCATCTCTCAGGAGATGGGTGGTATAGATCGTCTTCAATCTAAGCGAATCAGAGTTGATCATTGTATTTAACAGAGAGCTTAAGTTTTCTCAAAGTAGTTTCAGACAGAAGATATAACTGGGTACTTGTACTTGGTGATGGCCCATGGACTTTTTTTTTTTTTTTTTAAGTTAAGTTCCTTAAAAGGTTTTTTCTCCCCTTTCTTAGCTCATTTCTCTTTTCAAAGGGAGCCAGAAATTATACTTCAGTTAGATTGGTTTCGTTTATATTCCCTAAACACAGAATCCCATCTCACTCACTTCCATGCCTTTGCATATGCTGTTCTCTCCCTGGAATAGACACGCCGCTCTCCCCTTAGAATGCTTTCCTTCCTTTAGATTCATCACAGGTAGCAGCTCCTAAAGAAGTCTTTCCCTGGTTGCCACTATTTTCCCCCTCCTCAAATTAGACTGTTTGTCTGCATTTATCACCCTAGAGCAGTAGAATATAAATTCCTTGACATCAGAAACTGTTTATTGTTTTCTTTTTTGTTCTAGCATCACCTGACACAATTTCTTGCAACATTTAGAAATACGTAACACCTGCTTATTGACTTGAACCAAATCCCATTTTGCCATTATGGTCACAGATGTTTCAACATTTACCTGTCACTTCTCTGCTTATTGAAGTCACAGTGTTTTTCTTTGACTAGTGGTATCATTATTATATTAGCCATACATAATGGTGATATTATACATCTAGATTATATTTTGATTTTTTAAGGGCTTTCAATAAAATTGTTCAGTAGTTTAATATTTGCTGAGCCCATTTGAGAGGAGCACCTTAGAGGATTGAAGAAGAGGGTGAAGGGCCATGTGCTCTTTTGGTTTTGTTGATTTAAATGTTGTAATCTAGCACAAAGGATGCTGGGATTGCAGCCAAGGATCTGGGTTGGAATGCTGCCTCTGCTGTTTACTGCCTTTCCAACCTCAGGCAAGTCATTGTCTTGGCTTAGGCTAGGTGGTAGCTAGAGTCCCTTCCAGCTCAGAATCCTAACATCCTGTAGCCAATAAAAGATTTTCTCTTTATAGTAGAAATGTGAGATCCTGTAATGTAATTGATAAGTACCAATTCGATGCAGCCGCTTAATTCAATCATTCAGATTTAGCTGTGGAAATTATGTTACACAGGTGCCTAAAAATAAACCTGAAGGTCCAAGTGACCTGTTGGGATGGATGCTTGTGTTGTGGGGTGTTTTTGGCTATCCAGATATCTGGGTTTGGCAGCAATCTGCTGATTTTTTTGTTCTAGGGAAGCCTGGATGGGCACCCTTGAAAGATATTAGAGGAGAATTCAGGTTTCATTTAGTGACTGGATTAGAAAACTACTAAAGTGGTTCTCTTCAATTAGCATTTATTAAGCACCTGTTTTATGTCAGATATTGTGCTAAACACTGAGGATACAAAGAAAGGCAAAATCAGTTCTTGACCTTCAAGGAGCCCACATTCTAATGGGGGAAAGAATATATAAATAGCTAGGTCCATAAAAGCTATATACAGAATAGATGAAAGTCAAATGAAAAGAGAAAGCATTAGTAGTTGGAGGAATTAAGAAAAGGCTCCTTCAGGGGGAGGTACTTGGCCTGAATCTCAGAAGAAACCAAGCCTCCCTCCCTCCCTTCCTTCCCTCCTTCCTCCCTCCCTCCCTCCCTTCTTCTTTTCCTCCCTCCCTCCCTTCCTTCCTCCCTTCCTTCCTCCCTCCCTTCCTTCCTCCCTCCCTTCCTTCCTTCCTCCCTCCTTCCTTCCCTCCTTCCCTCCTTCTTTCCTTCCTTCCTTCCTTCCTCCTTCCTTCCTCTTCCTTCCTTCCTTCCTTCCTTCCTTCCTTCCTTCCTTCCTTCCTTCCTTCCTTCCTTCCTTCCTTCCTGCCTGCCTGCCTGCCTTCCTGCCTTCCTGCCTTCCTGCCTTCCTGCCTTCCTGCCTTCCTGCCTTCTATTGTTTGTAATGGTGTGAAAGAGTTGATTAGGTCTTTCACTAGGAGTCAAGACTACAAAAGGGGGCTTACTTGCCTGGGAGTTCTAAGGAAGTGGGACATTCTCCCTTGACAGACATCCCATCCTTAGCTCTGGAAATGGTATTTGGCAGCAACTGCTCAGTCTGAGGGCTTGGAAGTACCACCATTGTTGCCTCTCTGCTCTCTGTCTGTATCCTTGGGTCTCAGCACTTGTTTTGGCTGGGCTGCAGCAGCTCATTCAGAGTCATTGAAGTGGGAATCAACCTTAAGATCATTTCATGCATCCCTCTTTTTTTACATGGGTGGAAACTGGAGAGGTTCAGTTGCCTTGCCTAAATCCATAGAGAAAATATGTGCCAGAGCAGGATTGAAACTCAAGCTTTCAGATTCCAGATATGGTGTTCTTTGCCCAGTAAATCACACCTGTCCTGCCAGGGTGCTCTGGCAAACCAAGAAGGTGTCTGGGTCGCTTTTTGGGGGCTCTCCAAAACCTATCCTAAAAATAGCAGAAGACTGCTGCACTGTGTAGCTCTGGGTTTAGTTATTACAAATTGGGAGGCATTCCTCCCCTCCCCCATTTTGATTATTTCCTTTTCATCCTCAGAAATTAACTGATTTCCATTCTGGAACTGTAGGTGGGAAAGACTTAGGTCATTGGATGTGAACCAGTCTCTGTTAGGAGTTTTTGGTCCTTTTTGAGGATATGGTGATAATATTGTGGGAGGAAAGACTCATAGGAGAATGACAGAATCTGAAGACAGCAGGATTTCCATGAAGTGGATGCTTATTCATAGAGTGTGACTTGGAACAAAGTCACTTAAACTTTCTGGTTTTCAGTTTCTTTGGGCATAAAACAAGGCAGGTTGGATTAATGATCCTAATTCTGTACTTCTCACATGCTCTCTATGAATTCTTTCTGAGATTTTAATATTATTCCTGGATACAATTAACTCATGGTTTAATTGGAGCACATTGGTGTAATAATGTTTATTGTGACTTTATAAATATGCCAGATGCCTTCAGTGAGGACAAAACAGAATTGAGGTCAGCTACTACATTGATGGTAAATTATTTAATTTGAAAAGGCCACAAGCCAAGAATAAAGTGAAGGGAGAGTTGGTGCCTGACTTTTTGTCCACAGGTGATTGTGAGTTCAATGCAGTCTCTGAGGTAGAGATACAATAGAATATGGGTAGATTATCTGCCACTCGTGCTCATTTTGGTTTAATAATCAACACCCAGAAAACAGAGGTCCTCCACCAGCTAGCACCAAATCAGCCATACATGGAACCACCCATCATGGTAAATAGCGACTACTGTTGATAAGTTCACTTATCTTGGCAGTATACTTTCCAGGAGTGTCCATATAGAGGAAGAGGTATTGCCAGAGCTAGCCCACTTGAAAAAAAGTGTAGGAGAGAAGAGGTATTAGGCTGCCTACCAAAGGGAGAGTCTACAGAGTCATTGCTCTGATCTCATTGTTCTATGCCTGTGGAACCTGGACAGTATGAGCACTGTGCCAGAAAACTGAACGGTTTGCACTTGAATTGTCTTAGGAAGATTCTAAAGATTAGCTGTCAAGATAAGGTACTTGTTTCCGAAGTCCTGTCTTGAATTGAACTGCCAAACAATCAGACTCTACTGCAAAGAATGCAACTCCAGAGGGCTGGCCGTGTAGCCTGAAGGCCAGTGCTATTTACCTAAAATACTATTTTATGCAGAATTCAAGTACAAGAACAGAGGGAAGCACTGATCTAGAGGTCAGAAGTGGGCCAGAGATACCTTCAAAGTTTCTCTGAAGAACATTAGTGTGGATTGTGAGACATGGGAGACACTAGCAGAGGACCATCCAGCATGGCTGGTCTGCCTCAAAGGAGGTGCTCTACTCTGTAAACAAAGCAAGATCAAAGCAGCACAAGGGAAGGATGAGCTGGGCAAATTCAGATTCCAAATGTTCTCAAGGACTACTTGTGCCCAATTTGTGGCTGAGCCTTCTGAACTCATATTGGACTGATTAGTTGTTTTCTGACGCATTGTACCCTGACCCCAACATTGTGATGTCATTGTCCCCTTTGAAAATGAAGGAAGCATGACAGCAATTAATGAGGGCTGCTATCAGAGCTCATTTATATAGGATGACAGGATGCTATAGATGCGAGCCCGTTTATGGGGATAGGACTAAAATCATAATGTGCCACTTAAGACCAAGGATTGTGACTCTTTCCCTTACAGTTAAACCATCTTAATTTTGTGACTTGGTATGTAGCAACCATTTGATCAGCAGACTGTATGTATATATGACTATATATATGTATGTATACATTACACAGAAAACATGTAATGTATATGTTACATATACATATGTATATACACATAGATATCTCTGGGAATTATATATATGTACATATATAAACACATACATACATACATACATACTAGTCTATTGTAGATATTGGAGATACTAGGACAAAAATGGAAGAAACCTTGATTTCTTAAGGAAAACAACATATACATATGAAAGCATAAAGATAGGTGCTGTACCTATTTCTTTAGTATGGAAAACTGCCAGATAAGGAAATTTCCTCAGCAATGAAGGTCATTAACTCCTCTGCAACTTAGCATCTTCAGAGAGTTGCCTAGAGTACTGAAAAATGAAATGACCTGATTGAGTCACACAGTCTTTCTGTGTCAGAGGCAGGACTAGAACACAATTCTTCCTTGTTTTGAGACCATTTATTTCCTCTGCAATGCAGATGTAAAAGCATAGGAACAAGAGATGCAAGGAAATGGGGAAAATGGGAGAGCAAGGAACTAGCAGCTCCTTAACTGGATCAAGAGCAGAAGCATATTGGGTAAAAAGTTTTAAAGTGGTTCCAAGGGGCAGAAGAACATAGTTTACATAGACAATTAGTTGAGCTTCTTGTTTAGTTCTTATATCTCTAGTGTGTGGGATCATGCCTTGAACATAATAGGCCCTTATTTAATGTTTGTTAAGTTGAGGGCAGGAAGTTCTGTCATATCTTCTATAGATGCTCACTTATTTGTACATAATAAGTGCTTTATAAATGTTTCTTGAATGTTTGAGTACAGTGCCTGAATACAGGCTGTTCTCCCCATTTAAGGGAGATTTTCTTCAGAATATCTCCCCAAACTTATTTGAGGAAAATCTGAGTATGCTTTTAATTGGGGATCAAACCAGAAGTTTATGGAAGGCAGTCTGTGCTTTAGTGTAGGCAAGAGTTGATTGAGGAAGGAGCCATAGTGAAAGAGAAAGAGGTTACTTATGAGATATGTGGTCATGGACTTAGAATTTAAGACTCAGTTTCCTTTTCTGTAAAATGAGAAGAACTGTATAACCTTTGCTATGTCAAAGTGCTTCAGAAATGTTAATGTGCTACAGAAATCTGAACTGTGATCATTACTTTCATTAAGTTCCCAGAATGTACCATCCCCTTTGGAAATGAAAATATCCTTAAGTGTACCATTTCAGTTTTGGATTTTGAAAGCAGGAAAATGAAAACAGGAGGTCTAATTACCAACTGAAAAGGAAGAATTTAGAACCCAGTTGATGCATAAAATAATGTTATTGCCATTTTTCCAAAAGTGCTGTCCTTAAATGACCATGATGCTTACTGGACCACTTAAGAGTTTTTCTTTTGGTATCGAAGCCAGGTCATTCCTAATTTGCCACCTGGTATCCATCTGTTTTCTCCCCTTCTCCTCCCCCAACTCCCCATCCATGTTCTTGTTGTTGTTCCATCATTTCAGTCCTGTTTGACTCTTCGTGGCACCATTTGGGGTTTTCTTGGCAAAATTACTGCAGTGGTTTATCATTTTCTTTTCCAGTTCAAATTTATAGATGAGGAATTGAGGCAAGTAGGATTAAGTGACTTGCCTAGGGATCATACTGCTAGTCTCTGAGACTGGATTTGACCTCATAAAGATGAGTCTTTCTGATTCTAAGCCCAGTGCTCTATCTATTGCTCCATCAAGCTGCCCAAACTCCTTATCCATAGCAGAAACTCATAAGATGGTAGGTTTTATTGGAATCCTCCAAACAGAAGTCATCTTCTTTCTTTGGCAAAGAACTAAGCAGTTAAGCCTGTACGGGCTGTATCGTTGTCATTCTTGTCTTCTAAAAAGTTGGGCACAGGGGATGAACCTAATGTAACAGACTACTCTAAACATCTCAGGGATAACAGGAGAATACATGGTGTGCCCATTGGTTATCAAGCCCTCACTCTTGTCATGTAACTGGTCCATCTCCTTTTAATTTGTATCTTTTTTTTTGTATGGCATCACCAGAACTTAGTAAAAAAAGAAAAAAAAAACAATATTGTCAACCTCATTTCTGGAGATTTCTCCAGATCGTCTTAATTGTCTGATGGTAATTAGTTTTTGCCAAAAGTCTAAAGTTTAAAATTCATCAAAACTCATGAACATGAAGATTTTTTTTCCATTTTTTGTGTTCATGTGTCAACAGAGAAACATGAAAAGTATTTTTAAAGACAATCACCAATACCAGTCAGACCAAGGACAAAGCTAATCAAGTGAAGGTGAAGCACATTAAGGAGATGTGCAGTTGTGATGCATGTCAAAGTTCTGTAAACGAAATAAGACTTGGTTGGCAAATTTGCTTGGGCTATTTCTGGTAAGCCGGGAGGAACACTTAGAGATCTGTGTACTAGATTTGCTCTCGTCTTGTTTTCATATAACAGATTCACTTTAAAAGCATATGATATTTGCTTGGGTACAACCATGATTAATAACAGCAATGAGATTTGGTTCAGGTATAGGACAGGGGAGCCAACAGACTGGAACGGGAACTGTGGAGGGCAGACAGCATCGTCACTCTTCCCCATTAACACTGGCAGTTAAATTAAATAGTCCTTCTCTACCATCCCCTAGTTGAGACCCTATGCTTGTTAAAGAGCTTGCCAGCTCCTTTCCACTGGCTTACATTTCAGCCTGGTATTATTAGCAGTTGGCTGAAGCATCTATAGACCCCACAGCCCTCTCCTGCATGAGCATTTTGTGGGGAAATGGTCTAAAGAATTGTCTAAAGTCATCCATGAGGGAGCTATCCTTTGGCTAAAGCTGAGGAAAGGACAGAAATGTGTGTGAGTTGTATATAAATTCCAATATAGATCATACATGTTAATCGTATTGATGGTATACTAATCCATTGGGTTTAGCGTCGTACCTTCTGGTTGACTACCCTCTTCATTTGAAGCTCGAAAGACAAAACTCAGTGACCAAAGATAATGGTAATCTGAGCAGAGAAAAGGAGAGATAAATAAAATACTTGCTGTTTTTATACTTGAGCAGTCCTGTTATCCTTTCTCAGAGTCCTAGATAAGGAGCTTTGCACAGTCTGCACTAGCTGAGGCATTGGGAAAGCATGCAGAATTACAAAGATAGATTCCACTTCTGGAAAGGAGTCAACTTCTGCTGCAGATGTTGTCATCTGGAAACTGAAGGCAGAAAAAAGAGGATGCCATTTGCCATCGATTAGGTTGGATTAATAATGCTCTAACTTGTTGTTAATAAAGCTAACATTTACTAGTCTTATCTCCTCTAAGTAGGAGCCTGTCAGTGGTAGGAAAAGTGAAATAAAGGGGCACGTACCACCAGAAGAATGGTAGACACCTTTGGAGTTCAGTTTTTGCAGTGCTTTCCTTGGATGTGTTGCCATTCCTTACTGAAATACTTTGTCAATGTGAATATGTCCAAGAAAAAAATGATGGCGACAAATGGGCGTTGTTTCCTTGCCCTCTGGTTGTATGTGTTTTTTTTTTTTTTTTTTTCCCCTTCCCTCCTGGCAAGACTTAACTGCTTTGAGGAGCAATCAACATGATAGTTTAATTGTACTCCAAGGAACACTTGGAGTGCAATCAAGACTGACAAATGATGGTCTTTGGAGTGAGAACCTTTATTTAAAAAAAATCTTTCCTTACCTGTCAATCACTTTTAAAATAGAGATGAATTCTATTGATTGATGGCGATTCAACAGATATAACTGCTCTTCCATTGTAGATCTCTGTTTATTAGGGTTTCTGTCGTTCAGGATAAATAATAGGTACAAAAAGACTCTTGAGTCACTGAGAGAATTTCTCTGCAGTTTTCATACTATTCTGCCAAAATGAATTGAAATAATAATTAATTTGATCAATTCTGCATTAAAAAACTAATTCCTGCTTGTATCTCCCATGTCCTTTGTCTAGAAACAATCCTGTGGTCTGCTGATATTTTACAGAATATACTGCTTATCTGTTACAGAACCCATTGAAAGTAATTTACTATTCACATGTTAAATATATGGGACAGTTGGTCTTTCTACAGCAATACAATTATTCTGTGAAGGAATTTTCAATGATGAAAATAAAAAAAGTTAAAATAGTCATAATATATTGCTTCAGAGTACAGGGCAGCTGTTTTCTGCCTCTATCTGTATTCTAATAAGTCTTTTAAATAAAGAGATTTATGAGATTATTTTAATTTTGATGTCTTTTTAATGCTTCATGCATTTTAAATACAACCTTTTAATAGTTTTTGAGATTGAAGAATTTAATTTTATTTTATACTGCAGAAATAAATGTATTCTCAGGAGACTGCACCATTATTATAGATTTTTAAAAATTCAGCATATCTTCTATATACAGCTCAAGTGCCAACCAGTACTGATAAAGTTAGATTCAAACAAAGCACCTCATTCGAGTTTGGGAGACAGTCAATTTACTAAGGGCATTAGCGGAATATATTTATTCTTCATTCAGTGTTACAATATAACTCATGCTAACAGAATCTTGTGAAGTTATAGAAAATATTTACCAGAGCAGAGGAAAGATTTTTCTTAATGACATAAAACTTTATGAAATATGATTATCTGAAAACTTCGACAAACATTTATTAATCACTCACTGTGTGCGAGATTCAATGGAATTGGCATTTTAGGGGTCTTATTAGCCTTCAGAGTTCCCTTGATAATCACAATGAGCTCAGAGTATGCAAAACCTCTCCCCATCCCAATACATCATCCTGGAAAGCACTCTTATACCTTGAAATCTCCTGTTATAAGAGGTACAATGGGTTGGGCTTTGAAGGGATTAACCATCATCATAATCATTATGGTAATAACATAGCTTTTTAAAGTTTGCAGGGCTTTATAAACATTATCTCCTTTGAGCTTCATGAAAACCTTGTGAAGGAGATAGTGCAGGTATTAGCTCCCTTTTAAAACTGAGAAAACTGGCTCGGAGATTTTGGGTGACTTGCTATGGACACACTCAGTGAAGTTACAAAGGTTGACTTTGAATCTGTTTTCTGATCTTAAATGATAGATTTAGAGCTAAAAGGGACTTGACATGCCATATAGTTCAACCATTCATTGAAAGACAAGGAAACTGAGGCTCAGAGCAATTGAATGTCTTAAAGAAGTAAAGCTAGAGTCAAGATCCAGATAGCAGTCCTATAATTAGCCTCCCCACCCTACCCCATTTCCATTCCAGCTTCTAAGAAAGACTATGAAACAAGGAATACTAAAAAAGCTGGCTGTAAGGGAGGGGAAAATGTGTTTGAAAAATGAAGCTATAGATTTTTCATGTTGAATATCAGTTTATTTATTAAATTGGTCTCGAAAAAAATTGCCAACCACATGGGTATTGACTACTGATAGCATAAGAGAAGTGAATTAGAAGTGATGAATCTTGGCAGAAAGTGGTCACTTACTCTCGGTGGTAGAAACTGTAACAGTAGCATCATGGAGACACTTCATCCTCACTGCTAGAGATTGAGACTGTGTGTTTTTCAGACCACCATGAAAAGAGATATAGCCCAATAGAGTTCAACTGAAATGCAATTTTTAAAAGAAAAATAACAGACTAGTGCATTTAAGCTTCCATTAATTGGAGCATTTAAGCAACTGTCATCTTTTCAAAGGCATAATAATGATCACCATAACTTGCAGTTTTGTAATATCTTCCAGGCAGGGAAGCCATTCAACCAAGAATTGACAGAGCTATAAGATGTGAGGTTTGGCCCTTAGATGCTTCTGTCTGATGCCAAAAGAACAGGAGAAAAAGGCTTCAGAAATCACTTTGGAAAACTGCACGTTAAATATGGTCACGGAGGGTCAGACAACTTGGAATTTATTTTGCATTTATTCCGTATCCACTACATGCAATGGAATATGCACAACACTGTACCCACTATGTGTACTCTGAACTATTCAGTATTATATTGTAAATACAGCATGGTCTATGTCCTTAAAGCATTTGGCCATTGGAATCCTGTAAGATGGTTTTCAAGTCTAAATTTAAAGCACCCGTGAAACTAATTTCTATTCTTAAAAAAGCGAGGAATGAAATTGCACCAGCCCACAGAGATATGCTGCTCTCCTTCACCTCTTGCCATTGTTTGTTCTCAAGGGAACTCGGAGAAGTACTCATAAAAAAGGCAACATCTGACATGCAATCAAGGGAAACACAACCGAACAGGGGACCGTGCTAGATACCGAGGGAGACGAAGAAAAATAAGACATTTCCCTTTCTCAACAAGTTGCAATCTAGTAAGGGAAATGAAACACAATTATAGCATGAAAGAGAATATAATAAGAATATAGGAAATGTAGCTGTTCATCCCTCATTTTCTTTTTGTGAACTTCATTGCTTATAAAAAGCTCCTTGGAGCATAGATCTACCTTACTGAACAGGCCGGTAAAAAATATAACTCTTTAGATAAAGTAATGGATAAACACTGCCATAAATGTGATATAAAGTAAGGAAAATCCTTAACTTGGAGTTGCAAGCACAGGTGTTTGTGAAAATATGTTCTTTCTTCATTTTCAGCTGAGGAAAAAAAATCTGCTTTGGAAAAGGAATCTCATTTTGAAGCTGATCAGGTCTAATTTCCTAGGGAAATATTATCTTGTAAACATTTTGGATACTGCTGTTAAAGAGGATTTTGACCATATTGCATTTTTTCCAACTCTAGGTTACTCTGATTTTGCCAGGAAATGTGGTTACATAGAACATTCCATTTCCTTGGCATTATGATTTGCTAAAGTTTTCCTAGCAGTTGAAAGAAAAGAAAGCAATGGAGCCAAAAAGGCTAAAAATGCTTAGATCTCATCAATTTCCCAAATCATTGACTGTCTTAATATATATCATGTTTTTTTTTTCTCTCTGGAAGGCTAGACCGATAGATCATAAAAGCCACCTTAGCCTTAGACTAGTTGCCAAAGGGGATGAGTGAAAAAGTGCTGGATTTGGAGTCAGAAGTCTTGGGTTCCAATTTTGCATCCCCACTTTTCTGAACCTCAGTTTTTTTATTTGTAAAATGAGGGATAGAGATATGGATTTTCTCAAAGGGTCCATTTTGGCTTTAAATCTATGATCCTCAGAATTGGGTTCCAATTCACTAACTTGCTGTGTGATTTTGGGCTGCTCATTTTATTTCCTTTTGATCTCAGTCATCCTCAAGTATAATATGGGGCTAATATAACATTTGTCCTATCTACTTTGAAATTAATAAAATGCTATATAAATATAATATACTTTTTATTGTTATATTTTTAATGCAGAAACATCAGTTGTCATATAAAAATAGTTATTGGTCTTCCATATGCCTTTCTATATGATCTTTGGTTAATCTAAATCACTTAAGAGTGAATCTTGACTTGACTTTCCAGATTGACGACATGCAATATTAGACAAGCATAAGACATAGAGTATACTCTTTGAGCTCCGTGAATTATGGATAATGAAATATAAAAGTACAAAATAGGACATAGTGCTGTATGAGGGTATGAACAAAGTGCTATCAGATATTAGAGGCAAGGCATTTTTACTCCCATTTAGGGGTCTGTGAAGCCTTGTGCTAGAAGAGGTTCTATGTGAGCTGAGTCTAGAAGGAAGGATAGTATTTCAGCTCTCAAAGATCCTACCCACCCAATACCTTACTTCCTGCCATCTGCCCCCCAGTGAGATTCTTCCTTAATAGAGTCCTGAACCTGGAATTCTTTCAAAGCTAATTAACAACTCAATTTCTCTTGTCACAAAACTCTTTTTGGCTAACTTTTTTTTTTAAATTAAAGTTTTAAGAAAATCAGAATTGCAGAAAAGCACTGATTTTAGAGCTTTGTCACTTTGCTTAGACTCAAACCTGCTACTTGTTTTTTTTTTTTTTTAATTTAATAGCACCAATCTGTACCTGAGTGAGAATCCTCTTTCTATCATAAGTGACCATTTAACTGCTATTTGTAAACCTCCAGGAGAGGGAAACCACCACTTGTTGAGACCATTCGCTTTTGCAATACTTTTAAAGGAAGACTTTTCCCTGAATCAAGTCTAACTAAACCTATTTCTCTTCATCTCATTGTTCCCATTTCTGTCCCTTGTGGTCAAATTGAACAACTCTAATACTTCTTTCACATGACAGCCCTCCAAGGATTGAAGACAACTATCATGTCTCTTCCTCCCCCAACCCTGGTCTTCTCCAGGCTAAACATTTCCATTTCCTTTAGTATGGTCTCATTTCTTTAGTCCCCTCACCATTCCATTCACCCTTTTCTGCACTCTAGCTTGTCACTGTCTTTCCTAAGTGTCCCTTGAAACACTCTAGATAGGGTGTCAGTAGGAAAGAATATAGTGGTCTGTCAACTTCTCTCTCCTGTACAATGTGCCTCTCTTAAAGCAGTCCAGATTTACATTTAGTTGTTGGCTGCCAAGTTACATAGATGTTTATTTTGAATTCACATTATGATGATCCTCCCAGATTCTTTTCGGATGTCTCTGCCATTCTTGACATCTGAGGTTGATTCTTTATAGGTGTAATGGATTCTTTTGAGTTCTAGATTAGTCATTGATATTTATTCCAATCACATTTCACTTTATTTTGTATCCTTGTTCTATTCCTTTATCCATTAGCACTCCACCCTAGATTTGGGTCATCTGTAAATTTGATTAGTCTTCAGCCCCTTCTCCTTGTAATCTTAATCTCATCTCCCTCTTCTCCAGTAGATATCATCATAGTCATCATCTGTGTTATTTTCTGCTCTTCAATCACCCCATATCTTTTTATTATTGTATTTTAATGCAGAAACATCAATTGCCCTATAAAAATAGATATTGGTCTTCTATATGCCTTTGGTTAATCTAAATCACTTGAGTGACTCTTGACTTGATTTTCCATATTGACTTAACATTCAATATTCGACAAGCATAAGACATAGCATATACTCTCTGTACTCAGGGAATTTTTTCCTCCTGCCAACTTCTCCTCACCCCAACTCCTTCACCAAACTCTACCATTTCCTCAAGCTATCAGTTGGGGGTGCTTATGTAACTTGCTGTACTTGTTGAATTCCCTCTTTCTCCTCTCTTCAAAAACCTACTGCATTACCTGCTGACCATATGAGTATACATGAATATGTGTTTGTTTATATGTATGACCATACAAGCACACTCATTATAGATATGTATACAGGTGTACACATAGATGAACATATGGATACACATATACAAATGATGGTCTCTATCTCTATCCATAGCTATAGCTATATCTATAATAGTATCCTCTGATAGAATGTAACTCCTTGAAAATATGGACTGCTTCTAATTTGTCTTTGCATCCCTAGCAGCTAACATAGTATCTTCAATCTAGAAGTGCTTAATGAATGCTCGTTGATCCAAATTATTGATTAGGAGGATTGGTGGTAGGAACCTAGTCGCTATCCTTGAGGAATTCTACCAAGGCATCCTTCCCTCTAAGCTGACAGTAACCTATTAATGACTCTTCTTTGGTCAATCATCTAGTTCTGACTCTACCCTACTTTGGTTTGTCTCACTCCCTCAGTCACTGTTTTGTTCACATGGATAGCCTAAAAGACTTGCCCAATACCTTGTTGACATCCAGGCTCATTTCATCAACAGAATTCCTCTGGAGCCCTTGTCTGCTAAGATGATTGTAATGATCCTATCAAGAAAGGAAATGATGTTAGTTTGATAATCTCTGTTCTTGATTAAGTCATGCTAGTAACCACAATGATCATGATTTCCCTTTCTAAAGGCATACTTTCCCTTTTATATCTTCTAGAATTTGTTCAGGAATCAAAGTCCAATTTGCCTGTTTCTTCTATGTGTACTACTATCTTCCCTCCACCTTTTTTGAAAATGGGGACACTTATTTTTCTCCAGTCTTGTGATTCTTCTCCTGTTCTTCAGGAACTGACGGTAGCTCAGCAATCGTAGCTGGCAGTTGTTAGAGCTACAGTGGAATTGGAAAAGTTCTAGTGACTTGAAATTATGAAAATTTTCTAACTCAAGAAATATAAACTTTTGTTTAACATCAGGGACCCACTTTGGCAGTCTGATGAAGCTCATAGCTCACTTCTAAGAATCATGTTTTTTGACTGAAAAAAAAAAAGAATGACAAAGCAAATCAGTTATATTGAAATACTTATCAAAAGCCTTTACAGACCCAAGGCTAAGAACTCTATATTGTGCTCCCTTATTTCTTTCCTTGCCTCAGGTTTAAACTTCCTACTGAGAATTTTAATTCTTTTGTTGTCCAAAGTTTGTTTTTCTTGACATATAAAACGGAATTAAATTAAGAACTGAGTCATTCTGCCTTCTCCCTACTGAATATCATTTTCCTGTTCACTCAGATCACTGATGCTATCCCTGCTTTGATCTTTCTCCTGCCCCCAGTTTTCTTTTAAAAAGCCCTTTTAGTTGTCTTTAGCATTCATCTCCTACTTCAGCTCATTCTTAACTTTTGCACTTTTGACATTGTTCTTAAAGGACCAAAAGCCTCTTTTGTTTTCATCCTCCATTACATGCCCTTATTTCCATCTTTTGAATGTGTCTTTAAAAAAAAATGAATTGGCCATTGATTTTTCCTGTGCGTTTACATCAATCAGTCTTTTAAAGATAGGTTTCCTTTGCATGGGAATCATTTCTCTTAATGTCATCAGAATTTCATTCTTGAGAGGATCACAACCTACTAATCTATTGGTCCAGCTTCTTCTGCAGAATTTCCAATCTTTATATTCTACCCATCATTTTCCTAAACTCTTTGAAATAGACTCTTCCAAATTGTAGGGGGTGTATCAAATTATTTCTTGTTTACTTCCCTGCAATGTTCCTATCGCTTCTGTTTAAGCAAGCAGTTCTTTGTTGATCAAAATCAGGTTCAGGATAACAATTCTTTTCCTTCTTTCCTCTTTGAGAATGAAATGATTATTAAGACCAGTCAAGAATATGCCATTTTTCAGCACAAGACTGACCTTTAGTAGATGATTGGGATAATTGAAGTTATTTCTACTACTGTATTTTGCTCCTGTGCCAGAATCTGTTTGTTGAACTTGTTCATTTTCTCCTCCTGTGCTAATACTCTGCAATATTATTTCTATGTCTCTAGCTTTTGACCCTTACCTAAATATTTTCCACCTCAATTTCTCCTGTTCATTCTGGATTTCTTTACATGAACATATTTTCTTTAAATTTGCAGTATTTTCCCACTAATCCTTGAATCTTTTGGGTCTCATTTGAATAAAGTATACCTTTCCATGTCCATGTTGCCATTATGAATCCCTTTCCCCAAAACCTTAGTGATGTAAATGTAATTAAATTGGCTGATTGCTTTAGAATTTCTGTTTATTAACCATGTGTTGTGCATTTTTGTTTTAAAATAAAGTGCATTGATTCCCTATCATCTTCAGGATCCAATATCTTCTGATGGTGTTCAAAGTTCTTCATAACCTGACCGGGTTCTCCCTTTCTAGACTTCTTATATCTTAGTCTTCTTTATGAATTCTATGATCCAGTGCACTGGCCCCTTTGCTGTTCCTCACATAAGATACTCCATTTCCTGACTCTTGAATGTTGTTGTTAGGTACCCTCCATGCCTAAATTCTCTTTCTCCCCATCTCTACCATATAAAATCCCATCTTGTCAAAGAAGTCTTTCCTAATCTCCTTTAAAGCTAGCACTTTCCCTCTGTTGAGCATACACCCCCACTCCACACACCATTTGAACCCATTCCCCACACACCATTTGCATGTGGTCTCCCGCATTGGATGGTGAGCGCCTTAAAAGAATATTCTATCTTTGTTTTTCTTTACATTACTAGTGCTTAGGAACATTCCTGTCATATAATATGATAATGTTTGTTGCCTGAGGTGCCTGATTGTTAAATGGATGGCACATATCCTTCATGGGGAGGGCCTGTCTTTTCTCTCTGTATCTTTTCTTTTGGTAATCTCAGTACCTATGAATTCAATTACCATCTTTGTATAGATGATTCTCACATTTCTTAGTCAATCAAGAAACATTTATTTATTATTGACTATGAATTATTAGATCAGGGAAACCATATGTACATATAAAAATGAAATGGAAGATAAGTTTTAGAGAAGTCCAAGATTTTCTCTCTCTCTTTTTTTAGCTTTTAATTTTTAAAATACACACAAAAATAGTTTTGGACAAATCTTGCAAAACCTTGTGTTACAATTTTTTCCTCTCCCTTTCCCTCTACCTTCTCCCTTATGCAGTAAGTAACCTGACATATGTTAAAATATGCAATTTTTCTATACATTTTCCCACAATTATCATGCTGCACAAAAAATTAAAAAGGAAAAAAATGAGAAAGAAAGCAAAACGCAAGCAAACAACAACAAAAAGACTGAAAATACTATGTTGTGATCTACACTCAGTCCCCACAGTCATCTCTCTAGGTGCAGATGGCTCTCTCCCTCACAAGACCATTGGAATTGGTCTCGATCATCCCATTTTTGGAAAGAGCCACGTCCATCACAATTGATCATTGCATAATCTTGTTGCTGTGTACAATGTTCTCTTGGTTCTACTCACTTCACTTAGCATCAGTTCATCAAGTGCCACCTCCCATAGGAGACTTTTTCTGATTTCCCCTAGCTACTCATAACCTTCCTGCAAAAAAAAAAAAATTACTTTCCTTGCATTTATTTTGTAGCTGCTTATTTATGTGCACAGTAGATCATGTATGCTTTGAGGATAAGGACAATTTCATCTTTGTTTTGTGTCTTCAGCAGTTAGCCCTGTGTCTGGAATATAGCATGTGTTAATTAATGGTTAATGATGAGTTTACCAGATGACATGGACAAGAATTATACCAGATGACAAATTTGGATGGATTTAGGTTTGGATTGTTAGAAAGAGCATCTACATTTATGAGATTACATAGGTAAATATAAATATGCACACACATGCATACTCACACAATGTACATACACACACACATATACACATACATACATATATATGTACATACAAAAATAGCTCACTGATCACCAATATTAATTAACCAACAGACATTTATTAAGTGCCTATTAACTTTCAGCCACTATTCCAGGCAATGGAGAAATACCAAGAATGGGATATTCCCCAATCTCAAGAACTTTATTTCTAATGTTGGAGACAAAATCACATATAAGTAGATAAAGAATCAATCTAAAGAGAATAAGTAAAAAATAAATACAAAATCCTCTCTTGTGGATTATTGTTTTTTCCTTGCTGCTATTCTTTTGATCCTGAACCTGCTGCTCTTAATGATATCTGACACTACAGTTCTATTTGTATAGCTTTTTTTCTCCAAAGAATCTATTTTCATTTTGAAACTCTTTTGCCAGGTAAATATATTTTTATTCATCATTATTAGGTGCACTCTATCGTTGGCCAAGAACCTATCTTATGTTTGACACATAGATCCAAATCTAGTTCTTATACAACAGCGACTAAGTTAAGTTTTCACTTTCTATAACCATCTTTTTGTTTTGAATTCCCTCCCTTCCATGTGCAGCATGGTAAAAACACTGCTCATGTCCTTTAAGATGTGCACTTTCTTACCCAGATTTTCATAGGTCCTGGGGTTGCTATTGTTTGTCTTTTATTGAACTAGCAGCATCGGACAGTGATTTTCAGTTTTGACCTATATTGGGAAGCTTATATTGTTTATGTCAGGTCAACAAATAGTCCCTTCACCACCTTTCAGTCACTAACTATTTTCTTTCTATTCTTTTTCTAACTGTTTCTGGATAATTTCTCTTCTGTTGTCATTCTTTGGGTCACGAAGAACTGCTTCTTGCTGAGATGATCCATCTTGCTGCTCATCCCAGTAACTTAGCTCCAGGTATTTTCTGCTCTTTTTCCTCTTCTTTCTTTGGGTCCCATTCTTTTACTTTCTAAATTCCTGATCCACATTGGGGTGTCCCTTTTCCTTTTTCAGATCGTTTTTCTTTGTTTCTTCCTTGAAATACTTCTTCCCTTCCATCAAAGGATGCTTGATTCATGCCTGGAAAGAAGAAAACCTTTCTTCCCGCCCTTTCATTTTCTCTTTTAAGGGGGCAACCAACCTTCAATCTATGATTCCTTGGCTGTTGTTTTGTGTTGGTAGAAGTACAGATAAGGCATATTCTTTGGCAGTTACTGTCAAAGTCCTTTTGCTACCTGTATTTATTTGAAGTAAGACCTCCAGTACTTTTTCATTCTCTCTGGTTGTTTCTGCGGCTAACTCTGTAATATGCAAACTTCCCCTTTGTCTTAATTATTTGCTGCTCTTTGGGATCCTGTTTCTTGGGGATTTTGAATATGACTTTATTTGAAGGCAATATTCCTGCCTTTTTCTATTCTCTATGCAAATTCATTAAACTTTCATAGAGTGTCAATGAGGAGATTCTCGTTAAGACCAATTCAAACAGAAGGAAGAAGGAAGGAAGGATAAAAGGGTAGGTAGATTGATGACTCAATTGTATTCCCCTATAATAATTGCAAAGTTGGAAAAGGCCTTAAAGACCCAAAGATCCTAAAATGGCAGAGCCAGTGGATTTTCAAGGTCCTTTACCTTATCTTTAGGTAAGATAGTGACAAACTAGACAAAAAGCCAGAGTATGAGAAAGATTGGAAGCTAGATCTTCTATTGCCTAGAACAGTGCTGCTTTTACTCTATGATTTACTTTTATGATTTATTAATTACATATAAAGATACTTTGGTTTTAGATATGATGATAGATAAAAAACCAAGAATAAATTTTAGTTTGTTATTGGCTCTACTCAAAATACATGCCATATCCTTAGTCTTTTTGTTTCTTAAGAATTAATGCGGAGAGAACAATGCCAAATGAGTGATTTTAGAGTCCAGCATTATGTACTAGGCTAGCACCAGAATGATTTTCCCTATTTCATTCTCTGTTGAGAATTTTTAGATGACATTTCTCAATTTTGGGTAGACTCCATGCCAGCAGTATTCAAAGAATCATCCAGAGATCCCTGGAGATTACCAAGTTCCTTTCAGGGAATCCTGTGAAATCAAAACTATTTTCATAATAATACTAAGATGGTTTAATTTTAATATGAAAAATATTTATGGGATATAACCTCATTAAATAAGATTTTTGGATGAGAGTCCTTAATAATTTTTAGGAATTTAAAGGGGTCCTAAGATCAAAAAGTTTAAGAACCATTATTTTAAATCATATTATTTTAGGTATAGTCAGTGGTTAAAGTGTTTTTCTAGTGCCTTTCTTCACTTCCCTTGTTTTTCAACCCCTCTATCCTTTTCTTTCTCTCTTATTTCAAGCTAATATTAAGGCATTGGGTCCTACAAGATTTTTGCAAAGGTGAATGTTGAAAACTATTTTTGCATGTATTTGGAAAAACAAAATACTATTAAAAAAAAACTCTAGAGGACAAAGGAAAAAAAGATAGTCCCTTGGCAGAATGGATTCTAGGATGTTGGATTGCTAATTTTATTAATATTAACCTAAATCTTAAAATTGAACAGAAAAGCTGTTTTTATAGAAGGAAAAATTAATTAAAAAAATAATTTCATTTAAAAAGGCTTTAGGAAAAATGTCAATTTCCTGGTAGAGCATCTTACTCTTTGGTATAAAATTGCATATTGTGATTTTATTACCTATTGATAAGTAAAAGCAGCAGCATGGCTAGCAGTGAGCTAGCCATGGTTGTCAAGAAAACCTGAGTTCAAATCCTGCCCCGATACATGCTAATTATATTATCTCAGGCAAGTCACTCAAAGTTCTCAGTACTTCTAGGCAGTTCTCTTAAGATTTAGAGATCCCTCATTAGAGGGATTTCTCATTCTAGGAATTCCTCACCCTGATGAACTCAGATCTGCTTCCAAAACAGCAGCTCCAACAGCATTATATAGCTAGCATTATATAGAGCCTACTATGTGCCAAGCACTTTACAACTATTCATAATGAATAATAAGAGATATTCAAAATAAACCAACTATGGTATATGGTCAGAGCTCTCTGTGAAAAATGGGACAATTCTTGTTTCTGGCTTTGCAGCCATGTAGCCTTTTATATAAGTAGCTCATATTTGTAAAGTGCTTTGAAGATGAATGCCATTATATAAGGACAAAATCATTTTATAAAAATGTTACACATAAAACACTGCAACCCACTATCTGAATTTAAGATTCTCAAAGTAACAGCAACTCTTTCATGTGACCGACCATTAATAACCACCCTCCTTAGAATAATAATCCAGGATCCATCTAGAGATGACTCATGGAATTTTTTTCAGAGTAGCTTACGATGGTGGAATTATTATGAGAGTCAAAGGCAGTGAATAGGAATGATGTTTTTCCTTTTGACCATGATTATTGAAGTTGTCAGACAAGAGAGACACCAGAAAGGATAAGTTAAAAAGAGTCTAATCTAGTGTATTTGTAAATATAAATCCTTGTTCATTATGTAGAGCATTATAGTCACATAAATTATATCACATTGGTTATTTTTGATTTTAAAACTGCAGCAGTGGCAGAATTCATAAATTTTTTTTGTAGCAGCTGCAAATAAAATGACATATATTGGAATTAAGCAGAATTTTCACATGTGCAAATTACATTAAAATTACACAGATAGACAGATAATAGGCTGGGGAGCACAACTAGCTATCTAAGAGGATTAAGTAGGAACAGTAATTGTTATTTCCCATCTCCAATTAATAATAATACAATAACAATAACAATGATGAGTTCTAGCATTTATATAGTTCTTTAAAGTTTGAAAAACACTTTACAAAGATTATCTTATTTGATTCTCCCAACCCTTATCTATAGATGTTCTTAAAAACTTTTTTTTCCCCTTTTGAATTGCTGAATTCTCCCAAGATATCTTGGAGTTTACTGGCTAGATTTCTTTCTTAAGGATCATGCTCAAACCCAAATCACTCTGACTCTCATGGATTGGCCAACTTTAGGTCCCAGGCCAAGCCCCAATTGATTCTTGTTTAGGTCCTGATTGATTCAGATTGAATGAAATAGTAACCATTTTTGTTTTGGCCAAAAACCCTAGGATCTTCCCCTCCCAAATTTACTTATTTAGATTTTTTTTTTTTTTTTGATTAGGTGAAAGGGAGCATTCTTTGCTTCAATTTCTACCTAGCCTTTATCACTGAATAGATGTTGTATCAGTCAAACTGAGATCTGTTAAAGACCTTCGTTTAAAATGACCATGTTCTCCCACTGCATCCAGGGCCATCTCCAGTCATTCTGATCTATATCTGGCCACTGGACTCAGATGTCCCTGGAAGAGAATGAGAAGTAGGTGACTTTGCACAGTCCTTCCTCACTTAAATCCAATCTACTTGCATATCATAGAATCACTTCCCTGATATCATGTTCCTCTTTCAGAAGAACAGACAACAATCTCCCCATTTTACAGACAAAGAAATTGAAGTAGACAGGTTCAGACTTGCCACATAACTGGATTTCAACTTAGCTCTTCTTGGCTCCAAGTTCAGGGGCCTACCACTGAGTCATCTAGCTACTTAGTTGTCAAAGATAGTGTCTCTACCTAGTGCCATGACCAAATTTCAGTTGGCCCAGCCAAACCTTTACCAGGAAATCCTCATTCCTGTTGTTCTCTATATGTAGTGAAGGTTTCTCACTTTGAACAGCTGTAAAGTTCCTTATACAGAATTGTATGAGTTATTTTTCAGAAAACATGCACATAATCATAGACTAAATCCTTCTTACTGTCCTTCAAGAAAAATAAAGTCACCAACTTGCCAATTCAGATTGGATCCTGTTGACTGAATGTGAGTGGAAATGACACCGCCCCCTGGTCCCTGCACTCAAGCCAAGGTCAAATGCCAGGAATGGCACTCGATGTGCAGCCTTTTGTCTAGCATATCTATTGTGTGACACCCCACATCTCCTGTACCAGGCAACATAACAAATAGGTTAGAATTAGGTCATTTACAAGGGACCTGTGACAGCTGAATGAAGTCATTTTTAGTTTGTTTTTGTATTTACCTATTTTAGCAATATTTGATAAGTTGCAAAAGCAATATGATTTTACTGCACAAATTGAAATGCTAATGAAACGATGCCATTTGCAATTCTAATTCCTTGTGCCTCCATTTTAGACTCCCTCTTTTTTGTGTCCGGACTCTAGATGGCCATCTTGTTTGCTCAGGCCTGGCACTGTAAGTGTGGCATATGATGAAGTGAAAGTTGTTCTAAAGGCCTTCCCTTTTTTGTTTTCTGACCTTTTATGTACTTGAAATTGCATTTAATATTTCATTACCACAGGTCTTTCCATTTAATTCCCTGATTTTTTTTTTACATGAAAAAAATCTACAAACTTGGTTTTGCAGTGTGGAATTATAGAACCTAATAATTCTGTGGTCCAGGGCAATTCTGTAACTGGTACCCTGAAGCATTTTTATTGCATGTGATTTTATTGCTAAAAGGTTAGGCAATTTGGCCATTTTGTTTTAGACTTATCCATCAAATGTTACTATCAGAGAGCTAAAAACATAGCATTTACATTTTAGGCAGCTTTTAGAGATTTCTTTGTTAAGAAAGCAAAAAAAGTGTCCTCTCATACTTTGCCTGAGAAAATCACCACATTCTTCTGGGCCCAAGCCAGTCATGGAAAGGTATTTGATGAGTAAATGAAAAGCAGAATGTGTTTGAAAAGTGTCACTCACACTGAGGCTATAATAGATCTGTCCAGAATAGATAATTATGGAGAGCCAAGGAAATGAACAAATATTTCCATAATGGCCTCCTGCTTTTAGCCATTCATAATATTTCTAGAACATTGACCTTTGCAAATGTGACTATAGCCAAAGGTGAATTCTCTTTTCTGACATTATGAGGAAAAGACACCCAATTTTTTTTTTTAAAGAAATCTCTCTTACTCTTTCCAAGTGATGTTAAATAGTTGAGAAAACTTCAAGGAGGTAGAACTTTATAATAGACTTTAAACCTGTTCTGATGATCAGAAAACAAGTCATTTTTACTACTAAATTAGCAGACAGTTGATGATTTTTTTTTGGTTTTCCCACTGACACCAGGATTGGGCTCTCTTGCTATAGAGCAAATTTATGATGCTGGACCAGTAGATAGAACTTCCTAAGTCAACTACCCACTCTTCTTTTACCCTTCATTTTTTCTGGAAATGCACACATTTTAGTTTACATAATACAAAGAAAACTTGTGCTTACTATTTAAGGTACTTCATTTGATTTTATCCTGAGATAATGATTTGCCTTACCATCAGTGATCTCTTAGTGAGGAATACACATACTATTTCATTGAGATTCATGATGGAAAAATTAGAAAATCTATTTTTTATTGAACAAGAAAGTCAACATGTTGTACTTGGAAAGACCAGTAAACTGAGTCAAGACTTGAATTTTTTTCTACTTTTGCTACTAATTAGTTGTATGAAACTGGAAAAATCTTTTTATTTATTTGTATTCATATTATTACTGAACCTCAATATCCTCATTTATAAAAGAGACAACAAAGTGAACAGAATCAAGAGTTTGTAGTACTCTTGTATGTAGTACTTGTTGTAAGAACATCTTTGAGTGACTAAATAATTTTGACCATTGTAAATACCCAAATGAACTAAAAGGACCTATGAAAGAAGTCACTACCTGTATCCAGAGGGAAAAAAAAACCAGATACATAGAAGTATGTAGTAAATGATTTTACATATAGATATATATATGTGTGTGTGTGTGTATTATCTAGTGATAATTATCTCTAGGGTGGGGGAATAAAGGGTAAAAAAGGGAATTTTTTTAAAATCTATTCTACTATGCTAAGGAAATGTGCGTTTTATTTCTTATTTCTTATGTTCACAATAAAATAAATTTTAAAAAACTAGAAAAGGAGAGGTTGGACCCATTAATGACCAAGCCCTTTCCTTTTGAAATGTCCTCCTTTTAAAAGCATTGCAAAAAGAAGAAAAAATGTGGCAATATTAAAATATGTAGAAAGTTCTATTTCTAGAAAATCTGATAAGAATTTTACAAATCTGCTGCTGAAATTGGGTTCATTGTATCATTTTAAAGGGGGATCTAAGTTAAGAAGGGATTCTCAGTGTGGACCTTCCCTTTCTCAATGCAAATTGCCAACTCCTCTATAACCTGGAGTTCTAGAAAGTAGTTTAGAGGTAAAGGGAATTTCTGACTTGTCCATGATGGATTCAAAGGCAGAACTGGAACTCAAGTTTTTATCCTTTTAAAGCTCGTCTTCCCTTTCTTATCATCCCTCTCTCCCTCTCTGCTAGTATTTATTGTCTTTATGACTGCACTAAACAGGGAGTAACCATTTGCAAGGGATTTTATTACATGAAAAAAATCATAATTAATACTTAATAGTAAGATCCTGCTGGCATCTTGATTCTAATTACAATTTTGGCTAACACTGGCGGTCATTCTTTGATTCTTTCTGGGCAACCCAACCACATCCAACCTGACTGGACTTCTGAATGAGAAAAAAATTTTCCTAAGGATTTTCTTTTGTCATACGACAAACCATTCTATTTAGGTAGAACCTGGTAAGAGGGAACAGTGTAATAGTATAGAATGATGCCTTTATTCTTCCAGGTAAGTCAAACAGTGAGCCCAACACAAAAGATTAGAAATGATCTTAGAAAAAAAATAATCCTAAGTAGGTCATTAGACAAAGAGGATTTTTGCTTAGGAAGTTTTCTTTCCAGATGTGCCAATAATCAGTATTTCCATTTTAGGCTCATGGTCATCATATTAGCAATTTAGACCATCCATTTGCACACATCTGGAGTTTTTCTTGAAAGCCTATGGCATTTTTGGATGAAGTTTCTTATAGTTTTAGATCAAAAAAAGCAACTTGACAACTGATTTCATTTATTTATTTTTTAAAAATATATTTCCACAGTTATTATGCTGCACAAAGAAAATCAGATCAAAAGGAAAAAAAAATGAGAAAGAAAAAAAAAACAAGCAAGCAAACGACAACACAAAGGTGAAAATATTATGCTGTGATCCACATTCAGTCCCTATAGTTCCCTCTGTGGATGCAAATGACTCTCTCCATCACAATCTATAGGATTTGTCTTGAAACATCTCATTGTTGATAAGAGTCAAGTCCATCACAGTTGATCTGCACATAATCTTGTTTTTATATACAATATTCTCTTGGTTCTACTTCACTTGGTTCTTCTCTCTTCACACAGTATCAGTTCATGTAAGTCTCTCCAGGCCCCTCTGAAACCATCTTGCTGATCTTTTCTTATAGAACAATAATATTCCATGTAATATTCATATACCATAAATTATTCAATCATTCTCCAATTAATAGGCATCCAGTCAACTACCAGATCCTTGCTACTACATAAAGGCCCGCTACCAACATTTTTGCACATGTGGGTCCTTTCTCTCTTATATGATCTTTTTGGGATATCCAGCAGAGATACTTCTGGATCAAAGAGCATGCAGAGTTTGATAGCCCTTTGGGCATAGTTCCAAATTACTTTCCAGATTGGTCAGATCAGTTCACAACTCCACCAGTAATGTATTAGTACCTCAGCTTTCCCACATCCCCTCCAACATTTATCATTATCTTTTCCTGTCACTTTAACTAATCTGAGGGGTGTGCAATATCTTATAATCTGACAACTGATTTTAGCTTCTGTATTGATTTCTGTATCGATCTCAGTGAATCTGTTTGTTATCATAACAATCATATCTCAGTTTTTAAAATCCTCCTCAAATGTTATGAGCAGTATTGCACAGAGAAAAAAAAAGTTGGTTTTTGTTTTGGTCAGGAATTATAATTTCATCTACGTCAAGAATTTGCTGTATTGCTATAGATCAACAATGGGTGTAACTTGAGTCTTTGAGAGCTACATGGGGATGCTGAGAAGTTAAGTGCTTTATCCATGATCATAGAGCCAATAAGCAGTTGAATTCAAATTTTCCCACACCAATACTGGCCCTCTGCCCCAGAGACTGTCAAAAAGACTGAAGATATTGATTACAAAATCACTTTTGGCATTTTTTGATTTTCAAAGATATTCTATTTCTTTTGTGTTTTTGGTTTTATTAATGGCATGTGATATAGTCTGATGATTCTTGTTATTTCTTATGATTTTTTTATGATTTCACCCAGCTCATTTGCTATTTTATTGATTTCATTTTCTGCCCTCTTCTTTTTTTAATAATAACAAATAGAGGCTTATCAATTTTATTAGTCTTTTGAAAAGCTTTTTGTTTTATTTATTTGTATCCATATTATTGTAAATTACAGACCCAACAGGGACCCCGATGGGTGGGAGCAGGGGGAAGTGCTTTTGTTTTTTTTTTTTCTCAGCTGCCCCAAATGGGGTAGTAGAGCACATATTTCTCTTCTGCTGTTGGCACTGGATCAGCTTGTGGTCCAACTCCAATCCAATCTTAAGAGAAAACATATTGATTGGGCTAAGAGCTTGGTTGTCCTGGCACAGGAGTATGCTCTTGAGGAATCTGAGACACTGTCTTAACTCTAGGACTGTCTGGTTGGTTCTTTGTTTTTTAAATCCTTGTCAATCTGATGCACTGGAGTAGAGGCCAGTGAAGAATTCTAATGTTGGTCTCCATGAGTCTGACCATCAAGAGAATATTTCTTTCACATTTATTTCAGTTAGCATCTAGTACTCATTATCCATCACCCATAAACACCATGGATCTTTTGTATCTTCTAATATGCTAGAGAGAAACTGTGTAACTTAGTGGATAGAGGGCCAGAATAGGAAGTCAAGAACTCCTGGGTTCAATTTCTTCTTTTGACACATACTGGCTATGTGACCTTGGGCAAACCTCAAAACCTTTCTCTTTCCTTGTTTCCTAGCACTTATAGGATCCTAAATTAGAGTAGTTAGGACTCTTAGAGTTCATCAATAAGCAAACTTTCTTCACTTTTACAGATGGGGAAACTGAAACTGCTCTTACTTTTTTTATTCATAGTCCCTCAAGTAGGAAACAATAGAGCCAGGATCCAAACCTAGCTCCTTGCTTCCCAATCCTTCCCTCATGTCATGCCTCCTTCAAAGCTACAGATGAGCTAGAAACCTGCAGAAAAGGAGGAGGTTCAATTTTCCATGCCAGTAGTCCCCCATAATCATGGTTTTCTGGACCAGAGATACAGAATGCTCCAGATAAAATAAGGAATCTATCCCCAGCCAGCTGGGCATCTCCTGCTCAGTCAGCAAGTTTTTTTTTTTTTTTTAAATAACAAAGCCCTCTGTATGACATTAGAAATTTTAACTTTTTAAAATAACATTTTTAGTGCAAGTAGTCAATGATCATTTTGACCTATGCAAATGGGTGGATAGGACACATTTTAGAACCTTCTCACCCATGGTAAAAGCTTTTACCTGTCCCAGGTCGTAAAAAATGCCATTCTACTGGTATCTCATTTCAATAAGTGTGTTTTACAGTTATTTCTCTCAATTAGACATATTATTAATACTCTTTTCCTTAGTATTAGTAGCAATAATATTCTCATTTACTTAACAATTTACATTTCACAAAATGCTTTTTCCATGTATTATTTTGTTTCCTTTAAAGAACAAACCTATCAGGTAGAGCAGGTTTTAAAAAATGATTTTTGTCTCCCATAGTTCCAATCCCCACTCCCACCACTGGGGACTAACACACATAGTTAAGCAAAACAAGTTCCCACATTGGCCATATCCAAGTATGTGTGTATGTAATAAATATGTCATGTAGATATATCTACATATATATCATAAATATTATTCCTACTTTATGGTCAAAGAAATAGAAACTCTGAGAGGTAGAAATGAAGAGAAAAGGACTGTAGAAATCCTATGAAACCTAAATATGTCATGTAGATATATCTACATGTATATCATAAATATTATTTCTGCTTTATGGTCAAAGAAATGAAGAATCTGAGAGGTAAAGATGAAGAGAAAAGGACTGTAGAAATCCTATGAAACCTAAAACCCCTCTATCCCAGGGGTTCTTAATTTTTTTTTTTTATGTCATGGATCCATTTGGCTGTTTGGTAAAACTTATGGATCCTATCTCATGATAAAGTTTTTAAGCAAACAGAGGAAAATACAAAGGATTCCAGAGGAAACCAATTATAGTGAACTACAGTGATCAAAACATCTTTTTAAAAAAAAATCAAGTTCTTGGACTCTAGGTTAAGAGTCCTTGCTCTAGACCACTTGAATCTTCTCCTTTTCAGATCAGCATAGAGAAGCCTAGAGAAGTAAAATCACAAAGCTCATGTCAGCCAGCCAGATCGGTAAGAGGCAGAGGGGAAACTGAACCTGTCCCTCTATCCTGTTACCCAGCATTCTTTTCACTACTCAGAATTCTCTCCCTTTAATAATAGCTTAGAGTGGTTAGGATTTATGTAATACTTTAAAGTTGGCAAAGTGCGATCTCATTTGATGTTCACAACTCTATTTTTATATCATTTTACAAATGGGAAAACAGAGGCTGAGAGACATTCAGTGTCTTGCCCAAAGTTACATAGCTAATATATTTTTGAGGTAGGATTTGAACTCAGGATTTCCTTACTCCAGGTTCAACAATCTCCATCACACCACCTTCATTCCATTATTTGTGTGAAGTCAACAATTGAGTCAACATCCATGAAAGAAAATGGTTCCCCCTCTCTATTTGACTAACCATACCTAGCCTATACCTAAGGGAGGTGCTGACACCTAAGTCTGCCACCACCACTATCTCAAACATCTGGAGAAAAGGTGCTAAACCTGCCCAGTCTTTCTTTTCTCTCCAAAGTATACTTTGCTACCAACTGTGGTCTTAAAGGAAGGAAGAATCCAGTTGAAGTACAAAGTTGTTTCTGCTTCTGTCTGTTTCCATTTCCAGGAGATTTTATAGTTCAATCTTTTCAGAGCTGTAGCTAGGAAATTTTATACTTAATCAAATACAATGGAGGCCTTGGAACATTTGAGTAAAGATGTTGCCCAGCCTGGGGCAAGGAAGTGGGAAGCAGGGCTGGGGGTGGAGATGAGTGAAAGGAAGCTTATGAGCTCATACTAGTCTGTTATCCGATAACTTCCTGTTTTAACTAATTATTTTTGTTAACCCTTGTGCTAAGCTCCATTGCTTCTATGCTGGTGAAGGACTGAAAGTAAATCCTGTAAATTCATCTCTCAAAAGCCAAGGCTGGCTGCTCCCTGCCCCCATGCCCAGTTATTACTCTTGAATCTTCTGCTTTTGCAAAGGGAAGAATGAAGCTTTTTCTAATGGACTCTCTTGGCCAAAGTTTTATTTTGCATACATCTTAGCTTCTTACTATTATAATGAAGAAACTAATTAAAACATCATTTATCAATTATATATCAACTCTATAAGGAGCCTGGCAGATTATGACTTTTTTTCCCATTCTTAGAAAATTCAGGATGCTGCAAATGTAATTTTTTACAATATTAATATAATATTTAACATTTAATAATTTTAAGTGGCTTGCCTTAAAATGGCAAAATTCTGCCTGACAAAGGGGAAGCGTAATGATTGGATTTCACTGCCATATGAATTGTAGTAACATGATATCCACTATGACTAGAAAAGAATACATGATTGGTGGCATTGAAAATGAAAGAGGGGGCTGTGAAGAGAAAGCTAAGAATATTAGTCTTTTGATTTCCAAACTGGTTATAATACTTGTGAAGAATCTGCATTGCTTATCCACGATTTCACTTTACCAATTAATTATAGATCGCCCACACAATAGCCATATTTCAGAATTCCAAAACCTAAAAATTGTATATCATTTCTAAATATCCTTTTTTTGTAGGTTCAATCGCCAATTTCAGAGAGCTCACTATTTTGCAAAAGGAGTTAAATTAATTCTCTTTCCTATATTTTCCAACTCATACTTGATCCTTCTACTTAAGACTATTCAGGTCTGATGTCTTAACATTCTGTAAAGCATTTATATTTCTGGGATTTGAAAGTGAATTAGAAATTTCTCAGTCATTTTGGTAAGATGTAGAAAGAAAATTCATCCCTCCTTACTCTGTAATAAAAAGGAAGAAATCATAACTGGGTCTATAGAAACACAGGACTTTGCTGATCTGTGATGTTTCTGCCCTTCTAATGTAGATTCAGGTTCACTTACTGTCCCTCTGACATGGCATATGTCTACTTGAGCTTTGTGCCTGTGATTCTTAGGTTTTGCTTCTGTTGATTTCCCTGAAACCCACTCTGTAGTACAGAGATGAGTGTTTCTGATTCAATATCAGCCCTGTGAGGGCAAGTGCAGTGTCCCTGTCTAAACTGTAGAGCTTGCTGCTTACAGTGTGTTCCCTAAATAGTTATCAGTCTGCCAGTAAACATTTATTAAGTGCCTACTATGTTCCAGGCACTCTCTTAAGCATTTAGAATATAAAGACAAGCAAAAAAAAAGTTTTTGTTCTCCAGGAGCTCATGGTGTAATAGAACAAGGATGGCTAGCATTTATACAAACTTTCAAGTTTGTAGAGCACTTTTTTACATATGTTAACTCATGGATCTCATTTTGTCACTTCATAAAGGTTTGTTGAATTGAATATCAAGACACATGATATGGTCATGCTGCCTTATCCAAGTCTCTCGGGCCATATGAATAATTTAGCCATGAGAGAGAATCATTCAAAGTAGCCAACTTTGTCTTTTGCACATATTACGGCATCAATATAAACATTGTTTCCCCACTAACATCCTCTCAGATGCTTTATATTATATGGATTGTTGCAGGCCAGACCCATGGAGAGCACAGAACTTTCAAATAAAATTTATCCATTAATGTTGAGGATGGAACACAAGATTTAGTTTAAGAAGAAAAAGAAAAATATTAGAAGAAAAGGAAAATTACAGAGTGCTATAGAGAAGAGAGAAAAGGGAAAAGGTAGATGAGGGAGGAAAAAAAAGGGACACACACATACACACACACGCGCGTACGCACACATGAGCTATAGAGAAGAGAGACTGGTAGGTTTCCAGCAGGTACTTTTCAGAGGCTTTAGGATTTGCAGAGAGTTCAGCAGCATGTTCTGCCAATATTGGGTTCTATCAGCAGGCTGTGGGTTGATAGCAATGGCGCTCACATCATGCAGGTTCGGCCACTTGTCTTTGAGGATGTCCAAACATATTCTGCCTTGAGAGTCCATGTTGCATTGGTAAAAAAGTGCGACAAACTTCACAGTGGCTTATTACATGGGTATTCACTGGGGAACTCCAGGAAGCACTTGTATCTCAGGTCTTTTTGAGATACAAGCTGCCTCAAGGATGGTTGCATTCATTTGAAGAGATTCCCTGACTCCAAGAAGGCAGAAAATCTTTAAGCTCCCCACCCCAGTGAGATAATAAATAGTTTCTCTAGCCTACTGTCCATGGACTGGGTTGTTGGGCCTACCCCAGATTCCAATCTACTTATAGGGAGTGAGCCCTGGTGGGAGTGGAGTTGTAGTGCTAGGACACCATCAGGGAGAGGAGATGGGGCAGCAACTTGTCCTGCTGCCTCCATTCTGTACCTTTTTTAGTGAGTGACTCCCATGGCTTTCACTTTTCTTTCTTTCTTTTTTTAAAATTATAGCTTTTTATTTTCAAAATATATGCAAAGATAGTTTTCTACATTCACCTTTGCAAAACCTTGTGTTTCAATTTTTTTCTCCCTCCCTTCCCCCAACAGCAAGTAATCCAATATATGTTAAATATATGCAATTCTTCTCTACAAATTTCCACATTAATCATGCTGCACAGGAAAAATCAGATCAAAAAGGAAAAAAAATGAGAAAGAAAACAAAAAGTAAGCAAACAATAACAAAAAGACAGAATTGCTATGTTGTGATTCATACTCAGCTCTAACAGTCCTCTCTTTGAGAGTATATGGCTCTCTCCATCACAAGTCTATAGGAATTGGCCTGAATCATCTCATTGTTGAAAAGAGCCATGTCCAGCAGAGTTGATCTTCACATAATTTTGTTCTTCACAACTGTGTTCAGTGTTCTCTCAGTTCTACTCATTTTACTCAGCATCAATTCATATAAATCTCTCTAAGCCTTTCAGAAATCATTTCTCCTGGTCATTTCTTACAGAACAATAATATTCCATAACATTCATATACCACAATTTATTCAACCATTCTCCAATTTTTGAGTATTCACTCAGTTTCCAGTTACTTACCACTACAAAGAGGGCTGCCACAAATATTTTTGCATATGTGGGTCCCATTCTCTCCTTGAAGATCTCTTTGGGATACAAGCCCAGTAGAAACACTGTTGGATCAAAGGGTATGCCTAGTTTGATAGCCCTTTGGGCATATTTCCATATTGCTCTCCATAATGGTTGGATCCATTCACAACTCCACCAACAATATATTAGTGGCCCAGTTTTCTCACATCCCCTCCAAGATTCATCATTGTCTTTTCTTGTCATTTTAGCCAATCTGACAGATGTGTAGTGGTACCTCAGAGTTGTCTTAATTTGCATTTTTCTGATCAGTAGTGATTTAGATCATTTTTTTCATATGACTGGAAATGGTTTTAATTTAATTGAATTAATTTAATTTCTCCATCTGAAATTGTTCATAAGCTTTGGCCATTTATCAGTGAAGAATAATGGCTCTCACTTTTCAGGACAGGTTTGAGAGCAACTCAGCTACCTACCCCCGTGCTTCTTGCTAGAGAGTAGATAGCCTAAATGCCTTCTGCCAATAACAATTGCATTTTGAAAGGATCAGTTCTTTCTTTATACAATTTTACCCATCATAACAAACTTTAAGCTCATAAAGCGGAACATAGCAACATTTTTTAAAACAGATCCAACAGTCTGTTGTTTTTTCATGTGTGCTTATAACATAATGACCTTTCACTGGGGAATTTTTTCTGATCAATACAATGTACTGTGATCCAATCTGCTGAAAGGGTAGGAAGTCTCCCCGCTGCCACATGCTGCTGAGTTTCCTATATCCTCTCCTTCAGAGCATTGCTAAGAGTCGTGGATTTTTTGAGCTTGGATGTGAGGGCAATGTAGACAGCCTTGAAAAAAGTTCATCTTTCTCTTGTCACATATGGTCAGTTTGAGCGTGGCCTCTGGAATGGCCGAGGCATTAAATGACATTCATTCAATTGCTATGGGCATTACTGGAAGGGAAATCTTACTAAACAGGAAAAAAAAAACTGATGACCATGAATGGCAAGGTGGGTGGATAGGAAATGTAAAAATAGAATCTAGGGCAAATAAGAGTGCTCTCTTATCTCTAGATGGTTCACTAGGAGTTGTCACATTTTCTGGCACGACATATCACCATCCACTCCTTTCTTAAAATGGAAGACTTCTGGAAAACAATAGTTCCTTTATGAAATGCAGTAGTAAATAAACATTGGTCTGGTGATCCAAGTAAACACCAAAAGATTTCTTTTCCCAGGGAAAATTTAAATAGTTATAGAATAATCAGTTTCCTTAGGTTGGTGTGGAGTGGATACAATATACGAAAAGGACATTGGATTAGTTAAACCAGGTTGTCAAAGAACTGTGATTATAGAATGAAACTGGAGTTTATATTCCAGTGGTGTGCTTTACGACTCAAGTATTTGTGGCGTTGACACTGGGATTGACAAAAGTCTCCTAGTTATTCAGTTATAGGTCAGACAGTAAATAAATGTGTAGTAGCTTCTCCCCCACTCTACACCCACAGCCTTGACCCTAATGGGTCACATTAGAAATAGTGCAGCATGCTAAAGGATCCAGATTTTTGTAATTCTGAATTTTTCATTGACTGCACCCTAATTCTGAACCTGTCAAATAATATCTGTCAATCTCCTACATATTGCTTGTTATTATTATGGGGTCTGAATGTGCACGGGAAGACTGACTAAATCCTCTTATTAGCAAAAAATTACTTGGAAGGAAAAAAATGAAGAAGGGCATATAGTTTGGAGGAAAAAAAGTCATTGCTAATAAAGGAAATGAGATATGTGAGAATTTGTCATTAGATGTTTACCTGGGCAAAGTGGAAAATAAATGATTGGGAAAATAGGTATTTGGACTTTTGCTACACAACTGGAATTTATCTGATGTACATTTAATAATGTTATAACAATGGTGCCTGAAATGCTAAAGAACAAAGAGGGATTATTAGATTTGTGCATGCAAGGTAAAATTACTGCATAGAATTGCTTTGGGGGATATACAAGATACAGAAAATGAAATGAAATAAAATAAATACAGTGGCAGATGACTAGTTTCTGTGTATTGCTGGGTAGATTTAATTAATTGCTAATATAATACTGAGCCATGAATTGTTCATTGCTATTGCTTCAATTTCCCCCTTAAATACAGATTCATTAGAAAGGAAATAAATTATTAGAGTTACCATGTATTACTCTATATCATCGTTATTTCTGTATGTGCTATATGTCCTTATTGACTGTAAGCTCCTTGAAAATAGGAATCATAGAGGATCTAAACTTTCCCCCATGCCTACCACAGTGCTCTGCACACAGTAGGAACTTAGTAAATATTTTTGAATGACTTCAGTTGGGGAAGGTTGGGAGGTGGGAAGAGAATCCTGGTAAGATTTCTCAGAGGAGGTAGCAACTGAGGCAGATATTCAATGGGCAAGATTTCAGCAGGTAAAATTGGATGCTGATTGTGATAGTTGCTTAGCGTTAATCGGCACAGAACAGAGTAGAGATACCAAAAGTATAAGGTAAGATTGGGGGATTCTTGCTTATTGCAGTTTGCTTGGAAAATTATGTATGTATAAGGGTTTCATAAGAGATGACTGCACTTTTTTGTGCAAGTGGCAAGGAATTGGAAACTGAGACTGTGTGCCCATTAGTTGGAGAATGGGCTAAATAAATTATGGTATATGAATGTTACGGAACATTATTGTTCTATAAGAAATGTTCAGCAGGATGATTTCAGAGAGGTCTGGAGAGACTTACATGAACTGATGCTAAGTGAAGCGAGTAGAATCAAGAGAACACTGTACATGGCAACCACAAGATTGTATGATAATCATTTCTGATGAAATGGTGATTCAGGCCAGTTCCAGTGGTCTTGTGATGGAGAGAACCATTTTCACCCAGAGAGAGAACTGAGTGTGTGTCACAATATAGTAATTTCACTTTTTAAATTGTTGTTTGCTTGCATTTTGTTTTCTTTTTCATTTTTTCCTTTTTGATCTGATTTTTCTTGTGCAATATGATAATTGTGGAACTACATACAGAAGAACTGTCTGTGTTTTACATGTTTTACCTTTATTGGATTACTTGCTATGTAGGGAAAGAAATGGGGAGAAGAGAAGGAGAAAAATTTGGAACACAAGGTTTTGCAAGGGTGAATGTTGAAAACTATCTATGCACATGTTTTAAAAATAAAAAGCTTTAAAATAAAAAAAAAATTAAAAAGAGATAAGGCTGGAAAGGTAAGTTAGAGACTTCAGTAGACAGTGGAAAAGCATTAAAGATTTGTAAATCAGAGCTGGGCAATGGGGAAATTGCTCTGTTAGGTGTGTGTAGCATTGGAACAGGGAACAGAGGATCAGGATAGTTAAGAGTCAGTGTGCTACAGTAATGGAGATGAGAGGTAATGGTCACTTGACCTGGGATGTTGGCAGTGAGAATGAAAAAAAGGGATGATTTGGGGATATTTGAGGAGTAGAATCCAAGAGACTGGGAGAAAAAAGGCATGAGGAAGAGAAAAGATTCACAGATGATTTTACTCCTAGGAATATGGGTTCACTAATAGAAAAAAGCAGAGTTTGGAGAGCAGATTATGTTTTAGTGGGGAACATTTTAGTTCAGTCTACTATTTGGTGAGCTACAAGGTCTTTTATGACTTCCAGGTAAAGATTTCCAAAAGGACAGTTAAAATGGGGGTTTGGGGCTCAGCCATAGACCTCAGAATTTGGGAGTTATCCATATAAACCTGATATTTAAAGTTACAGAAGTAGATAATTAAGAGTCAATGTTGGAACTTTTTGGGATGTGTATCCTGAAAAGACTAGAGGAGAAAGAGAAGAGAAGATAAAGTTTACATGGTATGAACACAGCAGCCAAGAGAGGAGAGCATTTTAAGAAAGGCTCATTGGCTACATTGGGATGCTAGAGATGTTAAGATGAAGACTGAGAAATTACCCCTGAACTTGTCAATTTGGACTATGGTACCATAAGAGAAGATTATTTCAGTAGAGTGGTGGTAGGCTTAGGAGAGTAAGTAGAAGATAAAGGAGTAGAAGCAACAAACATAGATGGCTTTTGCTGGCAATTTGGCATTGGAGAGCCAAGGAAGGATGATAATTTCAGAATATAGCCGAGTTGAAGAAGGATTGTGTGTGTATTTGAAAGGATTGGAAATACTCAAGCATATTTGTCCAACTGGCAGCAGAGAGGGAAAGGGAAGAGAAAAACAAACAGGACTTTGGTTTGGCAGGAATGGTATAAGTGGAGTTACGCTTGGGGAAGAAACCATACTGTTTTCTGTGACAGGAATGGAAGTGGATATAGGTAGAAACGGGTTTTAAATTATAAAGAAGAGTTAAACAATCTCATGTTAGACGCCTTCATTTCAGTACAGTTGGAAATGAATTTATCTGCTGAGAAATGAGGAGAGCTAGGATACAGTAGAGCTTGATGGAGTATTAAAGTTTCTAACAGCTATTGCCAGAAATTTAATAGAGAATGAATAAGAGATGAATTTTAAAATGAATTTACAGTGGACAGTAAAGTTTCATAATTCATTCTAGCAGTGCTTAGCAAATTGGGATTGAGAATGACGGGAAGAGATTTTTAGCAGAGTTTGAGCTGGGAAGAATATTGGGTGATTTGGTTGGGAGGGAGAGATGGTAGATGGTGGATTTAAGATTAGGTAGAGAGACAAGTGAAACCAGAATAGGGAGGATATGGAGGGATCAAGGACTCCCCAAAGGTGAAGATCGGTTTCAAAAGAGAGGTTATTAGGAGAGATGGAAAGGTAGGAGATAATCAGTGATGCGGATTTCAGGGCTCAAGGTCTTAGAGGTGGGGTCTTCTGTGTGAAGGGGAGATCTAAGCTGTGACTACTATGGGAGGTGTTGAAGGAGAATTGAGATGTTGATCAAAGGTATTGAGAGCCAAAGGACCTGTGAAATCAGGATATTAAAGTTCATCAGTGTGTGCCTATTGATTTTTTCTAGAATTGGAAAAGACAGGAATGAATTCTATTAAAGTGTTTTCAAATGATTTTCTTTATATTTTTCCATCTTTAATCAGTCAGTACAATTTACTATGTGCCAGCTATGTTCCAGCCACTACGGTTGGCAAAGAATACAATAATTCTTTCTCACAAGCCTACGTTCTAATGGAGGGGAAAACAAAGACATACATAATTCCATGCAGCATAGTCTGGATATAGTCTAAGTCATTAAATACAGTACAGAGTGGTAGGGAGGGCGCTAATATTGACAGACGGGGAGCTGGAAAGTCTTAATTTAGAAGAAGGTTCTCAAGTATCATCTTGAAAGAAGAGAAAGACTCTATAAAATTAGGAGGAAGTGTATTCTAGACATGGGGGGTGTAGAATAGACCGTAGTCTAACATTAAAATTTTCTTTGTGTCTTGACAGGGAACAATCAGGTGGTGTAAGCATGGCTGGTATCCTGCCTCGATGGCTCTATGATTTAGAAGAGTGTTAGGCAGCTTCTGTGGAAAAAAACACAAAAACTAAGGAATATATTTAATACAGAAGGATTTCAAAATTAATTTGCTTTACTGTTGTTTCTAACTCACACTTGACCAACCTCCTTAATATTTGTCATATTTTAATGTAATCAAAGGATTTATGCTATTTGTTTTCTTTTGGATTTATGTTTATTTGCTATATAATTTGAAAGAATCAACAATTCTTGCAAGTCATTCTTGCAAGTTTGTAGCAAGAATATTGGAGGGGACTTCAAAACTTTTATAATTTGTAGCACAGGCCTTGAAAGTCAGCATTTTGGGGAGTTGGGAGCTCTTTGGAACCTACCAGGAGTAGGATCAAGTAGGTTCTAACACTTGGTTCAAAATCTTGTTAGTCACATCTAGAAATGTTGTATAGGATAGGCTGGAACAAGAAGAGATTGAAAGGAGATCTCTCAGTTAGGAATCTATTGTACAGACACAAAGTGATTTTCAGGGAGAGTTAGGACAGTAGTGGGGAGATTGAAGAGAAAAGACTGAGGTAGAACTTCCCATTTTTCTCTTCTATCTATACAGAAAATCACTAATTGACTATATTTGAAGAAGTTAATGAATTAATTTCAGAAAGCTAGAAAAGAACTTCATTTAATCTGCTTACTTTACAAATGAGGAAACCAAGACCTTGAAAGGTTATGTTTGTTGCCCAAGGTCATACAGATGGTCATTTGAAAAACCTGGTTTTGGGCCTAGAATTTTGATTTCAGATCAGGCATACTGCTTTCATTGATACTTCAAACTAAAGTGGGCTATCCTGCTTTATAGCTAGTTGGGAAACTGATTGACCCATGCCTTATTGGTTCAAAAATTCTTCTGACTTTGTGGGGAAATTTGAGCCAAAGTTCAAAAAGATGAACTAGACGCAATGTCAGTTACTTATCAATTTAAAATCTTTCATGAATCTGTGTTTTTTCCTTAAGAATTATTGTTTGAAAGAAGGGAGACTTGGAAAAACTGGGAAATAGAATACCAGGATGAGACAGAGAAAGTTAGAAACTTTCATTAGTTAGGAACAAACATTTATCATGGGCTTGTTAGGAACAAAGCCATATGTGCCAGGTTCTGGGGAAGATGCAAAGGTTGGATAAGATGGAATACTGACCTCCGAGAGCTTCTTCCCTCCTAGGAGGGAGGAAAAGACATGAACTCAAATTTTCCTTAGTACTTCAAGAACCCATGATTTCTTTGGTAACACCTTCTGTCTGCCTCAGCAGATGGCAACCTTCCATGGTTTAGTTGCCAGCTTTCATGAGCTTCTCTTGGCTTCTCCCAAAATGTATCACCTGGTCATCCTCCCTACGATGATGAGCTTCTCAGATAAGAGACGTGTTGATTCTCTAGGGCCTACATTTCTAGCTTGATAGAGCTTGGTTTGCTTTTACAAACCTCATTATAATTTTTGAGAACGATGGTCCTCTTCTCATCTCAGTGAAGAGGACTTTGGTAAAGTCATCAGTTAATAATTATGTATTTAATGCCCTTTATGTACTTAATACTCTACTGGCTGCTGGGGAAACAAGAACAAAGCATTAAATATTCTCTACTCTCAAAGAATGGGGGAGACAAGGACAGATGGAGGATAGATAGATAGAATAAGAGAAACATCACATAAGCATAATATAAAAGTAATAAATATAAATGTATGTAAAGTAGTCGAATACAAGGAAGGAAGACACTTACAGTTAGAAGGGAGGGATCAAGAAGTACTCTTTGAAGGAGTGTCTGAACTGGATTTTATAGGGAAGAAATAGACTATGAGGTACACGTGAAGGAGGGCTTTCTAGGCACAGAGAATGGTTGGGACAAAGGCAGAGTATGAAATTAAGGATCTGAAATCATTTCCTTAGCAATGATATAAGTATATATAGTTGCCATTTTTATGTAATGCCTTTTGTCTAAATATTGTCTTAAAGATAAATATTTCCCTTTGAAAAGCCACGCAAACAAAAGTTTGTCTTGTAGTCATTTACTATGGAAGCATAGAGCATAATTGCCGAAGAGAACCCCCCATTTATATCCATAGGCCTTTAATATAAATATTAAGCAATCTTTTAGGTGGACATCCATTCCCACATGGATAGGCTTTTTTTTTTTTTTTTGCCTTTCTACTCTGAAAAGCTGGAATGATCCATCATCTCCTGTTTGTAACATCTCAAGCATCTCTGCTGCCTTTTTTGGTTGTTGTTAGAAGAGCTGGACTTCTTCAGAAGATCTCAGTATCTGAGGCTTCATCTTATAAGAAAAGCTTTAGCCAAGTCAGTTTTTTCATGGCTGTGTTAGTCATCCTTCTGATTATATAAGGAACACCGTAGGAGCATTTCAAATACCATCAGCTCTTGGCACCAGAATAACAATGAGGACAAAGTCTTAAAAACTATGTGTTCACAAAAGCAAACACGGGCAGGTTGTTACATAGAGAGATCGTTCAATGATTTGCTACTGAATATATTTTTACATTAATTCAGCCCCTTTCTCAGACAACACACTGGAAGAAAACATAATTTGAATTAATTATTTGCACATATGGTGTGTTCCTGATGTCAGCTAATGCTACATTAAGGACAGACATGCTGGGCACACATTAAATAATAGAGTAAATATTTGTATTGTTTATGATAAACTGATTCTTTCTGTGGGTATTTTCTCTGCCTTGGTAAACATTTTTTTCACAGTCAGTCTCTGTTGAGATTTCCCATAAAGCTTACATCTTACAAAGAGGGCAGTTTCCATTGCACAGCCTACGGAGACCTCACACCCACTGTGTTTTTGGAGCTAAGTGAATATTTAGCAACACTTTAATATAATAACCTGATGATTATGGTCCATTACTGAACTCAATGCTATCCTATGGACTGGCTTTGTCCTAGCCTGGTTATCACAAATACTTCTGGATCACTTCTCCCATAGCTCAATAATAATTAGCCATGTTGTTTTGCCTCCAAATTGTTACCAAATGTTTATATTGAACAAATATGAATATTTGGTCCCACCTTGTTAGATATTACTGCATGAATATAGACTATGTAGATCAGAAAGGCTAGGGAACCATACAGACCGATGTGGTTTTTCCTTTTTGGAACTGGTCACGTGATCCTTAGTTTTTGGGAGGTTAGAAACACTGTTCATGGAGTTGATTTGCTACTTTTTTTTTTTTTTTGTACTCTACATTTGGCTTTCTGCAGGTTTTGTAGGTATCAGATAACCTGGTAGACATTGTATGTGGACCGGTTGTCCTGAAAGGATTGCAGCACTTTAGGGGGCTAAGAAGGAGGTCAGTGGAAAACACTATGGGATTAAAAACTACCCAATTAATGATTTATCATTTGCATTGATTGAGGATGTACCCACACCAGTCAAATTTCAGATTTCTGAAGTACTGAATGATATTAAGACACAATAAAGTGTGCTTGATTATCTGATAAAGAATTTCCTTTCTCTTGCCCTTCAATTCTTTATTTACAAAATGAGAGGGATCGAACTAGATGGATTCTGTGATATCTTATAGCTGGTCATGCAAAGCTATTCCAGAATTGTCCAGGAGCAATTAAATGTCTTGTTCCCAGTTCCTAGTGATTATTAGAATCATTTGGAATAAAGTCTCTCAGTTTTTCTTTTTCACCGTTCTTTAGAAATGCTCGATACTTTCTGAAAGCCTGATATTTTGGATTGATTTTTGAAAGAAAGATACCCTGTAGGTCATGTTCTTTTGAGGCATCAAAGAAGAATTCTGAATAAATCATTTTCTTTCTGTGGGCCTCAGTTTCCCTGCTGGCAAAATGAAAGACTTTATTATCTCTAAGAATCCTAGTGCAAAATTGGAGATGATAATCAATCAAGCATTTATCAAGCACCTACTATGTGCCAGGCACTGTGTTAGGTACTAGGGATACAAGAGAAAAATAGTGAAATTATTTTCAGAATAATTTCCATGTTAATGATATTTTGTTGCATTTTAATATAGTTAAGGGATCTGTAATTCTGATGGTGTGGTCAGTCCCCCAACTGATATACTTTGTATTCCCTTTATAATTAAATAGATGTGAACATAACCCCAAAAATGTCACTTAGGGAGCAAACTGGTGCCTTCCAAATATAGTATGGATGATAACAGACATATTTCCTTCATCCATAGGCCTAGAAAGCCTTCCTGACATGGTGGGACCTGTAGGAATTCACACTCTGCTAACCTAGCCTTTAAGCACCCAAGGTCTCCATCATACCATGCAGAGGCTTCCCAGTAGAACATACTTTTTGGATGTGATTAATTTTATAACACAATCTAATTAGCTTCATGGCACAGTGCTCCTAGAGATCTAACCTTGGAATCAAGAAGACCCAGATTCAGATCTTCCCTCTGACCCAGATTAGTTGTGTCATGTGATGACTGCGTTCGCACCAGGATACCTTAGAATCAGCTGGAGTCAGGATAAACAAAAGTCCTTAGTCTTTATTCTTGGTCTTTAGGGGTAGAAGTGAAGGGGATGGAAGCAGGATCTTTGCAATCCCCTTCTTCCCCATCCACTGCCAAAGTGTCTCTGGCTAGTCTTACTCGACCTCCTAGCCCCTCCTACAATCCTCTGTATACATCAATCATCGGGCCAGCACAGGATAGTGGGAAGGGCCATTTTCCAAGCATATGCCCATAGAGTATTGTCCAATCAGTAGTTAGCCTCCAGTGCTCGGCAGTCCTGACCTCAGTGCATCGACTCAAGAGTTTCAACCCTCTATAGTGTTACCCTAAACAAGATATTCATTAAGGATTTTCCTAAAATTAAGCTCAGATAAGTTACTAACCTGCATCGATTGATTTATACCAATCAATCAAAAAGCATTTATTAAGTACTCCTTATGTGACAAGCACTGTTCTAAGTACAGATGATTCAAATGAAAGGCAAAAATCTGACTCTTCTCTCTAAGAGCTTACCTTCTAAAGGAAGAGAAACTGGGTACCTAGATGACAGACACACAGTAAGTGGATATTTACTAGTGGGAAGATATGGAAAGACTTTGTGAGCTAGGTACCATTTGAACTAACTCTTAAAGGAGTCAGAAATTTCAGGAGATGGAGTTGATAATTTCAGGGAAGGGTGACAATTATTACAAAGTACAGGAGAAGAGAGCTGGGACACTGGAAGGGGTAGCAAATAAGCCAGCATGGTTAGATCATCAATGATGTGCATTAAACCTGGAAAAGTAGGAAGGAGATAGATTCTGAAGCGGTTTAGATGCAAAACATTGTTTTGCTTTGGTGTTCCCATTGGTGCTGAGAGAAAGATTTGGCCAAGATATGGAGTAGAGAGAAACCATTGATGTGAGCACTTACCTTCCTACTCACAGGCTTAGATATTCAGGACGTAGTATTAATTGGAAATGACCCTTGATTTTCAACTCCCTCTTCCCACCTCCAGTCCCTCCACCTGGGTTATGATACCTTATTCACTTTCTCCATTTTTCATTCTCTCTTCTCCATGCCATCCATTCTAGTTCATGCCCCTGCTCTTTCTCTGCAGGGGTTCAATAATGGGTTTTAGAAGCTCTAGGGCAGCCATGGGTTGCCTAGTATTGGTCTGAATGGCCCCACATCATGTTGTGGCTCAGGAGTAGGTTACCTAGATACTGGTTGTGCTGCCCAGACATTACTCTGGCTCTGTTTCTTATAGCGGTTTGGTTAGATTGCCTGGGCACAAGATACTATGCCTTCACTTACTCTGGTTGGTTTCTACTTAGAACTTCTAAAGGTTTCTGGAAGTCTTCTTGTGTAGTTCTGAACTGCTTGGAGGTACTTATAGTCTATTATCTCTGCTTTACTCCTTCTAATTCATTCTTAGAACTTAATTGGATTATATAGGGGGTAATCTGGGCTCTTTTAGGTCCTACCATGTGTCCATTTTCTTCCCTTTCCTTTCTCATGATGATTTAACATTCACTCATCTTTCAGACCTTTATTATTGGGTCTGAAGCATTGGGCTTTGGGAATAATTCTTCTCAGGAGCTGCCTTCCTTGATACTTCCTTGAAAGGCAAAGGCAGGCACAATGCCAATTTTGAGGGTAGGCATTGAAGGGCAGAGATGGGTGCTCTTTTTTGGTAACCTTTAGTTCCTGTTAGCCAGAATATTACCCAGAACAATCCATTCCTTCGCCATTCTGGCTCTCAGGAAGTTTACTATAGTCATTTCGATAAGCTGATTTCCCAGCTATATGTGATCATTCTGCAGAACAAGCCATTAAGAAAAATTACACACGATCCCACGGAAGCATGGAAAGGAGATAAATAAATGCTTTAATTTAGAATTAAATACAGTTTGCAAATGACTACTTCTTGGCTGTAAAATTTAGTCTGTGGAAAAGGTAAAGATGAATGATTCTGTCCTAAGGTTTCTAAGCATCTCTTTATCACCTGTACGTTTGCTTTTGCTCGGCCCAGACTAACGACTGAAATGAAAAGCACATCAGCCGAAAAAAGGGTAACTTGTCTTTGATGTCATTCCTGGCAGCAGTCCATCGGTGGGATAGGATGTGATGCATAGATAACATTGCCAGCAAGACGGCATTTCCATTCTCCCAATCATGTAAGGGTGAACAAGGGCAGGGGTGGGAGTGGGGATGGATGACAGTATCTCTTGGCAATAAGACATCTAGAGATAGGAACTTCGAGAAATACTGTGGAACAGCAAAGCTGAATGAAGTATGAATCTATGTTGGAGTCTTTTATTTTTTTTTTTTTTTGTGGTTGTTATTAGAGTTTCATTACGATAGAAGAATAGTCTGAGTAAAGATCAGGCTCTGCCCTAGTTTGCTTTTATTCCCTTTTGATTTATGGCTGTGGGAGCCATTCACTTGTCTGGCTTGAAGTCTTTAGAGACTGTCTCCTCTAATGAAGAGAAAGAATGCTTTGTTCTTTTTCTTCAAGCCTGAAGAAGTTTCTGGACCTCTTCAGTATTCTTGCATTTCGGGTTATCGGTGCTAGAGTCTCCTGGTTGACTGAGAAATCTTTGCCTACTTAGTAAAAGTGAATGGATATCTTAATTTGGGATTAGAAACTCAATATTGTTTTTTTTTTTTTTTTTCTGGTTTGAAGTACTGACTTCCATATTCTTCATTTGGGTCATCTGGCATCAGGTTTACTTCATTCAGAAACAACATAAGGTTTTAGGCCTTATTTGACTTTGAAATATGTCACCAGTTAACAAGAATGGGAGGATATTCATCTTACTATTCTTGTGAACAAGATAAATAGATAACGGCTAAACCATAGTACCTTTAGGCAGATTCAGATCTAGTTGTGAATAGATTGGAAGGAAGTCGCCAGTAGAGTATCAAGGGAGTTGTGTATATTTGACACTGTGCTGTTGAACATTTCTATCAATAACTTGGATAAAGCACAGATGGCATCCTTAGCAACTTTGCAGATGACACAAAACTGTCATGTTGAATGATAGATTTGGGAGCTGGAAAGAGCTAAACAGACCAGACCACGGCCAAATCTAATAAGGAGAAATTCAATAGATGTAAATGTCTTGGGTTCCAAAAAATCAACTTCATAAAGATGGGGAAAAAGAACTAGAGTTTTGTTTTTCCCCTGGAAGCTTAATATGAGTCAGTTAAGAATTTATTAATGTATCATCCTAGGCTTTACGGATCCAGATCCAATGAATGAAATAATTTCTCCTCTCAAGGAGCTTACAATCTAATGACCGGCCAAGAGAACTCACGTATTCTGTGATTGCAACCAAAAAAAGGTTTTATTTTTAGGTTTAGGGAGGTGATGGCTTTGCTATAATCTGTTGTGGTCAGAGCATATCTGGAAAATTTCCTTTGACCTAGGTGCCATAGTGATAATCTGTAGAGTGTCCAGGGGAGAGTGGCCATTGTATCGAAAGATTCTGAGATTATTCCATACATATGAAGATGTTGGAAGGAATTAGCTAGAGAAGTCATTTGGGAGGAGTACATAGTTGAGATCTTCAAGTATTTAAAAAAAGTTCAAGGGGTAGAGAAATTCAACTTGTTTTGTTAGTCTACCGAGGGCAGAACAAGATACAGTAGGTAGCCGCTGCAGAGTCAGATTTAGGATTGGCATAATGGGTAAAGCTTTCCATAAATGGAGAAGGCTGAAGGTAGTTGGTGAGCCCACTTCTGAGATTTACATGTGAAAAATGCTTTTTACCACTTATCAGATGTGTCATAGAGGGGATTCTGACCCAGCTATTGGTTGGAATTTAAGCTCCTTCCAATTGTGATATTCTACAATTCTATGATATGCCATCATTTGGGGAGAGAGTGATTCTGAGAGTACATATTTAATTTCTGTACGCTTAATTGTCTCAGAACAATGTTTTGTAAGCAGTATTTCTTGCTCAATTGTGGTTGTGTATGGAAAAAAGCACAGCTCCCTTAATTAGTGGCTATCTTGCTAAGAATTTAACAGCTCAATTATGTCAGATGAACATCATTTGGAAAGTTTTAGGTATCCATGGGATCTGCAAGGTTTTATGTTTCTCCTATAATGATCTTGTTTATATCTTTGAGATCCATAGAGGAAGAAAACAGATTTTTAAACCATGAAATTACTCTATACAATTTCTTTACCATCACTTTACTTAACCAAATTACAGAATAATACCTTCCCAAATGGGGCCCCTGTGTGTCGTCATTCTGACAGATTTGAAACTAGGCTCAGTACAAAGTCTCTCTTCTGGGGCTGGTGTGTGTAAAAGAGAATGTATTTATGGAGAACGTGTGTGGAGCTCAATTGCACTATCTTCTTCTGTAAGCTGACTTGAAGCCAACAGAGCTGGTGTATCTGCTAAAGCTAACACAATCTTAGGCTTCAATGCTAGAAATGGGCCCTCTAGGTCACAGGAAGTCATGGGATTTAGAGTTTGAGAGGTCCTCAGAGATCATTCAGTTTAACTTTCCCATTTTACAGAAGAAGCTGGGATCCAGAGAGATCAGTGAATCTAGCATGAAGTCACAGAGTAAGTAGTAGAACTGGAATTCAAGTCTAGCTTTTCTGATTTCAAATCCAGCCCCATTGATTGTGCCATGTGCTTTTTCTTGGTCAGACCACTTCTAGAATAATGTATTCAGTTCTGGATACCACATTTTATATGACTTCTACCCTTCCCATTGATTGTGTCATGTGCTTTTTCTTGGTCAGACCACTTCTAGAACAATGTATTCAGTTCTGGACACCACATTTTATATGATATTTTTTCTTTTAAAATGTTAGTGTTTTATTTTCCCCAAGTACACATAAAGACAAATTTTAACATCTGTTTTTAAAATTTTGAGTTGCAAATTGTCTTCTTTCCTCCAACCCCATTCTTCTCTTCCCCATCGAGAAGGCAAGTGATTTGATGTAGATTATACATGTGTAGTCATGTAAAACATTTCCATAATAGACATGTTGTGAAAGAAAACATAGACCCCAAAAAACCCCTCAAGAAAAATAAAGTAAAAAGAATATGCTTCAATCTGTATTCAGACACCATCAGTTCTTTCTCAGGGGAAGGATAGCACTTTTCATAAATCCTTCAGAGTTGTCTTGGATGTGGATAACACATTTTAAAGAAGGATAGAGACAAACTGTGGGTGCATGTTTGGAGAAGAGCAATGAAAGGGGTCAAGGGGACTGGAAACCAGGTCATAGGAGGGAGAAATAATGTGGGGGATGAATGAATAGGGCATATTTATGCTAGGAAAAAAGATGATAACGGGGAAGCATAATATCCTCAAGTTTTTTTTTTTTTTAATGTCTGTCATTTAGAAAAGGAGATTGTTTTATGTTTTTCCAGAAGGCAAAATTAGGGCCCCAAAGACTCTTTGAATCTGAGTTACAGAGAAATAATTTTGGCTCTTCCTGAGGGGCAAAATGTTAAATTAAAATAAAATAAAATTGTTAAATTAAAAAAATTACAATTGGGACCATTCAACACTGGTGAAACAGCCTTTCAAGATAGTGAGTTCCCTGTTGCTTAATGGTATTCAAGCAAGGGCTGGATGAGAAGGATTATGAAAAGGATTACTATAACAGGAAAAACTATACCTCATGGATGATCTTTATGGTTCCTTCCCATTCTGAGAAGCTGTGAAGTAAGGAGGGATAAAAAAGTGAGCAGTAAAGAAATGTGACAAAGCTGTGGCTTTTACTGGGGGGTCATGTGTTTCATTTATAGTAAAGACACTATTGTAGAGTGGCTGAGGGTTATAGAACCAGAGGAACAATTTGTCTGAGACCATGCCATAAGAATCATATAGTATTAGAATTTCATTCAATACTCTGTTAGCCAGAGGTTCCAGTTCTTTAGTGATTTGTAATATATGACAATCTGTTGAGGTAGGTTAATCTCAAGTATTGAGATTGCCTTCTTAGCATGAGGGGCAGTCTGTACCAAGGTAGAAATGGGCCTGGTTTGTCCGTAATGTTGTTGGCTTGAAAGATAAATATTCAGTGGCCTGGAAAGGACTTTAAACATGAAACAGAAAAGTTGGCATTTTATTCTGGAGGCAAGAGGGAGCCATGAGAGCTTCTTGAGTAGGGGAATGATTTGCTTAGCCACTTGAGCAGCCATGGGAAGGATGGATAGAACAGGGGAGCGAGACTCAAGTCAGGGAACTCAATTAGGAAGCTTTCACAATCATATCTGTGAGAGGTGATGAGGTCCAAAACTAGGGTGGTGACCCTGTAACTGGAGAGGAGATGGAGAGCTGAGAGTTGAGGGCAGGAAGTCAAGGATGATTGAAGTTGTGACCCTCTAAGGAGGTGTCATTGGCAGAAGTAGGGGCATTAGGAACACACACACAAGCACATCCCTGTATGTATGTGTATCTGAAGTGATGTGTGGTGAAGTTAAGAGGAAAATACAATTCTCCGTTTTGGATTACGGAGTTTAAGATGCAAAGTTTAGTCTTGTATATGTTGTGAAAGAACTCGGAAGAAGTCCATAAACAAGGAATATGGCGTATTAAGCAGGAACCTGCTTCTTCTAATTGTGACCTAATTTATTCACTTAAGTCAAACCCTCAGCTCCTTTAAGAACTGACATTTCAATGCTGACAGAGAGGAGGATGGCCTTCTGACTTCACCTATACAACTCACACCTCCTTGTGAAGTTCATTATTTTTCGATGGGAATGACCAATGGCTGTAAGAAACTGGAGATCGACATTTAAACAAAGGCTGTTTTGAGCTACCAGCAGACTTGTAAACATGAGTCAGATAACGGCAATAATAAACAATAATATCGCCCAGCCTGTATGCTAATATGGGGTGGGGGATGGATTCCATCTTCCCTCCCTCTAGCCTCACCTGCTTTTGGGGGCCAACAGTCATCTATGGAGTTTGGTCTGGAGGCTGCTCAGCGTGGCCCTTGACTAATAGGCTAGCGGTTCCGCTGTGACTCATAAGCTGTGGAAAGAGTGATTGACAAGGCTTTTAAAACTTTGCTTGGCTCCCACTTCCCACTCCATCCGTCAGAAATTGTAAGAGTGAGCAGTTCTGTTTGTGAAATAGAGGAAGAGACTAAGGTCAAGACAAATGTGACTTATTCGTGAGCCCCTTCAGTCGTCTTTGGGAAGTTGGTATTTCCAATTGGTCTGTGCAAAAACAGCACAAAAAGCACCCATTACTTTTCACTTGGAGAGAATTGTCTGGAAAATTTAGCCTTATATTTTACCACATTCTTTTCCATTCTAGCTTAACCATAAATGATTTATTTAGGGAAATTTCTGACATAGAAAACCAACAATAAGTAGAATTAGAGATATTATGCATTATATTATAAATATATTATGGATTTTACATGACAATTAAAGGTTTGTCTTTCCATAAGATGTTATCATATTTATTTCCCAGTATTCCCAAGTAAAACTTTCTCAAACCTTATTTGTAGGACTACTTGCTCCTTCCTACTACATAAGACATTTTTATCTCTCTTCCTGGCTGGGATGTATTTGCCTTTTGGAATGCTTTGGAATCTTTCTTTAAGACTCAGGTAGAGTGCCACCTCCTAGAAAGGCTTTTCTTGACCCCCTCATTTATATGTCCTTTCTTCCCACAACTATTTTATATTATATTGGAGAGATTTCTTGTTTGCTTATCTGCATCTGTATTATATGTTCTTTGCTTCATGAAAATAGGACATTTTATCACTATTTACCTGCACATAGTAAATGTTTAATAAGTACTCATTGAATTAAAATGAATATCTCCCAATTTTCCCAGTTGAGGCTTTCATCTCTAGGTCCCTCCTACATTGAGAGTTTCCCATTTTCCCTTCTTAGCCTCTCCACTTACTGCTATTAATATAACTTTTCAATTGTATAAGTAGGACTGTGGCACTCTAAGTACCCCCCAAACCTTCAGTGAATGAATTAGGAGTTCAGAATATGTTAACATTGAGAAGGACTGCTTGGGCCAACTAACCAACCAGTCAATCAAGTAATCAACATTTATGTGCCAGGCACTATGCTAAGCACTTGGGACACAAAAAGAGGCAAAAGATAGTCCCTGCTTCCAGTGGGTTGTGTGTGTGTGTGTGTGTGTGTGTGTGTGCGTGCGCGTGCGTGCGTGTGTGTGTGTGTGTGTGTGTGTGCTTTAAGTAATATCTGGGGGGGGGGGAAGAATGTCATCTTTTGGGCAGACAGCATGATGATGATAAGTGATGGAGAATTGGCAGGATTATTGAACTCTCTGTTTTATTTGCCACATAAGATAACCTTTGGACTAGAAAGGACAGGATGTAAGTGTGAGTTGAAACCCAAGATGAGTAGGGAGATGATAAGAAAGCACCTCCCTCTGCCCTTGATAAGTTCAAGTCATCAGGCCTATGTGAGCCGCATTCTAGAGTACTGAAAGGAGCAGAATTTTGTTATCACTGAGCCATTGACAGTGACTATTGAAAGAATATGAGGAATGGGGAAGGGACTGCAGGACCGAGGAATATTTGAATTTTCAAAATGGAGAAGAAAGCATAATCTGTAAACCCAGAGATCATTGAACTTAACTTTTGTTTCTTGCAAAATTTTAGCATGTATTATTAGAATCATAATGAATGGATTTCTAGTGAGGGAAATGTTGTTGATCACAAAAAACCAAATCTGGAGGTTTTAACTGATTTTGAGCTCAGTACTGAGTCAATAGTGGGATATAGCAGTGGGGAAAAAAAAAAAAGCTAATGCCATTGAGAGTACATTAAGAGAAGCATCGTGTCCAGGATGAAGGATGGTCCTGCTGTACTGGGCCCTGACCAGGGCAATACTAGAGCATTCTGGCTAGTTTTGAAGACCACATTAAAAAAAAAGTTTTACTTTTTTTTCATTGAACAAAAATCAGTTTTTTTCTCTCTCTTATTCTCTCCAATTGGACAGGAAACCCCTTGTAACAAATATACAGTCAAGCAAAACGAATTTCCACATTATCTGTTGTGTCATTTTTTACCTGAGTCTATCACTTCTCTCTCAGGTAGCTTCATTATCCATATTTTGGGAATAGGCTTGTTCTTTGCATTGATCAGATTTAACTGAGTCTTCCAAAGTGGTTTGTTTTACAGTTGTCATTTCATAACAAACTATCCTTTTCTGCTGATTTCATTCTGAAGAAGTTCATACAAACCTTCCCAGGTTTCATGGAGGCCACATTTTTTTTTTTTAAAGAACATTGGTAGAAGAGATTATACAGAGAAAAGTGGCCAGGATGGTGAAGGACCTTTAGATCATAGCATATGATTATTGTTTGGAAGAAGTGGGAGTGTTTAGTCTGGAAGAGAGAAGACTTCTGAGTGTTAGGTGGGTATCTGCATTCAAGCATTTGGAGGACCCCATTGTGGGAAAGGAAAGACATTTCTTTTGCTTCACCTCCACAGGTAAAACTGGGAAGAATGCATGGAAATTATAGAGAGGCAGAGATAGGCTTAATTAGATCAATCCAAAAGTAGAGTAGGTACCTCCGGAGAGGCAGGAGATGGTGTCCTTGTCACTAAAGGTCTTGAGGGAAAGGCTTGATGACTATCTGGTGAGTACATTGCTTAAAGGCTTGGCATTTAGGTCGATTTTCAGGCAGACAGTCAGCCCCTAAGGTCTCCCCCCTGACTCTGAGATTCTTTGATCTCTTTTACTCTGATGATAAAATACAAACTTCTTTACCTGTTATTTGGGCTCTTTCATAATTAGACTCTGCCTCTGCGGTCTTGTTTCTCATTTTCCCCTTTATATAATAAGTTCCAAGCAAACTAGAACATTCTCTCACTCAGCTGTTCCCTAAGTGTGACTGGCCAACCCCCATGCCTGGAATAAACTCACCTCTCAGCTCTATCCTGCAGAATCCTTCATTTCTTTCAAGTCCCAGATTGTGCTATTCCTCCATGAAGTTTCGAATTTACTCCTTTCCTCCCTCCCCAAATTCTTTTAAAACACTCTGTCTAGCTCCAATCTTTGTTCCTGCCAGATGCTATTTTTTATTGTTCTTATTTGTATAATAAAATATAATCCCCTTGGGGTCAGGACATGTGTCTTTTCTCCCTTCATATCACACACACACACACACACACACACACTGTCCACACAAACCCTGCATATAATGGGCATTTAATAAATGCTTATTGAATTGAATAGTAAAACAGAATAATGAGAAATGTGGCAAATAACTACAGGAGTTCCCCCATGCCATTTCCTAGGTTTCAGAGACTTTGGAATTGGTTTTGATGTTGAATTTTCCTCAGCAGAAATTTCTGTGTCTCCAATGTCTAAAAAATCGCCCCTTGTTTCTTAGGTCAAGAGTTTTCTTAATGGCCGTGAGTATCAGGAGCACCCAGCTGCTGTTTTCATTATCTACCTCTGAAACAGGTAAATAATGAAAGTGCTGAAACGTTTCCTACCAAGTTCCAAAGCTTTGGTCCTAGGGCATTTCAAAGGATTTCCAATCACAGGCCCAGGATATTTGGGATTTCAGAGTATTAGGAAAAGACCACACCTTCCATCGAGCCCCAGGCTTCAGAAATCAAAAGCATCAGTGGCTTAGTTTCCAGCTACAGAAAATAAGAAAATAGTCTCCCTTTCCAACTTTTGCTTATGCTGATTCAGTTGATAAAACATTGATGAAGATGGGAGCCCATTATTCCTGACTCTCCCCTAGCCCACACAGGAGTAAACAGATGGATTGGCTCTTCCCTGCATCACCACTTCCTTTCAGTCCCCCTATGTCTCTTCGCCTCCCCAGATTGCTAATCAGCTATGCTTTGCGGCTTGCAGAATAAGCAACTAGTTTGTTAGCAGAGGAATCGGGTTGGTATTTAAGGGGAAATGGGATTTTTTAAAAAAAAGATTGATTATTTTAAAGGGTCACTGGGGACCGGTTTATGGATCTTGCTGCATTAGACAGACATCAGTTCGATTGTTGGCAATACCCGTTGGATTAGGGGAATATAGTGGTATTCACCTGAAATCTGAGATTCTATGCCAGGCATTAAGTAGCCCTATGAATTTTACAGAGAGACCATAGTAATATCAGTTAATGAACCTCTGTCTGCTCTGCTATGGAAGAAAAGAGTTTTAAAATTCATAGAATCGTAGATCTGGAAGGATGTCAAGAGATCATTCAACAAGTTTGAGATGAGCGCCACGCTCTAAGTATTAAATACAATGGAAAGTACAAAGAGAGTCTAAAATAGATTATTATCTTTGAGGTGCTTATAGTCTAGTTGGGGAGACGGTATCTACATATACATTGAACAGAATAAGCAAGCGATTCCCACTTGCACCTCAGAAAGTCCCCCTCTTCTTCAAGATGCATCTCAAGTCCCATCTTCTGTAGGAAGACTGTGCTTTCTCCTAACTGCTAAGGCCCTCCCTTCCAAAGCCCTTGGCGTTACTTTTTTTGTATTTATTCTCTTTTTGTATAACCTGCTTGTAGTTAGGAAGAGACTTGTTTTCTCCTTTCCCTCTCTCCATTAGAATTTTAGTTTCTTGTAAGCATTTGTATTTGTACCCTGGTACCTCGCAGAATGCCCGGCACAGAGTTGGAGCTTGATTAATGTTTGTTGATTGATTAATGTGGAAATGATATACATACCTCTTGAGAGAAGCTAAAGATCACAAGACTAGAGACTTTTAGAGCTGAGAGACCTAAGAGCTTATCTGCAGCACTCTTTCCCCTTCCCTCCCCCCATTTTCTGCACCAGAACCTTGAAGTCCAGATAGATTTCAGCAGAGGAAAATAAAAGCTGCCACGTTATGTCAACCCATCGGTCCTTCAGCCTATAGCTCAAATGTCTCTACTGGTTTGTCCTGAAAGGTCTTTGCGGGAAAGTGTAGAATTTGCATGCTGTGGATCCACCCTGCAAATGAGAGCTTTACGCTGAACAGCCACCAAAATTATTATTCTAATTTCAGCTGTGTAGGTCACTCCCTTGACTAACACAGACTAACTACCTTCGACTTGGTAGGTGGGTCCTAGAGAGTCAATCACCTGAGTCATATAGAAGTTAAGGTTTTCAGCCAGTGATGTAGCTAGTAAAGGGTAGAGACGGTCTTTGAATCCTGATCTTCCCGGCTCTAAGCCCATCACTCTATCTTCTACTTTAGACTGCCTATCTTTAAATACATTTAAATGAATACAAATTCATTTTAAATAGCAGATTATCATTTTACAAAGTGATTTCCTTTGCAATAACACACACACACACACTCGTACACACACAGTCCTTTCCCAAAACCTCCCTCTGCTTGGAAGAGGAAAATACATCAAGTGAATCTCAAATTGGATATTTACTAAAGTGGAAAATTAAAGTATTTATGAATTTTGTGTTTCTCTAATTCTGTATCACCCACTAGCCACTATTAAGAGCGAAACTGATGAACTTTTCAGTTCTATGTCTTCCAGAGAAAGAACATGCAGGTGAATGAGAAATGACATGGGACAGTGTATTAATTAAGTAGTAAGAGAGTGAATTTGAGGGATTTGAAGCATGTTGGAATTACTAATGGGACTAAAAGTCTGGAGAAAACTGGAAGAAGACCAAGGTAGAAAGGGAGGGCAGTTTGGAAAGTGGAGTTTTTGAGGATAATGGATGTGGGATGGAAGAAACACATGGAGAGGAAATTGAGACGATGTACCCACATGTACCCTGCAACTGCAGGGATGGCTGGATACTTAAGGTTGGAGTGTTCAGAGACAGATTCTCACGGGACTTTGTTATCACTTTTCCAGATGCAAGCTAGCATTACTCTATGGGGAAGAGCTTTGGGAACCGGTATACACATACTCTTTTTTTTTTTTTTTTTTTGGTTAATGTGGTGAGTCTATGTGCTTCCTTATGTGAAGTTCCTTTGTCTCCTCTGATTCACATGATCACTCCCTTCATCAACTCTAGGCTGATAACAAAGGGCCAGATTTTTAAATATTCCACCCATTAGCAATATCCAAGCATCTTCTGACCATTTCCTTCTAGCTCAGAGATCACTGGATCGTGGATTTAGAACTGGAAGAGATCTTAGAGGCCATTTAGTTCAACTTTGTCATTTTATAGAGTAAGAGATTGAGACCCAGATAGGTGAGATTTTTTTTTAAACCAGTTCAAGGACACAGAGGTAGTAAGTAAAAGGGGGTTGGAACCCAATTATTCTGACTCAATATCCAGCAATATTTCCACTGTGATTCTGTAGTCATAGGTTCAGAGACATTTAGAACTTAGAGATTAAATTTAATTCTTATTTTTATAGAGGAAGAAACCAAATCCCCCAGATGTGAACTGATTTGCCTAAGATCATATAATTACTAAGTACCCGAGTAAGGATTTGAACTCAGCTGTTAGCAGTCTGCACTGTCTAGACCATACTGAGGAATTAACAGCTTTGGAAAGTACTGGGTCTCCTTGACTTGGTGATACAGTGCTTTCATTCTTTAAAGCCTAAAGACTGTAGCATTTGGGTTACAGATGTCAGAGACAGCTTGGGGTGGTGGTGGTGTCCAGAAGGATGATCAAGGAAGAGACTGAGCGCAGATAAGAGTAGTCCTGAGATAAGTAGCACAGAGGAGTTAGAAAGAGAGGAAGGGTATTGAGAGTCCCAAAGTTCAAACCTGAGGGTGTTCTCCCATCTGAGGGACTGATGCTCTTCTGATCACTTTTGTGCTACAGAATGGATCATTTTATTTAGGGCTACAAGAGATCTGAAACACCATCTATTCTAACAGTAAACAAGTAGGAAAAACGATTATTATCTCACCATTTTCTCACACCAATATTCATACACATTCACATAATCTATTTGGGAATTTCTTCTGATAGTTCCAGGAAAATCTAAGGTAGATTCAGGCACAGAAAAAAAGTCTAAGAGTTGAGAGGGGGGCACATCCTTTTCCATTTTAAATTCGGCCTTTGTACCTGGTCCATCCTTCATTTTCTTATCTTGGGCCATGATGAGTGCTGGCATGGGAAGCAGAGTCTGCTTGATTAAGAAGTCAAGCACTTTTGCATAGACGGAGGAGAAGCTTTTGAAGTTCATCAGAGAGGATTTGGAGGGGCTCTTGCCTCCCTCCCCCTGCTGCTCCCGTCTCGCCTTTCCCCAGGCCTTCTTTCTTCATGTCTGCAATTGACCTTGTTCCTTTTCCTCATTCTCTCATCAGACTATGACAGCCGCAGTGCAGAGGAAACCAAATAAGTAGCACCTTGTAATGTGCCTGAAGGGAAGTCTGCTCTGAGAACACGCACTTGGGGTGACGCTAACAGACCCAACGGGATGGCAGGGAGGGATGAAGTTCCAGTCTGCAATGTGTAGATGATAGGGTCCACTATAGACTCCAGAACTGAATTTCTTTTCTTTTCTTTGCATGAATAGAACATATTGATGGTAGACATGCATATAGTACATTATGTTGATCATCATGCAAAAGATGCGATGCTCCTATTTGATCTGGCTGGTTGTTTTCCACTCATATTTTGCATTTTAAAAATCCTTATTGTTGCACGAGAGTCAATATGTGGGCCTGGGAATTCAGTAGGTGCTTCTTGGAATCCATCCTCAGGGTTTCTGGCCAAAAGCTTGCCACTGGACCCAGATGGGTTCACAGGAGAAAGGGAGGCCGGTGACTTTGCACAGCCCTTTCTCACTGAAATCCAATTTACTTGCATGTCTTGGCAACCTCTCCCAGACACCATGATCCTCTTCGAGAAGGAAGGACAAACAACAACAATTTGGAATTCCCCTATTCAGACTTTTCCTTAAAATTACTAAGTCATGATCCTATAATTTTTATATTCAAAAACCTTTCAGAGGGTTTAAACTACTTTTTTTTTTTTTCCGTAGAACTGCTCTTAGCATGGATTTCTCTTGGGATTTTGTCATGTTCTTTAATCTTTTTAATAATATTAGTCACCCAGCAAGAAAATCCTTGGATCTTCCAGAAGGTCATTACTCAGATCACAGAGGTAAATCTGTGGTTCTAGCCCTTGTGGTTTGCTTGCAACTCTGCTCTGAACCCAACTCTCCACAGCTTGCACTTAAAAAGAAAAATAAGAAAATCAAAGGAAAGCAGAAGAGACAAAGCAACAAATGGCACCCCAAATTGGCACGAGGTGTGAGTCTATGTGTGTGTGTTCATGTGTATGTGTGGCCTGTGTGCATGCCTGAAAGTTTGTGCAAATGGATGATATTTGTCTAAAGTATTTAACGGACAGGAACTTCCTGGTTAGGATTCGGAATGAAGCCCATCTCTTCTGTTCCAACTTTATTTTTTTGGTGTATGTTTAGTTCTTGCCATTCTTGCTGCCATGAAGAAATTCTGCTGTCATTGCATATGATACTGTTCTAAGTGGAAGAAAATCACATAAAATTGTATGAGTGATATTAATTTAGTCACCTAGGGCTTAATAGTGGTTTTATGGTCATTTAAAAAAAAAAGTTTTGTAGCCATAATGTTTTATCTATCTTTATGGTCTCTTATGCTGTGTTTAATCAGTGTAATTATGGCAGAGGATAATTAAATATAAAACTACTCAGTTCTTAAGATTTTAATGCTGTTATTACTAGTTTAACTACAAAAATGTATAAAACAGCGGCCATTGGAAATCGCATGCCAAATATCCGCTAAGTGTCTTCAATAATCAGCTTAAATAATGGATGTCAAATTGATAGTGGTGGCGGTATTTTTGGTCAGTCTATTTATGTGCCATTTCCTTTATTTGTAATTGAGAAGATCATGAATAGATTAACTGGTCAGGTTTTACTGTACATAAAAGACGTGAACTTTAGTTTAGTTTAGTTTCAAATAGCTTCGATGATGTCAATCCACTTCTGTTCCTATAAAGTCTCTACATGTCTGCAGTTTTCCCTTACATAGCTAAGAATATTGAGATATCCTCTATAAATTTAATTCCTATTCAGCATAGTTTTGAAAGGAATTGAATTATTTTCCTTTCCTGTAGTGCTTTTAGAGGTCTTTGGAGAATCTTTGGCTTTGGAGGGGCTGACATCAGGTCTCCATTTGCAATTGCCTCTTAACTGGAGAGTAGAAGCAATGGCTATTTTCTTAGGATGGCCTGCAGTATTTTCCTGGAACATTACTCCACTATAATCCTCCAGTGAATCTGTGATCTCATCGATCCTGCAATGATATAGTTACAACCCACCCATCGTTCCATGCACCCCGAGTTCATTCCCACAAGGATTCCACTCAAGTTGCCAGGATCCTTCGTCATTTCTTAGCATCAGAGGGAAACCAGTGGGGTCCACAGATTATCCTCCAGTTTTTCTCTCATTCCCACTATGTGCCTGGTCTCTCTTTATTTCTGGTAAGACCCTTTTTATGTTTTCCAGGGTAATTCCTCCTTGTAAAGTATTGCAGGTTGCCCACATCTGCCATGTGCTTCTTGTCTTTTGAGTGGTCATTAAATTGAGTTCTCTGGAGACTCCTAGCCATATACAAGATCGCCAGAAGAAAATGTGAATGGGAGAGAAGCTTGGGGTTATTATTAAAGGGCCGATTCTCAAAGCCAGTATACCTTACTGTCCTCCCTTTCAATCTTGGGCCCAGCTTGGGGTCCATTTGTAGGCAGTCTCAGAGAGGTTTACTGATGGATGAGTTCTACAGTCTGCAAAATAGCCTGCACAATAAATATTCTTTATTCATTTGATTTTTCCTGTTTGAATATTTAGAACCACTTTTCCATGATTAAACAAATAAATACACAGAGACACACACATATATGTGTATATATATGTATGTTAACATATATGTATATATACACATATACTATAAATATATTACTGTACTATGTTATATGCTATCTCATTATATATATTCTATAATATATATATTATATATATGAGGGAGCATGACATAATACAGTAATTTTAAATTCAAATAGAAAAAGTAGCTAGTAAACCTTACACAAGGCTCTCTGCTGGTCACATATTGGCTCAGAATATTTTATTATTTATGTTTTAATGTATTTTTATTTGTTTTGCTAAATATTTCCCTATTATGTTTTAATCTGCTTGGATGGCGCAGGACTCAGGAGTCTGCAGGCTGTCTGCCTCCTCTGGTGGAGTAGATAAAAAATTGGTCTAGAAATCAGGAAGCCTTCATTATTCTTCAGTATAAAGAAGTTACTTAAAATCTTAAGATTGCAAGTCACAGAGAAGGTATCGATCTGTATTGGTAGAAGGAATTTTCTTAGTTGGGAGTTCCCTACATCATATAAATAACAAGTCCAATCCCTAGCCAATCTCTATGTATTTAATAAATAAACAGAAAAGTTTTCAGCTCTTGCCTTTTATATCCATATCATTCCAGTAGGAAATATACAAAATTTAACTTGACACCTTTGTGTACTTTTTAAGGGACAGGAAAGTGTTTGCTTGAGAAGAGTATTAGGTACTTTCAGGGCAGAGATCCCATGCAGAGTCCAGATAAGATCCTCCAGATAGGTTACTTTTGGCAGATGAACTTGTACTGATTATGTAAAACTTCAGTGACCATTGAGCTTCCTAAGTGAGGTCCTTGATAATGCAAAAGAGTTTGGCTTAACTATTCACATAGGAAGAGATAGATAAAGAATGCTCACTGCCCATAGTAAAACAGGCAGTTGGATGGCCCCCCTGTGGAGCTCTTTCCCCAGTGTGTGCCTCTTGAACAGAAATTAGAAGTGGATAGTGAATCGGGTCCAGAGCTGAAGAGGAAGTGGAAGATGGGGTGATCAACCTTTGGGAAGTTGCACGCTTCATTTAATTTCCTCCCTTCCCCAAACCCAATAAAAACTTCTCACTGAAACAAAGGCTCCATCTTTTAATATCAGGACTCTTCTGATGATGTTCTATGCCAGTGTGCCCTGGAGCACTACTTAGACTCTTGGAAGAATTAAAGTGAAAGATCATCCAAAAGGCAGTGGAGTGTGATGAGATGAGCATGAGTAAGTAAGTCTGTGACAAGCAATTAGGAATTCCAAAGGAGCCATGGCACAAAGGACATCATCAGAGTAAAAAAGCAGGACAAATATTGGAATAGAGGGGCTGGTCATGTGGTAAGAGCGCGGGATGATGGATGGATGACCTTTGTTCATGTGATATTGAAACACATCAAGATAAGTCTACTCGAGTCTGTTGGATGGACTCTCTGGTGGATATGGACAAGAATCCCACAGGATGGAAAGGCATGGATGGGTTGTACTCTATATTTTAGGGGAGAGATATACTGATTAGATCCCAGATCCATTTGTGTGTATTTGAATACTCAATATCACTATTTTAAAAGAATTCTATCAACATCTTTTACTTTCACATCACCCACATTTCTTAATGTAATCCTCCCTCTCCCTTGCCCTGAGAGTCATCTTTTTTTTTTTTTTAATTGAAGAATAAAACAGGGACATCAAAGTGGAGCAAAAACTAACTCATCAGAAAATTCTGATATTCTATGCAGTACTCCATATCTGTAGTCCCCCACCTCTTTGAAGAAGCGAAGGAGCTGTCTTCTCATTTCTCTTCTTTGTGGCTAAGTTTAGTCACTATAATTTCACAGCTTTCAATTTTAATGTTTTTTATTGTTATTTTTAACAGTCACAATGTTGTAATCTCTGAGTATACTGCTTTCAGGATCTGCTTTTATTTCACTTTGTATCCTTTTATAGAGAGAATTATTTTTATTGTGGACACAATCTTTCACCAGCTGTATGTGAAGGGGAGCGATGTTGGCTTGGGAGGCAGCTTGGTGCCGTGGAGTATTATGGACTTTGGAGTAAGAACTAGAGCTGCCTCTGGTTGCCATTAATTTGTGATGTATTCAGAGGCAGCATGGGAGTTAGGGTACCTTGGGAGGCAGAGCTAGGAGGGTGGAGTAAAGGTGGGAACTTGTACAACCTCTCCCCCAAACCACTCCAGTCCTTTACATAATGACTCAACATTTTACAGCATGAGAATGCTCCCCAAAGATGGAGTGGAGCATTTTCTAGCTGAAGGCAACTTAGAAGGTCAGCAGAAAAGGTCTGTAACTCCCAGGGTGGGAGCCCAGCACACAGTTCTGGTGTGTGATATGCCAGTGCAGTCCCAGCCCTACCTTGCTCCTGACCCCTGGCCCAGCCCTGGTCCTTGCCTAGGGGCCTCTGAACTAACATCAGTCCTAATGGGTTCTAGACCGCTCATCCCAGAGACATCAAAGATGACTTGAAAAATCAGGCAAAAAGGTCTGTGGCACCAGGATGGGAGCTTATCTTGCCATCTTGGTACAGGCTGCACCAGTGTAACCCTGGCCAGGCTCCAGCATCAGCAAAGCAGGACCTCTTCACTCGCCACAGTGCTGGCTGCTTCCAGATCTTCCAGCCCAGTCTAAGAGGAACTGGAAGGTGGCAGGAAAGGTTTGTCAGGAGGGTAAGAGGGCCTTGGGGAATCAGATCCCCAGGAGTGGGCTTGGGCAGTGATGGTAGCTTCCCAAGGTTTCAGCTTATAGGAGGTCTCTCATTACTAGCACTGAGGAAGGACTCTACTGCTTTAGCACAGATCTTAAAGCCGCAGAGGACCAGGGTGGAAGAGAGTGCTTGTGGTCAGATCCCTAGAAGGAGCTCTGAAAACATCTTGCCACAGTACACCCTGGAAACAGAGTCCGACTTTAACGAAGAGCTAAAAGCTGAGTAATAGGCTAGGAAAATGAGTAGACAACAGAAAAGGATTCTGATCATAGAAAACTGCTATGATGACAAGGAAGATCAAAACCACCCTCTCAGAAGAAGATTACAAATTCAAATCTCCTATATCCAAAGGCTCCAAAGAAAATAAGAATTGGTTGCAGGCTATGAAAGAGCTCAAAAGGGATTTTGAAAACCAAGTGAAAGAGATGGAGGAAAAAGTAGGAAAACAATGGAGAGTAGTTCCAAAAGGAAAAAAAAAAGTTAATGAGGAGAAGAATGCCTTAAAAAGCAAAATTGGTCAAATGGGAAAGGAGGTCCAAAAGCTCACTGAGGAAAATATTCCTTAAATATTAGAATTGAGCAAATAGAAACTAATGTATCTATGAGAAATAAAGATTCAATAAAACAAAGCCAAAAGAATGAAAAAAATAGGAAAAATGTGAAATACCTCATTGGAAAAACAACTGACCAGGAAATAGATCCAAGAGAGAGAATTTAAAAAAAAAATTGGTCCATCTGAAAGTCATAATTAAAAAAAGAACTTGAACATCATCTTTCAAAAAATTATCCAGGAAGGTTGTTCTGATAGTCTAGAACCAGAGAGTAAAATAGAAATTGAAAAGATCCATTGTTCACTTTCTGAAAGAGATCCCAAAAGGGATTTGAGATATGGATTATAGTCTCAGCTCTGCTGCTAATTATAAATGTCAGAGGGATCTCCTAAATGTGGGCTAAACCAGATTAAGATGTATTTGGGAAATGTTTACCATTACCATAAATTAAAAAAAAAAATATATATATATATATTACAACATAGATAATGCTAATTTGTGGTTTTCTAAGTCAATATGCCATCCCAAGGGACCTCTTTTGTATTTTTGTTTAACAGAACTAATATGTATGATTTTGAATTAATTAGGCAACCTTCTTAAACCTCAGTTTTCTCATTTGTAAAATGAGGTCACTGAATTAGCTCGTCTCTAAGGTTCCTTTTAGAGGCAAGTAGGTAATATAGTAAATGGAACACAAGATTAGGAAGACCTGAGTTAAGATTTGTATTTTTCCTCTGTGACACTGGGCAAGTCAGTTTACCTCTCTATACCTCAGTTTATTCATCTGTAAAGTGGGGGTGATAATAATAATATTTATTTCCCAGGGTTGTGAAGATTAATGAGATAATATCTAGAAAGCATTTTGTAGATATTAAATCACTACATAAATGCTAGTTATCATCAAAAGAAATTCTAAATTCCCATCTAAGCAACTTGGGACTGATTTGCAAAGAAATATGAAGCAACAGCTTGGTTATGCTTAGGGATTTCTCAAATGATAACAAATATCTTACTTTTGCATTCATCATATGTGACCATACAGTCCACTCAGTTCTCATTATGGTTAATGAATTGGCTTAAGACAATGGAATCAAACAAGTGATTCCAGAGTCTTAGAAATAACCTGGTGTCTATTAAGATTATGCTAAGATAACATTTTATCCACTTTTTTCAGGTCAGTAAAAGCATTGTATACAATTATGCACTCCTGTTATATTTCTCATAATGGTCAACTGTATTGAGGAATATATTTGATCCTGTATCAGTGTTCCTCTACATCCTATAATTCTTGACTGTAATCAAATGGTGAATGTATCAGTTTATAAAATACAACAATAGGGGATTATGCAGAAGGGCAGGAGTAAATGATGCCATCAAAGGAATATATGATTGAAGAAATAGATGGGCTGATCATGTGGAAAGAGCTAAGGATAAACCACTGGATACTGTGTGTTCCATTGGTACCTTAAAATGTTGAGGAAATAAGGAAGGCCCTCGTTACTTTGGAGTGCCTTCCTGTGACAAATGTAGGGGAGGTCGTGGACAAAGCTCGCACATGAAAAAGTGGACATGGATAAATTGTAATCTGCATCATTGATGGGAACATCCAGAAATTGCAGAGCCAAATTGGTACTTGGACGAACTTCCATGACTAGTGGATAGAGAATTCACAGAGGAGACTGGTAGAATCAGGGCATCTAAAAATAAGTTGAGGTTGAAATTAAAATCCTGTATATTGAAAGGCTTCTTTGATATCAGAACATAGATTCTGATTGATAAATGCATTTCCAACAAGCTCAGCTTTAATGAAATCATATCGAGTAATATGAAAAGTTTCTTATAGAATGTTAGTGGAAAAAAACCTAGTTATTGATCCTCAGACTTAGAAGAGGTTTGGAGAACTGAGATGAGACTGGGTCTATACAGAATCAAGTAGGGGATCCAAATAAGTTGGGGAAAAATAAATGATAATAAACAAACAGTGTTGTGAAAACTCTCAGCACTGAATGTGGAGTCAGAAATCCTGGCTTTGAATCTCATCTCTTTTACTTCATAAAATTCGTGTAGAGCTTTGAGATTTGCATTGAAATATATATATATATATATATATATATATATATATATACACACACACACAACACACACACACACACACACACACACACACACATATATATATATATATATTTTTTTTTTCTTTGATCCTTATAGTACTCCTATGAGAAGGATGTAGACAGGAAAACTGAGTCTGAGAAATGGTTAGTCACTTTCTCTGAGTTACATAGTTCCTAAGGCCAAGGCAAAGTTTAAAGCTCCTTAGGGTAACAGACCATTATCACCAATGACTTGTAGTGGTGTGGAAGCACTCCCTCATAGTAAAAAAGCAAAGATAGATTCCAATCCAGGTCCTTTGCTTTCAAATACACCAATCTTTCCACTGAGCCATATTGAATTGGGTCAAAGAGTCTACAAAGTGTAGAGACTTTGCTATTATAGTTGCAAGTTGTTTGCCAGAATGGTCGAACTAATTGATAGTCCCTCTAGCAGAGCATCAGTATGCCTTTTTCTTCTGTCTGCCTTTCCAACACTTACCATTTTTGTCTTTTGTCATCTTTGACAATTTCAGGTTATGAAGCGAAACCTTAAAGTTCCTTAAATTTGCATTCCTCTTATTATTAGTGATTTGTAGCTTTCTCATAGCCAGCTGTGGCTAGTTTCACTTGACAAATATTTATTTATATTCTTTGACCACTTCTAGACTGATTTCATTTTTTCCTCTGCACTCTGAATAACTTGTACTATTCTTTCACACAATAAACACCCATCAAATGATTGTTTATTGATTGAATGACCACTTATTTATTAGAGTCTACTCTTGTTCTTATAGATTTGAATCGCTTCCTTAAGTGTCTTGGTTGTTGTAGGCCTTTATTAGAAATATTTGCTGTGAAGACTCTTCCCTCCAATCAACTCCTTCTCTTCTTATCTTAGCTGCTTTTATATTGCTCATATGAAAACTTTTAAATTTGTGTTCCTTTAATGATTTTCAAAATAAGAGATGAAACATCGAGAGAATGTTAACACCTCAGGTATTGGAGTTCAGAAGGAACTTTTAGCCATCATCTTTTAATAGGTGTAGGGATGTAAGAAAAAAAAAATTGCACACATTGTACTCCTCTAACCCAAAGTACAGAGAGGTGTGATTTTCTATTAATTTCTCAATCCTAGTGCAATCAACAGACTTTTCAGGTACTTAATCAAGCCTTGAATGATAATTTTAACACCAGAATCCATTTTTATTATATGAATGGACTGAGTATATTATGAGTAGTTCTCAGGGATTGCTTCCTTTGATGGGCTAGTGGGGAACAATATGGAGTCTGACAATTCTTAGCCTTAAAAGCAATTTTAAAGTATAATTCTTTTTTTTGACAAAGCCTTGCAGCTTGAACTAATCAAGTTATGCCAAAAAACCTAAACAAACACAGAAAACAAAAAACAAAAATAAACCCCTCCAAACTAACTCAAACCCCTCATGTCTAAGCAGAGAAGTAAAATGAAATAAAAATTGAATCAGAAAATCTTTTCACCTTCTGGGAAGACTTGCTTGCAGCAGATCCCAATGTCATAACTGAAACAGAAGACATTTTATTTTTATTGTTAATTAGCTTTCTTAGAAAGAAATGTTTCTTGGTTGTTTTTTTTTTTTTTTTCAGCACAGAAGGGACTTCTTGAAAAAAAAATAACCAAGGAAATGAGTGATCTCACAAAAATGCAAACTGTGTATGGTAGGTTTTGGATGACTGCATTGTTTTTAGTCTGCCAGGGCTAGTGGTTAAAAAAAATCACAAAAACACAAACATGTGCGAAGCAGCATTTCTGGAGTTCCAGCCTGGTCTCACACATCATATGGAATGCCTTAGGGAAGCAGGGACGTTTGCATTGGAGGCACCTGTTACTAATATCTTCTATCTGCAGTGTGCTGAACTTTTATAGAGTTTCCAAATATATTATTACTGCTTGTGGATCTTCTTTACAACTCAGGCTAGATCATCATCACAAATGGGGCAAGCGTCAAGTTCACTGAGGTCACCTGGACCGAGGTCCCAGCTTCAATTAATGGTAAAGCTGGGATTCAAATCCAGAGCTTTGTTGTTCTGTAACAGCATGCTTTGGCACTTCTGTGGGATAAGCCAGAACCTGGAGATGGAGCAGTTCTGACTTTCTTTTCTATACCTCTAATTTCTCTTGCGCCCTTCATAGCCTACTAAACTCTCTGCCCCTCAACTTCCTTAGTTGAAGGATATAGACGATTGTATCACATAAAACCAATAAAAACCTCAGGAAGGACTTTGCAGAAGGAATATTCTGTGCAGAGTTGTAATAATAATTTGTGAATGGAGCTGAAGTCTTGGAAATAGAAAGAAATTCAGAAAATGACTTTATATTTCAAGTTTATTTTGCATACTTGAAATATCAACATCATGGTGAAATAGGAAATGTGAACCAGAGAAAGGGTGGGCTTAACTAACTCCCCAGACCATATGTTGATACCTCGCCTAATTTATTGTGATATTACATTTTGAACTCTTCATCTTTCAGCTTTCATCTCTATTTTCATCTCTCATTTTGTGCTCACATCAATCTGAGGTGATAGGTAGAAGAGATAATTTATCTCAGGGAGATAGTCTTTTTTTTTCCTCAAGAGTATTTTATTTTTTCAATTACTTGTAAAAATAGTTTGTAACATTCATTTTTGTAAGATTTTGAGTTCCAAAATTCCCCCCTACCCAAGACAGCAAGCGATCTGAAATAGGTTAGACAAGTACCATTAATTCAAATATATTTCCATATTAGTCATGTTGTGAAAGAAGAATTAGGACAAAAGGGAAAAAACCATGAGAAAGAAAAAGCAAAAAGAGATGAAAATAGTATGCTTCCATCACTATAATTCTCCCTCTGGATGCAGATGACATTTTCCATCCAAAGTTTATTGAAATTGACTTGGATCGCTGAATAGCTGAGAAGAGCCAAGGCCATCACAGTTGATCATCACATAATCTTGCTGTTATTGTGCACACTGTTCTCCTGTTCTGTTCACTTCACTCAGCATCAGTTCATGTAAGTCTTTCCAGATTTTTTTTTTTGAAATCAGTCTGCTCATCATTTCTTATAGGACAATAAAATTCCATTATGTTCATATACAACAACTTATTCAGCCATTTCCCAGTTGATGGGAATTTACTCAATTTCCAATTCCTTGCTGCTATAAACATTTTTGCACATGTGGATCCTTTCCCCTCTTTTATGATCTTTTTAGGAGACAGACCCAGTAGTGTCCCTGCTGGATCAGAGGATATATAAAGTTTTATAACCCTTTGGTCACAGTTCCAAATTTCTCTCAGATTTTCTTGAATTTTGAATGTTCATAGGATCACTAATGTAGAGGTGGAAGAGGCTTAAGGGGTCAGTCTAGTCCCAACCTCTTGGAGGACATTGAATAGAGACTTTGAATGATGAATAAAATTTAAAGGAGAAGGGAGGATATTCTAGCTGGAAAGAAGGACACATTGAAAAGTAGGGAGATGGGATCAAGCAATTGTGTATGAATCCAAAGTGCACGGCTGAAGGATTTTAGAGATCATCTTGTCTACTTCTCTATCTCCTCTCTCCTTCTCTCACCCCCATAGATCAATTCTTTTTACAACATCCATGACAAGTATCATCCAGTTCCTGCTCACATATATACATTGATGGAAAACTCATTACCTCATGAAGTAGCCCTTTTCATTTTACTGACTGTTAGGAAGCCTTAGTTTTCATCTTTCTCCAGTTTCTATCCTAGTTCTTTCTTCTATAATGTAGCAGATTTTTTTTTATCATCATCATCATCATCATCACTGAGAGTTCACATTTATCTTGCACTTGATGTTTTGCAAAGCCCTTTTTTCATAAAAACTACATGAGGCTGGAAGTATAAATATTATTATCACCATTTTATAGAAGATGAAACTGACTTTGAAAATCTAGTGAATTGTCCTTGTACAATCTGCTCTCAAGTGTCCAAGCTAGGACTAAACCTCAGATATTGACTCCCAATTTGAATGCCTTTCCATGTGACAGCCCTTTAGATAGAAAGCCAAGAGAGCTGCCCTATGACTGCTCTTCAGGCTATGCATCTCCAATTCCTTCATTGAACCTATCTTTATATAACATGATTTCAACTTTCAACTTTCCTTACTACCTTCTATTACACTCCAATTTGTCATTTTGTCCCTTCTAACTTTTGTACCAAACACGACACGTCCCATGTGGTTTGCTGATCTTGCCAGCGGTACTGTCAGCTCGCATATATTCTAGATCTTTTATTCTGGGTCTATTAATACAATCTAAATATCATTGATTGTACTAAACATGAAAAAGATAATATTAAAATAGTTTGGGTGCCTGTGATTGCTTGAATGTGCCCTTTATTCGGTTGAGACAGAAGACTTTGAGGTGTTCTCTTCACAAATAACAGATTGGAACCGAATCTGGCACTCCATGTAGCTTTTAGGGCCTCCCATCCCTTTATCACCCTTGTGCTTCCCTGGATGTTCTTTAGACCCTGGCACAGGACCGTCCAGCATGGCGTGCCCTCATCACAGATGGTGCTGTGCCCTCTGAGCAAATCAGAATTAAATTACCCCAAAGGAAATGAGAGATGCACAAAGTTAGAAATTACCCCCCAAATGTTCACAGAGACTATTTGTGTCTGACCTGTGGTAGATAATTCTGAGCTTGTATTGCTCTGATCGGCCACAGTCGGATTCAATGCAACTGGACTCTAAGATAGTGATGTCATTTTGGTCTTCTTTGAGAACAAAGGAAAACAACCAACCAATGTTCTTTGGGTAAAATGTGAATCACAGGAGATTGGTCTTGTCTCTGTGCATCTTGAAAGGACTTTTTTGATGGGGAGAGAGGTAGAAGAGGAAGGAGTGCTATGCTTCTGAGGAATTTCTGCTTCTCATTCTCTAGATTGTAGAAATGGGCTGGAACATGGCCTTTCTTGGTTATCATCACTCTGGAAATTGCTTCTGATGACTTCAGGCCCCAAGCTTGGGTAATTAGCATATATCTGGGAGTGCCCCTGAGGTCTCCATATGACTATAGGCATGGCCATTTTACCTCTCTGAGACTTATTTTTCCATTTAACTACTGAGAAAAACAACTCTGCATTGCTTATCTCACAAAATTGTCATGAGAAAAGCATTTTATAAACTAGAATGCTATAAAACATGAATTATATCATTATTAACAATCATATTATCATTGGATGCTCTTATTTTTTCAAAGGGATTCAGAGAGAAACAATCCCAAGGATAGATTTCTATCCTGCTATTATTCTGTTTATATTTAGAGCTTTAGGGACTATTGCCCATGGGGATTACTGCTTTCTGTAAGTGAGTGAAAGTATTAGGAAATAAGTTGATCCTTTGTTGGCTCACTGGGAGTATCCTTGGTACAACCCTAGTGGCAGATAGGAGATGGTATATACTTTACCCTATCCCCATCCGATAGTGAGATTTGTTAGATCTCTACATTTTGAAAACTTCCCTTTCTGCCTCTTGGATACTAAGTTATTAGATATGGTGACATCTATTAAAAGCATTGTTCTTAAGTTTTTAGAGATCTATCTTTTATCTGGCTAGTTAGGGGCAACTGTTTGGTCCGTGATCATGCTCTGATCCCAGATGCTTGGTAGTCCTCAAGGATGTTTTGCTGCAAGTGTTTGTATTCTGAGGGATTTGCTTCCTCTTACCATGAAAGACAGCAAATTGCTGATGTGCAGGTAGGATCTCTCTTGGTATTGGAAGGTGCTAAATTTTGATAGCCCGCGGGAATGTGTCACACAGTTTCTCTAGTTTCCTTGTACAATCTACCTTTATTACTGAATCTGGGCTCCTTAAGAATAACCCTTCTGTAATTTCTGATGACAGTGTCCTGATCCAGAATTGACGTCGTAAACTCATCTGCTCCCACAAACAAATCTACGTGAGTCAGCCATTTCATCAGCTCCGTCCAGACTGGAATTTGAATTGGATTCGACAACTCCAATGGTGTAGACTTGTTATCAGTCTTTTCTATTGATAATGAAGTGCTGTTTACTTGTTCCAAAAATATCTCTGTAGCTTTTTGACCTGTTTATCATGTACTTCGAGACCATCTATCATCTTCCTCCTTTCTGGCAAGCAATTTTTTTTTTCATAACTGCCTTAAAGTGATAAGACCAGACTGTTGCTGTTATCATGGGGATTTTTGGTTAAGATATTTTCCAAATCTGTTATGATGCATTATGTTAAGTGTACATTAAGATGATACTTATGGGGATGTTAATTGCTTTAAATGTGTCCTTTCCATTCAGCTTTGATTTAAGGATGCCAGTAAGTCTCCTAATGTATTCAGCCACTGTCTTCTCTTTGGTATCTTTATACTCAATATGTCTTTTTTAGAGGAACCTAGTTCCTTGTAAGTATCACCTTCCTCTATTGATTTGATATAACCTCCAGATTTCAGGTTTGCAATGATTAGTTTTTACTTTTCAGTGTTGAGTACCTGATACTTGTCGAGTTCTTTGGATATAAGAGCAAACATCCTCTAATTTGTCTGTTTGCCAAATATACACAAGAAAGGTTTTTGGAATATAGGGTTTTATTTAATTTTAATTTTTACATTTAATGAGCACTTGATATCTATAGGTTCTTGCTGAATGTGTGCTGTACATTTGCAGGGTTGGGGAGTGAGAGGGAATGAGAGAAGAGATAAGGCAATTGCTTTCATCATTTCTAATAGACTATGAGGGCTTCATTGTTTAAGACAGTGGGATTTCAAGATTTCCTGAAGTTTCAGAGAAAGAAAAAAGTTGAGAGGCTAGTTTTGGTCATGGTGTTGGGAGAGGATGGAGATTATTATTGAACTTGCCTGGTTTCACTTGAACAAATAAGTCACTGCCTGCCATTTATCCCCAATCAGCACTAATCCCAGCATTCTAACCTTAGGTCACACCAGACAAAGGATTCCCACACTGCTCCTTTCCACATTTATCAGTGTGTAATAGCATCCTTATCTTAGGCAATCTTAAGATTGCTCCCCAACATAAACCATTGGCAGGGCTCTTGAGGTCAGCCGTGCCTGCTAAGCCTTGGAGCTGACCCCAGGCACCCTATTTGAACTGCTTAAGGGTTCAATGGAATTGGTGCAGTTGGACAGAGCCACTGTTGTGTGCTGATATGGCTTTGTATTCAGGGCCTGGGGAAACGGTGTAGAAATATCAGGCGTCTATATGAATTTTTCAAGTGTAGAGTATAAGTGGAAAGGTCATTTTCCTATTTAACCTAATGGAGATTGTGTGCATATAATCTATGTGGTTATCTACACATCTGTGAGCACACATGTTTGCATACACACACATATACTGTCTGTTTTTGGAGTCACTCTTTAATATTTTTTTTCCAATTACATGTTAAAACAACATTTAAAAAGTTCTGGAATCCAAATTTTATAATTCTCTCTCTCCCTTTGTTCCACCTTTCCCTGAGATGATAAGAAACCATTATAAGTTATATATATATAATCATGTAAAACATCTCCATTTATACTATTAAAAAATAAACTCCATCCATATCTTCATGGCTATGAGAGAATGAGTTATAGGATTGGGATATAAGAAGAAAAAAAAAACCATTGTGGCTTAAATAATAAAATAACTGTGACCCTCCCTTCCAACCTCTTCATACCATCTGCCTCTCAAAAAGAAACTAGATTTTACAGGGAAGATGTTTTGGTAAATCAACTTCTTGTTGATCCTTGCTGTAGGTAGGCTCCCCTAACAGACTTTAATCACCTCCAGGGAGCTATTTGGCTTGATCAATCCTGACACTGACCAGAGAGGGGTTAAAAACATAGAACCCATCTTCTTTTGCCTCTTTCTTTAGTTAATAAGAACTGACAACCCCTACAATCAAATGAGACTGAAGTTAATAATATTCTTTGTGACAGAAGAAATTAAGGTCTGTGGATGAAGACATTATAATCCTGACAGACTTTTCAGGCTGTCCAAAAGCCCAAATTACTCTGTTTACAAAAATCACATATTGGTGGATTTTCGTTTTAATGCTCTGATTTGGGGTCACTTTGATGATGATTTTATTTATAACCTTCAACGTCAGTGGCTTCCTATAATTTATTCTTGGATATGCTTGGATAGAGAGAGAGCATGAGTTCATCACCCTTAGACTGGAAAATCTCTCCCATTTTCTCCCCCTTCCTTACATTTGCCCATAGGATATACAGAAATTATGATCTTTTTTTTTTCTAGTTTTTTTTCCCCTATGAACCAGGATGGTCATTTTCTTCTCAAAAAGTATGAGATGAATCTTACCCTCCTAATGTTAATAACTAAAAAACTTTCAAGGAACCAAAAGCTTATTTAGCACCTCTACCCGATATACTTTTCTATTTAAATTTTTTTTTTGGGAGTGGAGGATGGAGGAGCTTCTGGATCTGTGATTTGATCAACATGATAACTTTTCCCTCTATGGCAGAATAGCATCTCAAAATGGATATTCAGAAATAGAATCATATATTTCATATTAAAAGGGATTTTAGAGGTTATATAGCCCAATCTGTATCTTTTTTTTTTTTTAACAGATGAGGATACCTAAGCCCAGAGAGCTTAAGCCCTTGATGGAGCTGGGATTTGAACTCAGGCATATTTTCTACTAAATATCAGTTAATAATGAAATGTGTTCTTATGAATTTATGTTTTTATAACTAAAGAGAGAAAGGTCACGTCTATATTTGCTGGTGACACAAAAATCTAGTGATATTTTCCCCCCTTTTCTTCAATACATGAAGCTAAAAATTACATACACCAGAACATTTCAGTTAGGAAGAAATTGTCTGAAGTGTTACCAAATCAGCCATCAGAATTGTCAAGAGAGAAGCAATGTTTTGATTATTCCTCATACCTTCTTATAGCAAAGCTATAGCTCAAGCTTCAATCTAAATGTGTCTCATGCTTTGTAAAGCTACCTTGAAAATTCCCAATTTCAAAAGCATTTTCACATTTAATAAGTGGGTTAAGAAAAGGGAATATAATCAGCAAATTCCTTTCTTTAAAACTACCTCACAATGGATGGGATTAATTCTATGATCTCTAACTTGGGAAAAATTAATTCCATTGCATTGGACTAATCCAGTCCAAGTCTGGGGCAGGATGGCTCCTCCAAACGGTTGACATCTCCATCAGTTCAGCATCCTCCATTAATCTATCATGTATTGTAGAAAAAAAAAATCCAATCTGGTCAAAGAGATTTCCGATTTGAGCACCTTGGACAGAGGATGGTGATTTTCTCTAACTGACAGAAGTCCAGAGTTTCTCTTCTCCAGTGCAGTAGTTACAAAGAATTCTAATAGGCTTCCTGCTGGGTTGTTGTCTGTTTTCGAGTCTCTTTCATTTGAATTGGAAAGAAATCGTAGCCAGTTGAAATACTGGTCTCTGGCAGTGGCCTTTGCAGAAGTGAACAATTCAAACCAGTGTCCATCATCATACATTACAACTAAATCATTTCAGTCCAGTTACATGTAGCAAGCAAATTGCAGTGTTCCCATTCTCTGGCTTCAGACACACATTTCCCAATCTGCCTGCAAACATCTCTGTTGGCTTCCCCCCGGCCTTCTTCAGGAGGCCGTGCAGTGGGGTCCCGTGGCAGAGAAATTAAGCTTTGGGATCTGTTTCTCTCGTCCTCCCTCACCACAGTTTCTTTTATCTACAGACATTAGTTTCAGACTCCCACTTAGGAGAAAATAATACAGTTGCTCATTGCAGAAAACCTGCTTTCAGTTATATTTAGTAAGGAAATGAGTCAAGTGGTTGAAGAATCGCCAGCTTCGTCATTCCAGGATTATGCGTTTTACTGGGGCACAAGGTCTCAAGCACCTTGGATCATCAGTCCCGTCACATGCATTTTTATTTTTCAAAGCCTTCCAAGGACCGAAGTCACCTACTTTATAAAGCTTTGGGTTCCGTAACCTTGGCTTTCTTTGCTTCTATTCGAGTCACTTATTTGATCCTGGATGCATTGTCTTTTTCAGGCCAAGAGGAATTGACTCCAGCAAATTTAGTTCTAAGCACTTCCCCGTTTGAAAGCATTACACGATGATTTACTAGAGGAATTTCTTTTTCTTTAGGAGCTTGCTAAGCTATTGTGGAATCAACCTTTATATGGTCTTGTTATTCATTACAAGGCTAGGAAATATGAGAGAGACTGAGGAGGGGTGATCGCGTCAGGTTGTTTTCTGGGGGAAAACAAGATTATCACCGTAGTTTTAGATGAATATTTGGGGACCCCTTCCTGGAGATGATTATAGTGACACTGACCTGGCTTGCCCTAGTTTGATTTCTGTCAGAATAATAAATACTGGTATTTGGAAATTTATTACTGGGCTGTATATATTCACCTTGCATTAACTCAGGAAGTTGAGAGTTTCTTTGTGTGCATGCTGGCATGAAGAGGAGCTGTCTTATATTGTCATTTCCTACACAGTTTTAGGAGGTTTTTTCCTTGGATAAAAGCTCCTAGGCAGACAAAAGTCTCCTTTTTTTGAGAAACAAAGTGAATTTCTCAGAGTTTATTAAAAGGCTAGGTGCCGTTGCGAGCCACAAGCAAGTAAAATAATTTGGATTTGACTGCTAAAAATATTTAAGAATTCCCACAGGAGGAAATCTAGGCCCCTATCCTCAATTTGGTTTGTTTTTTGAGAGGAAAGAAGGAGAATAAAAGCAAAGCAAATTATCATAATTGACATTGAGTCCCATGTCCTCCCATTTTTGTCACCTAGTTTGCCCATATCTTTTACATATTCAATTTGATAAATTTAGAATATGTTTTTGAGATGGTACAAGTAGCATCATATTTGTTCTGTTTTCAGAAGTGATGTTTGATCTCAGAGATGAGCGTTAAGTAGCAATGTTCAGTGATTAATAGGGAACAGGACATAAATAGATAAGAAATTTCTTGGCTGTGGGTGGGATGACACAGAAGACAACAGGGAATTTGAGAGAAGATGCCCAAGCCTTCTGTCATTTGTCACCGAAGAATGGGTGCTCCATAAAGTTAGCAGATTTATGGGAATTTTACATAGTGAGTAACATTTTCCCAAGAGGGCTCACCCCCATACTCTATTTTTAAAAAGAGATTAAGTGAAGGGCTGCACGCGATTACAAAAGGTTTCATGAAGCCATCGATTTTTAGATCTCTGCATTTGGATAGCGCCTTACATTTCCAGACTCATCGTCTCACTTGATGCTCCTAATGGTGATGGAGAGGAGCAAAGTCTAGTACTTGGAGCACTCGACTTGGGATTAAGAAGGCAGCCCAATACAGGAAGTGGTACAGTTCTTGCTCTTGAGTCCACGGACTTGAATTCAAATTCTACCTCTGCTAATTTGCTAAACATTTGACCTTATATGACCTCCCTGAGCCTTTACTGGGTGATGGAACTAGATGACCCCTGAAATTGCTTCCAAATCTAAATCTATGTTACCTAGACCTGGGTTGGAATCTTGCTTTGGACATCAGCCGTGTGGCTAGTACTAAGTGAATCATATAATCTCCCTGAGCTGTTTTCTTCTCTGTTTTTCAAACTGGCAAGAAAATAGTTACTTCTCAGACTTGTTGTAAGAATTAATTAGAATAATACATGTAAATCACTTATATAACACTTCAGCTAGTAAATGACAGCTATCTTCATCATCATCATCTTCATCATTGTGATTTTAGATTATAAAACACAGAAACTCAGAACTGGAGGGAAACTTAAAAATCTTTCAAATCAACCTCCCTATTTCACAGATGAAGCAATTGAGGCCCAGGGAGGAGAAGAAGTGATTTGCTCAGTGTCAGAAAGCTCTCTGGTAATATATCAAGGATTAGATCCCTCATCTACTTACCTCACTCCAGTACAATTTCCCATGATGTCATGTTTCTTCATTTTGCTCAGAGATTGACTCCAGGATCTCTTTAAGCCAGCAGTTATTAATCTAGACTCCGTGAATTAAACAAGAACACAGTCTTTTTTTCCCCAGTAACTGTACAATATTTTCATTTAAGTAGTGTCCTTTGTAGCCCTATGTATTTTATTTTAGCCATTAAAAACATTCTGAGGAGTCCATAGGCTTTCCTAGTTTGCTAAAAAGGCCTTGATATCAAACTAGGTTAAGAATTCTTTTAAATATTGAACACAGTATAAATATGATGCTACTTGTATCATTTTAAAACTGAATTTACCAGCTTGAATATGTAATAGATATAGTCAAACCGGGTGAAAGAAAAATAGGAGAACATAGGATTGTATATCAATTATGCTAATATGCTTTAAATCCTCTAGAAGATTTACCGTGCCTTTTGAGTGATTTAAATGTTTATTCATATAGACCTATTCATGAACACTCCTGTTACATGAAGAGAACAGGAGAAACATGTTCATTTGTACCTTTGAAAGGCAACTGTGAAGTTCTACGGTCTACACAACTGGGATCTGCTTTTTGGTATCAATTACTCAAAAGGAGGGAAAAAGACATGGAAACTGCTGTGAAATCTGATAGCCTCAGGACTGCAAGGAGTATTTCAGAAATAGGAACCCATCCTTCCTATAATTGGTCTGGCACATTCTGCAATTGCATTAATGGGAGAAGAGAGGAGGGAAAAAAAGATTCTTTTTTGACCTCAGCCATTTGTCCTGAGTTATGTGTATTGATAACATTAACCATTAGGAGGATGAGGATTGTTATTTGGGTGAAGATAGAATTCTATTAAAAATAAAGCTTACTAAGGACCTTGTGAAGACAGTAGCATCCTGCTGAAGCAAATTCAGGAAGCTAATTGTCCAGTGTTCAAAATGCTTCTTTAAACCCTTCTCAATTTTTTTTGCCCTTTAATTTCATGGAATGTTTCCTTGGTCTTGCACTGTGGCACAAGGTAACAGTTCTTCTGGCGTGTTCACCATTCCACGTTACTCTATTACCTCATTCGCTCTGTACCTTTTGAATTTCTAATCTCAATTCCTCATAGCCCCCACTGACATTTCCTATTTCTAACTGTGGCAGCAAACTGTTTGCTCCCCCTGTTTTCGGCCCCACCACGGGTTTCTGTCACTGTGGGCCTTATTATTATTATTATTTAAATTTCTTTCCTATCTGGTTTAGAGCATCTCTCTAAATAGAGACTAGAATTGGGACCAGTGGATAGAAGTGATAGGGAGGCCAAGTTCAACTTAACGTAAGGAAGAATCATCTGACAATAAGAGTAGACTAAAATAATGTGCTTTCTTAGAAGAGCTCTCCCTGTCAGTGGTAGACGTCAAGTAGAGACTCTGTAATTACCGTCGGGGCTGCTCCAAAGGGGATTCTTTGTTCAGATAGGGTTTGGACTCTGTTCCAAGTTCTAATATTGATTCAAGTATTTTCATATATATGTACATATACATATATATGTATACACAAATGTATTCACATACACACACACATATATATATATAAATATATAGCTAAAGCATCTTATAATAATAAGATTCTGTCATAGTCTATTTTATTTTTGGATACTTCTTTGTTTTCCCAGATAAGTTACCTTTATCTTAATTTTTTTATTGAAAATTTGTTTTTGTCTTCATTTTCCTTCTTTTCTGTTTTAACTCGTTCTTTTATTTATTTTTTAGAATGTATCTTTTCTTCTATAATTGCAATTTATAACCATATAAATAATAATAGAATTCCAGGGCTAAAAGGAATCTTAAATATAAGATCTCAGATTAAGTCTGTGAAGGGACCTTTAAGGTCACATCACAGTCTAAATCCATTCTATTACAGAAAGTGAGATTGAGGCTCAGAGAGATTAAATGTTTTGACCAAGGTTACACAGATATAAGCAGAGCCACATTTTTAAAATAGTATTTTATTTTTTCCAAATGCATGCAAAGATAGTTTTCAACACTCACCTTTGCAAAATGTTGTTTTCTCAATTTTTCTTCCTCTCTCTCCCTCTCTTACTCCCCCAAGACACCAAGAAATATCATATAGGTTAAACATGCAGCTCTTCTACACATTTTCCATATTCATCATGCAGGGCAAGAAAAATTAGATCAAAAGGGAAAAACATGAGACAGAATAAACAAAGAAACAAACAACAATAAGATGAAACTATGCTTTGATCCACATTTAGTCCCCAAAGTTCTCTCTCTGGATGCTGATGACACTTTCTAACACAAGTCTATTGGGATTGCCTTGAATCACCTCAGAGCCACGTCCATCAGAACTGATCATCACATAATCTTGTTGCTGTATACAATGTTTTCTTGATATTGCTCACTTCACTCAACATCAGTTCATGTAAGTCTTTCCAGGTTTTTCTGAAATCAGCCTGCTCATCATTTTTAAAATAGAACAGTGATATTCCATTCATATACCACAACTTATTCAGCCATTCCCCCACAGATGAGCATCTGCTCAATTTCCAGTTCCTTGCCTTCAAAAAGAGCTGCTACAAACATTTTTGTGCATATGGGTCCTTTCCTGTCTTTTATGATCTCTTTAGGCTAAAGACTTAATATCACCACAGTAGTAGTAGTATTGCTGGATCAAAGGATATACACAGTTTATAGTCCTTTGGGCATAGTTCCAAAATATAGTTTGAACCCAGGTCTTCTGACTTCAAATTTAGTTCTCTTTCCCACCAAGCTGTCTCATAAATTGGTATTTAGCCCATTCACCTCACTTTGCAGATGAAGAAATTGTCTCCCTTTCAATTTGATCCAATCCACTAAATTTGATCTAATTCTCCATGCATTTATTAAGCACTTATTGTGTGAAGACAAATTTTGTCCCTTATTGTTATCATGTAGGGAATTCTTCTTCCTTTGAGCTATTCTAGCATTTATGGTTTTTTATTCATTTGTCTTTCCAGTCTTCTTTTGTTAGTTATCCAGTATATATTTATTTGTACATGGTTGCTTACATTATATCTCCTATTAGATTGCGAGTTCCTGGAGGACAGGGACTGCCTCTCTTGTATTCCTCATGTTTAGTATAGAATCTTGCTCATAGCAAGTGATTAATAAATGCTGGTTGCCTTGATATATCCATCAACAGTTCTGTTGATGTAATGCACCTATAAATTACTCAGTCAGGCCAGACTGTAAGGTGTTTGAGGGCAGGTATATCTTGCACTAATTTCATCTGTACTACCTAGCACAGTGCTTTGTAATAATAACGATTCACATTCTGGGAAGACTTTAAGGTTTTCTAAGCTCTAGCCATGACGATCTTTTAAGACAGGTGGTTCAATTATTATCTCCTACTTTATACCTGGGGAAACTGAGTCCCAGAGAGGTTACGTGAGCCTGCAGTCACATAACTAAGAAATAGTGAAGTTAGAATCGACCCAGGTTTTCCTGATCTTTAGACCCAGTGTTCTTTCCATGACACGATAAGGCCCCAAACAGGATATGGACTCAATTTGCTGGCCTTTCAATCAATTCTGGGACCTTAGTTCTATAGCATTACCTTGTGAGGGAAGATAACTAGGTTGAGCCAGGTCATGGGATTTTTAACACTTTGCCTGTTCTTTTTCAATCTCCTTTTAATGCAGCCTAACATCTATTTGCTTTTTTGACAACTGCCACACATTGAATAGACACCATCATCAAGTTGTCCACTGTGATTTCTCTATCTTTCTCTGAAAAAGCTATAACTAATTCAGAGTCCATCAGAAAGTACAAGCACAATGGTTGAAATTTATTTCTTCCAATCTGCTTTACCTTCCATTGGCTACCCCCCACCCTTCAATCCCCTTTAGCTGCAATTGTGATATTTTATTAGTTCATCCAGAATTTCTCTCGACGTGATTTCAGCTTCAGAACAAATCAAATAGTTTTGTGTCACGAGCCCATTCTGGGGCCTTTCTGTTTTTTAGTCTTCAACTGACAAATCACTTCAAATAGACAGGCTAGGACAACACTGGCTAACTTAGTACTAATCTCTGAGCCACCCTATTATTTTCCATTATCCATGCTGAGAATTGGTTATTTATTCCCACATGGTGTTAGCTATCAGTTAAACAGCCTTTAATCATGACAGGATTCTACCTTTCACCCCATAGTTACTGAGTTTCTTACTTTTCCTTAATAGCCTCCTGTGAGAGACCTTATCAAGAGCCTTTAGAAAGTCTAAATAAATTATACCTACGGATTCCTTTTTATCTGCTGTTTTTAACACACAATTTCCTCCTACAAAACCCGGGCTGGAGTGCTCCTCTATCTTGGTCATTGCTTTGAAATGTCTTCCTTCTAATTAATTATTTTCTTATGTCCTGGTAGAGACTGATATTTGTCTGTGGCTGGGGGGACAAGAGAGCAAAACAAGCAACTCTGAATTGTCAAAGCTAGCCAGCCAGCCAATTGGTTTTTTGTCCACATGAGGGCCAAACCTAGTTCGAAGGATTCTTTTTTCACATCCCCAGAACTGACTTGTTGCTTTATGGGATTTTTTTGGAGGGAGAGAAGAAAGGGAGTGTGTTTTAACTTTGTGTTTTCATGATGTAGGAATTTCTGTTTTAGAAATTCCCTCCTATAATTGATCCTTACAGAGTGTTAAGTATTATCACATTAAATAACTAATTTAGGGTTACCTAAATAGTGTGTTAGAGACATTACATAGAACCCAGGCTTTCTTGATTTTACTGCCAGCTCTGTTCCCATTAGAAATTGGTCCATGTTCCTTTGGAATTATGGGAGATTCCCAGAGCAGGAATGAAACCAGGTCCTGTTGGGGGGTAGAGCCGAAGACTGATTGTTTCCAGGTACACAGCGTGATGTGAGAGTAGTTTCCCTGAAACCGTCCTGCATCCTGGGGGCATAAAGGATAGCCCACGCGTCTCTTTGTAAGTGATGATGGTGGCAGTCCCACATCCAAGGGTACTTGATAATCAGCTCAGTCTAGTTTGAAGGACACTATGACAAGAATCACTTTCTGGGTCTTTTCTAAATGTTCAGGTGCCAGAGCGTGAGGGATGGAGTCATTTGTAGCCATGGCCCATCACCCGAGAAAGCTCTCCCCTTCATTTTTGCCTTATTAAAACAAAGGGTCTATACGAAACCGAATGACAGCCCATAAAATAAGAGATCGAAGAAAGTCATTGGCTCTCAGGCATCAGAAACCCGAAAGGTCGGATCAGAAAGTCGGCCGGGACCTCGTGCTGAATCAGCAGCGATGACATTGAAGGCCCCGAGTCCTCATCCTTTCGTCTGGCAGCTTCGGACCCTTCCGCGCCGGGCTAGCTCGGTCGTAACTGTCTTTGCCAACCCAAAGTATAGAGCTCTGTAGCACTCATGCATGGATTTGACAAATGTGGGCATCATTGAGGCTAGAGCCTTGCCTTAGGAAAAAAAAATGTTGTAATCTTCCAGCTAGCATGAGACTGACAAAAGCATTTTGGCCATGAAGGTCACTTTTGAGTCCAAAAGCAGAGATGAATTAAACGAGATTCTCGGCCAGTGATTGCCAAAATGAAATGTGATGGACTCGAGAATTTGCTCCCCTTGGCCTCCCATATGTACCCATTGGGGGCGTCCGGGGCTTTGGCTCCTCTTCCCATCCAAATCCTTTGGAATATAAACTGGTCTCTCCGGAGGGACGGAGCCAGATTGGAGCATTTTGGAGTTGTTTTGGGAAGGCTGGTTGGGTATGGACTTATATCCCTGCAGTGGCTCGGAATGCTTTGCACTTGGCCCGTGGGTAGCCTCCTTGGCAGGGCTGACCTGGTCTGTCCAGATTTGATAGCATATGGCATGTACCAAGGGCAGACTCGAATGGTCAGCAGTCAATCAGGAGACTGTTCCCCCTTGTGCAGACTCCAAGGTGATGTTTAGCACCTAATCCTAATCATTCACTCAGATTAAGGTAGAGAAACTTGGCCGTTTGCAGTCCCCTCTGTGTTATTCTTTTTGATTCTCACAGTGATCTTGTGAAATGAGCAGGGGTTGATGAATGCTAGAAAGGGTCGCCGAGCTTTTAAGTGGCAAAGCAAGAGCGTGGACCTTGGGGATCTCAATCCAACTGTAGTTTTCTTTCCATTGGACCATCCTTCACACCTACGGTTAGAGAACTTCTGGCCCTTCTATAAGCATGCTGTTTTATATATCAATTAATGCTGTTCAGCTTTTGTAGCCAGACTTGGAAAAGCAAATGCAGAGAAAGGAATAGCAAGAGCAGGTCTCTGTGAAAGAGAAGAAGGGGCTTGGTCTCCACCGAGTCCAAGAGATTTGGATACGCGATAAAGAACTGCAAATCTGAAAGTGTTATATCAATGTTAGCTGTTGTTAGTTATTACCTCAATTGCTGTAGCTGCCCTAATTTCCCTTCGTAGGCTTATTTCTTTTTCTATAAAATTGAGCGAATGCTGCCCAAAACAAATGAAAGTCAATTCTTCCTGCCAGTGAAAGGAAGTTTCCATGTCATTTTCTTCAAATGCTTATTCTGGCATTTGAGGCCCTCTACTGCCTAGCTAAAACCTACCTCTCAGCCTTATCTCCCTTTCAGGTAATCTATGGTTCAGTCAAACTGAACTGCTTGCATTTCCCCCTTTCCTAACACATTTCTGTGCTTTTTGTGTGTATTTTCACTTATTCCCATTAAAAACCGACTCAGGTGCCACCTTTTCCCCAAAGTCCACTCAATCCCTTCTCTATATCCTATGGGAAAGTGATTTCCTCCTCTTCCAGTTTCTCCTAGCAGATCACTCCTCCTCTTGGCACTTACCACAACTTCCATTGAATCTGTTATATGGGTTTGTGGGTCTTTCCTACCTGCCTCCACTGGATTGCAAATTTCTTGGGAGGAAGAGATCGGTCTTACATGTAGGTGGGTGTCTTTCATTCTCAGCACATAGTAGGCACTTAGAAACAGTATGAAATAATGGAAGCTATGCTGGATTGGACATAAAGAAGCCTGGACTTTTATTATTATTTTGTGCTTATGGGAAAGTAGCTTTCATTCCCTAAGCCTCAACTTTCTCATTTGTAAATGGAAGCAATCCAGCTGGCTGAAATTGCCCATCCTCAGGTCTTGTCATAAGCAAGTGTTTTACAAACTTGCAGGCGGCATCTATATGGGAGCTATCACCAGTAAGTGTTTGCTGAGTTGATTTTAATTCAGTGAGTACTGATAAAGAACTTACTATGTGCCAGGGATTGTGGGTACATGTTTTGGGTATAAAAGCAAAAAAAAAAAATATAAAAAAACCGTTTCTGGCATCTATATGAGAACTATCACCAGTAAGTGTTTGCTGAGTTTATTTTAATTCAATGAGTACTGATAAAGCTCTTACTATGTGCCACATGCTTTGGGTATAAAAACAAAAAAAAAAAAAAACAAAATTAAAAAAAATGTTTCTGGCATCTATATGAGGACTATCACCTGTAAGTGTTTGCCGAGTTTATTTTAATTCAGTGAGTACCGATAAAGCACTTACTATGTGCCAGGGATTGTGGGTACATGCTTTGGGTATAAAAGCAAAAAACAAAATAAAAAAAATTTCTGGCATCTATATGAGAACTATCACCATAAGTGTTTGCTGAGTTTATTTTAATTCAGTGAGTACCGATAAAGCACTTACTATGCGCCAGGGATTGTGGGAACATGCTTTGGGTATAAAAGCAAAAAACAAAATTAAAAAAAAATTTCTGGCATCTATATAAGAACTATCACCAGTAAGTGTTTGCTGAGTTTATTTTAATTCAGTGAGTACCGATAAAGCACTTACTATGTGTCAGGAATTGTGGGTAGATGCTTTGGGGATAAAAGCAAAAAAAAAAAATAAAATAAATGCTTCTGGCCTCAAGGAGTTTACATTTTATTAGGGAGAAATAACAGTCCGCAGATAATGTAAATACAAAGCATACGATAAATAAATGTGATTTAATTTTATGGTGTAGAGAGAGCACTAAAAACTAATTAGGGTTATGAGGTATCAGAAAGGGCTTTAAGTAGGAGGCGGCTGTGAAGTTGGTCTTAGAAGAAATCTTGAATTGATGCTTTATTTCTTCTGTCTATATTGCTGTATAGGCAACACTAGAAATACAGGTCTAGAGACCTGGTGGTGGGGTGGAGCCGAGGTCAGGGAGAGGACTGCCATCAATACGGCATGTGGATAAGGTCGGCAAAAAGTAAGAAGTCAGGTAATAGATTTTTGAAGCATTCTGGGCTCATTCGATAATGTAATTCTACATACATTTGTTAGCTCCTTCCCTGCTCAAGTTAGAGTATGAAAATAACTCTTGTGATGGCATTAAAATGTCAACCTTTGCCCTTGGTGACAGGCAGGCCTTGAAAAGAATTGGAATTGCTTCTCGGCAACCCCAGTCACCCCTGACTTCCAGTAGGAGAGGCCCCGTGGGTTGTACGGTGGCTATTCCTGCTTCTACCTTTGTTTTCAACCAGGAAGGCAAGCTGGGTTCCGGTCCCTGGACTCGAGGTTCTGCTTTTCTAGGGAAACCTTTGGACCATTTTCAAAGCATGGGGAGTATCTAAGCTACCTTGCCGTTGTCTACAATAATTAGCATCTTCCATGAGAAATGATAAGATTTTGCTGAATCAGAAATTTAAGGGCATTTATTCCCTCCCAAGTCACTGGCGAATGCTTCTTCCTTTGGTGAAGAGGACGTGGCAAATAAATTCTCCTTTTGTTCCATAGCCTCCCGGTTCCCTTTGATGTCTCAATCTGAGCTATGGCCTCGCTTTCCCTTAATAAACTTTCCCCTCCCCTTTCTTTTCTTGTCTCATTCTTCAGTGTGAAAACTGATGCAAATACATTATTTCTTTCCCCTGCAATCTCCTTATCCTTTTTGAATATCTCCTTTGTACTGCACTAGTCTAGCAGATTCACTGATCCCTTTGCAGCAGCCTTACTTTTGATGTACTTAAAGAATTTAATATTATTTGTTGTGTTATCATTGGTTGTTTGTTTTCAAACTCCCTTTTTAATCCTTTCTAATCTACACTTTAAATCTCACCTGCTAGAGTTTATTCTTCTGTAAGCTTCACATCGAATGGATTTTGGTTTTTTGAAAGATCCTTTTCTTTGGTTTTGAATAAGCTTCTGTACTTTACTGTTTAACCAGATGGGTCCCACTCACCCCCCCCCCCCATCCTCTGCTTGTTTTCTCACCGTTAATTTTTTTGTTTTGTTTTGATGTGCCCATAATTAGTTATCAACTTTTGTGCTGTTCTATAGAATGATATTTCTTACCTCTCCCTTTCAGCTGACTTTTCACATCCTCATTTTAAAAGCTCACCAGAGCCCGAGAGGATGTTTTAAGAGTGATCCTGTTTGAAATTTCATGAGGATGTTAAACTTAATTTTATCACAGACTGAGGTTGTTTTCAATCTTTCGGCGAATTAAAATTGTTTTCAACATATTGATTTTTTATTTTAGGAACACACATTGCTCGAAATAGATAACGAGATGGGGATAAAAGTGAACACATACGTTAATAAAGATTAACCTCATTTGTTGTTGGGGAAAGTCTCTTCAGCCTTGGTGTGTGAAATAAGATCAAAAATGGCAGAAAACCAAGATCTGGCTTTCCCATGGAAGGGAAGGCTTCCTGTTTTGCAGCAAGCCACTGCAACTTCCTTAACCCTCAAAGGCCTTGATTTATAGACAGGTACACAAAATGTAGCCCACGAGCCTGACAAGAACAGAAGATTGATGAGTCAGTCAATAATCATTTATCATGCAATGTGTCAAGTGCTAGGGCAAGAACCGAAGGCAAAAACAAGATTCCTGCCCTCAAGGAGTTTCCATTCCCAAATAGAGAGACCATATGTAAACAGAGTTGCAAAGGGGATCAGAAGTAGGGTCTAGGAGAAGCCCCTTGCTGATGGATATTTAAGCTGAATCTTGAGGAAAACTAGGGATTTTAGTAGGCGAAGAAGACGGAATATCTAAAAATGGGGGAAAGACAATGAAAAAAAAAACTAGAGATAGGAGAGGGAAGATTTAATAAGATTATCTTTATCGATTCTATTCCATTTACACACCTTTTTGTAACTCAATCAAAGAAGAATCCTAGCATGCACCAACAAACTCCCTAGTTTTCCATATGGTGAAGATAATTTGAATCAACATTTACTATGGGAAGCATAAAAAATAATTCTAGTCATCTAAAAAGACAAAAATATTCCATATCAAGTATAAAAGCCACACAGGGGATTAAAAACGAATGCAGCTGAGGTCCCACCTGATTTAAATCTCGCACTGACAGACAGGTTTTCTAAACTGCCTTTTTTTTGTCTCCCACCCTCACCCTTTGTATATGACCTGCTTTTGTTCAGGCCGTGAAGGCAGGGAAGCTGAGTATCACAACTTTAGAGGCAAAGGTCTGCGTCTCTCCCCATTGTCTGAAGGATGAGGCTGAGAGTATCCCTGCTACAGGAATGCCTTGGGTATTCATTAAAACAGTCAGGTCAGGGCAGCAGAGTGAGAGCTGATTGGGCAGGATTCTGGGCCCAGGAGAGCTGGGAGTGACACAGGGTTACTTTTAATTAGTGGCTCAAACACATTTTATGTTCAGAGCCAAACTCCTAGGCCGAGGCTGAATCGAGGCTCCCCTTTCTCCTTATACACACACGCTCCTCAGAGGATTTACCTTTACAAACCCCATGAGGACCTTTCATCCTTTTAAGAGTTTCCCATAATTCTTTGCTTCCCTGACTCTTCAGTACGGGCACAGAACCGATCTTATACGACTCATTGTTCCCATTCCTTCTCCTTGGTTTTTTAGAAGCTCCTTGAGGGAAATTTCTCTCTCATAGAACACTCATAAATCGTCCATAACACATAGGGCACTAAGCATTTCATAAAGAGCTGTTCTTGAACTTGTGGAACACAAATGGCTCGGCAGCGAGGGCTTTTAATCCCAATTCTGCCAATAACTAGAAGGAGGGCTTTGGACAAGTCATTTAACCGTGGAGAATTCGATTTCCCTCCGCTGTAAAAAGATGGGGATGGTGTAGCATGCAGGAGCTCATAGACATTTTGGTGATATGTCATGGTGAGCAGTCTGCTGAGGTCCAGAGCCCTTTCTCAGAATAACATTTTTACATGCACACAATAAAACGCAGCATAGGAATACAAAGGAAACCCATCACATACAAATATAATTGACAGAATTTTTTAAAATTTTGAATTAAAAAAAGTTTTATTAAAAAATTACTTATTTTATTCTTAAAAAATAAAAGCAGCATTATCCTTACAAAGTAGGATAGGAGGAAAAAAAGATGATTATACATGAAACTGCAAATACAATATGTACAACTTGCTATTCCTTTGAAATAGATGATAAAGTTATCATGTGGCCTTCTTTTCTCTCTTTCTATTTATATACACATATATATAGAAAAGAGACACACAGACAGGGACAGAGAAAGGCAGAGAGAGAGAGAGAGAGAGAGAGAGAGAGAGAGAGAGAGAGAGAGAGAGAGAGAGAGAGAGAGAGAGATTCAGAGACAGAGACAGAAAGACAGAGAAAGAGATAGAGATAGAAAGACACACAGAGAGAGAGATAGAAGAAGAGAGAGAAGGGAAAAGAGGAGAGAAAGAGAGAGACAGAGACAGAAACAGAGAGAGAAGCCCAGAATTAGAAGTTCTCTAAATTCTAATCCAACTCTAAAATTCTATGAATATAATGCAAAAGTAGTATTGGCTCTATGAATTGATTTTTTTTTATTTTAACATGACTGGAAGTTATTATTTATAGAAAAGAAATAATTTCAAAGCTTAAGATTAGGGAAATGTTATAATGCAGTCTGGAGAGAGATTTTCTAGAAGTGCTTATTGAAACCTTAGTTCTTAATGATGGAGGAAGCTTGTTATGGAAATACCCAGTACCCTTCTCTATACTCTAAAATGGATTTCCTTCAGTGCCCTGCCATATGTAATACTCCACCAAACCACAGGAGACTTTTATGTAAAGGAAGTTAGTCACAGAAATAGCATTTGAACCCACGTCCTTCTCCCTCCAGTAGGAGAATCCATCAGACTACTACAGCCAAATCATTGAAAACTTTTCATCCATTTCCTCCGCTCTTGCCCTTGACCAGAAAGTCCTTCAAAGACCGTCTGGCTGAAGAGGTGTCCGCCGCACGGATGGCAGTGAAAAGGCGGCTTCCGTACTCGCTGCATCTGAGTGGCGTCCTTGATGTTCTTGTCCAGAGCGGAGCTTCAGCTGAGCTCATCAATCCCCGTTCGTGCTCATTAGTCATGTTCATGTGTTGCCCACAATTCTAGCTGAAATCCTCTGCCCATTCTCACCATAATTGGTGTGTGTGTGGGTGAGGCGTTAATTAGGCGCCTGAGTGAGATGACTGTGAGCGTTCCCTTCTGCATTCAGTAATAACTCAAATTCAGATAGAGCTCCGGAGCTTATATTGCATTTTCTCAACACACAGAGACATGTTATTGTTATTGTTTGTCATTCATTCTCAAAGAGGACCATGATATTAGGAAGATATAGTAATGATTTGTAAGTGAATCGATGCAACTTCTCCTTTCCTTGCAACAGACACGTAATTATTCCCATTTCATAGATAAGGAAACTGAGACTTAGCTTGGTTAAGTAAATAGATAACATGACTGCAAGTGGTGGAGTTGATACTTGAAGCCAGATCTTCTAACTCCAAGTCAGTCTTTTTTATTTTTTAAATTATACTACAGTAAAAGAGATCTCAGTGGGCAGGGTTATAAGGCTGGAAAGAAGGAAAAACAATTTATTAAGTGCTTACTATATTCTAGGCATTGTGTCAAGAAACATCCTTTGGAGGTAGGAGCTATTATTTTCCTTATAGATAAGGGGTTCTCTAAAGGATTAGCACTTTATAGAGAAGGAAACTGAGGTAGCTAGAGGTTAAGTGACTGGCTTAAAGGAATGCAGGTGGTAATTACCTGAGGCTAGATTTAAAGTAGGGTCTTCTTGAGACTCAGGACTCTGTCCTCTGTCCCACCTTGTTGCTGAGATCCTAAGAGGAAGATGAAAGATCAGGAAAAGACTCCTACATTTTTACATTGGTGAGGGCAGAAATAGGGATCCTTGTAGTGCAATATGGTAGGACAGTACTCTTGGACCAAGGGTACCCCAAATTGATGAGAAGAACGGGGCAGGAAAAGGTTTATTGTTTGAAGAAGATCTATCTCCATAAATGTTTATTAGGACAGATGGTGTAATGATAGCAGATGATAGAAAGATGAAATCATATAACTCCTGTTTTTCTTGCCTCTTCTCTATCAATGAGAGTCATCTCAAAATTGGAAAGTAACAAATGTGGTTGAGGAGGGGTAGAAGCCCAGGATAGGTGATGAGGCAGAAGAGAGTATTTGTCTGTTTCATTTCTCACAGTCTCAGAATGATAGTTCGTGTCTTGCCCATAAGAAGAATTAAATATGGATTTGCTAAATGAATAGAATTGACAAGTTTGCATATTTGATCCCAGAATCCCCATCTGTAGTCTTTGGAAACTCTGGTTGTAGTGTCATTAGATTGTTAAGATCCTCAAGTTTGGGAATTTCTTTTGCTTCCTTTTGTATGCCCAGTGCCTGGCACACAGTAAGTACTTAATAAATGTTTATTTATTCCAGAAGATCAATTAGCATCTTGTTTTGGGAAAAGGATGGGTTCCAGAAACTATAAAACGAATTTACTACCCATCCTGTGCAAAAATTTTGAATTATTGAAGATCATAGATTTGGACCTAAAATAATATTTAGGAGACATTTAGTCTGACCCTTGCATTTTATGGATGAGAAGGCTGAGTCCCAGAAAGATTAAATTACTTAGTTTAGTAAGCAAGTAATTTAATTGTCCAAGATCATCAATCAATAAGCATTTATTAAGCACCTATTATTTTCCAGGCACTGTACAAAGAACAGTAAGAAGGCCAGTTTGACTCACCCACGGGGAGCAGGAAGGGGAGTAATAAGACTAGAAAATACATGGGGACCAGATTTAATAGACTTAAAATGCCAAAGAGAGGAATTTATATTTGATACCAGAGGCAATAGGAAGCCTTTAGAGTTTATTGAGTTGGGAAGTGATGTGATCAGACATATGCTTGAGGAAAATCATTTTGTGTATAGGATGGATTGGAGAGGGGAAAGACTTGAGGCAGGGAGATTAATTAAAACTTGAGTATAATATTGCAGCTGCAAACTTGTGATCGAAGGAATTGGAGGAGAAATCCAGAAGAGGGGTGAGGTTTTTTTTTTTTTTTTTCAGAAAATGGATTTGTTTGGGATGTGATAAGTTTGAAATAGTCTGTGGAATATCTAATTGGAAATGTTCACTTGATGTTTGTAGGCAGACAAAGGAAGTTCAGGAGAGAGCTGGAAATGTGATATGGGATTCCTCTTTCAGAAATGATGAGAAACATGAGAATTTATGGATTCACCAAGAAAAGAAAGGAGCCAAGGGCCCAGGACAGAGCCATGGGGAACAGCCACACTTAGGAATAAGCCGCAGAAATGGCCATTGTACCCAAATCCTCTGGCTTCAATACTCCTGTATTAGAAATGCATTGTGAAGACTCAATAGTATTTGTCTAAAATTATGTTCTTGGATGTGCCTCTTAACCCCTATCCTGGCCTCAGTTTCCCTTCTGTATAATGACTTACATGGCCTCTAAAGACCTTTTGAGTTCTAAAACTTTGTTTCTATGATCTTTTTGGGTCTCAGTGTCCTTATTTTTAAAATGAGGAGTTTGGAATAGAATTCAAGGATTTTTAAAGTTTTTCTTTTGTATCATGGACTGGTTTCTTTAACAGTCAACTGAATTCAGCCTGTGGAGTCTTTTTTTTTTCCAGAATAATGTTTTAAAATGCATATAATATGTAAGATTACAAATGGAAACTCATTTAAATTATAAAAATATTAAAGAAAAAGTTTTAGACTCCAGGTTAAGAACCCTTAGACAAGATCATAGCCTCTTGAATGCTAAATCAATCCTGTACTTTGGATCCGACATTTAAAAACTATGATGCTTTATCTTACTCATGTAAAGTTGACCTGATTTTTCTTTCATGTCAGTATTACTGGCAAATCAGAAAACGGCTGTAAGACACAGTATATTTTGATTTCAGCAAGACAAAGCATTTGACAAAGTCCATCGTGATGTCCCTGAAGACACAATAGTGAAATGTTTGTTGGATAACAGATAAGGAGACAGGGTTGCTTTGAAACACCGACTGTTGATGACTGAGTCCATTTCTACATGGAAGATCTCTGAGGTCTGTAATGGTGTGTCACAGGGCTCTGGGTGACATTCAGCTCTTGAATTTCATGACTGCTGCCAGGCACAAAGGTGAAATATTTCCCGATCTCTTTTTCCACCCAAGCTTTCCAGTTTTTTGGAGCTCGTGTCTCCATCTCTGCAACCATTATAAGATTCGTATCAAAAGATTTACAAATAGAATTCAATAGAACAAGTAGAACTTAGAACTCAGAAATGTAAAACAAGCTTTAACTTGTGTGTAGCAATGTGAATGTGTGTTTCTATATATGAAACCAGACTCCTTGTTCAATTCAATTCAACAATCATTTTTTAATTGCCTATTTTGTGTCAGGTACTGTGCTTGTGTCTGGAAAGGTAAAGACAAAAACAGAACAACCTTTGCCCCAAAGATCTTATAATCTTCTGGAGATGGGGGGAAGCAATGGTCAATGGTTCAAATTAAAAAACAAGAAAATTAGTGAAAAAGGAGAAAAATTAAGAAAATTGATAGAGGAAGTCAGGCGGTGCAGTGAGTGTAACACTGTACCAAAGTCAGGAAAACCTTGTTCCAATCTGACTTACTAGTTGTGTGAACTTGGACAAATCACTTCAGACTGTTCCCTCTGCTGTAATAAGGGAGAAAAAAATAGCACTTACCCTCCTAGGGCTATCATGAAGATGAAACAAGGTGCTATTTGTCAAGCATTTTGTAAACCTTAAAAGTATTCTATAAAGGGCCACATTATTATTAAACCAATCTGGAAGGTTTAATTATATTTAAAATGAGTTTCAGATGTGTCTTTAATTCAGCAGACTATATATAAAGGGAATTAACTTCAAATGATGAGTTTCTTCTTGTGATTATTGATCTTCTCTAGCCAGACCTCAGAAATTTGTAGAATCATGGAGATCTGCTGTTCAGACTTCTTTGCGTGGCTTCATGCTTCCTATCTCCGGATGTAGATGCCTCTCATGTTTATTATTGAACAGTAAGGGCTCCTTTGTTCTGTGCTGTCAGCAGGGCCTACAGAGCAACTTTTGAGATCAGTGGGAACCTGGGGCCTGGAAGGAAGAAGAGAAATGACTCTTTTTTGGTTTCAAGTGTTCTTGAAATCATGAATTAGTCATTTCTCCCAGGACCCTCACAGCACCTCTTTGTGCTAAATTGAGATTATTCTTCTCATTTTTTGGTAGATAAGGAAGCTGAGGCACTGGAAGTCGGCATTGTCACCTAAGGCCTCAGAGCAAACGTGGTAGAAGTGAGGGTAGGACTCAGAGTTCTGATCTTCTCCAGGCTTTTGTTCAGTGGGCCAGATAGTCCCTGAATCTTTCTCTCCTTTTCGGCACTCACTACTTTTATCTTCAGGTCTCTTGCTTCTGTTGCGTAACTATTTTATTGCTTTTTATTGTAGCCTATGAAACATGGAGAGTTTCTGGAGAATGAAACTTGCTTTGCTTTTTCCCAGTCCATCTTGAAATGTAAATTCTGGTCTCAAGGTCAACTTCCCAGAACTGTGTCTATACATACACACACACACACACACACACACATCTATGAATGGAGAGATGCATGTATATGTAGCCACTTGTACATTCACATAAGTGGGCATCCAACCTCCCTTTCAAGACCTTCCATGACCAGAAACAAATCACCCCAGATGTTTGTGATTTTGTAAAGCTCTTACTGTCAGGGAGTGTTCCTTCTACTGAGCTTAAATCAACTTCTCTGCAATTTCCATTTATTTATTTTACTTTTGATGCTACATTTCTCCCATCTGGAAAAGAAAGGTTTTTTTCTTTCTTCCATATGACAATCCTTCAGATACTCGAGGGCAATTATGATGCTCCCTTCCTTTGATCAGTCTTGTATCATATGGTATCAAGTCTCCTCATCTTCTAGTTACTTCTACTTAACATGGAACCCTGCATATGAGCTGGGGAAGAACTCCAATCTCTGTAGATCATTTCTCTGTTAATGCAATCTAAAATTGGGTAGAGATTATTTGGGCTAACTGACTTGCTCTGTGTCAGAGTCTGTAGGCATCAGAGACTGGCCTTGAACCAACATCTTGAAATGCAGGAATGGGGGATCCCTGTCCTGAGTTGGAGGATTCCTAATGAAGGTTGATCAGAACCAGGTGCCTTACAGATCTAGTGAAAAAAACTTTAACTAAAAATCCAGTCATCTAGCAAGCATTTATTAACCACTTTTTATATGCCAACTTCAGTGCTAAGTTTTGGGAAAAAGGATGAGGGAAGGAAAATATCCTCCAAATCAGATATCAGAGCCATTATGAAGAAGGCGGAATACTAGCTGAGAAACCGAAAAGTTCACAAGGGCAAAATCCAAACAAGGAGGGAATAATGAAATCTGTGCTTTCAGATATCTATGTCTAAGTGCCAAAGTTTAGGCAACACACAAGAGGAAGTAGGCGCCCTTGTTCAAGAAGGCCCAAGTTCAAGACCTCAGAGGGATGACCAAGAAACCCAGGATTGGACCACATGTCTGAATGGCTATATCTCATTCAAAAGAAAGAGGAGAGTCAGAGTGGGTAGCAAATGAGAGAGGATCCTGGAAATGTAAGAGATTCATTTACAAGAGGAAGTCTTGTTCAATCAGCAAACCATAAGTGCCTAGTGTATGCAAGACACACAGTATTGGGGTTACAAGTAGCCAAGATGAAATAAACTTCTCTCTCAAGCAGCTTGCATTTATATGGCAAAATATCACACACACACAATATACATATATATGTATATATTTAAATATGTGTAGAATAAATCCAAATAAAGACAAGATGATTAATGAGGGGAGGAAAGGATGTGTGTGATTTAGTTAAAGGAAATTAATGGAATTAGGAGAATCGTGTAAAGGCAAGAGGAAGCACTATCCCCACCATCGTGACTATCATTCCCTCTCAGACCCTGATGTAAACACCTTATACTCAAGAGCCTTGGGTATAGAAATATCCCCCACACCCTAGACCTGCTTCCAGCTCAATGCTGCAGCTATCATTGAATGGAGAAAAGATAGTGGAGAAGGAACACACTTTCTTCACTGCATCTAGCACCAACTACTAAGCCAGCCACAAACACATAAGCTCCTCTCTCCATCAAGACAACCATTCCTGCTTCTAGCTCACCCTTCACAGACATCATCTGGGGGAGCAATGCCTGTGGAGGGAGGTCCTCCTGTTATCACTGATGGTCCCTCAGAGAGCAGGGCAGCCTTATTGGAGCAGCAAAGTACCCTGAAGAAGAGATGGAAGAAAGCATCTGCCCCGTAGTCAAACCATCATTACGACCTTGACTAATTTGACTTCAGTGACCCTTCTGGAGACTGTGAAGAACCCTGAACCCAAGAGCCTTGGGAATGGCGATATTTCCAGCCCAGGGTCTGCAGCTGTCATACTGGCAAATAGCTGCTGTGGAGATGCAACTCAGCAACTGTTCGAAAAGATGTTTCAGCCCCAGCTCCTGAAGACCCAGAAAGGAAAGCTCTTTCGAGTAAGTCCTTGGAACTGTCAAATGGCTTGAGATCAGAAATTGATATGGATTTTTTTCTGTGTAAAGGCATTAAAGAAAATATACTACCATCTGCTTTGTCACTGCACGCTAAGGGCTATGGGACCTTCCGTCCTACTTGCAGCTGAAACTTTCCATCTGTGTTGTTTCCCGAATTAAAATGTGAGTTCCTTGAGAATAGAGATTGTCTTACTTTTCAATTTGTATTTGCAGTGATTAGTGTAGTGCTTTGTATATACTAAACACTGAACAAATGCTTTTCCATTCATTCATGTATGTAGAAATTGGTTATGTCTTGAAGGAAGAAAGGGATTCTCTGAGGCAGTGTTGAAGAGTGAGTGTATTCCAGGCCTGGGAGACAGTCATTGCAAAGTTACAGAGACAGGAGAAAGCTCAAATTGTATGAGGAATGGACTGAAGACCAGTTTGTTTGAATTGTAAATGATTGGAGTCAAATGCAATGACACTGAATAGATAGATTAAAATCAGTTTATTAGGGGCTTTAAAAGTTAAATATAGAATCTTCTATTGGATATTAGAGGCAATTAAGAGCCATTGAATTTTACTGAGTAGGAGGTAACATGATCTGATCTGCGTTTAAGGAAAATCACATTGAAAGTCATATGAAAGATAAACCAGAGCGGGGAAAGATTTGAGGTAGGGAGACAAATCGGTAGACTATTTTCATAAACTAGGCAAGAGATGATGGGAACCTAAAGTAAAGTGATGAGACTCGGAATAGAAAGAAGAGGTCATATTCAAAAGATGTCCTGGAGCTAGAAAGGGCAAGATGTGGTCACTGATGGGATATATAGGGTACCTGAGATTGAAGAGTTAGGTATGATGCTGAAATCATGGACCCAAGCGACAGAGGGGTGACATCTTCAACAGAAACAGGGAACTTAGAAAGAGGATCAGTTGGTTAAGGGAAAACAGCAAACATGATGGTGAATATTTAATTGAAGATCAATGAAGAAATATATTCTGCTTCTCCATCCCCCTAACAGGAAGGAACTGGTTACTGAGGAAGAATTGATGGGAAGTCCAAGAAGTGACTGCTAAATCCTGCAATGTATGATAAGAAGAGAGAAATATGGGCTTAGTGTGCCATATACCATCGATTTTGGAAAAGTACATTTTGAAGTGTTCAGAGGGAAGATGGGTAGGAAGCATGGACTAAAACACTAAAGGAGAAGGCAGTCAGGAAGGATGAGAAATATTCAAGACTGAAATCTGAGGATAAAGTGAAACAATTTCAACAAAGAGAAAAAACCTGAATTTATTTGAAGAAACAGATCTGTATGTACAGGGAACTCACTGACCAACTTAGATTTTTAAAATAAATGTACAAAAGGTGGAAGCAAGGCCAGGTAACACAAGATGAATATGAGTGTGTCACAACATTGTAAAAATAGTGTCCGCAATGCTAAATGCATACTTCAGTAGGAGCTGAGGAAAATCAAAATGAATCAAAGAAATAATAGGATTTTGGCATTGGGTGGTAGATGGGATTATGGTAACTAACCACAGAGAAAAGCAGAGCTTCATTTTTTCCATCAAGGCAAATGACCTTTATACTGGAAATAATAAAACAAATGTATCTAACAGGCACTCGATACCTAAGATAAGTAAGAAGATAACAAGAGAGCACCCAGCTGCTCTAGATGAATTGAGGTTTTCTAGCCCAGATCAACTCTATCCTTTCTTAACAAAACAACTGATGGATGTGACTGCTGAGCGACCTATTATGACTGAAGGATCATGGGCCATTGTTCGTTAATTGTGAGAAGGTACCACAAGAGTAGAACAGGGCAAAGATGGTACAGATTACAAAAGAAGGAAAGAAGAGAGTTGGAAGACTATAAGCCAATGAGTTTGACTTTGAAAAATGAAAAGATTTTAGAACAGATCGCTCAAGGGAGAGTTAGTGGATGTCTCGAAAAGGAAGCAGTGATTAGAGAGAGCCAAGAATATGAGGTGTCCCAAAAATCTCAGTGCAGTGTTGAACTTTAAAATCTAAATTAGCTTTCATAGCTTAAAATGGCACTAAGACTTTGGGGGACTCCCTACATATCATGCCAGAATAACTTCCTTTTTTTTTTTTCTTGACAGGATTTCTAAGTTAGTAGATGACAGAAAATGCTGCGAATAAAGTTTATTTCGATTTCAGCAAACCTTTGGATAATGTATCTCATGTTTGTCCTTGTGGAGAAGATATAGAGAGATGGATGACAATATAAATAGATGGATTCAGTAGTGCTTGGATGGCCAGATGCAGAGGGGTACTGTCAGTGGTTCAGGGTCAACATGGCAGGAAGACTCCGGTGGATTAGCCCAGAAATCCGTGGTAGGCTCGGGGTTGTTTAACATTTTCATCAGAGAGTTTGTTAAATGAATGCATGGCGGGCTCATCACATCTGCAGATGACATCCAGCTGGGACGGAGAGCTCACACGGAGCTTACGAGTTTGGATCCCTGAAGGATCTTGATGGATTGGAGCGTTGGGCTGAATATAATCAGATGAAATTCAATAGGGATAAATGTAAAGTCTTTGCTAGGGTACAAAAAAATCAGCTTCGCATTTATGAGATGGGGAAGGCATGTCAAGGTTCTGGTTCTGAAAAAGATCTGGTTGTTTTAGTGGACTTGAGGGTGATTCAGTCGTGTGACATGATGACCAAAAGTACCAGCGTGTTCCAGAGGGAAGTGTAGCATCCCTTCCAAGAACAGGTAGGCGATAGTATCTTGGCCATCGCCAGACCTCATTTGGAATACTATGCTTAGTCCTGGGTGCCACTTTTAAGAGCATTAGTAAGGTGGAAAGTGTCCCAAGGAAGGTAAGCAATATGTCTTGTCATATAAGAACATGGATAAGGAAGAAACATGGGTAAACTGGAGAAAACCAGGCTCAGGGTCAAGCATAAGTTGTGCTCAAGCATACAAAGGATTGGCAAAGAGCTTAGACTTACTGTGTTTGACCTCGGCTGGGGGCCGAGGGCTGAAGTTGCAAGGAAGCAAATTGAGGTTTGAAATGAGAAGCAACAGCTGACAATTAGAGCTGTCTAAGGGTGCACGTGGTACTTTGAGAAGCAGAGGGCTTCTCCTTCTCCGAAGTCTCCTACATGGCTCTTAGAAAGTATGGGTTGGATGGTCTGGCCATGAAAGTCTCGTCCAAGTCATGGATTCTATGATTCTGTCCTTCTGATGGCTAGACCAAATCTTTTCACTGTACCAACCTGCCGAACTCAGGCAAATCTCTAAACCCAAGTGGCGGGCCAGTTTCTGATCTGCTTTGGTAGAGAAAGTTACTTTCTTGTAATGAAATGATAGATTCTATTTTTTTTAAATCAAGAATGATACAATCAAATTAGCATGTTTGGGCTACCTTGTTATACCATTAGCTTATACAGACCTTGTACAGATCCCCAATCTTTTTCAGCCTTGCCCTCCCCATGCTATATTTACTTATGTAGGAGTGGATATTAGTCCCCATCACTATGGGCCGTTGAGACCATTTTGAATGTTCACTATCTATAATGTATTATCTACAGTTTTCAGCAAGGGAAGTTGAATGAAGAGGGAATAAATCTCTTATAATTTCCCTCAACTGCTTCCTTTAAATTGCTTAGCATAAAATGTTTAATTTCTATTAATATTTAAAAATTACATTTTGGAAGACCTGTTTTGGAAAATTTCTGCATTGGTCAAAACAAACATTCTTCTCATCCTCTCCTACTTATTCCTCCCCTTTACCGATCCTTTCCCAGACTCAACAAGGCTATAACCAGAAGAATTTATTAGATGAAAATCCCCATCTACTCAAAGAGCAATTCACTCTTGTTTCTCTTAGTCATCATAGATCCATCTACCTGTCCTCTGGATGACTGAGTCTCTTAGAACACTCCTGATTTTGTTTAACCTTTTCTTGAAGAGGACTTTCCCCTTCCTTCGGTCTCTTATTGAACTCTATTTGTATTCTCCTGTTGCTTTTTTGATTAGGACTAATCCTGCTTTATTGACTGTGGAAGAAGTGGGGGCTGAGTTATTCTTTGGCATTCCCCATTCCCTCCCCTCTTTTCTAATACTCGCTTTTAAAGTAAAAACATCAGAGGGGACAGAGTTCACAAAGTCAGACATGAAGAGCCTTTAGTTTAAAAGGCACCAGAAAGTAACAACAACCAATTTCAGATTTTTTTTCTTTTTCTTTTGTACAAGTGTTTATTAGGCCAGATGATGTACTCTGCTCCAAAACATTCATATGGAAAAAAAATTGAAGAATTGTGATTAAAATTGATTTTTTCCCTTTGGGAAGTTGGAATCAAAAATGGTTACCTGCTCATTTATGAAACAGATTTATTCTGTTGACATGGAGGCTTGTTTGAAATGTAATTGAATTTCTGTTACCTAATGGAAAGTGACAGTTAACAGTATTTATTTTCCATTTGTGTCTCAGCAGATAACATAACACAATTTTGATTTGTAGTTAGCTTTGGAATCTGAGATTGCTCTATCTCTGTAATTGAAAAGATGGGAGTGTGATGGCCCAAATACAATCCTTTTTTTTTTTTTTTTGTTTTTACAGAGCAGTAAAGGTAGCATTAATATAGTAAACAGCCTCTCTTCTGTTTTGTTAATGGCTATATTCAGATGTTCTTCTTGCCTTGCTGTCTTTCTTATTAGGTGCTAACACATCTCTTTCTGTGTTGATAATCTTTCCATTTAGAGTGGCATTTTTCTCCCATAACTAATTTCTTTAAATAACCTCTCCCCTCTCTGCTTCCTCCTCTCCCCCACCCTTATGCTGAGAAATAACTTATTCCTTAGAGGGAAAATGAATATTCTTCAGGCAGACTTAAACTGCTGCTTTCCCATTTGACATTTCCTTCATTCTTTGTTTTCAGGAAATGGGATTTGTGGGGAAAGGATGAAGTTTGGTCTGTCTAGATAGTTCATAAAAGGGCTATTTGCTTTCACTTCACCCTTCCCTTCAAGCTCTTGTCTCTTTCCTTAATCCAATTCTCTTCATGGCACTATAATAGATACTTTCCCTCTCCAAAATGCTAAATTCCCAAATACTCTTTCAAACAAGAACTGTGTTTTAGAAGACTTGATTTTTTTTCTGGGAACATGCCCCATGACTTATATATTTTGGGGATCTCTTCACCATGGTTCTTGGTTTCCACACAAATGAGACTTTCCTCCAGAAACTTAGCTTACTTTATTGGCCTAGTTATTTGTGTCCATGGCAGATTTTTGAAGAGGAAGAGTTCATCTATGTTAAATAAATAGTTCACTTTGTCAATAATAAGCCCTGAAAGTATATTCCATTCCAGGTTTTTGGGAGTATTTTCTTACCACCCCCCAGTCTTAATTTGAGATACCTTAATGAACTGAATATATATGCCACATAATAGACCTATATTGGATGCCAGATAGTACTATTTCATGGCAGATTCTGATCATGTCATCCTTTATTTAATAAACTCTAAAGGGCTTCCCATTGCTTTCAGGATCAAATATAAACTCCTCTGTTTGGCTTTTATTGAAAGCCCTTTATAACCAATCCATGTTTACTTCTGCATGCTCCCTTCTGTGTTCTCTTGATCCAATTACACTGGCCTTTTTACTGTTACTTGCACATGGTAGTCCATACCAACACTGCATTTCCATTGGCTGTCCCCCATTCCCAGAACGCTCTTCCTCCTTGTTCCACCTTTTGGCTTCGTTTAAGTCCCAGCTCAGCTATTTCCTTGTCTAAGAGGCCATTCCCACTTCTCCTAGTTCCTTCCTTCTGAGATTGCCTCAGTTTACCCTCTTTTTTTCTTTAATGTATGTATCGTTTGTTTTCTTCCCGATTTGAATGTGAGTTCCATGATGACCGTGAGCGTTTTTGCTCTGTATCCCTAATGTTTAGCACTAAGCATCTAGTAATAAAAGCTCATTGGCGATCGGTGACTGACTGGCCACTTAAGGATTCTGCTGAGAGGCCGACAACCGGTGTGACCATGGGAAATTCACCCAATTCGCCTGCTGTAAAATGGAAAATCATGAGGCTGAATGGTGTATAAAGCACTCTGGGCTGGTCAGATGAGAGATCTTCCATGTAGAGAAAGCATTTGGATTCAGGTCCAGTCAGCTCCTTTGCCTTGTGGCTGTCTCCATTGATCAAACACACTGTCATAGAGCTCCAGTTTGAGACAGGTAGGCAAGATCACCAACTGGGCAGGGTCAAAGACGAGGTCTGACTGATATTGGCCATTCATAATAATAACCTGCTAGGGGAGAGCAGACATCTCAGCTCTTACTAATTTAAAACTCGCCCATCAGTCTTTGTGTGCCGTGGCAGGCCTCTTCTTGAAATACAACATCGGAGAAAGGACATTACTCAGAACACATTTTTTCTTACTGTAAACAGTTATGCACTCTTGAAATCAAACCTTTTATATGACACCAGATATCATAACCATTAATTATTATTCTATCATCAGACGCTCTCCTTGTTCATGCTGAAAAAATGAACCAAGAAGGAAGATGGATTTTTATGAGTTGGCTTGAATCTAGAGTGGCTAAGGGGACATATGAGACCAGAGAGTGCCAGGAGTGAGTGCAGCAACTTGAAAAGAGGAAAAAAAAACCCCACACATACATAAAACAGGAGGTGCTGCTACCCAGTGCCAGGATGTCATTTTTACAAAGTGAATGTTCAGCTCAGTGAACAGCATGCCAGAAACACAGATTTTGGGAAATCTGTGTGAGTCAGTGGTTCAAACACTAGTTAGAAAAATGATTTTCTTGTCAAAAAACAACAACAAAAAACTTTCCCCGGATGTGTCTATTGGATTTTGTGTTCCTCGTTAAGTATTGACCCTAAAAGAGCCCTCTTGGAAGGGTCCATCAAGAGATGGGTTATTTCCAGCTCTGTCCCTGATTCACCCTTTTTCTCTCAGTGGACTATGAACAACTGAGGCCTGGAGGCATTCTAGTTTCTCGGTCAATTTTTAGCCATCTTGTTTGTAGCTTGCTAAGAATTTTAAGAAGAAAATGTTTTAATCTCCATCCTCCGCTTCCTCCTCCTCCTCATCACTGTTATTAATCACTTGAATTAAATTCTCAATCAAATGAACCACACAAACATGAGAACAATATAGTAAAATTTTAAATTACAAAGAATGAAATGTTTACATTAAAATGAAAAATAGTTTAAAAATTCATTGATTAGGATTTAGCTAAATCCATTTTTTTCATATGGATATAATGGAATATTATGTATGGTTATAGGAAGCAAAAATATAGAAAGACTTTTAAAAACTGAGGCAGAGTAGAGTGAGCAGAATGAAGAAAATTCATAATGATTATAGAAATGTAAATGAAAAGAACAAAGCAAAGCTGAAGATAGTATAATTATAATAGCTAATTTCAGCCCCAAACAAAGGATGTGGGAATGTATCTTCCTTCTTCCTTTGGATGATGGGGATGATGATGATGATGATAGCAGGCATTTATATAGCCCTTACTCTGTGTTAGACCCTGTACTAAAGCACTTTACAATTATCTCACTTGATCCTTACCTCAACTTCAGGAACTTCTATAATTCTCATTTTTCAGTTGAGGAAACTGAGGCAGACAGAGGTTTATTGACTTCCTGGGAGATAAGCAGCCAACCAGTGTCTGAAGATAGATTTGAACTTGAGTTTTCCTGACTCAAGAACCAGCACTTAATCTACCAAGCCATCTAACTGCCTGAATAATAGATGCTGAAGGTTGCATTTGCTGTTAGATATAATCAATGAGTTAGATGGTTTAACAACCATTTTTTTTTTTCATGATTACAGTGAAAGGTTCATTTGAGGAGAGGAGAGTGAATCTTAGAATGATATGAAGCAACGAACGAGATCAATAAAACTTGAAAATAAGCCATATTATGCAGAATGCCATGCATAGACATGCCTACAAGCATATGCCATTGAAGGATCACTTGAAGGAGCTGGAATTGTTTAGGCTGGAGAAGAAAATGATTAGGAAGCACATGATAATGTTCTTCATGTGTCTGAAAGTCTGTTCCATAGAAAATGATTCTATTTGTTTTCCTTGGCTCTCAAAAATAGAACTAGGAATGAGAGGTGAAGTTGCAAAGCAGCGAGTTTGGGATTTATGTAAGGAACAGCTTAACATGAATTAGAGCTATCCAAAAGCAGAACGAGTTGCTCTTCATTGGAGATCATCAAGGACTAGCCAGGAAGGTGACTAAGTGCTGGATATATTTAGAGAGAATGATAGTCAAAAAATCAGATTATTTGTGAAGTTCTTTCCAATTCAAATTGTATGAATAATAATATAGATTTTAAAAAATTTCCATCCATGCAATTATTACACAGTACTTTTATTTTATTTTTTTACTGAAAAGGGTGTTTTGTGTGATAGAACCTTGCTGTAGCTTAACTATGAAAGGAGTAAAAAGGGCCTTTAATGAAAGATCAGTTGGTACCATGATGAGCCATTAGTTAACAGGACTCTAAGTATTGTATTACTGAGACTCGGGTTATTAATAATATGGTCTGTATTTTGTATTTCCCTAGAACTTTTCCTTTACTCTGGGATGCTCCTGACTCTGTCTGTCTGTCTGTCTGTCTCTCTCTCTCTCTCCACACACACACACACACACACACACACGTGTGTGTGTGTGTGTGTGTGTGTGTGTGTGTGTGTGTAAAACTATATATACTGACTAGATGCTAATAGTATTAGACTTGGAGTCATTTTCTAGGCATGACTCTGGGAATAATAATGGCACCTAGCTCCTAGGATTGCTGTGAGGATCAAATGAGATAATTTATAAAGTGCTTTCTTATTCTACACTGAAAATATCTGAATTTTTAGGATTTCTGGCTATGAGTTTTAGAAATGCATCCAGGAACTTTTATTTTCTTTGGTAGAATATGGTAGAGTCTTGGTAGAGTTGTTTTGATAGAGTTTTTATGATTGACCAAGAGTATATATTCTTTTCTATAGTCTCCCTTGTACCCTCGTCAAAGATTCCCAAGTACTTTCAAAAACCCTCTATCTTCATTTTGTTTTCTAATCACTAAACAATTTATTTCCATTGTCACATAAATTTTGTGGTTGAGTCATTTCAATAGTGTCTGACCTTCCATGACTTTATTTGGAATTTTCTTGGAAAAGATAATGGAGTGGTCTGCCATTTCCTTCTTTAGGTTATTTTACAAGTGAGGAAATTGAGGCAAACAGGATCAAATGACTTGCCTAAGGTCACATAACTAGTAAGTATCTGTGAATTTGAACTCAGGTTCTCCTGACTCTAGGGCTGGCACTCTATGCATTGTGCCATCTGGCTGCCTCTGTAGTATGACTACTTCAGAATAAAAGACAGCCCTGGACTATTAGCCCTGAAGCTCAGAAGGCCTGCTTTTTATTCTTGCCTCCAATTCATATTGTCTGTGTGATGCTGAACAAGTCACTTAACCTTCCACAATGTTTTATACTCATGATTATAAATTGCAATGAAGTTGCCGACCTGCCTTGTAGACTAACTTCCCTCATCTGGAAGTTCCCTCTAAAAATGAACTCAGAGGCTCAGTTCCCTGTCCCCATTTAAGGAGTAATATTTACTTTCAAGCCTTTTAGGAGTAAGATATTGCTGATTTTTTCTTTCAATGGAAACAATGACATAAATAATGTTTAATATCAGGAAATTCTACTCATCAAGTGGAGTCTGATCTGCCTACCATAGTTCTCGGTCCTATCATGCGAGAAAGTCCCTGATTAAATTTTAAACCAGGCTCTTCTAGAGGTTGTATCATAAAGACCATATAATTTTCACCACAGCTGTTCTTTTTGTCCAATCTGTGTGTTTGGCTATGGCTTTTGGCAGAGTTTAATATCTGCTTCTGTATAGAATATTTTAGCCTTTTCTTGGTTATAAAAACTCAAATATACATAGTACTTGTATACCAAGTACTGAGCTAGATCTAGAGATGGGGAAAAGAGTTAGTTATTGGTTATAAGTCTTCCACTGTTGTTGGTTCATTCATTTGTTAAACACCTCAAGAGGGTCCATATCCCACCCGTGTCATCTACATGTCATTTTCTCAAACAGAGATTTTGTCCCTTCTCTTAAAGTTGAAAAGACTAAATATATCATGACAGAAACAAAAGTGAGTCAGACAGATGCCCAGAAACAAGGCCTTTTGGATACCACATTGTGGAATTGGATCTGGGGAGTATGTGCAATAAAGGGTGATCAAGAATGACTGACAACTCAGTCTGTTTTACCTTTCATTTCTCTAGGTTATAGATTATTGCAGACATTGGGTTTAGAGGAGCTAAGAGATTGAGTTTGATTTTTTTTTAAGAAAAGGGATGATTTTTAATAGAAAGATGAAGGTTCATTATACTCTCCATTTTTTTTTTTCAAAGACAGAATCAAATCTATCTTTTGCATTGATCTTTAGCTATGAGGTTGGGAGTTATTCTTTCCATGGATATCATGAAGTCAAGTTGTTCTTCCTTTTTTTTTTTTAATGCTAAGGCAATTGGGACTAAGTGACTTGCCTTGGGTCACACAGCTAGGAGGTGTTAAGTGTCTAAGACCAGATTTAAACTCAGGTCCTCCTGACTTCAGGGCTGGTGCTCTGCATTACCTAGCTGCCTCTCTTCCTTAGTTTTTTTAAGAGCATCAGTATTATTATAGGATGATGTCCTGACCTGTGCATTAATTGGACTTAAGTGAGGCAGCCTAACTGATCTTTCCTTGATCTTATGTTAGTGACTCAAGTCCTTAACATGTATCATTCATTATCTTATAGACAAAAAGAATATGTGTAGGAGAGTATCTCCCATTGATTGGCTTATGAATAAAAAGACCAACAAAGTCTTTATCTACCTGATATCTCCAGGACTTTGTTTTCCCCCCCAAGTTAACTAAAAGATACCAAAGTTGTACAGAGTGAGAAAAATCCAGACATATTGATAATGTGCACAGGTATATTTTAATAATCTCTCTTGTGGAGTGATTTTTCTGGTATTCAGTTTGTAATATGGGTATCAAATAGAGTGCTATTGTTAACTATTTCACCCCATCTTGTTTATCGTCTCTCAAACAGGACTGTAAGTTTCTTTGTGAGTTGTTATGATATCATGTTCATCATGAGCATGATATCCAAATTTGGACTTTACTTTTTCGCCTGCACCTATTTGAGCAATAAAATTAATTAAAAATTAAAATCCTTCAATTAAAAATAATATAAAAGGATTGTAACCAGTGTGCTCCAAGATAATATTGTTAGTAGTTTTCTGGGTGAGATTTGAATTAAAAAGAAACAAATAAATAAAAACCCTTCTCAAACCATAGACACTAATATGTCCATGATTCTGAGCAATGGTCATAGGCCAGATGTACAACCATGGTGAAATGGAGGACAGGTCTCTAATTACTCAGTTAATTTGAGCAAATAACCATGCTTTATCTAATTAACTCAGGTACAAAGTGATTAGCCTTATGAGGTGGCTGTAAGGGTAAAATAAGCATCTCTTATCCTTAAGACCAATGCCCTGGCACCAGTGTGTATCATTGATCATTCCAATTGTTCGTAGGATTGTCGATTTAGTCTGCTAAGGAGCTGAGGGTAGGAAGGTGGTGCAATGCTGGGCTTCAAGTCAAGAAGGCCCAGCTTCCTGAGTTCAAATCTGGCTTCAGACACTTATCAGTTGCATGACTCTGTAAGTCACTTAACCCTGTTTGCCTCAGTTCCTAATGTATAAAATGAGCTGGGGAATGCAATGGCAAACTATTTCAGTATATTTGCCAAGAAAAAGCCCAAATGGGGTCATAAAAATTGGACATAAGGGACCATCTCGTCCGGCCTTTCATCTTCCAGGTGGGGAAACTGATGTCATGAATGGGAGAAGGGACTTCCTTAGGTAGGAAGTCAAACTTATATGAGGAAGAAAAAGTGAGAAAAGAATGCATACTAAAAAGGAGCAAATATCTGCTCTTTCTCCTTTGGATTTTAGCTTTAAGAAACAGCACGAGGTAGTGGCAAGGGCACTGGATTTTGGATTTTGAGTCTGAAGACCTGGGTTGAATACTCACTCTTCTAATTGCTGCATTTGTCACCTTGCTCTAGCAGTCTGGGTTTCGATCCAAGTCGTCTCTCCAGGATTTTAATAAAGAAACTGATTTTAAGATTAAGAAAGGGCACAAAATAGGGCTTTCCTCTTTATTCTCTTTACCATGAAGATTTTGAAGTAGTTAGGGTACCAAGACCAGAGATAATGACTGTGACTGGAAGGGGAATGACAGGGGCAACTAGCTGAATTGGGAGTGAGATAGGAGATCATGTTCCAGCTAAAGGGCTAAAGCAATCCTGTCCCATCTTACAACTTCAGTTTCCTCACCCTTAAAAGAAGGATAACGAACTAGACCATCACTAGGTCACCTTTCAACTCTAAATTGTATTGATCAGATGATTTTCAAAGTCTGTCCTTTCCATTTTTCAAATTCTAGGTGAGCACCAAGGGGTTTTGTGTGTCCTTGAGAAGTTCTGTGTCTGGAGGCATATTGGGACATTGAGGTGAAATCCTGGAGTTCTGTGTTTGGCTCTAAACTGATGAAAAAAGCTTTTAATGAAAATGCTCTTTGGATGAGAAGAGGTTAAAAGTGAGAGGGCTCACATGCAGACCTTTACCAGTGGGGACAGTGTATTTATGTCCCGGGACTATCATTACATGAGACATGGCACCTTGCCTGGACAGGGTGAGAATTGAGGGATCTTTGCAGTTGGGATGAGGAAGGGACAAGACACAACTATTGTTGGGTAAGGAGGGTATTTTCCTAGTTCATCCCTATACTCTATGGGACTATATAATCTGCATCTGGAATTCCCTCCTTCTTCTCTACTTCCTGGTTTCCATGGCTCCTTCAAGTACCAGCTAAAACCCTACGTCCCATAGGAAGTCTATCCCACTATCACTTATTTTCCCAGTGCTGGTTATTTCTTATGTATTCTGCATATTATTTGTATATATCTTGTTTGCCTGTTGTCTCCTCCATTTGACAGTGAGTTCCTCTAAGATGAGAACAGTCATTTAGCTTTCTTTGTAAGTTAGGAGAGTATCTGGTATATAGTAGGTGCCTAATAAGTGCTTATCAATTGGCTGGCAATATGTAATGATATCATCTTACTAAGAATTGGCTTTCAATTCACAGATGAGAGATGCTTTAGTAAACCCTCGAAAATAAAAGGATTTATAACTAAAAGTTGCACTACTTGCTTAGAAAATCATTATCTCTCTATCCTCATTTATAAAATGAGAGGGTTTTACTGGATATCCTCTGATGCCCCTTTCTGCTCAGAACTTATGATCTTATGCTCTACATCCTGGCTCTATGAACCCAGCCTCTCAGTACCAAGCAACTCATTAAGTCTCTAAGTTGCTGATCTCTACTGGCAGAGGGCATCTCTTCACTGAGCGGGGTTGGAGAATGAGACAAGTCCCTGGAGGGGTGGAGGGCTCCCTACACAGGGAAACAGCAAGTCTTCCAGATCAATAAATAGGAAAGGTAGGTTTTAATTCTGCCTAGGTTTCTGTGATTTTTAAAACTGAGTCATTTCAGGGCATGTTCAATTCTTTGTGAATCTGCTTGGTGTTTTCTTGGCAAAGACACTAGAGTGCCTCAGTTTCCTCATCTGTAAAATGGAAATAATGACAACACCTACCTTGCAGAGTTATTGAGAGGATCAAACACGGTAATATTTATAAAGTGCTTGGCATAGTGCCTGACACATAAGAAACTGTTACATAGATTTTAATCTATTATTGTTATTGTTGTTGCATGTGGAATACTGCATTCACTACCTCTGGGAGTGATTATTAGCAAGACACTTAGGCAGCTCCAAATTGTAGGTGGAAAGTTTCCACCCTGAAAGTTTCCAGCAGCAGTGAAATCAGAGATTCAGATGCCTTCCTGGCCTTCCTTCCCCCATTTGCAAACACTGTCAGATGGATATATGTCCATGTGTGTACACACACACCTTCGCGTCTGTTTGTATCTCCCTCTGTCTCTCATTGTCTCTCGGTCTCCATGTCTGTCTGTCTGTCTCCTCTCCTCCTTTCCTAATGTAATGAACTGATGTCAAAATGAAGACAGATGGTCAATTATAGAGTAAACTTGTGATGAATCTGTCTCGAGGCCTAGAGATAAGGTTAAAGAACAGTCTACGGACATAAATGTTAATACGAGAATTGAGAAGTGCTCCCTTAATTATTTCTTTAAGAATATGGCATAGGTGAATTGTACCTGCACCCAGCTGTTGTTGCCCTATTTATTTGGCTGCGTTTGCTGAATATCTGGCTCCCAGGGGCTGTGGCCCGAGACTATCTCTGATGCTTTTCCCACATTCTCTAATAACATTCTGTTTTACCTTAATTTTGTGTTCATCTATTTTAATCTTTCTCATCAGATGAGCAGCATCAAGTCATCCTATTTATATATAATCTATTTATAAGCACTGAAAAGGAGAGGGTATATTTGGCAGGAAAAACAACTGTTTAGTGACTGGCCAACGTCAAGAGAGAGTATTGTCAGATAAACATCGAAGCCTTGTGATGTAGGGACGTAGATGATTAACTGAGCTTTCTTACTACATCCTTCCTCCTCTTCTTCTCTCTCTCTTTTTTTTGTAAAGTAAAATTAAATCCTCTTTAAGGGATGGAAAGAGGTTTGATGATATGTTTATAGGCTCTTTCTTTAGGTTTCCTTAGTGCCTTTTATCTCCAAATCTCAAGGCACTGACTAAACAGCTTTGCATTAATTAGCAAGGCAGCTGGGTCTAAAGCAGAGATTGATGTCACTGATTGACCAGGTCACTGGCCCATGAAACTGCCTTCTCAAAAGTCTTCCCTGGAGCTTGTCAGCACTCTGGAGAGCTCAGCCTCTGCTTATGTGAATTCGTCTGCTTCCTGGACCAAACTGGCACCCTCAAAGTTAGAATCATACTAGCCTGCAGGGGTGAGTCGATTCAGAAGTCAATCATAATATCTGGTTCTCCTTCCAGCAATATCATAGAATCTTTATGGGATCTCGTGAAAAGTATAGAATTCAAAAAGTAAATTAAAATTCAACACACATTTGTCTGGGACCTATTATGAAGAAAGAGTGCGTATGTGATACAAAGAGAAACAAATAAATACAAAGAACTTGCCATTCTGTCCAAGTTGCTTGTAGTACTGTAGGTGAAATAACATATAGAATGGAACATGTGAAAATGTACTGTTTTCCTCACATTCATCATGACATGAGCAGCATGGTCCGGGGAAAAGAGCACTCTTTAGAGTCAGAGGACCTTGAGTTCAAATTCTCCTTATGGGACCTTGGACAAAATAATTAAATCTTTTTCAGCCTCAGTTTCCTCATCTAGAAAATAAAAATTGGGATGACATGATCTTTTATGTTACCTTGAACTCTAAATCTATGGTTCTATGATACTCTTATCAGTCTTTTTTTTTTAATAGATGAAGGAACTGAGACTCAGAGAGGCCAGGCCCCACTAATTGAGTTCACATGATTAGGAAATGGTTGAGCTGGTACCGAGATTCAGGTCTTCTGACTCTCGACTCCTGCTTTCTGTCGTATGCAGTAGGAACAAAGTATTCTGAGATTCTCTTGCAGTCTGATTTCTCTATTTTTAACAGGCTGACAAGATTTCAGCTAGATAATGTTTTATAGTGATTTGGGATCCTTACCAGAAAAGAACTATAGGCATTTTCAAAGGATTTTGATTTATTTCTTAACAGTGAAGCTCAGGCAAAGGGGGTTAAAAGTCTCTTTCTGCTTGCTCCTCTGCAATAACAGATCTGGTTTATGTTTATTCCTACATATTCCCAAATTTGCAACCTCAACTATGCTTTTGAATTGCTTCCTATTTATTTTAGGAGGAGAATTTCTAACATTAGAAATAGGTTATATTTATTCACAGAGAGAAACTTTTGAAGGAAGCACATAAATTCAGCCTCCCGGGGAAAAGCTGTGGGATGCATTTTATGGGGATAAACCTATTGATTACTTGTGTATTAGTAGGCATTAAAGGATCATGAAACAGTAGCCATTCATTCATTCAATCAGTCAGGCAATGGGAATTTATGAAGTGCCTACTATGTGCCAAGTGCTTCTCTAGATGATAACGGAATATAAAAAAGGAGAAAATAGTCTCTTGAGCCTTGAGGAATTTACGAATAAGTTAGGAAGAGAAAATGTATGTACATTCATTGAATCATTTAACACATTCATCGAGCACCACTTACATGCGACACTGTGCAATAGGATATAGTTGGTACAAAAATGAGGGATAACATCTCTCAAAGATGACTGGAGAATTGCCATGTGCGTACTTTTCTGAGCTGGGATCCCATCAGTGTAGGTACTTAGCACACCAGTGCCTGGCACATAGTAAGCATTTAATAAATGCTTGTTGACTTGTTCGTTGGTAGGATTCTTAATTCAAATGCACCTTCTCATTCTATATAATCATTATTCATGTCCTCCCACAAATCCTCCATAGAATATCTACCCAACTCACTACACTCACTGCACTCCAGTTCTTTTAATATTTCATGGATATCAGAATAGCACTTGTGTTATACATCTGTTATCTCTCACTTATCCTTGCCACATGAGCTATCCTACATGTGCTTCATGATTTATCTTCAGAGGTCTGCAAGTCATTTTTGATAATAAATTCTAGGGTTCTCTATGGAGTTTTCCATATTGTCCATTTTTGTTTCTCATAGAATCAGAGGCTAGAGCTCTGGATTCAAAATCAAGGAAAATCTGAGTTCAAATCCAGTCCCAGACATTTACTAGCAATGTAACTCTGGACAATCCATTTAACTGTTATCTGTTGCAGTTTTCCCAAGTGAAAAATAGGGATGATAATAGCACCTCCCTTCCAAAGTTAGTGTGAAGATTAAATGAGATATTTATAAAGGGCTTAGTACAGTCCCTGCAACTTATGAAATTGTTGAATAAATGTTCATTTCCTTCTTTTTTTCCTTCCCATTGTGCAAATGATATTCTCTGCTGAGATGGGTAATTGGGTAAAAGAAAGAACAGTAGGTTTTGATTTATAAAGATCTCAGTTCTGCCATATTTATAATCTCTGTGACTTTGGCTGATTTATTTAATCTCTTTATGCCTCAAGTCAATCAGTTGAGCAACAAGTACAAGCATTTGCTTTAGAACTTACACCCTACTAGGTTCTAGGGATACACAAAAGTGTGGTAGTATTTTCCCTCAAGGAACTTACTTTCTAAAAAGGGGAACAATACACACACAGAGAGAACTGTTAACTAAGGAACAAAATTATAGGATCCATTCATAAGGCATATAGATGACCAAAACAGAGTAGATTATCACTCCCTTTAAGAAAATATATTTTTCCAAATTGCATGTAATTTTTAAAAACATTTCTTTTTTTTAATTTTGAGTTCCAAATTTTATCCTTCCTTCTCTCTTTTCCCTTCTTCTTCCCTGAGATGGTAAGCAATTCAATATAGGTTATACACGTGCAATTGTGCAAAACATTTCCATATTAGTCATTAGCGCAAGAAAACACAGATCTAAAAAACAAATTAAAAATAAAGTGAAAAATAGAATGCTGCAGTCTGCATTCAGGTTCCAAACAGGTGGACAGCATTTTTCATGAGTCTTTTGAAATTATCTTGAATCACTGTATTGCTGAAAAGATTTAAGTCTATAATAGTTGATTATTGCATAATGTTGCTATTATTGTGCACAACATTTTCCTGCTTCTGCTCACTTCACTCAGCATCAGTTCATGTAAGTCTTTCCAGGTTTTTCTGAAATCTGCCTGCTTATCATTTCTTATAGCACAATAATATTCCTATATGCTATACCACAACCTGTTCAGCCATTCCCCAATGGATAGATCTCTTCTAAATTTCCAATTCTTTGTCACCACAAAAAGAGATGTTATACACATTTTTGTACAAGAAAAAGATCTCTACCCTTTTATTTTATTTTGTATTTTTAAAATTTTATTAAAAATTTTTTTTGGTCTTTACCCTTTAAAAAAATCTCTTTGGGATATAGACCTAGTAATGGTGTTGCTGAGTCAAAGGGTATGCACAGTTTCATGACTTTTGGGCATACTTCCAAATTACTTTCCAAAGTAGTTCACTGGATCAGTTCACAACTCTACCAACAGTTAGTGTCCCAATTTTCCCATACCCTGTCCAATATTTGTCATTTTCTTTTTCTGTCATATTAGCCTAATTAGTTGTGAGGTGATACCTCAGAATTGTTTTAATTTGCATTTCTCTAATGAATAATCATATAGACCACCTTTTCATATGACTACGGATAGCTTTAATTTCTTTATCTGAAAATTGTCTGTTCATATCTGTTGACCATTTATCAATGGGAGAATGACTTGCAGTCACTCCCTTTTTTTTTTTTTTTGCCAGGAACAGTAGATTTGCTTATTATTCTCAGAGTAAGAGCCCCTTTCCTCTTCCATAAAATGAAAGGCTTGGACTTCCTGACCTCTAAGGTCCTTCCTGTCTCTAAATCTATAAACCTATGCTTCTCTGCCATTTAGCATCACTGAGAGAATATCAATGTTCTGAAAAGACTGGCAATGAGCAGCTTGGGATCATCGAAGGCAATTAATAATTCCCTGATCTGGGGATGAGCATGATCAGGACGGTGCTTTGGGGAGATTTATCTGACTGCAATGGGTAGAACGGAATGGAGAGTAGAAAGTGGCTAGGAGGCTATTTTGATAATGTACAAATACACTGAATACTGAATAGTTTTCTCTTTCCTTTTCCTTTCCCCTTTGAATGACTTGGGGAAAATAAAATATCCGTACTACGGCTTGTACAATGTTAAATGGGAGAAACAGAAGAAGCGAGTGCAGAGAAAGGGCCTGTAGAGTAAAGTGTTGGCGTCAAGCAAGGAGACAGAAGATCTCTGGAGTGTTTTTTCCTCTCATCTTGAATGAGGTAGATAGCGCAGGACGCTGAGATTTATCCTTACCTTGTCTGAGAAGCCGGCCACATGACTAGAACGGTTACAGAATAGAGAACACTAGGATACAAATATCCCTTTGTCCCATTCCTCTCATTTCCTACCCTTGCCTGGAAGGGAGCAGAGGCCTACAGCAGGGTCTTCTCAGAAGGGAGCCATATCTAGAGTTATAAATTATTGTTGGGCTTTATACACCTCTCTGGCACACTGGTTGCACATTCAATGGATTCTGTTATTTTTCTCCTTTAATAAAATTTTTTCTCCTTCTGTGAACTTGAAAATGGGGAGTCGGCTTCAGTATAATGATGGGGGCCCAGGGATATATTTTCTCTAGTTTCAGGAGTGGAGAAATAAGCCAAGAGAGTGAGAAAATCCCCCATAGCGAACCCAAGTCCTATGTATCGTGAGTTTGCTTTTCCTGCAAGAGTTACATAATAAAAGTACAAAGGACCCGAACCAGAATGGTGTCTCTGTGACCAAAGAGGGGATGGACGTGAGAAATATTTCAGGATTCATAAGCCTTGCTGACTAACTGGATATAGGAGAGAGAGAGTGGGAGGATTCCAAGATGACTCAGAATTTTCTAGTCATCTTGGATGAATAGGAGAGCGATAAAGAGAAGAAAAGGGAGTCAGGAGGAGGATCAGGTTTGGGGGAAAGAAGATGAGTCAAGTTTTCAAGATACTGAAAGTTATTTTAGAAGAAAGGGGAGCTAAGTATGGGCTGGATTCACTCGAGGGTGTCTTCGTGGAAGAGGTCAACATTGAAGGATTTGTAAGTTTTGACTTAGTGAAATGGAGGAAAACAGAGTTACAGGGGAGGCAATCACTGAGTAGAGAGAAAGATTCAGGGAAGATGTGCTGGATCAGCCATCCTTTCTTCAAGAGAGAGATGACTTAGGAACGTGGGAGACTTCTTCCCTTCCCTTCTCATTTCCTCCTTGCTCTCATTCTGCCAGACTGTTCTCCTCTAGTTACTGACTTAACCGACTCTTTGTCTGCTCTTTGGTGTTTTAGTCCTCATCATTCCCTTGCCTCCAGGTACCCAAACTCAACTTCTTTGAATTCTTTTCCAGTTTTCTCCTCAGTCTCCTGGCCCAGCTTCCAAGCATTGCAAGCCAAGTATTTGCATGGCATACATCCATTTCCAGTTTCCAGGTCATCCAAGGAGGAAAGCACGAAGCTGGCAGGAACTTTCAGATCATACTTTGTTAAGACGTACTCGAGAAAGGAGATAAATAATTAAGTTACATCCTGTTGGTAAAAGGATTTGTCCACCAAGCTAAGGAGTTTGATCTACTAATCAAAAAGAGAGCCACTGGATGTTTTAAAACAGGGAAATGACTTGACTAACCATCACAGGTTATCTGTGACAGGCTGGGATTTTCAGCTCCCACTTTACAGTTGCAAGTCACTTAACATCCCCTAGCCTCAGTATCCTTTTCTGGAAAACAGGCCAGCTAATACCCATAAAATCTATTGTAGAACTTTGTTGTGAGAGTCAAATGTGGTAAATTATATTAAGTGCCTTACAAACTTTAAAGCCCTATGTGAATGCTGGGTTTTATTGTTTAAGGTTTAAAAATTCTGTCAAAAATGGAAGGGAAAATCTTAGAGTATTTATTTATTGAGGATTTTAAAAAAATAGATTTTCTTTTAGCCTATTGGTTCATGTTCCATCCCCGCATAAATATTAACGAGATTATAAGAAAATTTTGGTTTTCACCTAGTGCTGGTCTCCCCCATGTTCTTTCCTGACAACCTTATTAGTGTGAAATGCTATTCATCATTACAATGTCATAAAACATATTTTGTTATTTCTCCTCAAGGTTTATTTCTACAATTCTGAAACATATTTGTGTTTCAAATCATTCTTATTGTGAACCTTTCATCTTGAACTTGAGTTATTCCTGTAACTGCTGCCCCATAGTTGATAATTGGTTTTTGATGTGCCTATTAGAGACTTTATAATCTCCTGAAAGGGCTGGGCAAGGTAAGGGTTAGGCCTGTAAAAATAACCTTTGCTTTGGAATTAAAAAAAAAAAATCCACCCCTGACCTTTCCCTGGGAGCTTTTGGGTGGTTTTAGGCCAAATATCGGCTGCAACTCCAGTTAGGTCAAGTGCAGCCATTTTCTGAGACTCTGTGGCATCGAATAAAACCTTTTCAAATTCTCTTGGAATAATGTGATCATTTCTTCTTTGAAGTGAAAAGCTGCCCTGAGCACCATTCTGCTCTAGCTTCTGGTTGTTGTTCTGGCTCTTAGTGAAAATGCTTGGTGACTTTTTTGTTAAAAAAAAAAAAAAAGAAAATCTATGTCTTGCTTCTGTCCGGGAGCTGAGGCATTTGGGGGTGCTGTTTCTGGAGTGATCTGGGTTGTTACATCATCCGACTGTCTGGAAGCACAGGTGATCCATCCCTGTCATCTGGAAGGCTGCCATGGCATATTCTGCCCACTCCAGGGTGGACCCCATGCTACTTTTCCTCTAAGCTGCCCTGGTATCAGTGTTTTGGATAAAAGGCTGTATCTCCTTTCTTATCTATTTGGAACTGCCCTAGCAAGGAGAGAATATTCTGTCATATCAGTACAAATCCTGCTTGAGGGCAGATACAGCCAGGTAATGATTTATTTTTATTTTTTGATACAGAGCTTGAGGATGAAGGCGCAGGGAGGTAAAAGAGCTATCCCCAAGGTGGGATGAAAAGGGTAATTATTCCAGGTCTGAGACTTTGGTAGATCTCATGCTGTTGGCACTGGGCAGTGACCCAAGGAGGTAGCCAGTAGGAGAGAAGGATGTGTCTCCATTAGCTGACCCAAGGCTCATACCTGTGCAGATGGACAGTCAGCTCATCTGCTGTCATCAAGGCAAATTGCTTTTTCCTTTATAACCCTCCTCCCCTAACCAGCCTTGCCAAAATGTACACTGTCCATTTGTGTCTTTTTTTTTTCCCTTTAAGGATTCCTTTGTCATAGAGCTTTCTAATATTGAATAGATTAAGCTGCATTGTGAAGTAGTGAGCTCCCCGGTACTAGACGTGTGCAAGCACAGATGGGATATTATAGAGAAGTTTTCTACATTGCTTAGATATTATAACTAGGAGACCTTTTGAAGGTTCCTTTCAACTCTACGATTTATTTTAACTTTAGTTCATCAAAATGTTTGAATTGGAATAGAGAAGGGAGACACACTGTGTTTAATTCTGGACCCCAACTCTACTCTGTTCCCCCTACCCTTCAACCTTTGCTACTAGTATCTAAAGTTCCACATATAGAGCAGAAATTAATTTCCCTTCCTCCCTTCCTTCTTCCCTCTTTTTTATTTTCCCTCTGTCTGAACTTTCTCCCTTTCTTTTTTATGTGCTCTTTACTTCTTCCCTCATTTCCTTTCTTCCTTCTTTTCCTCATCCCCTATCTCCTTCCTTCCTTCCATGGTTCATGTTTCTCTTTATCTATCTATCTATCTATCATCTATCAGAAGTTAGACTTAAATCCAGTTTTTTCTGAGACCAGCTTCTCTTTCTACCTCTACTTCACAATAGAGTAGGATAAAGGCATGAAAGATATAAGTAAACTACAATATTAAATTGATAATAAATCACAGAATCATAAATTTAGATCTATATAATAATAACAACATATATAGTGTCTTCAGGTTTGTAAATCTCTTGACATATGTTACTTCATTTGGGAAAGGAATCTTAGAGATCATCAAACTGAGCCTTTTCATTTTACCAATAAGAAAATTGAGGATTTGAGAAGTTAAGAGCCTTCCCAAGCTCACCTAACTAATAAGCATCAGAGAGCAGATTTGAATCTAGTTCCTTCTGACTTGAACTTGAACTCTGTTCATTCTGTTTTATGCGACTTAAATTGATTGATCCAGAGGAGGAAAAAATGATTCCTAGTTTGGAAAATCAGAGAAAGCTTCATGAAAGAGGTCGCTTTGTTGTTATTGTCTTGTTTTGTTTTTGTCTTTAGAGAACGTATAAGGCTTTAACAAAGAGCAATTTGGGGGGTACAGATGGCTGGGTCAATGTAGACATATGGAACTCTGTGGCCAAGGACATGGATATAGCACCTGGAGACCCACAGTGTTGGGTATGCAGGAAAAAAAAAAGGATGTAAGAAGGCAAGGAGGTCAGTCAGCTGTCATCAAAGCAAACTGCTTTTTCCTTTAGAACTCTGCTCCCCCAACAAGCCTTGCTTAATCATGGTAAGTCTTGAATCTAAAGCTAAGGAATGGGAATTCATTTCTCAACAATGTGGAGCTCTCGAAGATATAAAAAAGTGGAGGACAGACAAACAGACGTATACATTTTATTCCCAAATTGACCTGGCGTGTTAGGTAGGGTAAATATCATTATTATTTTTTTCCTACATGAAAAAATCAGGGCCTGGAGAGCTTTAATGAATGGATAGAATCATCCTCTTAGTAAAAGGCAGGGTTTCCGCTATTACATTACGTCCTGATTCCAAGCCCTTGTTACCATTGGCAAAGGTCATATTGATAAACTTCTTACATAAAATGTGTTAGCATTGCTAAAACCATTTTTTACAGAAACTGAGGCACAGATGGAAATGGCTTGTCTCCATTCACACAGCAATGTCTAGACAAAAACCTGATTTCAAGTCCAGGACTCAATCTGATGCACCATCTAAGCTGGATGTGCTTCAACTGGGAGCCATGGATTCCATTACAGGCTAATGGACATGGACAGATTTCATAGGGTCCATGAACATGGATAGGAAAATGTTTTTAGTAACTGTATTTAAATGGAGCTGTTTTGCTTTATGGTTACATATATACATACACACACATACATACACACTTCTGATCTAATGGATCTGTATTGCCGCAGGGAATGCCCCCACCTCTGGGATTAGGGAGCCGGTTGAATATTTGAGTCTGTCTAAGATCTTAAAATGTCTGAAAGGGAAAACTCAAGGCCAATTCCAGTGGTTGCTTTTAAGGAATATGGAAACTAACATTAGTATGACTGTAGTTGATCTTATGCTTAAATCCATAGCTAGCTCATCAATCACCTCCGGACTGAGCTCTCTGAAGGTCAGTGAAATGATTCCTTTCCTTTCTTGCTTAGCCTCAGTTTCTTTCTTCAAATGTAATAAGATTTTAAGTCATTTTTAAAATTAAAAAAAAATTCACAACAGGTATATATGGAAGAAAAATAATCCAAAGCAGGATTAATCATTTAGGAATGAACCATTAGGATGACTGCTAGGAAAAATTACAGGTTTCTTGGGGCAGAAGATCTCACATTCACTGACTGGAAGAAAGGGAGGAATGAAGGTTTCCTTAATAGAGTCAAGGTATGTCAACTTGGTTGGATTGCTGTATTATCTGGCCTCGGGTTTTTCCGATAATTGTCTCAGAAATGTCTAAGTACTTATACAGAAACATTTTTAAAATAGATTTCCCCCACAAACAGATAAGGGCTTGGCTGCTGATGAAATCAGGAGCCCCATAAAACCTGAGAATCGATCGACACATTTTTTGGTCATCATCAAAAGCCCCCCAAAATCAGAATAATGTGATCTGTGGAAGAAAACAAGACATCACAAAGTAAAAAGTGAAGTAAGGAAGAAAGATATTTGTGTTATTAGCAAATGGGCTTCTTTCCATGGAGAAATAGCTAATGAGTCATTTCCAAAAGTGCCACAGAGGAACCAATTGAGTGGAAATATGGGCCAGAGACAAGTATGGAAGCTGGAGGGATGGCAAATTTAGGATAGGAGCACCGAGTGACCTACATGAAGGCAGAACATCCCAGATGTCACCCATATATTCCTGTGTCCTGCTTTTTATTTTACATTTGGATCAATGTGCCTATAGGATTGGGCTGTAAAATCAAAAATATGTGATAGTCAGTTATTTAGTATGGCGGAGAGCATTAAAAAAACATCTTTGGACATAAGAAGCTGTTGAAATCATTTCAGTCTGTTCTAAATTTTTCATAACCCCATTTGGGGTCTTCTTGACAAAGGTATTAGAGTAGATATTGCCTTCTCCAGCTCATTTTTACAGATAAGGCAACTGAGGCCAAGAAAGTTAAGTGACTTTCCTAGGGCCACACAGTTGGTAAGTGTCCAAGACCAGATTTGAACTCAGTTTTTCCTGATTCCTGATTCCCGGCCTGGTATCCTATTGATTTTACCACCCAGCTATTACTGGACTTAGGGAGACTTGGAGTCAAGTTGTGATCTTGAACAAAGCGCTTTAACCTCTTAACACTTCCAGGTAAGTCTCTTAAGTCACAAAGCAAAAGCTGATTTTAATTTTTCAGCTGAAGTTTTTTTCCCTGGTATTCTTCATATCAAGAAAATTATGGATCTGGACCAAAATACCCCCAATTATTCAGTGTATTTACATTTGATGAGGCTCTATGAGCTATCCTCAGACTCAGGTTGTTGGGATAGCCTCATCTATCTCATAGAGGATGTGCTACATCAGGGTCAGCAAGTGTAGGAATGAGACAAAACATCAGAAATAAGAATACACACCCACCTGATGATGGTGATGGTCTTGCAGACCTGGGATCTCAGTGAGATGAGGATTCCCATTAGCAGCACAAGTGCAGTTCACCACACTGGCCAGTATGGTGTCTCTTTCCTACTTCATCCCTTTGAGCCATCTCATGGGATGCACCCAGTGCATTCTGGGTCTTTCCTTGTATTTCTTTCTGCTTTGTGGATACCAAAAATGCAGCTTGTCTATGCTTTTCTCTCCTCCACAGGGTCATATTTTCACTTCCCACATTGTTGTAGAAAAGGGCTTTATAGTTGACAGAGCCCTTCATGACAATCTTACGATATAAGGAAGTGGGAAAGTTTTTAGTCTAAAATGGAGAAACTGAGTTTTATAATCACCAAATGATTCACTCATTATCACACAGCTAGAAAGTGTCTGAGCCAAGATACTACTCCAAGTCCATTCGCTCTGCCTAGGACAGATGCATTCAATGGAAATTGGCCGCCAGGTCAAGGTGGTTTAGGAGGCATCCAGATGATGCAGTGGAAAGAATGCTGGGCCTGGAGTCAGAGAGACCTGAGTTCAAATCCAGCCTCCGTCACTTGCTAGCTGTGTGATCACGAGTGAGTCACACCCTTTACTTGCTCACTTTGCTCATCTGTAAAATGAGCAGGATAATCGCACCTATTTCACTGGAAAGTTGCATCTTTCGAATGAGATCGTATCTGCAAAGTGCCTTACCAACCTTAAAGCACTAGCTAAAATGCTAGCAATGATTATTTTATATCGAATGCTCTTTTCTCATTCACTTCTTTATAATTAGAAATATACTTCTGTGAAAAAAAAAACAAATACGGTCAAAGATGGTAAAATTTCCCAAAGGAAATACATAATGTGATAAATTATAGGTGGCGTTACCTGCATTTTCCATTATCTGGGACACTGCAAATGGAGAATTTTTATCTTCTGTAATTTTCAGGGGAGGGGGGGGTAAAGGAAAAGCAGTGAAGGTTCTGCAGAACAGGGGCGGCGCCCAAGCAGGGAGGTGCAGCTTTATCCAGCTCAAGGCTCGGCTTTCCAGGCAAACGCTGCCGTTCCTGTCCTTCCTCATCTCCTTCTGGGTTCTGGGCTCTTTTCCTTAGCGATTTATTTACGATGCTTTGGAAGCAGCTGTGGGTTTAGCAAGTCGAATGGGAGGAGAGAGAGCGGGTTGCAGAATTCCATAAGTATAAATTTAATGTAACGCGTGTCAAATTAATTTCTGAAACGATGTTAGCGTTGCTTTGTAAGGAGGGAGACCTGCACATCAGTTCAGCAGAATGGGAAGCGGCAGTGGAGATGAGAGATGCATACCTGTTTGGAGCTGGGAAAGGCAGCCCTGCCTTGAGGCAGGGGGTATGGACTAGATGACCTTCTTCCAGTTGAATTTGGCTGGGATTCTATAATAATAGTCCTCCCCGAGAAAGGCCAATTAGATCTCCTGCTGTTTTCAAGCACAATGAATTCTTGCTTATCTCTGCCCCAGATATATACCTTAAAAGTATGGAACACCTAGCATCTATCGGCAGCCTACCTTGAATTCACTCGCATATTATTAATATTGTGTCAGAGGGGAGGTAGGAAAGGTGGGGGGAGAGAGAGAGAAGAGAGAGAGAGAGAAGAGAGAGAGAGAGAGAGAGAGAGAGAGAGAGAGAGAGAGAGAGAGAGAGAGAGAATGAACACCTTTTCTCCCATTGGAGCAGTCAGCAGCTCTTGGAACAGGACATGGGGGGACACTCAGTGCCTCAGGGCAGGTGTGTCTGAACTACTTTGTCACTATCAGTAAAAAGGGAGCAGTGGAGGGAGACTAATGTGAGTGAACCCAGTGGATGAATAGGCCCAGAGGATTCTGGGTGGTTCTGCCTTCCTAGGCTTTTGCATGTATGTAATTTTGTTTTTGTTTTTGGCCTATAAGAGTCATAGGCTCACAATGCTGAGGGAGACCCTTTCCCCCGGACGATTTTTCTGCTCCTCCAAACCATTTTCCAAATGATGTCTTTCACCCCAGAAGCAGAGATTCACAGTTGATCTAAGCACATCTTTTCCTCCAAGGGGATCTACCTGGTCCTATTTTACTCTGTTTGCACTGCATTTTGACAGTTCAGTTCAATGCTTTTCACTCATCTAAACCAAGTTTTTTTTTTTTTTTTTTTATTATGGATAAACAAGAGGCGACTGCCTTACTTACACTAATGACCATTTTATCATCTGAGCACTTTAGAAGAGATTAGCCTGTGGTTTTTATCATGGGGAACGGGAAGACCAATTTTCATGAATTGCTAAAGAAAGATATAGAAGCAAAAATAAACCAACCAGCAGCAAATTCATCCGGACAGCTGATGTGAGCATAGTTTTGCCAGCGTTATTCTCAGCAAAGTCAGTTTGCCTTCATGTCTATACTATTCCTCCCTGGACCTCTCTGGAACTGGGACAGTGTGGTCTCCTTGTGGATGATCAGAGTCTTCCTATGAGGGTTTGGGAGGAGGACTAATGGAATTGGGTGGAAGGGAGATCGGTGGTCACATAAGTAAAGGCGGATAGCTGGGAATACACATCTTAGAATCATAGGCTAGGTTATATATCTAGGTCACAGATGGAGAAGTCGTGTGAGTCTGACACAATAGCGACAGCTAGAAGACAACAATTCAAAAAGAAGCAGAGTGAATAGGATACTAGATACAGCCTCAACTAGTTTCCTTCCTATGTCTATGAGTTTGAGTAAATCATTTTTTTCTATAAAGACCTCAGTTGTTCTCATCTGCAAAATGAGGAGTTGAGCAATTACAACAATACCCGCATTTATATTTATATTTTATATTTAATAAATACTTGTTGATTTGACTAGGTGAACTTTATTATTTTTATATTATTGTATTTTCATTATCCTTTCTATTTATTTATTTTAAACTTAAATACAAAACAGGAAGAAAAAGCATTGCCATGTGTACAGCAGAACATGAGAGGATTCAAAATATAATACAATGAATTTCTATTTCAAGAAAGCCTGTATGATAAATAAACCACATTGTGTTTAGAATTAACTTTGCCAATTTGTAGGTTTTCTTTTGCTCTCTTCTGTGCACTTTTTACTTTATTCTTTTTTCCACCTTTCCCCCATCCCTTTAAGAAGGTTACAACTAAGTATGTTTTTATACATACATACACACATATACATGTATATATAAATACATACATATGTATATATAATCACACATGCATACATATATATGTTTATATGCATCTATGCAAGACTAATGGATAACATATTCCTACTAAATCCAAGACTCTCCATAGTTTTCAAAGTCCACCAACTCATCATTTCCTCACCACAGCAATGTTCAATCTTATACAATACTAGGTGACCTTTAACTAAATCTATGATTCTATTAAGGTCCAAGAAGGTCTAATGAATGGGAGGATCATGAATCAAGAGTCAGGTACCAGAGGTGTAACAGGCAAGACAAATCAGTTGGCCCACCCTTGTGTGTTGGAGCCATATAAGGGGAGGTCTTAAGCCAAATTAGTCCTGAATTCCCTTAAACTGCAGAGCTCTTATTGTTGCTGTTGCCACTCTTGTTAACTCCCACAACAATCTTGGAATCTCCCATGACTGACTCCTTAGTGTCTCTAGCAGTTCTAAGGCAGGAAGCTTGCATCCAGTTGTGTGACAGCTTATTTCAGTGGCCTCAATGTAAACCTGTTTTTTTTTTTTTTTTTGTTTGCTTTGTTTTGTTTTTGACAATTAAGAGTAAGGTAGAGAAATGATATTGATGCAGTAAGCCCTTTTCCATGCGGATAAAAGTTACAAGCAATTCATTAATAATGGATACTTGGGGAAAATAATAGATAGAAATATAGTATATTTGAATAGTTTGATATTTTCTTTCACTTCCTTCATATTATTTGAACTCTATGACAATTCAGTTTGTTCGATAGCCCAAGTATCATTTTCTCCATCCTGTGGATAAGAAACTCACAGAATCTCATTTGGAAGAGAATTCAAAGATCACCTAATCCAACTCCCAATGGAACAGCTTTCTTTCTACCTTGTATTTGTCAAGTAACCATCTAGACTATTCCTGAGAAGCAGAAACCCACCATATCCTGAAGCAGCTCATTGTACTTTTGGTCTGAGGTCCAATTTTTAGGAAGTTTCCCCATGTCAAGCCCAAATTTATGTCTTTGTATGTTCCGTAATCTCCCCCAATTCTTTCTTCACGATCCCTTCTCTTTATTATCCTCCTTCTCGCACCAAATTTATGTCTTTGCACATTCCATACTCTTCCACGTTTCTTTCTTCACAAACCCTTCTCTTTATTATCCTTCTCCTTTCCGTGCCCTCAACAGAGTCCTTCTCCTAGTTCTTTTCTCATCCAGCTTTCTCCCAGAGAAACTGGAAATAGCCATCCAGGTGACTGTTGACTTTTCCAGTCCTATGTGAGTGCACCTGTGTATGTTCACACATGTACACATAAACCCAAAGAATCTTTTTGTCTCTCTTTTCTCTACCTTTGCATTATTAAATAGATGGATGAGTGACTCTCTTTGTTTAGTGGTTTTTAATTCAGATGAAAATTTTGGTTTTGGTCCCAAGATAAATCTGCAAACAAAATTTCCTGAGGACTTCATTTGGTGTCTGGGGGGACGGAAGAATGTTATAAGCTGGCTGGAAGTAGGCTGTCCTTTTCCTGGGCATTTGATACTTGAATAAATACACCACTGAGGTCTGCTAAATTTTCATAAAACGTTCCCCCTGCCAACCTGGATGGCTGAGATTGTCTGGTGCTAGCATTTAATTATCCCCTAAGTGTTTTCATATTTATGCTTCCTGTAGCTTTGTGTCCTGAAATGTCTTAGGAATACAATCCTTTGTTTCCTTTTCATAACTCCCTTAAGAAACAGAAATTAGTGGAAAATTTTGTATTCACAGAAATAGGTCTGGATTTCTTTTGATAGTTCCTCACAAGTATGACTTTGCAGGGCTAGACTATGGTGGTGGAGGAAATAAATAATGAATGAGGCAGAGTGGCCTGGTAGCAGAAGCCTGGTCGCGGTGCCAGATAGATCTGTATTTAGGATTTTCCTTGGACATATACAGGCTATGTGATTGTGGACAAGTCCTTAATCTCTCATCCACAAAGGCAGTTTTTAAAGGATTTGACCTAGATTGGCTGTTATCCATTGGTAAAAGGAATTTTCAGACAGGGAGTTCCTTGAACCGACAATCTGAGTCACCTCAAGTGAGATGTGTGTGTGTGTGTGTGTGTGTGTGTGTGTGTACATACAAGTACCTGCTCTCTATTGCTAGTGTGTGCTTGTACGTACCGTCATGAAGTGCCATTATTCACTCCAGCATCTGAATGGAACTGTTAAAGACAGTTGACGAAGAAGCATCTGTTTGGCCAACAGTTTATGCTGCAGTAGCTCCGAGCTGATAACATTAATAGGAATCGCATTTT